>NC_132914.1:55236331-55836651 GCF_047675955.1 Chlorocebus sabaeus
TTCAGCTATCCAAATTCTTTGCTCATTTTCCTAATGGCTTACTGGTCTTTTTCTTGTCAATTTATAAGAACTGTATACAGTAGAGATATTATCCTTTTGTCTGTGATATAAGTTGCAAATATTTTTAGAGCTTCTTCAGCGAAATGCTTACCTCACTAATTTTCAATCTGTCTTCTCTCTTAATTATATACTTAAAGCTCTACATTTCACTCTGAGTACTATTTTGGTTGCATCCCTCAAATTTTAATATGTGATGTTTCCATTTTCATTATGGTTTCTACATGCTTCTGAACTTATTTAGAATTAGCTTAACATATTTCTAAACAAATGTGTTTTGCTTTGTTGTTTTTATATGATTGCTATTGGTTTCTAATTTTATGCCATTGTGTCAATGATTCTTTTGGAGATTGTTGAGACTTTCTTTTTGATGAATTTTTAAAAATTGTATGTTTGTGCTTGAAAGCATGTCTTTTCTCCATTTAAGCAGTTCAAGATGCTCATTGTATTGTTCAGATTTTCTACAACTTTATGTTGAGTTGACTCGTGATCATTGAAAGAACTCTGTTAATATTCCCACTGTGATGGTGGATTTGGCAATTTTGTTAATTTTTTATTTATATGTTTTAAGGCCATGTTTAATTTTGAAATTAAATAATTTATAGGTTTTCTAATGTTGAACCAACTTTGCATTCCTGAAATGGACCGAATGTGGTCATATATATTATCCTTGACTATTCTTTTTTTTTTTTTTTTTAATTATTATTATTTTTTTTGAGACAGAGTCTTACTCTGTCACCCAGACTGGAGTGCAGTGGCATGATCTCAGCTCACTGAAACCTCCGTCTCCCAGGTTCAAGAGATTCTTGTGCGTCAGCCTCCCAAGTAGCTGGAATTACAGGTGTGCGCCACCATGCCCAGCTAATTTTTGTATTTTTAGTAGAGACAGCGTTTCACCATGTTGGCCAGGCTGGTCTCGAACTCCTGACCTCAATCTGCTTGCCTTGACCTCCTGAAGTGCTGGGATTACAGGCATGAGCCACGCGCACCTGGCTGAGGGTAGATTTTTAACTACTGATTCATTTTCTGAAGTAGTTTTAGGAATATTCAAAGTTTTCTGTTTCTACTTTGGTTAGTTTAAGTTTTCTTTTCAGGAGTTTGTTCATTTCATCTGACTTTTAAGGTTTATTGGCATAAAGTTCATTATATTCTTCTATATTTTTAATCTCTGTGGCATCTGTAATGAGGTTCCTCTTTTCATTCCTTATGGGTTATTTTTGCGTCACTCATTTGTTATTGGTCAGTTGCATCAGAGGTAAGTCAGTTTTATTAGTCTTTTCAAAGAACCAACTTTTGGCTCTGTTGAGCTTCTCTATTGTATTTGTTTTCTATTAATTTCTACTCTAATCTTTCTTTTCCTTCCTTCTACTTTTCTGGGTTTATTTTGCTGTTTGTTCAACTTCTTGAAATGAATGCCTAGCTCATTCATTTTCAGCTTTTCCTCTTTTATATCTCATAAATTTGTCTCCAACTACCTATATATCTCTCACAAGTTTTTAATGGCTATTTTAAATTCCTTATATAATTATTAAATAGATAATACTTTCTCTCCCATGATACAAAATCCAGAAAATACTATTTAAAAGGTATGTAATGAAGTATTTCCCGACTGGGCACGGTGGCTTATGCCTGTAATCCCAGCACTTTAGGAGGCCGAGGCAGGTGGACCACCTGAGGTCAAGAGTTCAAGACCAGCCTGGCCAACATGGTGAAACCCCATCTCTACTAAAAATACAAAAATTAGCGGGGTGTGGTGGGGCATGTCTGTAGTCCCAGCTACTCAGGAGGCTGAGGCAGGAGATTCGCTTGAACCCGGGAGGCAGAGGTTGCAGTGAGCCGAGCCAAAATCACACCACTCTGCTCCAGCCTGGGCGACAGAGCAAGACTCTGTCTCCAAAAAAAAAAGAAAGAAATATTTCCCTCCCATACTTGTCTCTCATCTGCTTATTTCCCATTCTCTCCCCACCGTCCCTTCTCCAGCTCCACAGGTTATCCCTGGTCTTATTTTTGCATGTATCCTTCCAGCCTTTTTTTGTATGATTACAAACAATTATGAATGGAGATTCTTATTTCCTTTCCTTTTTATTTATAAACAATATATAGTAAATTAAACACATTGTTCTATACCTTGCTTTTATTTCCCTTGACAATAAACCTTAGAGATCTTTCAATGGCAGTACATCTTTTTTTTTCTTTCTTTCTTCTTTTATGAGACGGATTCTTGCTCTGTTGCCCAGGCTGGGGTGGAGTGGTGTGATCTCGGCTCCTTGCAACCTACGCCCCCTGGGTTCAAGGGATTCTCCTGCCTCAGCCTCCCGAGTAGCTGGGACTACAGGTGTGCACCACCACACCCAGCTAATTTTTGTATTTTTAGTAGAGACAGGATTTCACCATGTTGGCCAGGATGGTCTCAGTCTCTTGACCTCGTGATCCACCTGCCTTGGCTTCCCAAAGTATTGAGATTACAGGCATGAGCCACCACACCTGGCCCTTTTTAGTTTTTATAGCTGCATAAAGTTCCATTGTGTGTTCCATCATTTTGTCACCATTATTCTACTGGTTGAAATAGTTCCCCCCCTAATTCTTTTGTTATCACAAATGATTATTACATTGTACATATATGCATGTGTAAATATATCTTATATATAATTGGGCTGGGCACAGTGGCTAATGCCAATAATTCCAGCACTTTGGGAGACTGAGGAGAGAAGATCACTTGAGCCCAGGAGTTTGAGACCAGCCTGGGCAATAGAGCAAGACCCTGCATCTATAAAAAAAGAAAAGAAAGTAAGCAAAAAAAAAGCATAATTGCCAGGTGCAAGTTATGGATATTTAAAGATTGTCTTTTTTGAAACCTTTTATTACAGAAACTTTAAAACATATATAAACTCCCTACAAAGGTGTATCTGTGGTTCCCTGTCTTTGGACACATAGGATGGTATTCCTGTTCTTTATTTCATTTATTTTTGTTCTAGTCTGTATTTTTTCCCTCTGCTGGCTCTTGGTTTAGTGTGTTCTTCTTTTTCTAGTTTCTTAAGGTAGAAGGGTGGATTATGGAGTCAAGATTTTGTTTTTAAAAAATTGATGCTTATAGCTATGAATTTCCCTCTAAGCACTACTTCAGCTGCATCCTGTAAGTTTGGATATGTCATGTCTTCAGTTTCATTCATTTTTGAGGTATTTTATAGTTTTCTTTTGATTTTTTTCCTTTAACTCATTGGTTACTTATGAGATTATTGTTTAATTTCTACATATTTCTGAACTTCCAAATTTTTTTCCTTATTCATTTCTAATTTTATTCCATTGTAGTCAGAGAACACACTTTGTATGACTTAAATTCTTAATTCTTTGAACATATTTATTAATGTAATGGCTACTTTTAAGTCTTTGTGAGATCCAACATCTGGGCCCTCTCATGGGTGGTTTCTGTTGCCTGCATATTTTTCCTATATATGTTTCATACTTTACTGTTTCTGCATGTTTTGTAATTGTTGAAAACCATTTTAGTTAGTATGTTGCAGTAACTCCAGATAGAAATTCTTGCCCTCCACCCCATGGCTTTTGTTTGTTCAGTGACTTGGCTGAACTACTTGAGTGGAGTCTCTTTCCCTCACAACATGAAGCCTCTAGTGTCTTCTCAGAGGGCAGTCTTGGCCCTGCACACAGCCACACTAGATGACAGTGGTTTCAGCAGGCTCTTTCTGACTGTTTCTTTCATGAATTTGTTAAGCCATCTGCCTCTGCTGGTATCACCCCCAGCTGTTAGGCTCCACTCATTGCCAACTAATTGCTTTATTGTTTTTGACATGTGGGGCATAAGTTGTTCCATAGTTTAGTCCAGTTAATTGTGGGCCCCTTTGTCAGGCTAGTTTTTGAGGGCAATATGTAGGTTTGTTGTGACTCCAGGACGGCTCTCAGTTGCCCTTTCCCTGGTTCTCTCTGTTAAACTAGCTGTCCCAAGGTTTAGCCTGTTGCTATCACAGAGCAATCAGCCTCCTTTTAATTGCCTCCTGCCAAAATCTCTACATTTTTGAAGTGCCTGTAAGCTTGAATTTCCCCATACTCTGTTTCATATTAAGTCAGGTCCTTTGGAGAATGTTAGAGCTGTGTGTTCTTATGGACTGCCTCTCCCGCTGGGCAAAATCTCCCAGGGCCTGCTCTGGAGTTGGGGTCAGGAACAATGGCTTGCTTCCCTTGGAAGGACATTCCTGTTTTATGAGCAGGGAGCTAGGCATGGATGACAGCCTCTACTCTCTAAGTTTGCATCTCCTTTTGTGAACCCTCCACTCTCTGAGCAAGCTTCAGTGAGGGCAATCAGGGCCCTGATACTCTTGTCCCACTGCACTTGAAGTAAAGCCTCTGCCCTGTGGGTGGGGCTGGGTGGAGGAAGGGAGCCCTTGATCTTTTTTAGGAATTTAGTTGCTGTACCTTGGAGCTCGTGGCCCTCCTGGTAAAACACCATATACCATATCTCATGACTGGTTGTTAAGAGAATAGGAAGTCCCTCCCCGCCCTCCACCGCCCTGCCCCACCTTTTTTTTTTTTTTTTTAAACTACACTCACCTCCTGGAGTGGAGCTTTTGTCAAACTGAGCTATTGGGTGGGGTTGTAGTAACTCCAGATAGAAATTCCTGCCCTCCACCCCATGGCTTTTGTGGAGGGAGCAGGTCATGGCTCAAGTGCTGCAAATTCTCACTATTCAAGATTTAGTAGCTGGGCATGGTGGCTAACACCTGTAATTCCAGCACTTTGGGTGGGAGGATTGCTTGAGCCCAGGAGTTTGAGAAAGCCTGGACAACACAGCGGGACCTTGTCTCTACAAAAAATTTTTAAAAATTAGTTGGATATGGTGGCACACACCTGTAGTTCTACCTTGGGAGGTTGAAGTGGGAAGATTGCTTGAACCTAGGAGGTTGAGGATTCAGTGAGCTGTGATCTTGCCACTGCACTCCAGCCTGGGTGGCACAGTGAGACCCTGTCTGAAAAAAAGATAGATTTAGTAGATTTTCTTGAGTAAACATTTCCTCATTTGTTATATGTCCTTAGGAAAATTTCCAAAGAGTTTAAATGCTTTGTGTTTTTTGTTTGTTTATATTGAGACAGAGTTTTGCTCTTGTTGCCCAGGCTGGAGTGCAATGGCACGATCTCAGCTCACCACAACCTCCGCCTCCCAGGTTTAAGCGGTTCTCCTGCCTCAGCCTCCCAAGTAGCTGGGATTACAGGCATGCGCCACGAGGCCGGCTAATTTTGTATTTTTAGTAGAGATGGGATTTCTCCACGTTGGTCAGGCTGGTCTCAAATTCCTGACCTCAGGTGATCTGCCTGCCTCGGCCTCCCAAAGTGCTGGGATTACAGGTGTGAGCCACTGCGCCTGGCCATGCTTTGTGTTTTTAAATTTTCATCAGTTATGGAGTTTCCCTGTGGAGTGTGCGAAGTCCCTCATGCTGCCATTTCAGAAGTAGGACCTCTCCCAATTTTTGTTTGTTTTTGAGACAAGGTCTTTCCACACAGGTTGGAGTACAGTGGCATGATCTTGGCTCACTGTAACTTTGATCTTCTTAACGGAAGATCCCTTAAGTCTCAGTCTCCCAAATAACTGAGACTACAGGTGCACACCACCACACATAGCTAATTTTTAAAAATTTTTTGTGGAGATGAGTCTCACTATGTTGCCAAGGCTGGTCTTGAATTTTTGGCATCAAGCCATCCTCCTTCCTTGGCCTCCCAAAGTGTTGGGATTACAGTTGTGAACCACCAGCCTGTCTTACTTTTAATAGTTATTTTAGAAATTAGAATATTGCATGCTTAATTTATCAAAGGCCAATCAATATCTTTACCCTCTTTCTGAATGATATAAGAATCTTAGAATTGTTTGAAGTTTTTAACCATATACACATATATAAAAAATACATATTTATACACAAATATAAATACACTTTAAAAAATAATACAGGCCAGGCCTCATGGCTCATGTCTGTAATCCCAGCACTTTGGGAGGCTAAGGCGGGTGGATCACCTGAGGTCAGGAGTTCAAGACCAGCTGGGCCAACACAGTGAAACCCCATCTCTACAAAAATACAAAAATTAGCCAGGTATGATGGCGGGTGCCTGTAATCCCAGCTACTTGAGAGACTGAGGCTGGAGAATCGTTTGAATCCAGGAGGCGGAGGTTGCAGTGAGCCAAGATCATGCCATTGCACTCCAGCCTGGGTGACAGAGCGAGAATCCATCTCAATAATAATAATACATATATAAAGCAAATATAAGTGTGTATATATATACACGCACACAATATTTGTACAAAATAAGAATATGAAACACAAATTGGTTACCTACAGTTAAACTGCCTGAGTTCAGTTCCTGTTTTTACCACTTAAAAGCTGGTCAACCTGAACAAGTGCCTTAACTTCATCATACCTGTTTCTTGAGGCACGAAGTTGAGATACCAATACCCCTTCACTGGGTCTTTGTGATAATTAAGTGAGCGAATTTATGTAAAGTGCCATATGCACAGTGTATGCACAATGCTTGACAGATAATCAGTGCTTAGTAAAGACACCTGCTCTAAGAACTAAAGCAAGTTATTGTTGGTGATTAAGTGTATTCACCCTTTCTGTCCTGGCAGTTCCTCTGTGACGAGGGTGCAGGTATTTCTGGGGACTACATCGATCGCGTGGACGAGCCCTTGTCCTGCTCTTATGTGCTGACCATTCGCACTCCTCGGCTCTGCCCCCACCCTCTTCTCCGGCCCCCACCCAGTGCTGCACCCCAGGCCATCCTCTGTCACCCTTCCCTGCAGCCTGAGGAGTACATGGCCTACGTTGAGAGGCAAGCAGGTGAGTAATTAGAGAAGGAGGAGAAGATAACGGGGGTAGGGGGCGGCAAAAGATCAAGTATTGAATAGCCAGAGGAATGTGTTCCTGGCCTGCTTGCCTGCTGTTTCTCAGTAGACTCAAAGCAGTATGGAGATAAAATCATAGAGGAGCTGCAAGATCTGGGCCCCCAAGTGTGGAGTGAGACCAAGTCTGGGGTGGCACCCCAAAAGATGGCAGGTAGGACCTTGTTTCACCTGTTCCATGAAACTCGCTTTCATATTTTCCCTTCCCCTGATCTTACTGTCCTGACTGACTGGTGGGGTGGAGTGGGAGAGTACCATGGGCCCTCATCCCTTGGTGATAGAGGAGGGGAAGGGACCTCATCCTATTTGCTCCTTTCTGTCTCACCCCTCCTGTCAGATCAATGTCTCCCTGTTCTCTGTACCCTAGGTGCGAGCCTGACCAAGGATGACAGTAAGGACTCAGATTTCTGGAAGATGCTTAATGAACCAGAGGACCAGGCCCCGGGAGGGGAGGAGATGCAGGCTGAGGTAAGACCAGCTGCCTCAGAGGAGCGGGATGGAAATGGGAAGGGTCACTGTAGCTGGGGTCGTTGTGAGGTGACCTACATCTACCTAGGGATGCAAGGATATCCCCAGAACCTTTGCCTTCATAGTATGGAGGGCATGAACAGGCTTTCATACTTGGCTCTTTCCTTTTCTCCTTGTCAGGAGCAGGACCCAAGCCCTGAGGCAACAGATTCAGCTCCAGGTGCTCCCAATGGTGAGTGAACCTTCCATGTCTCCTTTACCATATATATTTTAGGATTGGCAGGGATAGAGATGGAAGGGAGAGCTAAGCACTGGGAGGGAGATTGAGTAGCCAGGCCAGCAGCAAATTCATTTTTACAGGAGTTAATACTCTTTGTAGACAGCACTGCTATTTTAGCAAGGTGGCAGAACACAGTAGCTCCACCACTTGGTGACTTT
The DNA here is from genome assembly GCF_047675955.1 of Chlorocebus sabaeus. NCBI lineage: Eukaryota > Metazoa > Chordata > Mammalia > Primates > Cercopithecidae > Chlorocebus > Chlorocebus sabaeus. The sequence continues at coordinate 55,244,193 of NC_132914.1, forward strand.
GTAATTCACTTAACCTCAATTTTCTTACCCATAAAATGAGGGTAATAACCCCTACCCTAAAGAGTTGCACGGGATTAAATGAGAATGCATCCATAATTCATAGTAGAAGGCCTGGAATTGAATAAACTAAATGGTTAATATTTGTGGAAAGAGGAGAAGGGTTCCAGGGAAGATAAGTCCTTAGCCCCAGGATCTCCTCTGTAGTCCTAAAAGCCTGAGTGACTGCCAGAAGGGCCTCAGAAGTGCATGGAAGAGTGGGGACTTAGCAGCTTGTTGGCATCCATCTCTCCTACCGGAGTGTCCACCTTAGAACAGTGCTCTCTTCAGACGAATGTTTGCCCTTGTCTCACTATTTAACAGGTAAACCCTAGAGGCAGGGACTGTGTCCTTCCTTGGTCTCTCATTACCTGTCCTTAGGAATCCAAAGAGCATTTAGGAGTGCAGTAGCGCACACCTGTAATGGTAGTTACTTGGAAGGCTGATGCAGGAAGATTGCTTGAGCCCAGGAATTCAAGATCAGCTTGGGCAACATAGTAACACTCCATGTTGAAAAAGAGCCGGGTGCGATGGCTCATGCCTGTAATCCCAGCACTTTGGGAGGCTGAGGCAGGTCAAGAGTTCGAGACAAACCTGGCCAACATAGTGAAACCCCATCTCCACTAAAAATACAAAAATTAGCTGGGCGTGGTGGCAGGCGCCTGTAATTCCAGCTACTTGGGAGGCTGAGGCAGTAGAATCGCTTGAACCCGGGTGGCAAAGGTTGCAGCGAGCAGAGATTGCACCACTGTGCTCCAGCTTGGGTGACAGTGCAAGTGTCCGTCTCAAAAAAAAAAAAAAAAAAAAAATTAAACACAATAGAACTGGTTCATGATTATTACTCTTTCATCTCAGATTTTCAGAACAACGTGCAGGTCAAAGTCATTCGAAGCCCTGCAGATTTGATTCGATTCATAGAGGAGCTGAAAGGTGGAACAAAAAAGGTATAGGCCATGCTCAGGGAATGGGTAGAACCCACCTCCCAACTGCGAGCATTTGAAAAACTACGCTGACCTGGGACTCAACTCCTGGGTCCCCCAGTACCACACACCTGCTGCCATTTGTCTGCCCCCCACCATATGTCTCTGTTGAAACTCCAACTGTCTACCTCTTTCTCCCCACTCCCTACCCACCCAGGGGAAGCCAAATATAGGCCAAGAGCAGCCTGTGGATGATGCTGCAGAAGTCCCTCAGAGGGAACCAGAGGAGAAGGAAAGGGGTGATCCAGAACGGCAGAGAGAAATGGAAGAAGAGGAGGACGAGGATCAGGATGAGGATGAAGATGAGGATGAACAGCAGTTACTGGGAGAATTTGAGAAGGAACTGGAAGGGATCCTGCTTCCGTCAGACCGAGACCGGCTCCGTTCGGAGGTGAAGGCTGGCATGGAGCGGGAACTGGAGAACATCATCCAGGAGGCAAGCCCAGCTCCTCCTCCTGTTAATTCCACAGCCACCTGGTCCCATGAAGCAGGACAGGCTGAGGGAGTAAAAGAAACAGAGAGCACAGCACAGGGCAAGGACGGGGCACTTGGAAATGATAGCTGTTTCCCTAATTAATCGGGGCTATTGGGGAAGGGGGACCAGAGAGAGGCACAAGACTTAAATATCAGACTCTGGCCGGGCACAGTGGCTCACACTGTAATCCCAGCACTTTGGGAGGCCGAGGCGAGTGGATCACCTGAGGTCAGGAGTTCAAGACCAGCCTGGCCAACATGGTGAAACCCTCTCTACTAAAAATGCAAAAAACTTAGCCAGGCATGGCAATGGGCACCTGTAATCCCAGCTCCTTGGAAGGCTGAGGCAAGAGAATCTCTTGAACCCCGGAGGCAGAGGTTGCAGTGAGCCAAGATGGCACCACTGTACTCCAGCCTGGGTGATGAGCAAAACTCCATTTCTTTTTTTTTTTTTTTTTTTTTTTTTTTTTTGAGACGGAGTCTCGCTCTGTCATCCAGGCTGGAGTGCAGTGGCCGGATCTCGGCTCACTGCAAGCTCCGCCTCCCGGGTTCACGCCATTCTCCTGCCTCAGCCTCCCGAGTAGCTGGGACTACAGGCGCCCGCCACCTCGCCTGGCTAGTTTTTTGTATTTTTTAGTAGAGACGGGGTTTCACCGTTTTAGCCAGGATGGTCTCGATCTCCTGACCTCGTGATCCGCCCGTCTCAGCCTCCCAAAGTGCTGGGATTACAGGCTTGAGCCACCGCGCCCGGCGCAAAACTCCATTTCAAAATATCAGGCTCTCCTACACAGCCCAGCCTGCTGGCTGCCTCCACGCCCCAGACCCTTGACTCACTCTCTTCTCTTGGGTATTCCAGACAGAGAAGGAGCTGGACCCAGATGGACTGAAGAAGGAGTCAGAGCGGGATCGGGCCATGCTGGCTCTGACATCCACTCTCAACAAACTCATCAAAAGACTGGAGGAAAAACAGAGTCCAGAGCTGGTGAAGAAGCACAAGAAAAAGAGGGTTGTCCCCAAAAAACCTCCTCCATCACCCCAACCTACAGGTGAGAGCAGTCAGACAAGAAGGAGTAGCCCGGTCCGTTGTTTTCATCCCTCAGCTGGTCCTATTCCCAGAGGGGACCCTGTTCCTTCCCTTCTGAGGGTGCTCATTCTCTCCCCACTTTCTGGAACACTATCCTCACTTGCGCCTGCTTCCCATCACCATCATCCCTTTGCGTGCTTACCTCCTATTCATCCCTCTGGGAAGCAGCTTTTAGAGCATGTCTGCTTGTTTTCTGGTTTGCTCCTGTACACCCAGTACCTAGCACTCTGCCTGGCACACAATGGATGATCAGTAGGTAGTAACTGAATGCTTGCGAGTCTATATGTGAAAACCACACATCTATGAAGGATGCAACCTGTCAACATTTAGGACTTTGCACCAAGAGAGTCCCCAGCTGTCAGGGCATGAATAGGAGAGCCCAGCCCCACATGAGCCAATAGCCTGGATAGACTTTAAATTATATCTTCTTCTTGCATCCCCTTGTGTCCATTTCATAGGGTCCTATGGGTGTGGACATCAGATGTTCCAAACGAAATGTTCCAGTTTCAAACCCTCCATCCCATTCTCCCTATAAACATTGAAATGTCTTTAAAGTCCTAACATATGGAGGAGGAGACCACACTTTTCCAACCTGCTTCTGCAGACAAAACTTTGTTGGTGCAGGTGGCCTGATTTTGGCTTCAGAAAACATTTGTTTTCCTATAGGTGATGGGCAGAATTATTGGGTAGGGTGGGAAGACGGAAGGCAGCAATTGGTGGAGGGAGCTCTATAGGCTGAATTGGGAGTGGGGGCACACATTTTTTTGAGCCCTGGCTCATACACATGTTGAGATGGAATAGCTGCCAAAGCTGCCACCCCTAACCCTGGAGTCATGCCTCTGCTTTGTGTTTCCCTGTGTGTCTCCCCCTCTAAGAGGAGGATCCTGAGCACAGAGTCCGGGTCCGGGTCACCAAGCTCCGTCTCGGAGGCCCTAATCAGGATCTGACTGTCCTCGAGATGAAACGGGAAAACCCACAGCTGAAACAAATCGAGGGGCTGGTGAAGGAGCTGCTGGAGAGGGAGGGACTCACAGCTGCAGGTGGGCCCTGGAGGGCGGCTGGACCCAGCACTGTCGGAAGGGCAAGCTGCCGGAAGTGGAGGGGCTGGGACCAGTGGGGCAGGGGGCCTGCCCTGAGGCTCCCAGCCATCCTCTCCTCTCACTGCATACTGCTCCTTTCCAGGGAAAATTGAGATCAAAATTGTCCGCCCATGGGCTGAAGGAACTGAAGAGGGTGCACGCTGGTTGACTGATGAGGACACAAGAAACCTCAAGGAGATCTTCTTCAATATCTTGGTGAGAGGCTTCTACCCCCAAGTCCTGGCCCCCAGGCCTCCTGTCCCCAGCCCGCCTGGAGTGGAGGTGTGGGCCTGCCCCAGCCATGCCATTGCTGAGCTTCCATTTCCTGATCTGTAAGACAAGGCTAGGGTTCCAGTGATTCAGAGTGCTGCCATGCAGGAAGAGCCTCTCAGGACATGGGTGTCCTCATTCCCTGCCTTCCCCCAGCTGCCTGGCCCAGGACTTCCTTGGGCTCAACAGCGAGTAGCTCCAGCCCACCTCTACCCTCTCCCACCAGGTGCCAGGAGCTGAAGAGGCCCAGAAGGAACGCCAGCGGCAGAAAGAGCTGGAGAGCAATTACCGCCGAGTGTGGGGCTCTCAAGGTGGGGAGGGCACAGGGGACCTGGACGAATTTGACTTCTGAGACCAACACTGCACTTGACCCTTCATAGAATCCAGAGTCTTCCTGGACTGGCCTGCCTCCTCCCCACCTCCCCACCCTGGGACCCCTGAGGGCCAAACAGCAGAGTGGAGCTGAGCTGTGGACCTCTCGGGCAATTCTGTGGGTGTGGGGGCCCTGGGTGAATGCTGCCACCCCAGCTGGCAGCCACCTTGAGAGCTCACCCAGCCTGTGATGTTTGCTCTCCTGAGCTTTCGCTCAATCCTCTTCCTCTTCCTCTGTGGCTTTTCTTGTTATTGTACCCTAACGATAGGATATTCCCTGCTCCCTACCTGGAGATTCGGTAGGATCTTTTGAGTGGAGGTGGGTAGAGAGAGCAAGGAGGGCAGGACACTTGGCAGGCACTGAGCAAGCAGGCCTCCACCTGCCCTTAGTGCTGTTTGGAGTTGCTTTACCCCCTTCTCTTGAATTGCCTTGAATTGCCTTGAGATGTCCTTCTCCCTTTCCCTGCCCACCCTGTCCCCTACAATTTGTGCTTCTGAGTTGAGGAGCCTTCACCTCTGTTGCTGAGGAAATGGGAGAATGCTGCCCATCACCTCCAGCACAATCCCAGTGAAAAAGGTGTGAAGCATCCACCATGTTCTTGAACAATCAGGTTTCTAAATAAAGAACTGGACCATCAATCTGTCAACCTTTTTTGTGGGGTGGGGGTTCCAGCAGGGAGGAGGCTCAGTGTTCTTTTCAGATCATGCTCTGATTCTGTTCTTTGCTCCCCACTCCCCAGGTACTATAAACGGGGGCTGGGGTATGCAGGAAGAGACCAGAGTGGCTAAATGAAGCCTGGCCTGGCAAGGATTGAAAGAAGCACTTGCAGTACTGTCATCTTCTTTTTCTCATCTGTCTATTTCTGTTCCTTCCCTTCTCTTGCACCAAGTCTTTCCCTATCATTTCCCCCTTTATACCCTGAAAGCCAAAATGCACACCATGGAGTTCCCCACAGCGGGGATCTTCCTTCTGCTGCGGTCTCGCCCACAGCATGCTCCAGATTCCATTTGTCACCCACACCCCTACCCACCTGTCCTTTCAACATTTCCCAAAAAGACCTCCACCTTTGGGCATGCCCAGAGAGAGGGCTGCTGCCCACACATGCCAGTTTCTTAGTGTGCCAAGGGTATGTGGGCCTGGTGTCTCCCTTTCTTCTTCACTACCAAGTGCAAGCATGGGTCCCCCAACATGCCTCCTCCCAGTGTGGAGGACTCTTGATTTTTTTTTTCTTTCTTTTATTGAGACAAGAGTCTTGCTCTGTTGCCCAGGCCGGAGTGCAGTGGCCCGATCTCGGCTCACTGCAACCTCTGCCTCCCAGGTTCAAGCAATTCTGCCTCAGCCTCCCAGTGACTGGGATTAAAGGCATGCACCACCATGCTCTGCTAATTTTGCTCTGAGGTGAACGGCCTTTCTGCTGAAGGCTCCCCCCGGGCTCACAGGATAAGAAAAGGGATAGAGGAGCCAGGCACGGTGGCTCACCCCTGTAATCCTAGTACTTTGGGAGGCTGAGGTGGGAGGATCACTTGAGGCCAGGAGTTCGAGACCAGCCTGGCCAACATGGTAAAACCCCATCTCTAATAAAAATACAAAAAATTAACTGAGTGTGGTGGCGGATGCCCATAATCCCAGCTACACGGGAGGCTGAGGCAGGAGAATCGCTTGAACCCTGGAGGCGGAGGTTGCGGTGAGCTGAGATTACGCCACTGCACTCCAACCTGGGCGACACTGTGAAACTGTCTCAGAAAAAAAAAAGGATAGAGGGCCCGGAACTCCCACATGTCTGTAAATGGAGAGTGAAAGATTCAACTGTTGAAGGAAGCTCTTGCTGAATGTGGACTAGTGCTTACTGTGCATGCTATGCTTATGTTGTTTTGTTTTGAAGTGTAAATTGGCAGACTTAGAAAACCCTGCTTCCCCTGGTCCATCTGTGCCCCCTGAGGGAGGGATGCTTTAGCTGGGCAAGACCTTAGACACTGCCTTGAGGGCAGCAGTAGTCAGAATGCTGTGCCCAGACCACACCCCTCATCTCCCACCAGCGGGGCCTTGAACAAGTCACTTAACTTTCTAAATGCTGTTTCTTCATTGGTAAATTGTAGACAACAGTACTGGCTTTTTAAGATGGTTGTGAGGATTTAATGACATAGAGTGTATGTCTTGCTTTTAGCACAGAACCTGGCCCGAAGTAAGTGCTCACTAGCTTTCTATTATAAGCTAGCTCCTGAGTTCTGAAAAGACTGGGTTACTTGGAAGCAAGGGTCTCAGAAGGAGTCCCCACAGCTGATCAGAAGCTCAGAATGGGAAGGGGCTGGGGCAGGAGGACTGTGCTTTGATTTGCTGGGGATGGAGTCTCAGCATCGCCAGAAAGCAGAGTTTTGGAAATCTCACTCTGTCAGTCATTTTGTACTTTCAATCAAAATTCCTTTTTCCTTTCCTTTGGCTTTTGGCAGCACTCCCATGGTGAAGGTCGGTCTGCCTCAGCTGTGCTAAGACAAACAAAAGGAGGGGAGCAGGGTGTGGCAGATGGCAGCCAGCAGGGCTGCAGGGAAGGCTGGCGGATGGCAATAGGGCATCCTGCATGCAGGGCATCCAAGCAAGGCAGCCCAGGGCAAGCTGTGAAGGGGGCATGGGCACAAAGGGGCAGCAGCTCTCCTTCACCCACCCAGGGAGTCCCTTTCTGGGCTCCTATTTTGTCATAACCTGGAGGACTTGATATTTTGTCATTCCATCCACTACCGCCTTTTACATCTCCCCCACAAGACCGAAGATACTCCCCATTAAGAGAAGAGGCAAGTGGATTATTTGGTGTTAGGATTTGTTGTGAGGTTTGCTGACACCTTGACTATTTTTCACTGGCTGGAAATGAAAGGAACTTCCCACTTGCTCTTTGCAGGCAATTTCATTCTCTCCAGGGTCCTTATTTCCTCCCCATATTCTCTCACACTCCCAAACTGCTGAAGAAGGGAGCAAACTTTGACTACGAGGAAGGAGTGGAGCTGAAATAAGAATCCAGGGTCTTGGAGGTGAAGGGGGAATGGCCGGGTCCTCCAGTCCAATTTTCTTTGTGACCTCCCCGTCTCCTCGCTTTGCCCAGACCACACACCTGCCTCTGTACTTGTCACTGCACCTGCACTGCTGAATCTACCTTTCCTGGGTCACGCCCCATGCTGGGTGGTCACAGACTAAGGCCCTACAGAGCTGCAGCCTCCATGTGAACTGCATTCAGGTCTGGTGCCGTGTCCTCAGTTCAGTGGCACACTTGCACCTGAACATCTTGGGGCTGGTGGGCACCAAAGGTCAGAAGCAATTCTACCCAAAGATGCTGGTGCTACCAACTAACTCCTCAAAGTAGATAACAACATATGGCTATGCCCAACCTGCACTGGCTGCTGACCCAACCCTACCCTGTCCAGCCCCTCTACCTGAGTAAACACTTTCAGCTGCCCTCGAGAAATGTAGGATTGGCTATGTGCTGAGCCTAGCGGCACTGCAGCTCACGAGGCAGCACCGGCTTCAGGCCACTGTGGCCTTGGTGGTCCCTTTGATGGCACGGAGGTGGATAAATGCCTGCATCAGCTGACACTGAGTTTGTGGACACCAGGGACCTCTGCAGCCAGCTGGGAAATCTTTCCGAGGTCTCCCACCCCTTCCCTCTGGAGCACCCCCTGATGGGGCCAGGGGAGAAACCCCTACTCTATGTTCTACTCTGGTACCTAGTGCTCACGGTGAGCAGGCTGGCCCGGGGCAGCCCTCCTCAGAGCTGGAGCACCTTTCAGGTGCCCTCTGAACAGATATTGTTCAGAATACAGATAAACAGATGCCACCAAGGTCATCTAGCTGTGAAGCGGAGGGGCAGGTTTCAAAATCAGATCTGTCTCCAAAGTTCCTGCTCTTAACCAAAGCTGTCCCATCTTCTCACCCCTCTCCATGGCCTCTAAGTACCATATCCCAACTCTCCCAGGACTGGCATCATCTTAAGAGTCAGTGCCTTCTCTGCTCCCAGGGTCCCCACTGACTCCAACCTGCCATGTCCTCCACTACATGAACCCGGATCTGTTGTACATAATGGAACTACCTCCATGCCCATAGGTACTGTCCTGCCACCAGCCCCAGTGGGAGGCACCTCTGCCTGTCCCTGTCCCACCCCAGTACCCCACCTTGACCAAGGCCATGCCCTGACCTGCCTCCAAGAACAGACCAGCAGCTCACCCCCTAGACAAAATCACTTCCTCTTTAATTGCTGTTGAAGAAGATTCACACCACTGCCTCCAAGGAGATGGGGGGGGCATTCCCCCCTTGCCCCCACTTCTCTCCCCTTCCCGATTACCTGGTCCTTTGCAAACTATTTTAGCCAGAAAAAAAAAAAAAAAAAAAAAAAAGACCGGAAACCACTGACACAGACAGCCCAAGGGCTGGGTTGGCTGAGGGAGGCAGGGCTGGGCCAGGCAAGTCCGCCCTACCACCCACTTTGTGGGGATGGGGCAGGGGGCCTGGAAACCCTCCCAGCCACCTCGAATCCTCTCAGCCCTGGCTGGGAGAGGTCACGGGGGTGAGGAATGGCTCTGGAGCTGCTCCAGTGGGAGGGAGGGGCTGGACAGAAAGAATAATGGGGGAGGGGTCCCACTGTAGGGGTGCCCCCTACCCCAGATCACCACGGGCGCTGCACAGTCACAGGTACGCAGTCACGGTCACAGACACTCACAACCCGAGAGCACCCCCACCCCACCCCACCCCCTGCCCACCCCGGGCTTCCCCTACCCCAAAACGCCCTCCCCACGCCCCTGCCCGCCCCCACCCCCATGTTGGGGAACAAAGCAATAAATTACAAGGCCCCCTTAGCCCGCTCCTGCTACATCCCTTCTCCCTCCCAAGATAGTAGTGGGAGGGACCCAGACTCTTGGCTTCCCCCGGACTCTTTAGCTTCCACCCATGGGTATGTGTAAGGGGACGTCCTGGTTTCCACTACTCACGGTCCCTTTCACGGAAAGGGTTGGGAACCCCCCACCCCCATGAGCAGCAGGGGTCCTGCCCCTCGCTGCCCTTGCCCCCTTCACTGGGCAGTGAGATGAGTATGGAAGGGGTAGGGTCTCCATATTGGCCCCAAGTCCCAGGGCTAGCCCTCCCACGTACTAAACCCTCCCTCTGGCGTGGCGTCGCCCCAGGAGCCAGCCTGGGTATGGGCTCCCGCCCTGGGATTGTTGAGTTCGGGCAGGACAGGGTCTTCTTCCCTCCCCTAGGGGGCACAAGCGGGCATGTCCAAGCGCCTAGGAGCCCGTACCGCGGGAAACGTCCCCTTCCGCGAAACCCGAGCGGGTAGACCCAGAGCAATCCGAGTGTGGAAACAGTGGAGAGGGGGCGTGTTGAGCTGGGGTCTCCATGCCTCGTTGGGGAGAGGGAGGTGAGTTTGTGTCTTCTGGGAGGCGTGGGGGCTGTGCCCTCGTGGGGGTAGGAAGTGCTCCCGTGGGGCTGGGTGCGGATCGGAGAGGTGAGTGGGTGCGTCTGTCCAGCGGTCCGCCCGGTGTGGTCGTGCCCGGCCCGCGTGGTGGTGGGGGTGTCTCTCCCACTGGGCAACTTATACCAGCGCAACCGGGGCGTCGGCGCGGCCCACGCTAGCGGCGCTGCTCCGGCGGCGGGGGCTCGGCGTGGCTGTGATGCTGGGCGTGGTGGCCGCGCTGGGCGTGGTGGCCGCGCTGCCGCCCTCACCCGGGCAACCGTGCTGGAGAAGGATGTCGGCGCACAGCTGGCTTCCAGCCTGGCGGGCGTAGAACAGCGCCGTGCGGCCCTGGGCGTCACGGGCCGCCACGTCCGCGCCGTACTGGAGGGCGGAAACGGCCGCGTGACCGCGCGTCCCCAGGGCGCCCACACCCGGCACCGCCTCCCCCACACGGCCAAGCCTACTTCCGGGGTCCCTCTGGGAAGATTGGGCTTTCCCGCGCCAGGCGTTTTCCGAGATGAGGCCTCAAAGACTCCCTTTCCTCCCCCCAGCTGACGTACCCACAGCAGCAGTTGCGTGATGACGACGTGGGCGAGCTCGGCAGCCAGGTGGAGTGGGGAGCGGAGTTGTGGGTCCTCTACGCTGGTGTCGAGCGGCCCGTGTCGCGCATGGGCCAAAAGCAGAAGAACGGTAGCCACGTCCTGGGCCTGCACGGCGGCCCACAGCTGGCGGCCCAGCGGCTCCTCCGTGGTGCTCAGCGGCGCCAGGAACAGCAGCTGCTCGTACTTGGCGCGAATCCACGACTCGCGCTCCTCCCTGCAAGACCAGGGATCAACTGAAAAGGCTCTAGGGACCCCCAGCCAGGACCTCTGCCCCTACCCAAGGGACCGTCTCAGGCTCGCACACCCTCAGCAACCCTCCCCCCGCTCTGTTCCCTCACCCTTACCGCGAAGAATCCCGCGTGGGCTTGACACGGCCTCGCGTGTCGCTTTCCCACACGCGGTTGGCCGTGTCGTTGCCAATAGCCGTCAGCACCAGGGTCAGCTCCCGTGGCCAGTCGTCCAAGTCCAGCGAGCGGACGCGGGACAGGTGAGTGCCCAGGTTGCGGTGGATGCCAGAACACTCGATGCAAATGAGGGCGCCCAGGTTCAAGCTGGCCCATGTGGGGTCTGCGGACAGAGCGCAGAGGTCGGCTTCCAGCGGGGCAGCACAGTCACCCCGGCATTCACCGCCTCCAGTGAACCACACTCCCTAGCCCCTCTGCTGCCTCCTGGCACTCACTGGGGGCCCCGCAGTCCACGCAGATTGAATTCCCCTTGGCGTTCCGGATCGCCTGGATGGCCACGGCCTCGCTTTGGCTGTCTGTGCGCAGCTGCAGAGAGGGTTTGGGTTGGTACTGATTCTGCCTCCAAGCCCCACCCCCTTCTCCTCAGACACCTCTGCTCTCCTCCCACACGACTTCGGCAGTGTAGTTGCCAATGGCCGTCAGCACCAGGGTTAGCTCCTGCGGTCAGTCCTCCACCCCACCTCAAACTCTTACCTTGACCTTGCTGCTCTCACAGCATTGTAGACTGGCTAGGATCTGACTCTCGATGGCCTGGACCCAGGCATCCCGCTCCTCAAAACTGGCTGCCTCAAAGTGCCACGTCTGACCCGTGCTGGACACGATCAGGAACTCAAAGTTTTCCTCTGAGTGGGGGATGGGATGGGGTCATTAAGGGACAGAGTTCAAGCAGGGGCTGCCTTCCCCAAGCCCGTCCTCCCTGACGCCCATCCCGAACCCCTGGGAGTGGGGCAGTGGGGGTAGGGGAAGCAGAGGGTGTGGGGCAGCAGGAAGCCCAAGCACATGCAGGGGAAGGCGGGGGCACCCCCACCCTTCTGCACCCCAGCTGAGCGCCCCTCCCGGCTCCCCACTTGTTACCTGCTTTATAAATATTTCTTAAACTACCAAAGGATTTTAGTTTCCACATTTTGCGCTTGGCTGGTTTCCCGAAGCGAAGGAGATAGAGATAGAATGGAGAGCAGAACAGAGAAAGAGAGACCAAGAAAGAAGGAAAAAAGAGAGGTAGATGGAGAGATGGAGAGAGAGAGTGACAGAGTGCCAGAGACAAAGCAGGACAGACAGATGGGGAGAGAAAGCAGAACTAAAGTCAGTGGCCCCGGAGCAGAGTGGAGCAGAAGCCAAGAGCCATGAGAGTAGGCAGATCTGGAACCTGGGTCTGAGCACCCGGCAGAGAGCAGGGGCAGCAGGGATGGGTTATCAAGACCAGCCAGGAGCTGGGCCTCTGGGAGGAGAAGGGAGGGTCAGGATCTGAGTGAACACGGGGGAAGGGGGCAGAAGCTGGGGCACAGGGCTGAGATGAGAGGGCCCTGGGGCTGCTGGCGGTGGGGGTGCGGTGAATCACTGAGGGACAAGAATGGGCATCACTATGGTCGAGGGCTGTTGGGGAGCACTTGGCAATAGAAAGTTATCCAGAGAAGACTGTGTGTGGTGGCTCACGCCTGTAATCCCCACCACCTGTAATCCCAGGACTTTGGGAGGCCGAGGCGGGCGGATCACGAGGTCAGGAGATCAAGACCATCCTGGCTAACACAGTGAAACCCCATTTCTACTAAAAAATACAAAAAATTAGCCAGGCGTGGTGGTGAGCACCTGTAGTCCCAGCTACTTGGAAGGCTGAGGCAGGGGAATGGCGTGAACCCCGGAGACGGAGCTTGCAGTGAGCCGAGATCACGCCACTGTACTCCAGCCTGGGTGACAGAGCGAGACTCCGTCTCAAAAAAAAAAAAAAAAAAAAAAAAAAAAAAAAAAAAGAAAAGAAAAAAGAAAAAATAAAGAAAGAAAGTAAGTTATCGGGAGAAGGGACTGGGTGGTCACAGAATCCAGGATTTGGGAAATCAGTGGGAGACGCAGAGATCAGGGGCTGTGTCACTGGGGATGGGTGGGGGGCATCTGGGTGCAGGGGCTGGGGTGGTAAGTGGAGTTGAGGGAAGGAAAAGGAACTAGAACATCCTTAGGAGAGGGAGCAGGAGCTATAGACATGGACGTCATTGAGAATAGGGGCTGGGGAAAGGAATTGGCTGGGGAACAAGGAAAGAAGGACGGGGCTGGGGGATGTCCACACACTCTTTCACTAAGTTGTGTGCAGTGGTAATGGTCGTCAAGCACTCAGCTCAGGCACTTCCTCCTGTTGCAGGAGTTAGCCCGGGGAGCTGATGTTGGGGATGAGGGTTCTTGGTGGGAGTGGAAGTGCCTGCCAGAGCCTCACCTTCAGCCTGCCCAGTCGAACCTTCAGTCTTGGATGGTGTTGTCAATTTTTTCCTCCTCTGTTTCTTCACCATGGGAGAAGGAGGGGGTTCTCGACTCAGGGGGCTCAGGTCTCCAGATGGGGTACAGTCTTAGGGAGGAAGACACAGCTGCCTCAATAGCCTCCTCCACATATTTCCTGATTTCTTGATAGCCTGTCTCATTCCCTGAACTACTTTGGCATTTTAGGGCACCCCTCCTCAACTGTCCCTCTCCAAGAGTACCCCCTTGATCATTCCTGGGGAGGCAGGCAGATGAGAGGTTTAAAGTCAGACCTGCACTCAGATCCTGGTTCTACCACTTACTTACTGGCCTTAAGACCTTGAGCAAGGCACTTAATCTTCTGAGCCTCAGTTTCTTTATCTCTGAAATAAGAATAATAATCTTGACCTGACAAAACTGTTGTGAGGATCATCTGTTTACAATGTGTCATTTGCATACTATATATGTATTTTTTTCAAACATGTCAAACATGGCTGACTATGTACTAGACCATATTCTCAGTTTGTTTAAACCTCAAAGAAACCCTCTGAGGTAGAAACTATTATTTCCACATTACAGATGAGGAAACTGAGGCATGGAGAGGTCAAGTAACTTGCCCATGTGGCAAGCCAGGATTCAAGCTCAGGCAGTTGACGTTAGAGTCCACTTGTCTTAACCATTATGATAGACATGGTATGACTGAGCTTGGTGTTCATGTGTGGGGCTCCATGTGTTCACTCATGCATTTATTCCAACCTCCAAGCCTTCACCCCAAATTCATTTCCCACACCTACCCTATTTGGGTGTGGAAGACAGTGGATGGAATTTCATCCCCACTGACCTGTGCTGAGGGCTCGGGCCAAATTCCGGTCTGGCTTCAGCAGGTGCTTGGATGTCTGATCTGGTGGTGGCTGCAGGGAACTAGGGCTGGGGCTGGGGCTTGGCATGGGAGTAGTGACTTCTGTCGGAAAAAGAAGATGAAACCTCAGTGAGCCTCTCTTTCTTCTGGCCCCACTCCTTACATGGTTCCTCTTTATCACCCACCTTCCTACTTGCCCAGTGCCAGCCCCCACTTCCCTCTTACTCCTCCTTTTCCCCAGCCCTGGCCCCTCTCCTGCTCCTATGTCATAAGCCCTACTCACCGGGGCCTTCGCCCATCTGGACAGCGCTCATGTCCTTGACGAGTCCGTTGATGCTGGCTGAGGGGCCAAACGCAGAGATGGCCCTTGGGGGCCGCTTGCCCGGGACTTTGACTGTTGTTCGCAGCAAGTCCATCTCCTTGCCGTGAGTACTGTGGATGTAATCCTGGAGGGGTACGGGGCCGAGAGCGTAGGGAAGGTTGGGGTCCTTGGTATGCTGGGAAGCGGTTAATATGTTACAGAATAAAGAGGGATTGGAGAGGGGGCCTTGGGGGCCAAATGGGTTGTGATGAGCATCTAGGGGATGGGCCCATCAGACTTGATCCAGCATTGTCTCCACCAGGAAGCATTCCCTTCCTGGGTGCTCTCCCACTAGACTGCAAGTTCCTGGGGCAATGCATTTACCTTTACATTCCTGGCATGGGCACATGGCAGGCTCTTAACACATGCCTGCTAAACTTAAGTGAACAGGACTAGCACTTCCTAGAAATGACATTAGTGCTTTGTCAGAGGCACAGACAGGTAGAGCTTGAGGGAAATCCAAAGTGGCCAGTGTGGCCCAGTTTCTGCCACTCACGTTAATGCTGGGGTGGTAGAGTAGAAAGCCATTACTGGACAGGGTTACATATTTCTTCTTCCATTCTTTGTTCAAGGAATTGCCACTTCGTTTTAGTAGGAAGCTCTGGAGAAAGTGAAAAGACACATGGGAGAAAAAAGCCAACTAAGACCAGCTGCCCCTAGCCTTCCCCAGCCCCTGGACCACTCACCTGTTTGATGGGGATGGCTCGTCCACTCCCTGTTGTCTCTCCCCGACTATCCAAGCTCCGTTTCTCAGAGTCACTACCCCGACGATTCTGGAATGGTTATTGGAATCAGTTTAAGGAGGGATAGAGGGATACACTGATGTGAGGATAGGGAAGACAGATGAAGAAGGGCCCAACAGAGGAGTCTAGGAACTAGGGAAGATGGGCAGGTCATGGGGGACAGGAGGATGGGGGTCAGCATGTCCATGTCCAATACCGCAAAAAGGCTGGTCCTACGCTTGGCTGCCCGGTGCAGGGACCCTGGGGTGCTCAATCCAGCCACTGCAGCTGCCTCGGCTCGGAGCTCCCGGTGACCAACATTTGGTGAGGATGGGAGGGAAGAAGAGTAGTCGCTAGTGTGGCCCCCGTTACTAGCCTGGGAGCATATGGAAGAGTCAGCAGAGCTGAGATGCCCCCTACCCCACCAAGCTACACTCATATCTAGTTACGGGGAATTTGAGACATTCCTTGATCACCTCACCATTTATTTATATTGTCATTAATAATTTTTAAAATCCTCACTAACATTGTGACAGTGCTTTTTATAAATGTTGCAAAGGTTGAATCACAAGTATTATGTCATACAATCTTCCTGATAGCCTTGGGAGGTTAGGTGAGTTGCTTAAGGACACTGCAAATGATGTCTCAAATCACTGGAAGTCTGGTTGACTTCCAGTCCAATGCACTTTCTCCAATAGTTTCACTGCCATTTCCATCTGTTTCCCCACTCCCTGAACCTCCTTGGGTACTCTGTACCTGTTCTAGGATCCCCAGCCCTTCTGCATCTTACCAGCCCCTCTGCAGACTCTGAAACCCCAACTCACCTGGCCAGCTACCGGAGTGGATGCAGCTGAGTGGCTTGGGGAGCTGGGCAGGGACTTGCAGGCAGCCAGAAGCTGTTGCTGCTTGCGCAAGGTCACCACCTTCTGGGCCACTGAGGGGAGTTGAGGGAAGGAGGTGTGAGCAGGCCAGATACCCAAGACCACCCCTCCATGCCCAGCTTTGATAAATCCCCAGTAGACAACACAGGACCCAACTTCCTTGTCACTGTGGCCTCTATGCCACCTGTGACCTTGCCAGTTCCTCCAACCCAGAAAGACCTTGTGACTATTAAGCAAACCTCTGGCCTCCCCGATCTCTCCTCCTTCCCACAAAGGCCAATTTCCTGTCACTCACAGAGAGAGGCCTGGATGCCAGGTCCCTTGCTCTGGCTTCCCACATATACTGGAGATCACCACACTCACCCTCCTGGAAGACCCGATCCACATTAAGCCCATAGGTTGCACAGGTCTCATAGTAGCTGCAGCGTTTCATGTCTGCGCACAGAGCTCTGGCACGAGCATCTCCCACCACCCGAGGGGAGGAAGCACTGATCCTGTCTGATGAGATAGGAAAGGGGCAGGATTGAAGAAGGAGCCTCGCCTTGTTCGATTTTTCACGATTCCCTTATCCCTGTGCTGGGCCCTCAGGCTGGGCCCACTGGGGGTGGGGTGTGAGAGATCATCTTTTCTGTGACCAGGTGGAATGAGAGTACATAAGCCCTTTCTGAGTACTGGGCCCAGTTCACACAACTAGCTGTGTATGAATAGGATGGGTGAGCTGTGTGTGTGTGTATGTGTGTGTGTGTATGTGTGTGTGTGTGTGTGTCCTCAAAGAATACTGAGTGGTGCTTCCTGACAAGGGCTACATAGCTGAGACCCAGGTGCGAGCAATAATCACCCTGCCCTGCAAATCCATCGAAACCTGAACTGGTGCGAGGACACCAGCTTGTGAACTAGGAAAAGGTTGGGTACCCATGGGTCATGGCTGGACTGCCCACTCTGCAGCAAGAAACCAGGAGGCAAGCAACAGGTGGAGGCAGGCACCAGCAGAACAGGCATCCAGACCAAGTCCCACCAGTTCGACACAAGGGAGTGCTGGAAAAGCATTTCCTGGCCCTGGCAGAGTCTGGGAGCCTCTGAGTCACTTCTTTGAGAACTAAAAGGTTTTCTGCTCTCTTCTTTTCATCATTTCCTTTGTGTTTTCGCTTTGTTTTTGGATAAGTTCCTTTAAAAGGTGTCAGTCTGACCCAGCTGTTGCAAAAAGGAAGACGGAAAAGGTTTCCTATCCACACTAGGACTTGAGATTTTCTGTGTCCTGTGATGGTGGCACCGGGAAATGGCAATGTGAGAACACAAGGTAGGTGACATTTCAGGAGAGGCAAGGAGATGGCTACTATAGCTGTCCTTTCCTCCCTGGAGATCCCCTTTTCTCTGCTCAGACCTTGGGAAGTTATTGTTTGGTTTCATGACTCCCTTATTTGGAGACCAGGCTCCCTCCAGAAGGGTACTGTAATCCAAGTGGCCGTTTCCACACCTTACCAAGTTCTCACCCATGTTGGGCAATATCCCAGTAGCCTCCTCAGGGCCTCCCTTGAAAGCAGTGCTTTCCTAACCCCTCCTTACCTTGTGTCCCCACTAGTGCCAAGGCCAGGCCTCCTCTTCCCTCCCCACGAAGGGAACTCAGCTGCCCATGGAGACAGCTCACAGCCTGGAAACTGTTCTCATCCTCCAGGCTGAAGACGAAGATCACAGCATCTGCCCAGCCTGAGAACTTGCGGGGAGTGAGGGAGCAAATGGAAAGTCAGACAGGTCTACTCCTCTGGACCCAATCCAGATGGAGACCTGGGAAACCAGAGCCCTCTCCCTTGGCCAGTGCTGACCCCAGCCAGCCTGTCCCCCACCACCTCCACCCTCACCTTGGCATCAGGTGCCCCAGCTTCCTCTCGGATTAGCACCAGATGTGTCTGCCCATCCACCAACATCTCTTTCTTGTACTGCTCACCTGTCCAGAAGAGTTGGAAAGGGTAATAGGTCAGAGGTGACAGGTCACCAAACCTCCCCATGCTCCCAGTGCTTTTGCTATTATGGCCTCATCCTTCCCCTCCTGGTGTCCATACCTGCCTAATCATTGATCTCACTCCTGGATCCCTAACCCCAATCGTTAGTTTACTATGGCTCTTGAGAACTCACTCTCTGTCTTCTCCAGCACCTGGTATGAACCGGTCAGGAATCGGTGGATGAGTGATGACTTCCCACTCCTGGCGTCGCCCAGCACACCCTGAGGGCAAGGATGTGGAGCAGAAATTGTGGGATGTAAGAGAAGGCAGGATGTGTGGGTCTGGACACTCCAGAAAACCCAGAGAGATAAATCATCCAAGCAGGCCCTACAGCGCCTGGATGACAGTCATTCCAGAAAGAGCAGCTGGGAGGATCAGAGCAGCTGGGGGGGATCGGAGCAGCTGGGAGGATCAGAGCAGCTGGAGGGATCGGAGCATTTGGGAGGATCAGAGCAGCTGGGGGGATCGGAGCAGTTGGGAGGATCAGGGCATGAGTGTGGTAAGAAATGATCCCAAGCTCAAAGTGGAGCACAAGCTGAAGAATGTCAGCAATTCAGTAGTTTTTTCATGTGTGTTGGGTTGTTTAGAAAACAAACTAGACGTGTGTGTGTGTCTGTGTGTGTGTGTTTGTAGCATGTCACAGCTCTAGGCACTAGTTGGAAAACTTTACCCAATTCTAGGCAACACAACATGAAGGCCAAAGGGTAGATGCCAGAAGTGAGAAGCCTGGAGGAGGACCATGAACGAACAGGAAAAAGGGGATGGCTGCATAAAGACTAGAGAGGAAAAACTTGTGAGGAAGATGTAGCAAATTCCCAGGTTGGTGCTATGAAGGTAGACTCTCAGAAGAACTGGAAAACGATTCCCTATTCTCAGAGAGAGAGAGACAGAGAGAAAAGGAGAGGTGAAAGGAGAGAGCTGAGAGTGCAGTGGGTGGGAGGTCAGCCTTCCCTATAGGCTAGGGGACTGGGATACCTACCAGGCGCAGTTCAGGAATGGAGCGGCTCAAAGTCCATTCCTGGCTATTGATCACAGCCTCTGTAATGGGAGAAGGGCAGTAAAAGGGGAGGCTCCTGGCTCAGGAGGACCCCCAACACTGAGCCACCCCTCCTCCCTCTGCAGCTTTCCAAACCCCCTGAACCCTGCCTGCACTGGAGAGGTGTGTGGTACAGACAGGTTTGAGGGTGGTCCCCAGACCTCCCATCCCAGCCGCTCTCCCCCAGCTGTTGCTGCCGCTCAGTGGTTGCTTAGCAACGGAGCTAGCAAGACAAAAATACTTCAGTTGGCATCTCCCTTAAAGCACATCCCCAAACGCGGGTCCTGGCCCCAGACAGGGAGACCAGGGCTCTGACACTGGCAGGTTCTTCCCTCTGGAAAAAGAATAGAAGAGGAGCTCCTCCCTAACCCACTGGTTCCGAGGGCAGACCCTGAGAGGAGGTGCTGAAACATAGAAGAGAGTGTGTCTTCCCCAACCTCCATTCCACAGGACAGAAACTGAGTTGAGGGGTTTCCCTCCCTTTCTTCAAGGTCAACGGCACCGTGGCCCTGTACCCCTCCCCACAACCCAAGGGAAAGAGCTAGGATTTTCCTATGCCTCCATCTCCCACACCCTCCCCACAAACGTCCTCCAAAAGAACTGTGGTGAAGGGCTCCATCGCCTGGCCAAGAGAAGCCACAGGCCTGGGGGAAAGGATGCTCCTTCCGCCCGCCGGGTCCAGCCCCCGCGCCTGACACCGGCCGGACGTTCCCGGGGCGCCGCAGCTGCGGCGGGAACTCTGGGATCCGGAGCCATCTGCTCCCACCCGCTCTGGAGCCAAACCCCGGGGGCCGCCTCCGCTCCCGGACCCGCCTCCTCTCCCGGGAGTGTGAGCCGAACCAAGAGTCTCCTGCTTACCTCCTCCAGTAAGAAAATAGTAATAATAATAGACACCCTGCCCCCGTAAAAAACACTACCTTCCCCGTACCGCCTCCCAAGTCTCCCAGGGTACGGATTGCCTTTGCAGCAGTTCCGCTCCCACTGACTCACTCCGGGGTCAGCCCCGGGTGGGTTTCAGTGCGGCTCTTGGGAGGGGGCTGGCAATGGGGGAAGTGAGGCTTCCTATCCGCCCCCCTCACTTCACATTTAAATATTCTGCACGTTCCAGCCCCCGCACACTCGCGTACTGCCCAATCCGCCTTCACCGCACGGAAAACATCACTAGCCTGCTCTCAGCCCAGGGGACGACTGGTCCCTGGCGAGAAGCTGCCTGCAAGGTCACTGTCATGCCACCTGCCCTAAGTGCTCAGGGGAAACTGAGGCTTCCTCATTCTCTTCACCTTCAACGTCCCTCTAAATACGGCAAATCCCCGTTTCCATGCTTCCAGAGTTCAGCTGAGGCTGGAAGTGGGGTCCTGGGCTTCTCTGGGAGCAATTTTCTAGTCACTCTGACCAAGGGCATTATTTTCCCAGAAAGCTCTGAGGCTCTCTTAGTCCCTCTGAAATCAAGTCATTTCTCATGTCGCACAATGTAGCTACTCACCCCGCTTCAGGACTCCTATTCTTTGCCCCAATCCTTGGCAGAGGAGTGAGCTTGGTTCATCCGCCCACCCCAGAGAAAAGCTTCCCTAGTCTCCTGCACCTCGCTCCTCCACCCCAAGCTGAGCATTCCAGGTACCCTTCCCTTCGTGTTCTCAAGCCCTGATTCAACTCACTAGGGGAAGCGCGGAGCTCGGCGCCCAGCAGCTCCCTGGACCCGCTGCCAGAAGACAGGCTGGGGGGTCCGGGAAGGGGCCCGGAGCCAGGAGGCCCTCCTGTGCTCTTGGTGAAGATGCCGCTGATAAACTTGAGCATCTTGCGATCACGAGTGGACGCTCGGCCCCCCTCCCGGCCCCGTTTCAGCCCTGGAGCTGGAGGCTCCAGAGTGATTGGAGGTGCAGGCCCAGGGGGCTGCGCGGAAGCGGCGGTGACAGCAGCGCCTGGAGTCGGAGTTGGTGGGAGGGTTAGCGGAGGAGGAGAACCGGCAGGCTGTCCCGGATGCAAGTCACTGTTGTCCAAGGTCTTACTCTTGCCTTTCCGAGGAGACAACTTCCCTCGGGCTCCGGCCCCAGCCCCGACCCCACCAGAGGTCGCAGCTGTAGCGCCCCCTCCCTCGGCGGCGGCGGCGGTGACTGCTGCAGAGGCAGAAACTCCAGTCCCGGCGCTGCTCTTTGACCCCTTGACCCTGGGCTTGCCCTCGCTTTCGGGCCATGACAGGCGGCTAC
Organism: Chlorocebus sabaeus; assembly: GCF_047675955.1. NCBI lineage: Eukaryota > Metazoa > Chordata > Mammalia > Primates > Cercopithecidae > Chlorocebus > Chlorocebus sabaeus. The sequence goes on from NC_132914.1 coordinate 55,265,269, forward strand.
CCGCGCCCTTGCCCCCGCCGGCTTTGGCTCCACTCGTGGTCACGGTTTTGCAAGGCTTGGGAGCCGGCGGAGGAGGCGCCACCTTGAGCCTCCGGCTGCCGGTGCCAGGATGCGGAGAGGATGAGCCAGGGACGCCACCGCCCGCCCGGCCTTCGGGCTCCGGGCCGCCCCAGCTCGGGCTGCTGAGTAGGGGGCGCCGGGAGGAGGTGGGGGCGCCCCCAGGCTTGGGGTCGGGGCTCAGCCCCCCGGAGAGCGGGGGTCCCGGAGGGGCGGCCCAGAGGGAGAGGCGGCGGCCGGGAGCGGGGGAGACTGGGCGGGCCGGACTGGCCGGAGCCGGGGACAGGGCTGGGGGCTCCGCGCCCCCGGTGCCCGCGCTGCTGGTGCTGATCCACAGCGCATCCTGCCGGTGGAAGAGACGTTCGTGCCGCTTCTTGCCTGGCTCCTCCGCGCCTCGGGGGCTACCAGGATCCCCAGTCTCGGAGCCTCTGGCACCGGCGGCGCCGACCGCGGCCGCAGACGGAGAAGGCGGCGGCGGAGGCACCGACTCGAGCTTAACCAGGGTCAGCGAGATGAGGTAGGTCGTTGTCCGGCGCTGAAGCGCGCCCGCGCCCCGGCTCATGGGGCCCGGAGACCCCCGAGCTGGGGAGGGGAGGGGACTCCCCCGGACTGCCTCAGGGGGGCCCGGCCATGGGGCCGCCCTGCTCGCTGCCCCCAGCCCCTGGACCCCTCTGAGCCCCCGGCCCGGCTCCGCTGTCGCCGCCGCCTCCGCCGCCTCCGCTTGCGCCCCCCTCCCATCACATGGGGCGCCCCCTCCCCATGCTCCCCGCCCTGCGCCCCCACCCTCTTGGAGCCCCGGGACCTTGGTGCTGCTCCAGGGAGGCGCGCCGGACCGTCCACCCCGGCCTGGGTGGGGGCGCTGAGATGGGTGGGGGAGGGCGGGGAGGACAGTAGTGGGGGCAAATGGGGGAGAGAGAGGAAAAGGGGGCAGAAAAGGGGACCGGAGGCTAGGGGAAAAGAACCAGTGCGGGGGAGGCAGGGGCGGGGAATTGGGGCTCAAGGGACAGGGTCGCGGATGCGGTCGGAGAGAGGGTCTTGAGGAGGGTGGGGAGCTAATGGGGCTGGCCGTGCGGGGGATTCGCAGGGGCGCGGGGAGGATGCTGGGGATGGAGATACAGGAGACGGCGGGGGAGGAAAGAGGGAACGGGAGGTGGGTGGGAACCCACGGGTCTGGGGTCTGGGAGGGGAGGGCCGTGAGATCCGGGCGAAGAGTCCGGGGGCCTCGCCCGGGCTCGGCTCGGTCCGGATGCGCGCTGTGTCCGGGCGCTCCCCTCACATTGAGGAGGAGGCGGCCCCCAGGCCCCCCCACCCTATCTCCCCCCCACCTTTTCTCCACCAGCACCGATGTCTGCGAGGGCGGTGCAAAATCCAGGACTGGATTTCTCTCCCAAATCCTGGGCTGGATTTCCTGGGACTTGGACTCACCTCCTCCAACAACCTAGCCCCCTCCTATCGCACACCAAGGTTAGGAAGCTCGCGACTGCGAGGTATGGCTTTTAGAGATAAGGGTGAAAATCGATCTATTGGGTGAACAGGCCGCGGTGAACAGAGCAAATCCAGGGTCACTGTCAATTCTGGGGAAGCTGAAGTGGGAAAGCGGGGGCCCTGAAATCCCTTCCCCCAGGATCTCGTCTCCCCCAGGTGGTACCTGGACGCCTTCCCTTTCTCATGACCCAACTCCCTTTCCCACTCACACCCCCACACTTAATACTTTGATGGGGCCAAGACTTGAGCTCGACTGTCCCAAAGTGAACTTGGAAAATGTTCCCCAGGGATGGGGACAAACTTAGCAGGGTAGGAGAGAGGGGAGAGATCTGAGTGCTGGAGAAGCCCAGGCCACAGGGTAAGTCAAAGGCTCCAGCTCTAGGAGGAGGGAGAAGGATGTGTCTTAGACTGATACCCCCCCCCATGCCAAAATGCATCCAGTCTCCATAGCAACCGTAGCTCCAAGAGTGCCTCAGAAACAGCGGGCAGAAGCAGAGAGGGATCCGTGTGTATGGTGGGTGGGAGACCAACCGGGGGATGATGAATTAGTGGAGGCACTGCCCGCAAACCTGGTTACTCAAAGGTGGGGGATTTCACTCCCCAAGTATAAGGACCCTTCAGTTGAGGCAGTGAGAGCCAGCCTCTTCAGAGTTCCCTTTCAGTCTCCTGAGGTTTGCTGAGTGGGATTCTTAGGGAAGGTTAAAGAGGAGGCAGATGAGTGAATGCAAACCGTCTGCTCCTTGTCCCCCACACCTCTAGGGGTCTTGGAGTTCAAGCTATCCTCCAGCCAGGTGAGAATCCTGAAGTGGTTAAGCCAAAGTGGAAAAGAGGTTGAGACCCCTTGGGGGTGGGGTAAGATGGGCGAAGGAAGTTCTCTCTGCAGCCTTGGAGACCCCTTCCCAGGACTTGGGGAGTCACAGCGGTCCCCTGATTTGGCATCCCACCCTCCTGACGCAGCTGAGACTATAATAAGTGCTGCCGTGGGCGGCTCTTGGAGGCAGGAGCCCGCAGCGTGCTCGGCCTGGTGGGGGGCTGAGGGTGCGGGGGGTGGGGGGCGCTGAGCCAGGATGCCACGAGCCCTTTGTTCTCCTAGAGGCCTGTACCCAATCCCTCCAGTGTTCTGTCCTGGGGCTCAGCAGCTTCTCCCTCCCTCCCTACAGAACCAGGATGACACCATCCCCAGGACAGGAGACCCTTCAGTAATGTTTTTTGATGGAGATGGTGAAGGAGAATTGTTGGCTCTAGTTTAAACTTCCCTCCTTTGATGGCCTCAGTTTTCCTTTATGTTCAATGGGAACAGAATACTAATTCTTAGAGAAGGAGTAAAACAAATCACTTATGAGGAGTGGAGCCTTCTCAGGGATTTCAGCCTCCACCCCTCCTCACCCCCCTCCCTCTCCAGAGGGAGCACAGCTTTTCTCCCTGGCCTAAACCACTCTTCTCCTTTATTATTATTATCATTATTATTTTTGACAGGGGTGGGGCATAGAGTTCCTCCCTAGGAGGCCCCATGGGCCACTCCCCCCTGGTCTGCCTTTCCAAACACTAAGGCTGTCAGGGGAGTTCCTGGCAAAGGGTGTGGGACAGGAGGTGAGAAGGGCACTAGCCTCCGAAGAGCAATAGGAAGGGGATCATCAGCTGGTCCCACTAGGGATCCAAAGCAAACCGTTCCTTCCCCAAGTTATACTCTGGTGTACCAGCAGAGAGGTCTGGCAGGAAGTGTCCTTGAGGGAAAGAATTATCTGTTGATCCCCCCCAGGTAGGCAGGTAACAATGGAGAGGGCTGAAATGGCTGGAAGAGATCAGGATATTATGGAGGAAGTGCTTCCACCAGATAACTTTCATGAGCAAAGAAGGCTGCTTTTGTTAGCTCTTTGCCACATCAGAGGTGAATGAAATGAGAGCGAGCTGGAAACAACCTCCAGTTCCACCAGTTCGTCAGTGGTAGGGCCTTGTGGATGGAGAGAAGCTGTTCCTGCCAGGGCTCCACCACAGGATTGAAGACTGGGGTGGGCAGGAGGATGTGGCGGATGGTGTTGCCATGGCAGCACTTCCTCCCTGTGTTGTCATCACTTGCTCTAATGGCACTAAGGAGGTAGAGCGGAAGGTGTGTGGGGGGAAGACAGGAACAGGAGCAAGGGGAGGAGAGGGGACCAAGAAGAGTTCGGGGGACCTATCTGCACTCTGGCTCTGCAGAGCATGGTGTGTTAGAGTTAGTATGTGCTTGGGAGCCTAAGATTCTCTGCATGGTGTACTTCAATGTGCATGCGTGTGTGTGTGTACGTGTGTGCATGTGTCTCTCTACAGCTGGAGAACAAGAGGTCACTGATCCTTAATGGGTCCTGGGAATGAAATCATTATCCCATCCCAGAACCTGCTGCTCCAGACTGCTTCCTGTTCTGGACTCCCCAGGCAGGGACCAAGTCTACCATGAGTCTGTCACAGCCTATCTTCCTCATGCTCACACATTTCTTCATTGCCAAGAAGGTCAGCTCAACAGGGACCTGTATTTTGATCTCCTGGGAGAAGGATCAGAGCAGGGAAAGAGACAGAATGATACCTTCCGTGTCTTTTTCCATCCTCCCTAAATATATTCTTCCCCAGAGTCCCAGCTCCATCTTGGGGACTAGGAAGTAACTGACTGGGAAGTGATATATGATACAGCTAACCCTTCTATGCACTTGCTAGTCCCCGATACACCCAAGTTGAGGGCTGACCTTTCTCTTACCTTGAATGCTGTCTAATGAGGCCTGGATGCTGTCCTGAAGTTCAGGGTCGTCCACTCTCTCTGCCAGCTTCCTGAGGCGTTTTAGAGCCTGCTTGGCCACCTCATGTCGTTTGACTTCTGCTCTCACTGCAGCTACAACGAACTGCCTCTGGGCATGCATGTTGCCCAGACCTGTCTTTCCAGGCTAACAACTACCTCTGGTCCTGAGGCCCATGGCCCTACAGCCCCCAAACCTCAGAAGGCCCCTTCTGCTGTGCCCAGAACTCCCCGCCCCTGCCCGCCCTTCCGTCTATAGACCTCACTTCCTGACTGGTGAGTTTCAAACCCACAGCCTGGGACAGCACTACCTCCTGCACCTCCCACCCCCTCTAGTGTTGGCTCATCAGCCCTGCCAGCCAGCCCCTGCTACGATTTCCCAGCCAGGTGGATGGAGAGATCTTAACGGTGTCCCAGGGCCTCCTGTGGGAGGTGGTTAATTAAAATGGGTGTTGGTTCTGGGAGAATATGGCAAGCTAGGTCCCAGGTGCAATCCTAAACTCTTGATGACTTGCAGATTTCGAACTCTCACAGGAATTCATGCACACTTGGTCTGTTACCTTCAGAGCCCTGCATTCTAGTGTACACTTGTACCCATCGCCCTCTCTACATATCTCAATGAGCTCTGTATCCTTACGTCTTACAACGTAACCCTTTTTCAGTCAGCTACCCACTGAGGCCACCTCCTGTTTAAAAGGGCCAAGTGAGGCCAGGCGTGGTGGCTCATGCCTGTTATTCCAGCACCTTGGGAGGCTGAGGCAGGAGAATCACTTGAACCCAGGAGGTGGAGGTTGCAGTGCATTGCACTGCAGCCTGGGTGACTTAGTGAGACTCCATGTCAAAAATAAATAAATAAATAAATAAATAAATAAATAGGCCAAGTGATTACGGGGAAAATGAGTTATGAAGGAGAAAAGTAACCTATAAAAAGACAAAAACTACCATGTTCCATGTTCAATCAGTTTCATAATAATTAACATGTCTGTAACACTTAATAGTTTACAACCTACTTTCATATATATTATCCTCATGACAGCCCTGAGGGGTAAGATTATTTATACCTATTCTGAATAAAAGGAAACTAAGGCTCAGAGAAGCCATTAAGAGGTGAAACAAAGACATGGATTTAGGTCTTCTGATTTTATTTTTACTTTTTTATTTTTATTTTTTACCAAGCACATAAAGCCCAGATTGATTATAATTTTGATACCCCTTTCACTACACCACACAACCAAAATGTTTGTCAGCCAGTTCCCCTTCTAATACCATTGTCTTGCCCTTGATTTAGGACCTGAAAGAAAAGAAGGTAGATGAGGAATTGAAGGAGACAATGAAGATGGGAGTTGGGGTAGGAAGGGGATGTAGGTGGGGAGTGAGGGGGTGGGAGGTGGGAGGTAGTGGGTAGTTTGACTTAATTACTTTGTTTACACTGGACGCCTGTAATCCTAGCACTTTGGGAGGCCCAGGCAGGCAGATCACCTACGGTCAGGAGTTTGCCACCATCCTGGCCAACATGGCAAAGCCCTGTCTCTACTAAAAATACAAAAAAATAGCTGGGTGTGGTGGTGGGCAGCTGTAATTCCAGGTACTCGGGAGGCTGAGCCAGGCAGAATTGTGTGAACCCGGGAGGTGGAGGTTGCAGTGAACTGAGATCGCGCCACTGCACTCCATCCTGGACTACAAAGGAAGACTCTGTCTCAAAATAATAATAATAATAATAATACATTACCTTGTTTCAAGACCCAAACACCTCTCTGGCCCTGTCAAATATCTCTTCTGCATACCTTTTTTATATTAATTTCTGAAAGTTAATATCAATACCGTGTAGTTACAGATAAGGGAATTAAGGTTGGAATTGCCCACAGGAACCTGTAAAATGACCTGAAAAGTAATAATTAATATTGAGTGTTTACTATGTGCCAGGTACTCTTCTAAGTATTCTACATATATTAACTCATTTAATTCTCACAACCCAAGAGGTAGGTGTGTTGTTATTTATCCCCATTTTACAGATGAGGAAACAGGCACAGTTTCTAAGTGCCTGGCCAAAGGTTACACAGCTAGAAGTGGCAATCCAAGTAGCAATCTGACTGTGGCAGTAGACTATAGAATCTAAGTACACACAAACATAAATCATTCTGTTCAGTTGATTAGAGGGTTTTCTTTTTTGTTCCTACTGTTTCTTTCTCCTGGGGAGAGAAGGATTATGCCTTTCCCCACCCCCGTGAAAAGGACGGTTTGTCGAAGCACTTACTAGATAATAAAGTTACTGATCAGTCCACCGGTAAGTGAAAAGGTGGAGACTCCTTCCCCTTATATTTATTTATATCCAAGACTCTTCCTCTTGCCTGTCATTTTTTGCAAGCCCTGGATCAGGCGTGTACTCTGAAAATGCTGAGCACACCCGTGTGTGCACCTGTGGCAATGCCACACACAGGAATGCGCTGGCCTGAGGCCGCTATTTCCACACTGAATTTCTGGTATATTCACACCCCTTTTAGGAGGGTATATGGTACAGGACATGGGTACTGGCAGACACACAAACGTATGATGATTTGCTGGGTGTTGCTGTGTCCAACCCGCGGACTCTGTGGCCGGGCTAAATAAGCTCAATACGTGGCTCCTTTGGGTGTTCCCGAGCGTGACGCATTAACAAAACAATGGCGTCATCATGAAGTCACTACAGCACAGGGGGAAGGGAGGGCGGAAGGGCCCTCCTTCTACCGGTGAAGCCCTTTCTGTCCAGCTCTCGGAGCGGCCCCCACCTGCCCCTCCCGCCGTGTCCCCTTCACCTAAATTCCTCCAGAGCCGTCTCCCTCAAATTAGCCCTCTCCTAACTCCGACCACAGAAAGCTCAGCTTTCAACTCAAGCTTTTGGAGTTTAGACTGTTGTCCCTGAGAGGATCTCTAGAAGCCCTGCCCCTAGTTTTCAGTTTTGCCCAATGAAAAAAACAAGAGGAGGAGGACAGAAGGCGGGTCAGTGACGTAATGCGGGCTGATTGGCATGCAGGCCTTGGACGTCCAGGATTAGCCACGCATTTCGCCAATCCAGAGGCAGGGGAGGGACGGTGCAGGCGCAGAGAATTGGGTTTGGCTGGCCTCGATTTAAAGAGACAGAAGCTGTCGGGGTCCTGGAAGACGGTCCCCAATACCCTCCCCCCAAGTCCTTGGGACCACTTGGGTCCCCAGAGCTGGGGAGATGGTTTGCGGCGGCTTTGCCTGCTCCAAGAATGCGCTTTGCGCTCTCAACGTGGTCTACATGGTGAGGTTTTGGAGGTGGGGGAAGCTTTAGGGCGGAAAGGCCCCGTGGGGAGAATCTCCAGGGTACTTTCGGTGGGGAGAGGGGTGTATAGGGGTTCCGGGAAGATTCCCAGGAACTTCCGGCGAAGAGGGAATTCCTGGGGACTTCCGTGGGAGAGGGAAGACTACCGGTTGATGAAGGGGTTTGTCTGGGGGTGGGGGAATGAACTTAAGGCCGTGGGCATAAGTTCCATCCCTCCCTCGAACCTCAGTTTCTCCCAAAGTAGAAGTGATAGGATGATCCTGAGGGTTCAGCTTTTGTATTCATAGCACTATCCCTGCCACCCCCTATACCCCATCCCAGCCATTCTAACCTTTGGGAATGCCTAGGGATGCTCCTGGTGGCGATAGCACCACCCCCGCCCCGCCCACCCCCCTCCCTCCCATTCACACACCATTCCATTATTCCTTCCCCACCCCCGCCCCCAAGTCCTCTTGTAATGGCCTTGGGCCGTGCTCATCCTAGAATTTTTGAGATGTATCCTGCTTTCTTTGTAGCTGGTGAGCTTGTTGCTCATTGGAGTGGCTGCTTGGGGCAAGGGCCTGGGTCTGGTGTCCAGCATCCACATCATTGGCGGAGTCATTGCTGTGGGAGTCTTCCTTCTCCTTATCGCAGTGGCTGGACTGGTGGGTGCTGTCAACCACCACCAAGTCCTGCTGTTCTTTGTATCCTGACCTGAAGTGATGGGGGCAACTGGGCTCTTGGGAGGGCTGTCATCTATGGAAGATGTTAAAAGGGTAGGGGACCTCAGGGATCTTGGACATGTCTCCTTGCCCTCCCCTGTCCCATAATCTACGAAACAAGAGCTGATTTTATTGCTTTCAATTTGACATGGTGGTATAAGTTCTATGAACAGATGAGACCAGTTATAGATGGAACATAAAGGAATCTAGGACTTTTTTCCATAACCTTTCCTCTCAGTACATGATCATCCTTGGTTTGGTCTTCATCTTCCAATTTGTAATCTCTTGCTCATGTCTGGCTATTAACCGAAGCAAACAGGTAAGACAGTACCCTTTCAAGTACTTACTTGCTTTTTAAAATTTTCCTCTTAACCTCAAACTCCTTCCTTAGTCTGGCCCCAGCTACCCAAAGATCATCCTTAGGTGCACTGCTTCTGGCCCCTTGGGCTATTTGCTTCCTCTGGAATGTCTGGTTAATTTTTCATGAGGATGATCTAGAGAACCTGAAAAGGTAGATATTTATCGTGTCTATAATTGTGGCACACCGTTAAGCTTCTGGTTGACTTCCTTTGCTGGACTAGGGAAATTGAGGCACTTGAACTGATACTGGGATGTAGGGAGACTTAATTTCTCTCTGCCCATATCCTCCAGACAGATGTCATCAATGCTTCTTGGTGGGTCATGAGCAACAAGACTCGGGATGAACTCGAAAGAAGTTTTGATTGTTGTGGCTTATTCAACCTCACAACCCTGTATCAACAAGATTATGATTTCTGCACTGCAGTGAGTGTGTTGGGGGTGGTGCAGCAGCCAGGGGAGGTAGGAAACTGGGTAAGGACAATGCCCAAGTTGGCAAATTTAGTTCGAATGTCATTGTTTCTCTCTCTAGAAGCCCTCTTGTATTGGGGCTGTGTATTAGTGGGGGGTGGGGGTGGATAAAGAGGCTGGGGAATTAGCCAAGTCAGATTTTAGTTTGTAGGACGCTGGTCAGATAACAGTAAAGTTTCTAGAGACGTTCAGCATAGGTATTGGTGACTAGCAACTTTACATTAGCAACTTTGCATTCTTCACACACACGTTTTATCCTCAGATCTGCAAGAGCCAGAGCCCCACATGCCAGATGTGTGGAGAAAAGTTTCTTAAGCATTCAGATGAAGCCCTGAAAATCCTAGGGGGTGTTGGACTCTTCTTTAGCTTTACAGAGGTACATTCTCCAGTTTCCTCACGCACATCCTTTTCAACTTGAGACTGAGAACTGATTGATGCTTCTCTCTCCCTTTGTTCCTACAGATCCTTGGTGTTTGGCTAGCAATGAGATTTCGGAATCAGAAGGATCCTAGAGCCAACCCCAGTGCCTTTCTATGAGATTTTGGATCCTTCTGACTTCTCTTCTGCTTTAAGCTTTCTCTTCCTCCCTTAGGGAATATCTAGGGTCTGTAACCATTTTGGTTTGAGAAAAAGGAAAGGCCCCTTGTCAAATCCTCTAAAATTGATGGAATAGCAAGATTTTATGCCTTGACATATTTTAGTGGGAGCCAGACTATAAGGAATAAAAGGAAAAACTTTCTCCCTCTCTCTCCAAGAGGATATGGGAAGCTTCTGAGGGTACATAGGATGGGCTGGAGTCACTCTTAGCTGTTTCCCCTCCTCCGTCCATATGCTGGATCACCTCAACATACCCTGGGGTGTGGCTCTAAGGGTAAATCAGGGACAGAGCCAAGGAGAAAACCACCAAGAGCTCTTTCCTGTAATAAGCAGGACCCAGTCTGAGAAAGTTCAGTGAATATAAAAAAGCCATTTAAAAATCTCTATATATAGATAGATTTTTTTTGACATTGAGTCTTGCTCTGTCGCCCAGGCTGGAGTGCAATGGCATGATCTCAGCTCACTGCAACCTCTGCCTCCCGGGTTCAAGCGATTCTCCTCCCTCAATCTCCCAAGTAGCTGGGATTACAGGTGTGCGCCACCACGCCCAGCTAATTTTGTATTTTTAGTAGAGACAGGGTTTCACCATGTTAGGCTGGTCTCGAACTCCTGACCTCAGGTGATCCACCCACGTTGGCATCCCAAAGTGCTGAGATTATAGGTGTGAGCCACCGTGCCCCGCCCTAAAATCCATATTCAAAGAAGCAATTTCAGTTCCTTTCTAAGCTTTGTCAGTCAAGGGGCTCCACAGACTTGCTAGGCCCTGTAACTTAACCAGTCTTTAAGGTTTTGCAGGAAAGTCCCTTCTTCCAAGTGGTTATTCCAAATCGCACAATGGCAAAGCCAAACAGAGGAAGAAACATTAAAAAAAAAAAAAAGACCATTATTTCTTTGTTTTGTTTTTCCTGTATAAAAAAGGACCCCAAATATAAAGGTAGGGAGAGGGACAAGTGGGAACATACCCCTTAGTGTAGAGAAATAGTGGGGCAGGAGAAGGAGACGCCTCAAAAGGAGAGGTAGGAGGGAAATGTTAAGGCAGCAAAGTAATCTCTGTAGAAAGATGGAGGAGGAGCCTCCACAGCCTCAGAGATAAAGGCAAAGATTGCCCTCTCAGTGTCCAGAAGGGAAATGGCAGCTTTTCTTCCTTCCATGGCAGCCACTCCATTGCTCACTCCGGATTACCTTCATCCTTATGTAGATAAGAGTGCTGCAGAGCTCGAAAGGCAGAGATTCGCTTGTGTGGGTTAAAAGTCAGCATTTCCTGAGGGGAGAGGTAAAGGTCAGAAAACCATGAAGAAAACTGAGAGAGACTTCTACCCACCCATGACAATACCTGGGATGAGCTCTCTTCTTTTCTTTTTTTTTTTTTTTTTTTTTGAGACGGAGTCTCGCTCTGTTGCCCAGGCTGGAGTGCAATGGTATGATCTCAGCTCACTGCAACCTCTGCCTCCTGAGTTCAAGTGATTCTCCTGCCTCAGCCTCCCAAGTAGCTGGGATTACAGGTGTGCACCACCACGCCCGGCTTATTTTTGTATTTTTAGTAGAGACAAGGTTTCAACACGTTGGCCAGGCTGGTCTCCAACTTCTGACTTCAGGTGATCTGCCCACCTTGGCCTCCCAAAGTGCTGGGATTGCAGGCGTGAGCCACCACGCCCAGCCAGGATGGGTTCTCTTCCACATCCCTCTCTGTGGGTGGCCATCTGCAGCTGTAATAAAAACTACAGCCCATCTACCAACCAAGTTTAATTAACCACAGTGGCCAGGGCCCTGCACACTGCTCTATTTCTTTCCCCAGTCTCTCCTTATGCCCACAGCCATCTCCAGTACCAGCAGCAGCTGTGCTCCCGACTCCTCCATCTCAGGTACCACCGACTGCACTGGGCGGGGCCCTCTGGGGGGAAAGGCTCCACGGGGCAGGGATACATCTCGAGGCCAGTCATCCTCTGGAGGCAGCCCAATCAGGCTGTGGGGGACAGGAGAACTCTGGTCAGGAGGGTCCTCCAGGTCCCATCCCCATGGGCAGAGCCAGCTGCCATCCTGGGCTTAGCAGAAAGAGGACTCAGAATAGAAAATCTTTTTCTCCCACGTTGGTCACTTACTCAAAGATTTTGCCCAACTGGTCAGCTTCAGAGTTTCCACAGAAGAGAGGCCTAAGGTGAGAAGGGACATAAGGTAGCAGTCATTTTCAAAGATATCTTAGTTGAATGGTTACTGCTTAGTGGCCCAAAATAGAAAGTACAGGGAATAAAGGTCAATAATTCCAGCACTTTGGGATGCTGAGGTGAGAGGACTGCTTGAGCCCAGGAGTTCCAGATCAGCCTGGGCAAGCAAGACCTTGTCTCTTAAAAAAAAAAAAAAAAAAGAAAAAAAAAATTGCTGGGCACAGTGGCTTACGCCTGTAATCCCAGCACGTTGGGAGGCTGAGGCAGGCGGATCATGAGGTCAAAAGATCGAGACCATCCTGGCCAACATGGTGAAACCCCGTCTCTACTAAAAATACAAAAATTAGCTGGACGTGGTGGCACGCACCTGTAGTCCCAGCTACTTGGGAGGCTGAGTCAGAAGAATCACTTGAACCTGGGAGGCGGAGGTTGCAGTGAGCTAAGATCGCACCACTGCACTCCAGCCTGGCGACAAGGCGAGACTCCGTCCCAAAAAAAAAAAAAAAAAAAAAAAGCCAGTCATGGTGGCGTGCACCTATAGTTTCTGCTACTCAGGAGGCTGAGACAGGAGAATTGCTTGAGCCCAGGAGATAGAGGCTACAGTGAGCTGCAATTGGGCCATTGCACTCCAGCCTGGGTGACAGAGTGAAACCTTATTGCAAAAATAAATAAATAAATAAAAGAGAATAAAGGGATATGAAGTTCCTAATTCTAGAACATTTCAGGGCCGGGCGCGGTGGCTCAAGCCTGTAATCCCAGCACTTTGGGAGGCCGAGGCGGGTGGATCACGAGGTCAGGAGATCGAGACCATCCTGGCTAACACCGTGAAACCCCGTCTCTACTAAAAATACAAAAAACTAGCCGGGCGTGGTGGCGGGCGCCTGTAGTCCCAGCTACTCGGAGGCTGAGGCAGGAGAATGGCGTAAACCCGGGAGGCGGAGCTTGCAGTGAGCCGAGATCGCGCCACTGCACTCCTGCCTGGGCGACACAGCGAGACTCCGTCTCAAAAAAAAAAAAAAAAAAAAAGAACATTTCAGAGCTTTCTGCTATGGGCAAAGTAGTCAGTAGTATGCACGTAAAAGAATGGGGCCAGGTCCAGTAGTTCACGCTTGTAATCCCAGCACTTTGGGAGGTAGCGGTGGGAGGACTGCTTGAGTACAAGAGTTCAAGACCAGCCTGGGCAATATACTAGACCCCCTCTCTACAGAAATATTAAAAAACTAGCTGGGCATGGAGTGTCAGCTACTTGGGAGGCTGAGATGGGAGGATCACTTGAGCCCAGGAGGTTGAAGCTGCAGTGAGCTGTGATCATGCCATTGCAATCCAGCCTGAGCAACAAAGCAAGCCCTGGTCTCAAAAAAAAAAAAAAAAAAGAAAAGAAAAAGAAAAAGAAAGAATGGGCAGGGTGTGGACGTGGTTTATGAACAAGCAATTTGGGGAGTTCAAGGTGGTCCAGGGTATGTGGGTCCCATACTTTCGACGAAACATCTCTGCAAAGATACAGCCAACACTCCACATGTCCACAGGTGTTGCATATGTGGACTGCAGAAGAACTTCGGGAGCTCGGTACCAGAGAGTAACAACCTAAAGAGAATAGGAAGAATGGATGGGGACTCCATGGGTTACCACAAAACACAACTTGCTTGACTGAACACATGAAGCACATGACTTCTCAATTGCTACAGGCAATCACTCTCCTACTCCCAACCAGAACCCATTTTGGTACCATCTTTCTACTGACCACGGGTGTAAGTGCCATCTGGTAGCTGTAGATTCTGGCCAGGCCAAAGTCAGCCAGCTTGACTGTTCCACCACTCGTCACCAGAATGTTCTCTGGCTTCAGATCTCGGTGAACGATGCAATTTGCATGAAGGAAATCTAGGCCTCTTAGAAACTGGCGCATCAAATCCTAGTTTAGAAGGGGGAGGTACAGATGCACTGGAAACTAGGCACCATACCTGAAATCCCAGGAGGAGGTTCTACTACAAAGGTCCCAATCCACCTCTCAATGCCTACCAACCCCACTCACCTTGATGGTCTCAGCTGGCAAGCCTGGTGGGGGTGCCTTGTCCAGATACGTCCTTAGGTCTTGGTCTACATGCTCAAACACCAGGGTTACCTTGATCTCCCGGTCAGTTCGGGATGTGGCACAGACGTCCATCAGCCTGGCCAGAGTAAATGCTCACTTTTCAATCCCCTTTAACCCAACATGGCCTCTCATTATTTCCTCAGAGTCCCCACTTCTCTACAGATCACCACACCCCACCTATAGGCTGTCTTTTCCCTTTACTCCCCACTCCCCACTTCACCACCTTCTCACCGGACTACATTGGGATGTTCAAAAGCCTCCAGTCGCCTCAGTAAGGCCACCTCCCGAACTGTGCTGATGGGAAGGCCTCCTCCAGCTCCTCCTCCATTGGGGACTCTCACACTCTTGAGGGCCACAAAGTGGCCACTGTGGGGATCACGGGCCTTGTATACTGTCCCATAGGCACCGACACCAATTTCAGCCACTGGCTCATATCGAGAGGTAGCCATTCTCAGATCAAGGGCGACCCTACAATCACAGATTCCTATTACCAAAAGTCCCTTACAGAATTAGGATGGTATGAGCCTGCAGCAACAAAAGGACTCCCAAAAAAAAGCACAAAGAGCAACACTAGCATCCCATCCCCCGCTCGCAGTCTTCCTTGGGGCCGGCCTTAGAGATAACACAATGACTCAATACCAACCCCTCCAGCCACGTGAGGCCCTGCAATAAAAAACGCATTTTCCTTTGGGACAATCGCGCCCTGCACAAAGATCACACATGACACATGCCTTGCATCGAAGATCCTACACCTCAGTCCCTAAAATTATACTTTCCCATGACCACAAAGGCCTCACTTCCCGCCCTTGAGCGACCCCTCCATAACCAGCTCGAGAAACGAACGCGTGGAAAACTGTGAGGGGGGCGGGCACTGGTTCTCATTCCTGGGAAGGGACTGCACTTACCTCACGCCAGGCCGGGGTGCTGCGGGGGCGGCCCGTTATCGGGGCCCCGGAGCTGGTTCCTACGGCCCCATACACCCGAGCTCGGTCCGGGGCAGCTGGACGCAGAGGGCCCGACCATAGACACAGGCCGCAAGCTAGAGAGGCCCCCTCACCCCCACCCTCACCATGTGACCAGCTGCCAAAGAGGCGCGCGGAAACTGGGAGGGCGGGGCGAACGCCGGACGTTCTGGGCACGTGACCGCCACCCATGCGCGGAGGGGTGGCCAGGAACCGCTTTGACGGGGAGGAGGGCGAAGAGTGTAAGGGGGCGGAGGGGCGATGGTAGCCACGTGATCTGTTGCTATCACACGTGACCGCTTGACATTGCTCTAAGGAGCAGAGGTGTGGTTACGCGGCGGGCACGTGACTGGCTGCCACAACCCCCGCCGCGGGGGGGCGCGGTAGGGGGACAAGAGAGGGTGGAGCCCGAGGCGGTGCCATGGCAACCCAGGCCACCCAGAGCCCAACTCCTGGCTGAAGGATTGTCCCACTACCGGTCTGAAGGCTGAACTCCAGTCTCACTACCGGTCTTTCAGCCTGTCTACATTGGGGAGGGAATGGGAGTTGGGGTACCAGAGGTGATGCTGTCACCTTTTCGCTCCACCATGATAAAACATACTCTCATTTGTGTCATTCATTCATTCATTAATTCTACATTTTACTGAGTGCTTGCTTCCAGTGTGTATGTGGGTTTTTATTTTGTTTTGTTTCTGGTGTCTGTCACTGGCCCTTTAAAGTAGTGGTACGACTATCTAGAAAGATGTAGCCAACAATGGGATCTTCTAAAATAGGGAGTAAACAACGCCCATTTGAGGGCAAAACTATATTAAAGGACGGAAAGAAGGCAGATTAATACAGTAATCCAACAGGTTCAGTGACAAGGTAATGCCTCCTCTTTTCTCAACTTCCAAATCTCCCTGGGAGTGTTAATGCAAAGACCTGAGGCCATCTGGCAGAGAAGTTATTGATGAGCAGGAGACAGGAATACTTGACCTTTAAGTTTTTTTTTTCCCAGTAGGACGGTTCTATGATTATGTGATATTTATATATGTGTGTATATACTTCTATGTATATATGTATGTATATATTATTCATTACATGTAATATATAAGATGGATACAGGAGTGTACATGTGCAAGAAAGTTACCACCACACCCCCTGCACCCTCCAGACCACCACAATGAATGAAAATGACATGTCTCCTTCTGTAAACCTTGTGACTGCTCATTTGGAGTCATTGTGCTTCCCTCTTTTTCCCTAGTGCCTCTTTCTTAGCACTTAGCGGTGTCCAGAACACACTTTTTCCCAAATGGCCTCTGCCCACAGACACCGAGGTAGAGGTAGGTAGATTTCTCCTACTTTCTTTGTTTTATTGGCTCCAAGGTCTTCATGTCCCAGCCCTTTGAGGGTATGGGAGTAAAGGAGGAAAGTGGTTAGTGTCTCATTTGTGAGAATTTGTGTAAAATCTAAAGCCATTTTATTACCCTATTTGCCACTCCTTCCACTCTAACTTGTTTTCCTTAACCATCTGGCTGAGAATATAAGAGTTCAAACTAGAAGATGAATATAAACCATGATTTAGAGCAAAATGGAATACATGTTAATACAGATGCCTCCTCTTTCCATCCTGATACTTGTAGCCCTGGGCCCCTCCTGGCAAGGACAGCTGGAACACTAGTAAGAAAAATCTCAAGGACTGAACTGACTAAGGGGCTCAAGAGGTGAATGTTTTATTGGCTACCTTGCTGGGGGTGGGTGCTTTGTAAGCTTTCTGGAGGTGAAGATAAGTGTCTAAGTTTTTCAAACTCCCTTCCCACACCAGCATTCCCCACTTCAGCCTCACCTTCCACATAAGCCCTTCGAAGCTTACTCTCTTTACAACAGAAGCCGTCTTCTCTGTCTGCTTGGGTCCCAGCCCCTTCTTCTGATTCATTCATTAGTCCATCCAAAACATTTGAATACTTCATGGGAACATTACTGTCTCTCCATCACTTTCTACTGAGGAACCTTAATTTGGCAGTCTGTCCCAGGCTCTGTCCCCTCCCTTCTTCTGTTAATTACTCTTTCACTAATTAATTTTTTTCCCAGTGCGTTTGACCCAATGAGCTCCCCTGGAATCCCTTTTCCCTCAGCTTTGCAAAGGGAAGGAGAGGGAGAATGTAAGTGTAAGGCAGAAAAAAATGTGATGGGGGTAGAGCTTTTTCTCAGAGTGAAGCCTCCATAAGAGCAAAGGGCTAAGTGTGTGCGTTGTTCACTTCAATGTAGTGGAGGTGAGGGCAGGAGAGTACCAGGAAAGACACTCCCATCCCTTTAGCACTTCTACCTCCCCTGCTCACTCACCTCCTTCATACATTACAATCACAGGCTTCTGTTTCTCAGACAACGCGACTCCATTCCTTACACACCGCTCTTTCCCAGTCCCCATCGAGCACACTTTTCAGCCCTTTGGGTAAAGTGTATATTGCTTGAGTCCCACCCTTGCCCATGTACCTCCTTCACACCTCCGACGCTTTAACAGCTCTTTCTTTGCACATTCCCATTTTGCACAAGCATCTCCCTCCCCGGTACACCTGCGTCCTTTGACCACTCACCTTCCATGGTCACCCGTTCATCTCCCACTCCGACACACACCTAGTCTATTCGTGTGCACACTCCCCTTCCTTGGCCACTCCCCTTCCTCCACCCTCTTCGGGATCCCACACTTGCCCCCGCCCCTGGGGACACCTGCTCGTGCGGGGCAGGGCGGGGATGCGCAGCCGCGGCCCCTTCTCCTCTCCCCCTCCCCGCCCCGCCCCTCCCTCCATCCTTCACCCGCTCCCCGGCGCCCGCCCCGCCCGCCCCGCCCGCCCGCCGCTCCGGGGGGGTCTCCGCCGCCGCCGCCGCCGGAAGGAGCCGCCATTTGCCACCGCCGAGCGCACGGGCCGAGCCAAGCCTGATCCCGGAGCCGGAGGGGGACTGGGACCGGGAGGACGGCGATGGGGGGCGGCCCCGCCGCAGGAGGACCCGGGCGCGTAACCCCGGGGGCCCGGCCCGCTCCGGACCCAGACCCGCGGGGTGCGGCACCCTGAGCCCCCCTCCCCGCCTCCTGCCCTGGCCATGGCCGCCCACCCCGCCGCCCCCGGGCCGCCAGCCCGCTCGGCCCCGTAAGCACCGGAGCCCCGGCTGTGGCAGCAGTGAACGGCGGTCGCAGGCCCGGAAGACCCCAGCCCGGCTCGGCTCGCCAGCGCGCGCCCCCTTCCCGGCCTTGTCCTCTCCCCTCCCCCCGCCGCCAGCGAGCCCCCCTTGCACGCCGCCCCCCGCCCCAGCGCCCGGACGATGCTCAAGTCTCGGCTCCGCATGTTTCTGAACGAGCTGAAGCTGCTGGTTCTGACAGGCGGGGGGCGGCCCCGGGCCGAGCCGCAGCCCCGGGGGGGCGGGGGAGGCGGCTGCGGCTGGGCGCCCTTCGCTGGCTGCTCCACCCGGGACGGCGACGGCGACGAGGAGGAGTACTACGGGTCGGAGCCGCGGACTCGGGGCCTGGCCGGCGACAAGGAGCCGCGGGCCGGACCCCTGCCGCCGCCCGCGCCGCCGCTGCCGCCCCCGGGCGCACTGGACGCCCTGTCGCTCAGCAGCAGCCTGGACAGCGGACTCCGAACCCCTCAGTGCCGGATCTGCTTCCAGGGCCCGGAGCAGGTCAGGCCTGGGCACCTGGTCGGGCGCGGAGGGGTGGGGGCGCGCACCTGGGGTGTCAGCGGAGACTGCGAGCAGAGGCGGTGCCTAAGGAGGCTGGGCGGGCCCCAGGACCCGGAGTGGGAATGGGGTGAGGCGGAGTGGGAATGGGGCGAGGCCGAGGGGCTGGCAGGGGACTCCTGGAGCGCTTGTTTGTGTTGGAGGGTCAAGGGTCCCCAGGAGGGGGTGGGGCTTTCTCCCCGGAGAGCACAAAATCCATCTCACCCATTAACAGGGACTGCTGTTCTTTCCTATTTGCCTCGCCCCAGGGTCTCCGTAAGCTGAGGGGACCTGTTCTCTTGCAGGTGGGCAGAAAAGAGTGCTTCTGTGCCCACCTAGAAGGGAGGGGCCCAGCCAGCGCCCTTGCTTAGCTCAGTATTTCTCCCTATGGGGTACTTTTATTCACTTCCCATCCTGCAACTTTCTATCTCATTCTAAAGAGTATTCTTTGTTAAAATTTTATGGGCAAAGTTGTCCCAGAATAGTGCTAGGAAGGTGTCTCTGTAGTGAGAATTGATTCCTTGATTAAAGGGAAACACCCTTCACTCCCACCTCCGGGATTTCTCCCTTTTAATACGTAGAAACCGAGGACCGTAACCCATCCCAGTTTGCACCAGATCTGTGAAGTAACTTTACAGTGATGGGGTGGGGGAAGGAAAACATGGCTCAGAAGCTCTAACCCTCTCCTCCCTCCAGATCCTAAGAAGAAGCCTTTCCTTTGAGAAGTCTTAAAGACCACCCATCCCAAATTCTAGGAAAAGAGAAGATCCAGTCCTTCTCCCCTCTAATCCCCCCATCCCTTTCCATCCCTCATCTCTTTGGTATGGGAAATTTCCCTTGATCTCCAAGGGAAACTTATTTTCTGTTGCAGCCTTACTTAGCCTCTTGCCCTGTCTTGGGTGAAAGGCCTGAGTTTTTTAACGTGGGCAAGTGACCTGAAGAGGTTTCCCTGTCTGGGAGCGCGGCCGAGTGGGGTCGGGGTGGTGATGGCTGACAGGGTCCCTCCTCACTCTTCCTCCAGGGGGAGCTCTTGAGCCCCTGCCGCTGCGACGGCTCAGTGCGCTGCACGCACCAGCCCTGCCTCATCCGCTGGATCAGCGAGAGGGGCTCCTGGAGCTGTGAGCTCTGCTACTTCAAGTACCAGGTCCTGGCGATCAGCACCAAGAACCCACTGCAGGTGAGGTGCAAGGAGAGGACTCAGAGACTGGGCGGGGACTTTTTAGCTATTGGAATCAGGAACCTTCCAGGAGGCCTATTTCATTTACTCTTTTCCCAAAGCCACCCTTCCCCACCAATTACTGCAGTCGCCGGTGTGTCTGTATATCCTTCCTCCCTTAATTTATTCACAAAAACATTTACAGGGTGCCACTTATATTCCAGGCACTGTTCTAGGCACTGGAATAACCACCACTCCCCACCCGACACACACACACAGACACAGAAAAGAAAAAGGAAACAGAAAAAATGCCGGGCGCGATGGCTCACGCCTGTAATCCCAGCACTTTGGGAGGCCGAGGCGGGCGGATCACAAGGTCAAGAGTTTGAGACAAGCCTGGCCAACATGGTGAAACCCTGTCTCTACTAAGAATACAAAAATTAGCCGGGTGTGGTGGCGCTTGCCTGTAATCCCAGCTGCTCGTGAGGCTGAGGCAGGAGAATCCTTGAGCTCGGGAGGCAGAGGTTGCAGTGAGCCGAGATGACAGCCACTGCACTCCAGCCTGGGCAACAGAGCAAGACTCCATCTCGAAGGAAAAAAAAAAAGAAAAAGAAAAGAAAAAATGATGTTGATGATGATAGCAAACGTGTAGTGTTTTCTGTGTCAAGTTTTGGTGTGTATTAACTCTTTTAATCTTCACAATGATCTTATTAGTTAGATACTCTTATTATCCCCTTTTACAAATGAGGATACTGATGCACAAGGATTTGAAAACTTACCCAAGGTTACTTAGCCAGTAAGTGATGGAGTCAAGATTTGGGATTCAAATCTAGATGTTTTGGTTTCAGAGCACTTGCCTAATCCTGCCTTTTTAAAATAAGACAGACAAATGGTGTCAGACAAGTGCCACGTTCTAGATTTAATGAAGGCACAGAGAAGACAGATGTTGATCCTGCCTGAAGGTTTTAGGGAAGGTTACTGGAGCTTTTCAGGGCCACCCATCACCTGGCCCTCCATCCCTTTCTGGGACTCTTTGGAGCCCTTTCTCCCACACAGTGGCAGGCCATCTCCCTGACGGTCATCGAGAAGGTCCAGATTGCTGCCATAGTCCTGGGCTCGCTCTTCCTGGTTGCCAGCATCTCCTGGCTCATCTGGTCCTCACTCAGCCCTTCAGCCAAGTGGCAACGACAGGATCTGCTCTTTCAGATCTGCTACGGCATGTATGGCTTCATGGATGTCGTCTGCATAGGTGAGGGCACCTCTCTCCTTTACCTGCTCTGTATCTTCCTCTTACACACCTGACTCCCCTGCCCATCCCCTCAGTTTCATGGCCTTATTTTCTGCCACTGGGGGCCTTTAGGGCTATCCTGGTGCCCCCTCAACCCACTTTCCTGCTTCTCCAGGGCCCTTTGCAACTGTATCTTCTCACTCTGAAGAAATGCTTGCTTAAGTACCTCTGGCCTAGATCTAGGCCACAGTTAACCCTGGATTTCTTATCCCTATTACTCAGGCCTCATCATCCATGAAGGCTCCTCTGTCTACCGCATCTTCAAGCGCTGGCAGGCAGTGAACCAGCAGTGGAAGGTCCTAAATTATGACAAGACCAAGGACATAGGAGGAGATGCAGGGGGAGGGACGGCAGGGAAGCCGGGCCCCAGGACCTCACGGACGGGCCCCACCTCTGGGGCCACCAGCCGCCCCCCAGCTGCCCAGCGCATGCGGACGCTCTTGCCTCAGCGCTGTGGTTATACAATCTTGCACCTCCTTGGGCAGCTGCGGCCACCAGATACCCGTTCCAGCTCCCATTCTGGCCGAGAGGTTGTCATGAGGGTCACTACAGTCTGAACTGGACTCCAGGAGCAGGGATCTTGAGTCAACGCATCAGTCAGAGAAGAGCTCTCATGACTGCTGGAGGTACCAGCTCGACAAGGTGTTTGGGGCATGCTGCCCCCGTCACCTAGGATCTCTGTGGGCAGCCTCAAGCTGGAGACATTGTCTGGCCTCACTGCCCACTGGGTAGAGACACCTGGATGACATTTCAGTACCCACTGGCAGCTCCTCACACTCATCCAGAGATGGCCGGTGGGCAGGCGGGGAGAGCAGCTTTCCTTCCCTGGAGAGAACCGTCTTTACCTCAGCTCCTAGGGCCTCCAGCCCCCCAGCTCCACCATGGCGACTTGGTGAAGGGGGACCAATGCCAGAAGAAAGGGGCTGTAGACCCCTATTCCCCACCCCATGGCCACAGGGCATCTGGCAATAAGACTAGTATACATTGACCTCCCGTTCCCTGCATGAGGGCGGGGGACTTCCCCCTGCTCCATCCCCCATTGCATGGGGGAAGGGCATAAAGAATCATTTATATGCACGTGGAGACTCCTTTCTCATCTGGGGCTTTTCTGGAGGGTTGGGAGGTGTGGGGAGGTTTCTCTGCACAGGTTGCAAATCCCAAATGCAGCAGTGGGTTCCGAGTTGTAGGTGTGACTCCCACTTGCTGGTGAATAATTCATGTTGGCTGCTAGGTGGCAGTGCTCAGAGGTATCTAAGGGGTAGACCTGAACCTGCCACCTATGGGTTGTATGATTTAGAAAAAAATCTCTTAGCTATGGTTTTCCTGTCTACCTCATGGGGTTGGAATAAGGATAAATGAGGGACAGGTTGGATGTCGTTGCAAAGAAAATCAGCAATGACATAAAGAGATTTCTAGAATAGTTGATGGTTCATTTATTTCAAATAGTAGCTGGTATAACAAATTCTAAAATGTGTTTTTCATCTGAAGTTGCACAGAATCTTGGAATTTTATGTTGAGTGACATAATAGGTATGGAAATATGAGGGAAAATAGACATTGCAAATGTGAAGCATGGTGATTATTTGTAAGAATGAGAACTCCTCTGACTAAATATTTGGGCCTATGGGCTGGGGAAGGCTGGAGCCATCCGCCTTGTTCTGGAGATCATCTGGGTTCTTTTAGCCCTTCTTAAGTACTGTGCTCACCCAGAAAAGCAGTGTAGAGTGAATTTGGACTCATTTGGAGTGAGATGGAGGGAACCCCCCCTCAGTTATGAGTCTCCAACTCCAGTTTAAGCTATTTCTATGGCAGTTTAGGGTCACAGGTTTGATCCCGGTGTGCCCAGCTAGTGGTATTAATGGATGGCATTATGTTTGGAGGCAGCAGCATAGAGGACTGTTGTTTATAGAGAAAAGATTTGGGAAAGACTGGTTAAAATGTGGGTCAGCCTGAAGGCTGGGCACTTTCTTCTGTGACTTTGAGGTTGTGTATTATATGAATGATGCTGTTTTTTTAAGTAAACCATTCATCAGCAATTAAATAATTCCTTCATTCACAGCTAAAGTTAGATCTGGAGGCCTTTCTTATTATTGATCCTTCTCTCAGGGAAGGTTCTGCTCTGCCTCCTTCCTCCCTGGGGATGTTTTGGAGAAAATGATTCTCTTGTAAAGGCCCACACATATACTTGCCCAGGAAACCTTGATCCCCTCGCCTCTCCCAAAAGGGGTCTTTGTCGCTGTCCATGGTGCTGGCATCCAGACTAACCTAGGGAAGTAGGAACTAAAGCTGGACTGGGGTTCAAGTAATTTCAAAGTGTGGAAGTATATAGCTTCCAATTTCTGAAGGAGTAGAGTGGATAGGGAGCTGAGACTAAGTCCTCCATCTGCTCAGTAGAAAACTGTTTCCCCAGAGAGAGAACCCTCTATACCCCCCAAGTTGAGAGACAGAAAGGCCAGACTTTCCTGAGTTGCCATTCACAGAAGAGCTGGTGGGGACCAAATGGGGAATTGCAAATCAGTGACTACTATTATCTATACTGGCAGGTAGGGCTCAGGCATATAGGACACATGTGGAGCTTCCTGTGCCAAGCCTGAGCTGTCCTCTGTGATGGATCTGCAGGGGTTAGACATACCAAAGAAAATAGACATACTCACACACAAACACACTGTATCCATTTACACTCTGGGTCCTAAAATGAGGCGAAGTGGGACACTTTCCCCTCTCCTTCAGCACTAATGGAAGTATTGGTATGGGGGTTGGGGCCAGCAATCAGCATGGTCTCTTCTTCCCTTTTTCCAACTTAAAAAGATCATTGTCCAGGAAAGGGGTCATGGGAACTACTGCCCTCCTCAAGTGGGCATTCCTACTTGCCCACTGGAAAATAGAGAGTACGAGCGGGCAGAATTCTCATCACTGATTCCAGCCCACAAGCTGGGCTTTATCTCCCTCAAAGCTCAAATCTGTTAAAAATTTGGTCATTTACGTTCAAATTGAGTTCAGTGATAGAGGGATGGGGTGGAGACTGAGTATACAGTAGGGAAGGAGTTGAGAAGGTCAGAAAATTGCACAGAAACCTTGATCTTTGTACGAGCCTTTGGGTCCTCCCTGCCCCTCTGTAGATCTTGCATAATTAGATGCCCCCGCAGAAGGCCTGGTGGCTAAATGGAGTTTCTGTGGTCAGGGAGCCATGTCTAGGCCAGGAGACCAAGGTGTGGAGGAGGAAGAAGTGTGAAGTGAAATCTCCATTTACACCCAGCTAATTGGAATAGGGTGAGGGGTAGGGGAAGTGGGGCAAGTCTTGACATGGGAGGGTAATCTGGGATGCAGAAGGAACTGTGCAGTGTGCTGAGAGATTTATTTGGATGGAAGATGAGTTAATCTGTATACATCACAAGAGGAGAGCTGTGCCCAGCCTCTGGGGGGCCAGAGAATGCTGACTCAGGGAAACAGGCTCCCTCTGCCCACTGCCCTTATCCTGCTTCAGTGCCCCAGGGCTTCTGGCCACCCCCACACTCAGCTTTCATTCTGTCGGTCTGATTCCACTTCTCTGCTTGTATCCCTTCCTCTGAAGGAAATTATCTTGGAAGAACTATTCCAGAGAGGGCAGTGACCAATCTAGGACTTCCTTCAATCCTGGCAGTCCAAAAGCACTTTGCTTACCAAAGTCAGTAATCTCTGCAAATCCCTAGCTCCTGGCCGATTTTACAGCTTAGCCCCTGCAGTTACTTTTTACCCCCCACCCCTTAATCTCTTACAGGAAGCCAGACTAGACTTGGCCGTTCCCACTACAGACAGAAACATGTCTGGGTTTGTGTTACAAACCAGTCTTCTAGGCATCCAGACCTCCCATTGTTATGGGGGTCACCCCCAGGACCTGAGAAACCAAGGTGGGAGATGGGAGGGTTAGGGTCTTGCCTCCAGGTCTTGTAGGAAGTGATAATATGAGAGAAATATGTCAAAGTCAAGAATGGAATATTTGATTTTTTATTTATTTACTTATTTATTTTGAGACGGAGTCTCGCTGTATCACCCAGGCTGGAGTGCAGTGGCTGGATCTCAGCTCACTGCAAGCTCTGCCTCCCGGGTTTATGCCATTCTCCTGCCTCAGCCTCTGGAGTAGCTGGGACTATAGGCGCCTGCTACCTCGCCCAGCTAGTTTTTTGTATTTTTTAGTAGAGATGGGGTTTCACCGTGTTAGCCAGGATGGTCTTGATCTCCTGACCTTGTGATCCGCCCACCTCGGCCTCCCAAAGTGCTGGGATTATAGGCTTGAGCCACGGCGCCCGGCCTTGACTTTTTATTCTAAAATTTATGAATATTTAAAACTTTTCAATGTAAAAAAGAAGCCAGAGGCCTGGGCAGGGACAAACCGAAAGATGTCTCTGCCTGAGAACTAAGTGATGGGGCAAACCCACTTAATAGTGGCCAGACAAAGGAGAGTTGTAAGAAATTGTAAACCAGGCTAGGACAGATTCACCTTCCTATGGGCAAGACAAAGAAGGAAGTGGGTAGACAGAGCCTACTAAGCTGCTTATCCCTTCCACCACATGGTTCAGATTCAATCTAAGAATGTGTATGGTGTCACCCAGTCAGAGATGGGCCCTGGCAGGGGACATAAAAAACAAATAAGGCTTCATCCTTCCTCTCAAAGAGCTTACATGCAAAGAGGAAGGACCAACCAGGTACAGAGCAGATGCACAGTTACTGAGCTTATGCTTTGATAAATGCTTAGCCAGCAGCATCAATGAACACTATGAAAGCCCAAAAACAGCGGCAGGTGAATCTTTCCTCAGGCCATCCAGCATTATTAGTTAAAATCTGATTTCATCCTTGGGGGATGCATACATGATCAGAAGGGCCGAGCACGGAGAGAGACAATGGTTTTCTCACTTGGCCTACTGAGTCAGGCCAAGTGCATACTTCACACATTGGTCAGGGCTGCCTCACACTTCACTATGGTCATTCTATCCAGTTTGGTCAGATAGGCCTTAGAGGCAGATGTATCTCTTGGTCTTGTGCCTACAAAAAATATTATCCCTACGATGAATGAAAGGGTGATGATGACAGCCTCTTTCCACAGGACTATCTGTCCAAAAACTGTAGGTTGATGCTCCTCTCAGGTACCAGGACAGTCCGGGTCATGGGTCTGATTGGGGCTGCACCTGGCTCAGGCTGCACCTCAAAATGTATCAGGATCTGGAAAGGGAAGAAGGTGAGCACTACTGTGAAAGATATCTATAGTGGGGGGATTGATTGGTAAAGGGCATGCACTATTAGTGTTAGAATGGTAATGATTGGGTGGCACCTGTGGCCAGTAGGGGACTTCTTGGTTAATAAGGGTGAGGGATTGTGGAAGAGAAAAAACAGTTTGAATACCCTCACTTATACTCCAGGCCTATAATGGGCTTATCATATTTTAGAAGATTCATTCTACCAGGTCTTACATGATTTCCTATGCTTGTCAGGGGAAAGATCTCACAACTTTAGAGGGTTAGGGTCTCTCCAGCCTGGGGAAGGTATAAAATCTAGAGCACTTACCTGGGCCAAAGCCATTTGCAATTCAAGCTCTGCCAGGCGTCTCCCCATGCAGCTGCGCTTGCCAAAGCCAAAGGGAAGAGATGCAAACGGGTGGGGGGTGGGACCCTCCCCCAGCCAGCGAGCTGGACGAAAAGAATTTGGCTCTGGGAACTGGGCAGGGTCCCTTGAAGTGGCATAGTGACACAGAGTGACCAGCGTCTGGTGGGAAGAAAAACAAACTTGTCAGTTTGTGCTCAGAATGGGGGCAGGCATGAATAGGATATTCAGACAGGGACAAAGGCAGGTCCTGGTAGGTGATGGGGAAGTTTTCTGGGGCTACTTTTGGAAGGATCTCTCCACTATCCCATTATATCCCAGAAAGGCATATCCTAGAGAGGGGTCAAGGGGAGTGTTTGAAGGGCTTTTAGGAGAGTGCTTGAGAACAGGGCTGGGGCCTAAGATAGTGAGGAATGGCTCAGTGGAAAGGGTGCATAGGCTCTACTCACATTTTTGGGGATAATATAATCACCCACATGAATGTCTTTGTCTGGGACACGAGAATTTCCAGGTACCACAGGGTACAGTCTAGGTTGCAAAGCACAAAATGGAGACAGCAAGGTGAGGCTAGGGGCTGCAGCCTTCTTCTCATTGTTTCCAACTTCCAAACCCTTTTTGACCAGTAGTAGAGTGCCATTTTTCTCTGCTGTCTCCCTGCTTCCATCCACTATTTGCTTCCGCAGCCTTCCTTGGCATTTCCTCTTGTTCCTCCTCTCCTTTCCCCTCACCTTAGCACTTCCTTGACCACTGCCTTCAGCAGGGGCAGCTGGGACAGAACAGTGGCTGGGGGGTGGGCACTGGAGCCAGGGCCCAGGGCAGCTGTGATCTCGGAGTGGAGTGCTGTCTGGACTTCAGGGTGCCGGGAGAGCTCATACAGAGCCCAGGAGAGCGTGTTGGACACCTGAGAAACGTGAAAGCAAGAGAGGTGTTGGGTGTGGGAACCCAGCAGAGGGTGCAGATTATGGAACAGTCTGGAGCTACGGGGTGTTAAGCCAAGCTGGTCTACATGGCCATAATGGATCCCCTGCAACAGAAAAATGGTCCCGGAGTCTGGGGAGGCTAAGCCCTGGAACAGGTTCACAGCACGGAGGGAGAACCTAACTGTGTCCACTCCCGCCAGTAGCAACTCTGTCACATTCCCCAGGATGGACTGGGCAGGCAACTCTTCCTGGAACAGAAAGTGGGTCAGGTGCGCCCCAGATTCCAGGTCCTCATCGGGCTGTCCTCGGTTCCTCATGGCTGCCTCGGCCTCTCGCCGCTCCACGTGCCTCTGAGCTGCGTAGGTAGAAGGCACGTGAATACCTCGCTACCAGCTTTACATTCCCCCATTCCCACCTCATCCTGTGCCTTACCAAATGCAAACATCTGGTCCCAGTCTCGGCAGAGGCGGCCCCAGGGCCCAGGCACGAGGCGGCGCAGCCAGTGGGGCATTGCCATGGTCAACAGCGTGGACACAAACACCGAGCCCACCGCGCGGATGAAGGTCTCCGTGTCAGGCGGCACTTGAGCCTCCAGGCAGCCCAAGCGTGAGCCAAGCAGAACCGCGGCGATGCCTTGTCGGGAGGGGGCGCCGTCAGGGCTCAGGGAGGCTCCGGTAGGGCGCCCCCGACGCCTGCCCAGCTCTGTCCTGGGACTCACCTTCCAGTCCGAACTTGTAAAATTCCCCCGCTACGTCCCGAACCAGGGCAGGCGGCCCCGTGCCACGTCCGCGCTGGCACCTCAGACGCCGCACAAGGTCGCGGACTACGTTGTCCAGAGTTCCGGCGTAGCGGGCGGCCGCTTGAGGCCGGAGGAGGAGTGGGGCCAGGAGACTGCGGAGCCTTTGCCATTCTTCGCCTTCCCTGCAGGGTTGAGGAGAGAGTGCGCATTGGGGAGGTGGGGACGGTTCGACGGGACTGGTTGTAGTGAAGAAGCGCATTCGGCTGCGGTGGCCAGGAAAGGGATTGTGTCTGCCCCCTTGGGGTACAGAAACCTACACCGGCCCGCGCCTGTCTTCCAACCCCCTTCCTCTTTACTCATTTCCTGCCCGCAGGGGCTGGGGTTCCCGGGTAACTTGAATCACAGAACCTTACATTCATTCCATCCAGATCCTGGTACCCTAACCCAATTCCTCTGGCTCCCCCAGTTCCCAGGATTCTGGTCTCAAATGATAAGGAGGTAGGCGGGGAGTGAGGTTGGGGCTCAACCCGAGTGTGGGTGAAGTAGACTGGGATGGGAACCCCAAGATGACCAAAGATAGAGTAGGACAGCCAACCTCCCACCATGCCCCTAAATCCGATAGTTTTGGGATCCGCAGCAGGAGAGGGCTGCTGCAGGGTGTTTGGCTTTCTAGGGGCAGAGAAGACTCACGCGGTGAGAAGTCCGCAAGCCCGCTGGCGGCGGCGGCGGTGCTCAGTCCAGGGCGAGAAGCTGCAGCGCTCGGGCCGGGGTCCCTCCTGTCGCAGTAGCTCCTCGACGAGTGCAGGAGCAGCCACGTACACGGTGCGCACTGTCCCGAAGCTGGCTAGCCACACCGGCCCGAAGCGCGCGGCGCCCTGCACCTGGGGGAGGGGGTGCAGCGGACACTTGGATACCTGGGCGGGGACTTTCAGCTTGACCTGTGCCCACGCCAAGGGTGTTGACTGGGCTTGGGAAGAGGGAGCTTCTGCTCCTTCAAAGGTGCCCAGCTATTGCATGCCTTTGATACTGCAAACTCCTCCTCTCTCACTTCCCATCCCTAGAAAGTTTGAGTGCGATGGGCAAAACAGGAACTTTGCGCAAGGCAGACATTCAGGACCTCTCTGATCACCTTGGTCGAGGAAAAATCTCTAAAAGTTCCATGTCTAGATTGTCCATCTCAGGACGAGTTCTCAGTAAATGAAAACGAGCCCATGTAGCTTTAAGCCCCACGCAGGCGGAGGGTACCGCGTGCTCCCGCCTCCCGCGCACTTGCACTGTATCTGCAGGATCTGCACACCTCAGGACAGCGAGAAAGTGCTTTCCCAGCGCCCTCTGCTAAGAGTCGGGACGGACTCTATGCGGGTCGAGCCACACCGTCCCCAGCCTCAACTCGCCTTTTCCTTAATTCATGGGTATCCGTTCTCTCTGGCTCTCCCACATTTGCTCTGCACTAGTCAGTCCTTTTTGACGCTGTCAAAGCCAGTTTCCCCAGCACTCAGTCTCGGGAAAGGCGTCCCTTCCTACCTGCAGCTCGTGTAGCCTCGACAGCCCCCCCTTGCAGAAAAGTTCAGCCAGAAAGCTGGGCGTAGAGGGGCCTGGGATGTCTGCCAAGCTCCTGCGTGCTGAGTCGTACTCTCGGTAGCCTAGGGAGGCGCCCAACTCGGGAGCCCAGCGGACGCGATGGAACACCCTGGAGGCATACTTGAGGGTCTGGGTCATGGTCTGGTTCCAGGTGCCCGCGATAGAAAGCGCTTCTCCTGAGCACCTAGTCTGAACCCCTATTTAACCTTTGGGTGAGGTGATGACGCCCCCTCTCCAAGCTCCTCAGCCAATCCCTCCTCCTGAGTGGTCTGTGCTGGGGATTAGCACCCAGGAATAGTAGGCGGGGCTGGGGCTGACTTCACGACTCCCGTGGGTCTCGTGTTGCAATGACCCTCATGGGAGGGAGGGCCTAAGATTTTCCTCCTAGGGGAGTGCCCTAGTCTAGGAGCCTAAAAGTCTCATCCTAGGAAAGGTTATAAGGATTTTTAGTACAGACTAAGTGACCAAGTTACACTAGTCAGTCTCTGATATTCCCACCACTTCCACCAGGGAGCCCAGCCCCTTTAGGCCCATCCTCAGGAATTCCCCATCTTTCAGCTCCTCCGGGAAGGGAAGCAGGGGAGGCACAGCTGCAACTGTCCCCACATTCTTGGCTCAGTGGGTTGTCTCTTCTCTGCATTATTTTCCTGCACTAGCCACATCTCCCCCTCCTCCTGTACCTAACATACTAGGCAGATGGCAGGTGGGTTAATGGGCTAAAATGGCTCCTAGAACCTCCATTTTTCTTTCTTGAAGATAAGGGGGCCTCTTGGGTGTACAAGCCCACTCCTGCCAGACATGGAAATCTGGGGCTTGAGAAGCAGAAATGAAGAAACTTTTTGTACATTAATTAAGTTCTAAGATTGTCTCTGGGCTGTTAGAGGAGCTACATGGATGTGGATGTTCTAATTCCCCAGCTGACTCGGTCTCCTCTGGGGGGCTTTCTGGTTAGCAGCCCCTTTCCACTTTCAGCATCAGAATCCTCCACAGAGCCAGGCATGGTGGCTTATGCCTATAATCCCAGCACTTTGGGAGGCTGAGGCGGGAGGATGGCATGAGGCCAGGAGGTTGAGACAAGCTTGAGCAACACAGCAAGACTCTGTCTCTACAAAAGAAGTTTAAAAATTAGGCTGGGCACGGCAGTTCATCACTATAATTCCAACACTTTGGGAGGCTAAGGTGGGCAGACTGCTTGAGCTCAGGAGTCTGAGACCAGCCTGGGCAACATAGTGAAACTCTGTCTCTACAAAAAATACAAAAATTAGCCAGGCATGGTGGTGCGTGCCTATAGTCCCAGCTACTTGAGAGGCTGAGGTGGATTACAGGAGCCCGGGAGGTCAAGGCTGCAGTGATTTATGACTGTGCTACTGCACTCCAGCCTAGTCAACAGATAGAGGGCCTGTCTCTAAAAAAAATTAAAATAAAAGAATCCCTTACAGTTACCTCTCTGCTCCTTACTCCCTCATTCCCTACTCCAACCCTGTCAGGCTCTGAGCCAGTCAGTCAGATCTGAAGTTCTGAATTGAAGGTCAACACGAAAAAGGAGAGGGTCTCCACCCCCACACCTTCCCAAGGACTCTCCAGAGACAACATTTAGGGAATAGATTCCCCAGCTCGAGTCTTACGCAGGGAGAGGACAGGAGGATGGTAGAAGGCATATGATACATACTCCACCATTTCCTGAGAAATAGCAGAATGGGCATGTATACACATATACATGTTATCCCAGGATCCACAAAGCAAACAGAAGTGGTAATTGAGCCTAGCAAGCAGTTTAGATAGACTACATTCCTCATTCTAGCTGAGGAGAGATCTCACAAGGAGAAGGGAGAGCAAGACCCCATAGCCTTCCAAAGATTCCCTATGGTCCAAAGTCCTTTGACCATCTCAGTCAGCTGCTTTGTTTTCTGTTGGCAGTGGAGGGACAAGGTGAGAAGAGCCAGGGGTAGTCATGAACACCAGTGGGTTCTGCCCTGGGCAGCTCCCCACCTTCTTTGAGAGAGTACTGTGTCTCAGCTCCAGCAGTCTCAACTGGGAAGACCCAGGACTCCTGCTCTTTTCTCTAGTCCCTGGGAGACGAGGTCCAGCTAAGGTAGAGTAAGCAGTCAGTGACCAGGCAGGCTGGTTTGGGGGGTCACTGCCTGGAGGACGGGATCTTGTATTCTTCGGAAGATGGCTGGGAAATTCTTCCCTCCATTACGTAGAACTTTCTTCCCCTCCTCAGTTGAGGTGCCTAGATGTCCCACAATGGGGTCTTCACTCTGGGAGAAGGAAGGGTCCAATAAGTGCCCACTGTTCAGACTGCCCCTGGCCCTTAGACACCCATCCCATCCTCCTGGCACTGAGCTAAGTTCAAATATAGAACCACTCTGGAAAGGGCCTCCATATCCTGTAGATTCCCTACTCACCAGGTCCTCCAGAGGCACACGCTCAAACAGCGGGTGCTCTTCGAAATGAGTGCACATCCAGTCGTGTAGCTCCAGCACATCGGTTATGGTATATACCAGCCCCTGCATAGGCAAAATCACCCTAGACAGGAGGCTGCATGCAACATCATTAGCAGCCAGATGATGGGAGTGGTGGTGTGAGTCCCTGAATTCAGCACCACCACTGAATTCTTAGTGAAGGGCCCCTGAATAGGCTACTCATCCCATCCTCCCTCCCATCCCAACTCACCCCAATTCTCAGCACGTAGGCATATTCTGCTAGCAGGGTGGGACTGATGATTCGCCACTTGTGCTTTGTCCGCTTGAAATGTGGGTCGGGGAAGAGGAAGAACATCTTTGTCAGCTGTGAGACAGACACGCACCAACAGGGTTGTGAGAGCCTGGCCTCCATGCCCCCACCTGCCTACCAGCCTAACCCACCAGGGCCCCTCCCCACCTGGCCCTTGTAGAAGAAGTTAGGAAGGTGCTTCATGGCATTGCTGCGGAGACAGGCGATGTTCTGGAAGCCACCTCCGGGAGCTGCGCGTAGGGCCCGAATCCGGTCTTGTACATAGTCTGAGACCTTCACCCGGATCTCTAGACCCAGAATCAGTGTATCTGGGAACAGCGGTGACAGTTCCACTGGACACAGAAATAGCAATGGAATCATCAACCATATACTTGTAGGAAGTGCAAAGGGGTCAACACAGGAAAGGAAGCCTCAATCTGCAACTACCAAAGTCCAGAATGGCAAGAGAGGACAGAGATACATATATGGATAGTATTATGCTGAAGAGGCTGGGGGAGAAATGAAAATTGTCATCAGGACCAGAATGGGAGGGCTGAGAATACATGTATATTTGCCATTGCTATAGAGTTTCCACAGTGTTTTCACACATTGTATTATTTCATCCTTATAACACTCTGTGGTAAATTGTGAAGATGAGGAAACTGAGAACTGGAACTTATTTATTTGAGATAGAGTCTTGCTCTGTCACCCAGGCTGGAGTGCAGTGGCACAATCTCAGCTCACTGCAATCCCTGCCTCTCAAGTTCATGCAATTCTTGTGTCTCAGCCTCCTGAGTAGCTGGTCTTTAACTCCTGGCCTCAAGTGGTTCACCTGCCTCAGCCTCCCGAAGTGTTGGGATTACAGGTGTGAGCCACTGTGCCCAGGCAGAACTGGACCTTAAACCAAGGTTTTCTGCCTCTATGTACCATGCTCTTCCTCTCTATCAGAATGTTATCTGTTTGGGAAGATCTAAAAATAGGGAGTGGCTTGGCATGCATGGGTGCGACAATATAGACAATACAAGAGGAACCCAAAAAAACAGGAGTGTGGGGCAGAAGGAATGAGATCTGGCGAGGGAGGGGCAAAGGGGAGGGGAGATGGTAGAATCCCTGAGAAAGACAGTTCAGGATCACTGGCCACAATGGCTAATCTCTGATGCTTGTGCTGACCAGCTCACTGACCCGGTACCTGGCAGGTGAAATGGCTCATGTAGGGATTGACACCATAAAGGACAACCCGGGTTTTAAGAAGCATTTGAGGCAGCCCCCTCCACTCTCCAGGGCAAAGGTCACAGACCCAGAGTAGAGGGAAGGTGGAGCCTCTCCATGCTGATGTCACCAGTGTCTGGACGAAAGGGGAAAGGCCGATTATGACCCCCCACAAAAGCCGCTGAGGCAGCAGAAACTACTAGGCCTCTTCTCACCCCAGAGAGAGGGCCTAAGTGTTACCTAACAGGCCACCATAGCCACAGCCTATGTCTGCAAACTCCACTTGGGCCTGAGCTCTCTTTTCTTTCTTATCCTTTGGGTCTTCGTGGCTCTGATTTTGAGTGAGTGGAGCGAAGAACTCTGGGTATAGCTCAGACCAGTCCATCTCCTCTGGCTTCACAGGGCTATTGGAAAGAAGACATAAGAAGCATGAGGTGGTTGGTCACACTATTGCAGAAGTGGTACTGTGAAAGTGTGTGGGTGGGTGAGGGTGGGAGGTAAATGGGAGGAGGGTTTCTCAAAAATTCTGTAACACTGGGCCCTGTGGCCTCTAAGAGGGACAATGGAAACCACCCTTAACTCCCAGTGTGAATCATAGGCCCATCATGAGGCCCATAAACGCTGACCTGCTCAACTCCACTTCTGGCGGTTTATGTGACCCTGGCCGGGTAGCTGCCCTTTCTGGGGCACAAGTTCCCCTTATCCTGAGACTGGCTGCCTAATGCACTGGGATCCTACTTTGTGTTTGTGCTCTGCGGGGAGGGAAGGGAAGGTGCGGGCAGGATTGTGTATATGTTTGCCTTTTTATTAAATCCAACAAACAAAAGCAAAAGATGGAAACGACATTCTGCCTCTATCACTTCAGTCTCAGTAACAATTTATTCCTCTTCCCAAACTTAGCACTGCTACCCAGTCTTAGGCCCGAACGCCACGCCCACTCCCAACCCGCCAACTCCACTCTGGGTCGAATCTCCCGGTCCCACCCCTAAAACTGACGTCACCCATCTGATCCTCCCGGGTCTATCCCAAATCCTCCCAGCAGTCGCAGCACAACTGCTCTCCCGGCTGCTTTGAGAATCCCTCCCTCCTATCTGTCCCTCTGCCCACTCCTCACTAGCGCAGCGTGTGGTCCGCCATGGGGTTGGAGTGAGCACGTTGCCGGTAGTAGCGCTTCTGGGGCGGCGGGGCCTCTGCTCCGGCCACGTTCCAAGTCTCGGCTGCCATGATCCCAGTCCGGGGTTTCTCTACCAAATCCACGTGGAGGCACAGGCCAGAGGCGCAGGTTAATGACGCAGCCATGCGCGTTAGGGGCAGTTCCCGCCCCTTAAAGACCCAAGAGCAAATTCGGCTGGGCTGGGCAGGGCTGGGTCGCGAGGGCTGTAAGGAGCGAGTGCTGGAGGGAACCTCCGCACCGTTAGCCTCCAACTGGGAGGGTGAGGCCAGGCCCAGGGACCCAACATTTTCTCTTAGCTTGCTTCTGCCTCGTCTGGGTTACCATCCTGGTTGCAGGCACCTGTGTACCCCACAGGTGAAAGGGGTCTAGACACCTCACCTCCTACAGTAGCATCAGTCCTCGCTCCTCCCCCCTCACTCCTGGTCTCCGACCAGTCCGCCGGGTCTGTCTCGTGTGGTCCTGTGTGGGTTTCGTCGCGTGTGCGCTCGGGGCCGGGGCGGGAGGGGCAGCTCCTCATTCCACCTCCAGGAAGTCGAACTGGAGGAAGGAGGGCAAACACAGGGAGGCGGGGCTCGTGCCACAGGGGCACCAAGACGGCTCGCGGCCCCCAACCTCTACCCCGCTCCGGAGCCGGGATCTGAGCGCTGGCCGTGGTGCCCGGGCACTCCCTTGGCGGGCCGGATGGCGGACCCCGGCCCAGATCCCGAATCTGAGTCGGAATCGGTGTTCCCACGGGAGGTCGGGCTCTTTGCGGACTCTTACTCGGAGAAGAGCCAGTTCTGTTTCTGTGGGCATGTGCTGACCATCACGCAGAACTTTGGGTCCCGTCTCGGGGTGGCGGCGCGCGTGTGGGACGCGGTGAGGAGTGGGCTGCGCCGGGTGAGGGTCCGTGGGAGGTCCAGATCCCGGACTCCGCCTCTCCCATATGGAGCCATCCTCACAACTGTCTTTTTCTCTCTCTTTTCTCCCGTAGGCCCTGAGCCTGTGCAATTATTTCGAGAGTCAAAATGTGGATTTCCGAGGCAAGAAGGTGATCGAACTGGGTGCGGGGACAGGCATCGTGGGGATCTTGGCAGCGCTGCAGGGTGCGTGAGCTGGCTTTGTGGCGGGAAAGAGTGGGGACCCAGGGGCGCGGAGAAATGGTCACTTCGTGGATCACTGGGGGAGAGGGGAGTACTTTGGGCCCAGTCCAACCCCTTCTTTTTAACAAACTTTTTTTTATTTGTTTTTGTTTTGGCGCCTACTTCTGTATGCCAGACAGCGGGAATTGCCTGTTAAAGCACCTAGGGTGGGTGATTGGGGAGGGCAGGAAATAAAACTCAGGCAGGCCTATAAGAAGGAGTTGTTTCTATCGTGTGGCTCTTTTTTTTTTTTGGTTTTTATTTTTTTGAGACGGAGTCTCACTCTGTCGCCCAGGCTGGACTGCAGTGGCGCTATCCCCACTCGCTGCAACCGCCGCCTCCCGGGTTCAAGCAATTCTCATGCCTCAGCCTCCCAAGTAGTTGGGATTACAGGCTTGTGCTACCATACCCGGCTAAGTTTTGTATTTTTAGTAGAAGACAGAGTTTCACCATGTTGGCCAGGCTGGTCTCGAGCTCCTGACCTCAGGTGATCCAACTGCCTTGAGAAGCACCTGGGATTACAGGCGTGAGCCAAGACACCCAGCCTTGTGTTGCTCTTTGTGATTTTATGGAGAATGCTATCACTTAAAAGCGCCTTGGTTTTGAAGATGGTTTTCTGTCAAGATGCACATGTGGGGGTACTCTGTAGGGAGACTTGCAGACATTAAACTTCGTGAGTGCTTTATAACTTTACTATGAATATGTTTCAGATTCCTTAGTTTTTTATTGCTAAGAGAAACAAGCTTATGAGTTTCCAAGGGTTAGGATGTGTTTTGTAGGAAGTGGGGTTAGAATTAGACACTGCAGACTTGGAAAAGGAAAAGGTAAGGAAAAATTTGCTTCTCTTTTGTCAAGAACCAAAAACTACAGAGGAAACAGTTTCACAAATTATAATCTAATCGGCAGACAAAACCTCAAACTGAAAGCACTCATTTAAAAATTCTTACAATGTCATCTCTCTAGGAATGTAAATTAACATGTATTTGTTCATAGGGACAGAACTAGGTCATATTAAGGGAAGTCTAGCTGGGCGCAGTGGCTCATGCCTATAA
Organism: Chlorocebus sabaeus; assembly: GCF_047675955.1. Taxonomy (NCBI): domain Eukaryota; kingdom Metazoa; phylum Chordata; class Mammalia; order Primates; family Cercopithecidae; genus Chlorocebus; species Chlorocebus sabaeus. The sequence continues at coordinate 55,302,415 of NC_132914.1, forward strand.
TCCCAGCACTTTGGGAGGCCAAGGTGGGTGGATCACCTGAGGTCAGGAGTTTGAGACCAGCCTGACCAACATGGTGAAACCCCGTCTCTACTAAAAACACAAAATTAGCCGGGTGTGATGGCATATGCCTGTAATCCCAGCTACTTGGGCGGCTGACGCAGGAGAATCGCTTGAACCCGGGAGGTGTAGGTTGCAGTGAGCTGAGATCACACCATTGTACTCTAGCCTGGGCAACAAGAGCGAAACTCTGTCTCAAAAATAAAAAAAGGGAAATCTTTCCAGAGGCAGGCATTCATTCTTCTATTAATTCAACCAAAATGTATTTCAAGTCCCCTATGTACCAAGAATCATGCTAGGTATTGGGGATTCAACAATGAGTAAGATAGATTTTCTCTCCCCAAGGAGCTTATGGTCTAGTGAGGGAGACAGAGGACGATGTCATGTAACAAGAACTCTGGTGAGGTATGCGTGGAGCCTGTGGACATGCTCTATCCATGTCTACCATGACTCCCTGGGAATCCATCAAGGAAAGCTCTGTCAGGTGAGGAGGAGGTGAACAGTGTGAACACAGCAGGCTCAGAAACAGTGGAGGGTGCCAACAGCAGTTTTTGCATGAAGCATGGGTGGATGCAGGCAGCTATGCTAAAAGGGGGAGAAAAGTCATGCAGTATGGATGGGAACACCTAGCTTCACTTGCTCCCAGATTGGCTTCTCCTTCTTTGCCTCCTATTTAGCTGTCAAATCAGAAAGCTGGATGTCATCTTGTGCCTCACTTTCTCTCCTCACATTCCAGCAATCATCCAGTCCTATGAGTTAAATGTTCTCTTTCTTTCTTTTTTTTTTCTTTTTGAAGCAGAGTCTCACTCTGCCACCCAAGCTGCAATGCAGTGGCATGATCTCGGCTCACCACAACATCCGCCTCCTGGTTCAAGCGATTCTCCTGCCTCAGCCTCCCGAGTAGCTGGGATTATAGTCATGTGCCACCATTCCTCACTAATTTTTGTATTTTTAGTAGAGACGGAGTTTCGCCATGTTGGCCAGGCTGGTCATGAACTCCTGGCCTCAAGTGATCTGGCCACCTCAGCATCCCAAAGTGTTGGGATTACAGGTGTGAGCCACTGCACTGAGCCAAGTTATATGCTTTTAATACTTCCCCAGTTGTCTGCTCCTCTTTTCATCATCTCTAGTTCAGGCCACTGGCATCTCTTGCCTGAATTTTCACAAGAGTCTTCAAGCTTCTTCTGGGAAAGTGTGACATACCCAACTAGATCTTGTGACCTTCCCCCACCAAACCCATTTCTCCCTCAGACTTCCCTATGTCAGTGAATCAAACCACCGTGCCCCCAGTGGGAAACCTAGAAATCACGTTTGACACAACCCTCTTTCTCACCTACATGTCCATTTTTCAATTTATCTCCTAAAAATCTCTTAAATCTTCTCATGTTTTTCCATCTCCACTGACAGCTCCCCAGTCCAAACCACCACGATCACTTGCCTGGACTACTACAACAGCCACACTGGTCTTCCTGCTTTGACTCCTTGTCCTCACCTAGACCTCTGTTCTTCCACCCAGTGGTCAGAGTGATATTTTCAAAATAAAACTGTAATCGTGTATTCCCGCCCCAAACTTTCAGTGGCTTCATGTTGCTTTCAGGATAGAACCAACACCTATGGCATGGCCTCCAAGGTACTGCCTCCTTCTTTCTGTGCCTCTTTCTCTCTTGTTTTTCTTGGGCTGCCTGTTGCCCGTCCATCAGTTCCTCAAACCTACTCTGATGTTCCCTTCTTTGGGGACTTCACCCAGGCTTACTTTCTGTCTGAAACTTTTCACCATTTGCTTAATGCATATGCATCCCTCCTTCCTTAGCTCAAACATCACTTCGAAGGGAAGGCGTCCTTGGCACTCCCACTCCTAGGCTAATTCAGACCCTCCTAGTACATACACAACTGTGCTAACTGGGCTAATTTTAACTTTGTTACCATTGACCTTAGTTGGGTCCTAAGTGCTTCCCAGCTAGCCTGGTACATTCTCTTGTTCACTTTTTCTGCCACTCTCCTGAACAACTGTTTCTTACCTTCTTATTCCTCAAACCTCCAAATGCCTCCTCTGCCATCTTCACCCACACCTGATGACTTTGCTTCCTATCCTTTTATTTTATTTTATTTTTTGAGATGGAGTCTCACTCTGTTGCCCAGGCTAGAGTGCAGTAGTGCAGTCTTGATTCACTGCAACCTCTGCCTCCCAGGTTCAAGCTCTTTTCCTGTCTAAGCCTCCCAAGTAGCTGGGATTACAGGCACACACCACCATGCCTGGCTAATTTTTGTATTTTTAGTAGAGATGGGGTTTCACCATGTTGGCCAGGCTGGTCACGAACTCCTAACCTCAGGTGATCCACCTGCCTTGGCCTCCCAAAGTGCTGGGATTACAAATGTGAGCCACTGTGCCTAGGTGTTTCCTATCTCTAATGATTGCTTCTGTTTTCTCTGAAAATGTCCACATATTCCTATCACAACATCTACTTATGTAACTGCATCTGCATCTGTGTGCAGTGCCTTCTCTCCTGTTACCATGGATGAACATACTATGCTAGCTAAGGTCAAGACCCCCACTTGTCACAAGACCCCAAACCTTTCTGCCTACTCAAAGACGTTGTTCCAGTAACACCCACTCCCATTTCTCCTGCATTCTCAGTTTTTCCTTTTCTTTGGATCATTCGATATGTAGCAATATGTGGAATACAAAATGCATATAAATATGATATGATTTCTCCTATTTCAGAAAAAAACTCGATCCTACATCTCTCTCCAGCTATCACTCCATTTCTATGCTCCGTTTTAAAAAAAACTCCTCAAAAAAGTTAATATTTAGTGTCTAGTTCCTCTCCTCCTATTCTTTCCTTAAACCATTATGATCAGATTTTCACTCCACTGTGCCCCCTTCAATCCAGTTGTTCTAGTTAAAGTCATGAGCTTCATTTCCAACTCCAGGTTGTTAAACGCAGGAGTCAGTTATCAGCCTACCTTTGTTGACTTTGTATTTGATGCTGACACTCCCTCCTCCTTGGAACAATTCCTTTGGTTTCCAGGGGACCACACTTCTGGTTTCTGCTTACCTGGCAGGCACTCCCTTTCCATGCTCTCTTGTTGGTTCTTTTTCATCTTCACAACTGAAAATGTGAGTGCCCCAGGGCTCAGGGGCAGTCCTTTGATCCCCTCATTTTCTTGTTTACCTCGCTCCTGAGCAGCCCATCACCTCATGCCTTTAAATGTCCTGTTGAAGCCGGGCACGATGGCTCACGCCTGTAATCCCAGCACTTTGGGAGGCTAAGGTGGGTGGATCACCTGAGGTCAGGAGTTCGAGACTAGCCTGACCAACATGGTGAAACCCTATCTCTACTAAAAATACAAAATTAACTGGGCGTGGTGGCAGGCACCTGTAATCCCAGCTACTTGCGTGACTGAGGTCGGAGAATCGCTTAAACCTGGGAGGCGGAGACGGCAGTGAGCCGAGATCGTTCCACTGCACTCCAGCCTGGGCAACAAGAGTGAGACTCCGTCTCGGGGAAAAAAAAAAAAAATGCCCTGTTGGTGATCATGACTCTAAGACTATCCCATTTCTATCTCCAGACTTGCTTGCATAACCTAGTGCCTACTCAGTATCTTCATGTGGTTGTCTGATGTGATATAGATGTCTATGTCAAACTTAATGTGCTCAGAAAATGAACTCATGATCTTCCTGTCCAAATTGCTCCTCCTGCAACCTTCCTCATCTAAATGAGTGGCAATTTGGTCTTCTAGTTGGTCAGGCCAAACACCCAGAAACCATCCTGAGCTTTTTTTTTTTTTTGAAACAGGGTCTCGCTCTGTTGCCCAGGCTGGAGTGAAAGTGGTGCAATCATGGCTCACTAAAGCCCTGACATTTCAACCTCCCAAGGCTCAAGCGATCCTCCCACCTCAGCCTCCCAAGTAGCAGGGACTATAGGCACGTGCCACCACACCCAGCTAATTTTTGTATTTTTTGTAGAGACGAGGTTTTGCCCTGTTGCCCAGGCTGGTCTCAAACTCCTGGACTCAAGCAATCATCCCGTATTGGCCTCCCAAAGTGTAATCCAAAGGGATTACAGGTGTGAGCCACCGTGCCTGGCCCATCCCAAGCTTCTCTCTCTCTCTGATATTTCATATCCAATCTGTTGGCAAATCCTGTTGACTCTACCTTCAAAATATATTCAGGATCTGACCATTTCTTAGCCATTGCTGCTGCCCTGGTTTAAACCATCATCATCTCTCACCTGGGTCGTTGCCGTCACCTCCTAACTGGTCTCCTAGCTTCTGACCTTGCCCTCCTTTACTCTTCTCATCACAGCAGCCAGTGTGCTCCTCCTAAAGCATGCCAGCCAGCACGTGCCATTCTTTTTTTTTTTTTTTTTTGAGATAGAGTCTCGCTGTTATCGCCCAGGCTGGAGTGCAATGGCGTGATCCCTGCTCACTGCAACCTCTGCCTCCCGGGTTCAAGCGATTCTCCTGCCAGCCTCCCGAGTAGCTGGGATTACAGGCGCCCGCCACCACACCTGGCTAATTTTTTGTATTTTCAGTAGAGACGAGGTTTTGCCATTTTGGTCAGGCTGGTCTGACCACTCAATTTAAAATTACATTCAGGTTGCTAAGACTTTGTCCTCTATGCCCTGAGGTCTCTGGACCTTCCAGGTAGGAGCTGAGAACGCTTGGTTGGTCCACTCTAACTTGCATTTCTCCCCATCCCTCAAGCAATTCTTATCCCCCTTCCCTGCTTGGGACTTCACCATGGCATATATGATCATCTGATGTACAGTGTATTTTATTTTATTTATTTTGGTTGTTGTTATCTGTTTCTTGCCACTGGACCATAAGCTCTGTGAGGGGGTATTCTTATCTTCTTGGTTCATCATTATGTTCTCAGCACTTGGCATATAGGCACATAATAAATATGAATACATGAATGAATGAATGGATGGATTCCTAGTACTTCTTGCTTCTCTTTCTATCATAGTCATCATGATTATGATGCAGTACCTAGCGTGTCTTTACCTCTAGAATGAAACAAAGAAAGCTGCGTTATTGTCTTGCTCACCTTATACACCCAGCACTTAGTAGGTGCTCCAAATTATATGTACTGCATGAATGAAGGTTTCTGAGATGCTAATCTGACCATCTTCACCCCTGTTTCTGCCCTTAAAGCCTATTGCCCTCAGTACCAAACCTGAATCTCCTTAGCATATCATAATCACTTTCCCCTTATCTCATGTCTTGACACTTTTCTCCCCCTTCCATATCCTCTAAGATCCAGCCTTTCTTGAATATGCCATGCTCTCTCACTCCCAGGCCTTCGTACTCACTGTTCTCTTCTTGGAAAGCTCCACCTGACTAACTCCTACTTGTCCTTTAGGACTCAGCTGAGGTCACATTTTCTGGGAAGTTTTCCAGACCCTTAAGGCAAGCTTGTGTCAGTGGGGGTGGGTGCAGAACCCATCTCCAGCTTAGTCCTGCCCAGGCTTCTGCTGACATCTGATTGTTGTGTGTTGGCCAGAGAGGTTGAAGATTAGCTCAGAGAGAATGTTGATGTTGTAGAATGTAGGGTAATGAGAATAGCAGTGGGTGAAATGGAGGTTGAAGCAACTAAAAGCCAGAGTGGGCTCCGGGCTGTCAAGACATTGTCCTCTATGTTCTGAGGTCTCTGGACCTTCCAGGCAGGAGCCAAGAACCCTTGGTTGGTCCCTCTGACTTGCATTTTTCCTCCTTCCTCTCTCTCAGGGGGGGATGTTACCATCACTGACCTACCCCTGGCCCTAGAACAGATCCAGGGCAACGTCCAGGCCAATGTGCCAGCTGGAGGCCAGGCCCAGGTGCGTGCCTTGTCCTGGGGGATTGACCATCATGTCTTCCCTGGAGACTATGACCTGGTGCTGGGGGCTGATATCGTGTACCTGGAACCCACCTTCCCTCTGCTGCTGGGGACCCTCCAACACCTGTGCAGGCCCCATGGCACCATCTATCTGGCCTCCAAGATGAGAGAGGAGCACGGGACAGAGAGCTTCTTTCAGCACCTCCTGCCCCAGCATTTCCAACTGGAGCTGGCTCAGCGGGATGAGGATGAAAATGTCAACATCTATAGGGCCAAGCACAGGGAACCAAGACCTGCTTGACATCACCCCTGCTGTTCTTCTCAGTCTCTTGCCCTAATGAAGGAACTGGGTATCTCAAAAATCATGTTTCCAGAGCCACAAACATGAAGACCAAAAAGGATGGATTTCCCTGGCCTCTCTCACTTTCTTCCTTCCCTCTTTGTTACCCCAGATACTCTTGGGCAGGTGCAGTGAGGGGCCTGCTTACCAGGAATCCCAGAGCTCTGGCAGCACTAGTGTTAGAACACCAAGGAGGTTCCTGGCTCCTGTTCTCAGAGGAGGAGGATGGTAAGGTATCTAAGATTTTTAGGGGCTAAGGCAGGTATATGGGATATGAGAGCAGTGGTTGTAGAGAGACTGTCACTGATCACTTCCATTCAGTGCTGTTTATACACCATGGACTTAAAAGAAAATTCTATGGGATATTTTTTTTCTTTTGTTTGAGACAGGGTCTCACTCTGTCACCCAGGCTGGAGTGCAGATGCATGATCACAGCTCATTACAGCCTCAACCTCTCAAGGCCCAGATGATCTTCCTGCGTCAGCTCCCCAAGTAGCTGGGACTAGAAGCATGAGCCATCACACCCAGCTAATTTTTGTGTTTTCAGTAGAGAAGGGTTTTGCCATGTTGCCCAGGGTGGTGTCAAACTCCTGGGCTCAAGTGATCCACCTGCCTTGCCTCCCAAAGTGCTGGGATTACAGGTATGGGCCACTGCGCTAGCCCAGGATTTTTTTTGTTTTTGTTTTTTATTTTTTAAGAAAGAATTAAGCCTTAAAAATCTGTTGTGCAAGAACTCAGCTTTTGCTCAGGAGCTGAGAAGGAAGAAGCCTCAAACCACCTGTTTCCTGCTTTTTAGAGATAGAATCTGGTGGAACCATGGCTCTAACTAAGTCAAGTCCTCCCAGCTCCGAAGCTGAGGCTGCAGAGCTGTCCTTTGGACTGTAGTTTCTTCGTGCTTTCCGGAGTTAGAGCCTTGATCACAGAACATCATGCTGTGCAGAACACTGGACTCAGTACTAAGTTTTCATCTTTGATTTTTCTTTAGCTTCATCAGTCCTTCCTTCCTAATCTGTAATCCCCTGAAGCCTAACACAGTTCCTAATGTGTTTTGCCTTCACCTCTTTTCTCTTCCCACATTGGTACTTCTGGTTGGGGCTCTCTTTACTTACTGCTTAGGCACATAGTCACTTTCTTTGGACTCCCTGCCTCCATGCTTTCTCCTTCAGTCCATTCTGCAAACTCTTGGGATCTTCCAAAATTAGCTCTGATTAGCTTTCACTGCCTATAGAAGCAAGAACAAGCTCCTCTGCTTGGTACTTAGTCTGTGTCCATGTTATCCCAAATTACCTTCCTATTGCATTTCCTACTCCTTTGCTACATGTATTGGACCTCTGGCCAAATTACAAAAAATGTACTCTTTGTTCTCTAAAACCACACTAAAGTTTCCTGACTTCTTTCTCACTCTTTATGATAATCCTCTGCCTGAAAGGCTCTTGCCACCTGTCAAAATCTTCATTATTCTTTGCCTCTTTCCTGAGCCCCTTGCTTGAATGTGATTTCTTTCTCCCTGAGACCCTTTAACTGTTTGTTCTTCTTATGGGACCTTAATTTGTCTTGCATGGACATTTTTGATTTTCATTTTCTCACCATTAAATTACCGTGGAGGGTAGGGCTGTGATTTACTCATGTCTAGTCCCCAGAAGCCTAACACAGTTCCTGGCACACACAGATATTGTGCTCATTCAATAAATATTTATTCGCTTTGTTCAATGGATTCCACCCCTGCCTTTCTAGGTGACCTTGGACAAATTCCAGAACCCATTCACCAACTACACAAGTTTGTTGTGAGTCATAAATGGATAATGAATATAAACACACATTGAAAATAAACATAAAATGTTACCCACATTTCTTGTGTTGTTGTTTTGTGACAACTTTATTTCTTGGTTTCTGTTATTTTACCTGGGGTGGGAGGTAGGGGGTAATTCCCGTATGAAATGTGTAGTCTCAGGCTGCGCGCGGTGGCTCACGCCTGTAATCCCAGCGTGAGCTGGGATTTGGGAGGCCGAGGTGGGCGGAGCATGAGGTCAGGAGATCAAGACCATCCTGGCTAACACGGTGAAACCCCGTCTCTACTAAAAATACAAAAAGTTAGCTGGGTGTGGTGGCGGGCGCCTGTAGTGCCAGCTACTCGGGAGGCTGAGGCAGGAGAATGGCGTGAACCCGGGAGGCGGAGCTTGCAGTGAGCCAAGATCGGGCCACGGCATTCCAGCCTGGGCGACAGAGGGAGACTCAAAAAAAAAAAAAAACCGAAAAACAAATGTGTAGTCTCAAGAAATCAAGTAGAGGAGAGGACTGTGTTCCTCCGGCCAGCAGGTGGCACCATCCTCGTTTGGTGCGTTCCGCTGGAGAATTCTGGCCCTTCCGCCGCGCCGTAGGTTTGTCGCCTCACCTTTGCGCCCGCGGGAGGGAGTTTACTGCGCCGGCGGGAGGGAGTTTACTGCGGCTAGGGAGATGTTGCTGCTACGGTCACTGCGTGTGTTCCTGGTTGCGCGGACCGGGAGCCACCCGGTGAGAAGTCCTGGTCCTGGTACCGACCTGCTTTCCCTGCAGCTCTCCTGTGCGCCTGTACCTTTCCCTTCCTCCCAACCCCGTTTGACTCCATCCCACCTTCCCGGACAGCATTTCCTCTGCCCAGTCCAGTCCCGGTGCACCCCCGTTGGCACACCGTCCACTCCCTGCCAGTGTACCTTCCACCCTCTGGAGTTTGCTGCTTCCTGCCTCTCATCCCTTTCTTACCCCATCCAGGCTGGGTCTCTTCTGCGTCAGTCGCCCCAGCCACGGCACACACTTCATGCTGGGCCCCGTCTGTCTGCCTCGGCCTCCAGCAAGGAGCTCCTCATGAAACTGCGGCGGAATACAGGCTACTCTTTTGTAAATTGCAAGAAAGCTCTGGAGACTTGTGGCGGGGACCTCAAACAGGTGTGTGTGGAGGGGTGCAGGGCGGAGTACTAGAGCTCGACCTCAGACTCTTGGAGCGGTCACGCTGGGGAGCGTGAAGTTAGACCTGCTCTCCAGTGACCATAATGGCACAGCCCTAAGTGGAAATCTGGCTTAAATGACAACCTTGGCCTTCACTTTGTCTTATTTGGAAGCAATTGAGTATCCCAGGATTAACAAACCAGACTGTTATGGTGTTTCTTGTTGCCTGGAGCTGGAAGGGTTTGTGCGAGCTTTACAGTCAGATCGATCAGGAGTCACGTTGTGGTGCCCCACCAGTCTGACTTTAGGTATATATATATATGTTTTTTTTTTTTTTTTTTTTTTTTTTTTTGAGACGGAGTCTTGCCTTTGTGGCCCAGGCTGGAGCGCAATGGCGCGATTTCGGCTCACTATAACCTCCGCCTCCCGGGTTCAAGCGATTCTCCTGCCCCAGCCTCCCTAGTAGTTGGGATTACAGGCGTGTGTCACCAGACCCGGCAATTTTTTGTTGTTGTTGTTGTATTTTTAGTAGAGATGAGGTTTCGCCGTGTTGGTCAGGCTGGTCTCGAACTGCTGGCCGCAGGTGGTCTGCCCGCCTCGGCCTCCCGGAGTGATGGGATTACAGGAGTGAGCCACCGCGCCTGGCTGACTTTAGACATCTTAATTTTTCAGGGTTGTGTAATTTTTGTCTGTGCAGCCATGCATCTCTTAACCAGGAAGATGCATTCTGAGAAATGGCGTCGTTAGGAGATTTTGGCTTACGCACGTCATAGAGTACTTACACAAACCTAGATAGTGTATTGTACTACAGCCTGGGTTATATGGAATAGCCAGCTGCTCCTAGGCTGCAAACCTTTACAGAATGTTACTGGATTGAATACTGTAGGCAATCGTAACACAGTGATAAGTATTGTGTATCTAAACATGGAAAAAGTACAGTAAATAGGCATAAAACATAAAAAACGATACATCTCTATAGGGAACTTATGTATGGAGCTTACAGGACTGGAAGTTGCTCTGGGTAAGTCAGTGAGTGGTTAGTGAATAAGAAGGCCTGCCTTAGGACACTATGGTACACTACAGTGAACATTAAAACAGTACACGTATGCTACGTTAAATTTGTAAGAAATTTTTTCTTCGATAATAAGTTAACCTTAGTTTAAGGTAACATTTTTATTTTATAAACTTTTAACATGTTTTAAACTTTTGGACTCTTTTGTAATAACAGTGTAAAACACATATTGTACAGCTGTGCCAAAATATTTTTCTTTATGTGCTTATTCTGTGAGCTTTTTTCTGTTTTTAAAATTTTGAACTTTTTTTGACTGGGCGTGGTGGCTCATGCCTGTAATCTCAGCACTTTGAGAGGCCAAGGCGAGCAGATCACCTGAGGTTGGGAGTTCGAGACTAGCCTGATCAACATGGAGAAACCCCGTCTCTACTAAAAAAGTATAAAATTAGCCGGGTGTGGTGGCGAGGGCCTATAATCCCAGCTACTCGGGAGGCTGAGGCAGGAGAATTACTTGAACCTGGGAAGTGGAGGTTGTGGTGAGCTGAGATCACGCCATTGCACTCTAGCCTGGGCAGCAAGAATGAAACTCTGTCTCAAAAAAAAAATTCAAACTTTTTTTTATTGAAAAAAAATTTTTTTTTTCTTTTTTTTTTTTTTTTTTTTTTTGAGACAGAGTCTCGCTCTGTCGCCCGGGCTAGAGTGCAGTGGCCGGATCTCAGCTCACTGCAAGCTCCGCCTCCCGGGTTTACGCCATTCTCCTGCCTCAGCCTCCCGAATTAGCTGGGACTACAGGCGCCCGCCACCTCGCCCGGCTAGTTTTTTGTATTTTTTAGTAGAGACGGGGTTTCACCGTGTTCGCCAGGATGGTCTCGATCTCCTGACCTCGTGATCCGCCCGCCTCGGCCTCCCAGAGTGCTGGGATTACAGGCTTGAGCCACCGCGCCCGACCTTTTTTTTTTTTTCTTTTTTTTGAGACGAGTCTTACTCTCTCCCCCAGGCTGGAGTGCAGTGGCACGATCTCGGCTTACTGCAAGCTCTGCCTCCCAGGTTCACATCATTCTCCTGCCTCAGCCTCCCGAGTAGCTGGGACTACAGATGCCTGCCACCATTCCTGGCTATTATTTTGTATTTTTAGTAGAGACGGGGTTTCACCATGTTAGCCAGGATGGTCTCTATCTCCTGACCTCGTGATCTGCCCACCTCGGCCTCCCAAGGTTCTGGGATTACAGGCATGAACCACCGCGCCTGGCCAAAATTTTTTTTACCTTAAAAAATTGTTTTGTTACGGGCGCCTGTAGTCCCAGCTACTTGGGAAGCTGAGGCAGGAGAATGGCGTGAACCCGAGAGGCGGAGCTTGCAGTGAGCTGAGATCTGGCCACTGCACTCCAGCCTGGGCGACAGAGCGAGACTCCGTCTCAAAAAAAAAAAAAAAAAAATTGTTTTGTTAAAAACTGAGACACAAACACATACATTAGCCTAGGCCTACACAGGAGTGGGATCATCATTAACACTGTGTTCCACTTCCACATCTTGTCTTGCTGGAAGGTCTTCAGGGGCAGTAACGGGCATGGACCTGTTGTCTCCTATGATAACAATGTTTTTTTCTGGAATACCTCTTAAAGGACCTGCCTGAAGCTGTTTTACTGTTAAATTTTTTCAATTTTTATTTTTTTGAGACGGAGTCTCACTTTGTCACCCAGGTTGGAGTGCAGTGGCGTGATTGATCTTGGTTCACTGCAACCTCTGACTCCTGGGTTCAAGAGATTGAACCTCCTGAGTAGTTTAATCAGTTGGAGTACACTCTAAAATAACAATAAAGTATATATATTATAGGAAATACATAAACCGGTAACATAGTTGTTCATCATTGTTTCAGGTATCATGTACTGTGTATAATTGTACCTGCTATATTTTAATACGACTGGCAGCACAGAAGTTTTCTTTACACTAGCATTGCCACAAACATGTAGGTAATATGTTGCCCTACAATGTTAGGAGGGCTACAGTGTCACTAGACAATAGAAATTTTTGAGCTCCATTATAATCTTAGGGACCATCATCGTATGTGGAGTCCGTCATTGTTCGAAATATTGTTATGTGCTGCATAACTGTATAAAGAAAATACAACTGTGTGCCCCATAGGGTTGTTGTGAAGATTAAATTCATCCAAGGCACCAGTTGTAATAATACCTGGTGCTTGGCATTTAGTGGTAGACTGCCAGTAAATGATAGATTACTTCAGTTTCTGTTAGAGAATTTAGAGAATCAGGAAACCAGAGCGTATCTTAGAATTACATTTAGTTCTAAATTCTGTGACTTTGTTGTCTGCTCTTTTTCTTCTCAATTTATAGGCAGAGATCTGGCTCCACAAGCAGGCCCAGAAGGAGGGCTGGAGCAAAGCTGCCAAGCTCCAAGGGAGAAAGACCAAAGAAGGCCTGATTGGGCTGTTGCAGGAAGGAAACACAACTGTATTAGTAGAGGTGAGTTGTTGGAAATTCCAGATACCAAGAATAGCTGTCCCTTGGGTATAAAGCTTGTAGTAGGCCCTTTATCTTCTTGAGGAAGAGATCTGTTTAAGAAACATAAAGGGTAGTTGAAGTTAAACTCATGAAACCTTGGGTATTAGTTATGAATTCATTTAAGTATAGAAATGTACTGGTGTGTTGATGAGAAATGGCCTAGCAGTCTAGAATATTACTCCTGAATGTGAGTCTGGTGCAGCCTTACCCCTTGTCACTGATTGTTTCCTGGAACAGTTAGATTACAAAGTTAATTATATTAATTGTTGTTGAATAGAATGTAGCTATTTTAGAGGAGGTTTGGGGGCCATAATTGGTGAAGAATCAGGTGTGGATTAGTTTAGAATGAGAGGTGGGAATAAACAAGATAATAGCATAAGTGGTTTGGAGTTGGGATGGCTGGAGAATGAGGTGATGATGGTTTGCAGACACAGGTAAGTGGTGAACTTGTGGTAAGTCCTTCAGGACATTATTGAACCGTCGTCTGAATATACAGGCTATTGCTAACTCACTGGCCCAACGTGAATCACTTCATTCTGTTTCGGGCTAGGAGAGGAACTGTAGCTTTAAAATTTTGGAGTCATTTTTTTTCTGTTGAGTCTGTAGCTTGTTCTGTCAGTATCTTGATTTACTCTCCAGCCTTAAGGCACTTTTGGAAATTATTAAACAGCTTATACAGCTATATCAATTTGTTCCCACAGGTAAACTGTGAGACAGATTTTGTTTCTAGAAATTTAAAATTTCAACAGTTGGTCCAGCAGGTAGCCCTTGGAACCATGATGCATTGTCAGAGCCTAAAGGATCAACTCTCTACATACAGTAAAGTAAGTTTGGGGTTTGTCTTCAGTGTGCTGAATTTGCTCTCCTCATTGGGTCTTTGCTATTCCTGTTTTAGACATTCTCATGTCTCATTCCCTTACTTCACATCTCTGCTTAAATGCTATCTCTTTGCATAGGATTACCCTTCCCGCATTACTATATCCCCATGTCGTGCTTCATTTAACATTTTTTATTGTGGTGTTTATATATTACATTTTAATTTAGCTGTATGTTGTCTGTCTCCCCCAATAGAATGTAAGCTTTATGAGGCAGGGAATTTGTCTTTTCACTGTTGTATCTCTGGTGAAAGAGAATTGGGCCCACTACTTAGTTGGAGTTCAATAAATCTTTGTCAGATGAATGAATGAATGAATGCATGCATGCCAGTGAAATGGAGTTAGCCAGATCAAGTGAAGCCATTTTAGGCTTTGTGTTCAGAAATTTGGAATGGTCTTAGGAAAGAATTTCTAAATAAAGAGATTGGAGCCGGATGTGGTGGCTCAGGCCTGTAATCCCAGCACTTTGGGAGGCCGAGGCAGGCGGATCACCTGAGGTCAGGAGTTCAAGACCAGCCTGACCAACATGGAGAAACCCGTCTCTACTAAAAATACAAAATTAGCTGAGCGTGGTGGCGCATGCCTGTAATCCCAGCTACTCGGGCAGTTGAAGCAGGAGAATCGCTTGAACCTGGGAGGTGGAGGTTTCAGTGAGCCGTTGAGCTTCATCCTGGGCAACAAGAGCAAAACTCCGTCTCAGAAAAAAAAAAAAAAAAAAGAGATTGGAAAAGACACAGTTTAGGAAAATAAGCATATTCTTATCCATAGAGGGATCAGGGAAAGGAATTATGTCATTCTGCCTTTGACTTAGCTTTATTGCCAAGGCAAAAATGAACCAACCACTCAAACAGTAATTTTTTGGAATTTATTACTAACTTTTTTATCTTCTTTATCCTTCTCTTGAGATATCTTGGTAAATGTTAATTATTACTGGCATTACATAGTCATATTATATGGAAAACAATGTTGACATTATTTTTTTAAATTGTATTGAGTAGATAAGTCACTTGAACCAGAAATTTTAGCTCTGATTTTGCCAGTAAACACCAGTGTACTCTTTTTTTTTGTTTGTTTTCGTTTTTGTTTTTTGAGATGAAGTCTTGCTCTGTCGCTCAGGCTGCAGTGCAGTGGCTCAATCTTGGCTCACTGCAACCTCCACCTCCTGGGTTCAAGCAATTCTCCTGCCTCAGACTCCCGAGTAGCTGGGACTACAGGCACGTGCCACCACACACGCCTAGTATTTGTATATTTTATAGAGACAGAGTTTCACCATGTTGGCCAGGCTGGTCTTGAACTCCTAACCTCAAGTGATCTGCCTGCCTCCGCCTCCCAAAGTGCTGTGATTACGGGCGTGAGCCACCATGCCTGGCCTCAGTGTACTCTTTATCCAGATTCATCATTTGTTAACATTTTACTGTATTTGCTTTATCACTTCTTTTTTTCTTTTGAATAGAGACAGATCTGGCTTTCTTGCCTAGCCTGGAGTGCAGTGGCACAATCATTGTTCACTGATGGCTCAAATTCCTGGGCTCAAGTGGTCTTCCCACCTCAGACTCCTGAGTAGCTGGGACTATGTGTGCACATCACCATGCTAGGCTCTTTTTTAAGTTTTTTGTAGAGACAGTCTTGCCATCTTGCCCAGGCTGGTCTCGAACCTCTGGGCTCAAGAAATCCACCTGCTTTGGCCTCCCAAAGTGTTGGGATTACAGGCTTGGGTCACTACAGCTGGCCCTGTCACTTTTTATGTACATGTTATCATCGCTTTTTTTTTTTTTTTTTCTTTGAGATGGAGTCTCTCTGTCACCCAGGCTGGAGTGCAATGGTGCCATCTCACTCACTGCAGCCTTTCCCTTCCGGTTCAAGGGACTCTTCCACTTCAGCCTTCCAAGTAGCTGGGATTACAGGTGCCTGCCACCACACCCGGCTAATTTTTTTGTATTTTTAGTAGAGACGGGGGTTTCACCATATTGGCCAGGCTGGTCTTGAACTCCTGACCTCAGGTGATCCGCCCACCTGGGCCTCCCAAAGTGCTAGGTTTACAGGCATGAGCCACCGCGCCCAGCCCTTTTTTTGTTTATTCTTATCTTTTGGGTTTATGTCATACTTTCCTTTCCTCAACTATGGAATGGGCCACTTCTTCAAGGAATCCTGGTCCTTTTTAGCTGGGGAATGGTTTTTAGAAACCAAGATTTGAGTATTAGGTGTGATGATTTCTTTTTTTGTTTTGAGATAGTGTCTTTCTGTAGCCCAGGCTGGTGTGCAGTGGCGCGGTCTTGGCTCACTGCTACCTCTGCCTCCCGGGTCCCGGTTCAAGCAATTCTCCTGCCTCAGCCTCCCGAGTAACTGGGATTACAGGCACGTGCCACCATACCCATCTAATTTTTGTATTTTCGGTAGAGATGGGGTTTCACCATGTTGGCCAGGCTGGTCTTGAACTCGTGACCTCGTGATCCACCCACCTCAGCCTCCCAAAGTGCTGGGATCACAGGCATGAGCCGCTGCGCCCAGCCAAGTGTGCTGATTTCTACTGAGATGTCATTTGTTCTTTCAGCAGACAGTGCAGGTGTATGTGCTGTGTGTATGTGGTTCCTTTTTCATAGCAACTTCAATATGTTTACTGTTTTTACCTATGTACTCATATGTACTCAGTGTTACAACATATATACAAAATTGTTTCAGAATTGCTACCCCTGACCACTGCAAATAACAAAACTACTAAGGAGTTCAAGATTTATTTGTAGTTCGTTTTGTCTTTACATTGAAGTTAGGTGGTCACGTGACTCTGTTATTTGGATTTTTTTTTTCCCTCTGTGAGGTTACGTTACTCGTTTGAAATATAGTTTATATTTCTTAGTAGTCAATATTTATTTTCACCCCAAATATGTGATTTAATTTTATTTTTTAAATGTGTGGGGTTTTTTTGTTTGTTTGTTTGTTTTGGCTGGGTGCCGTGGCTCATGCCTGTAATCCCAGCACTTTGGGGTTTTTTTGTTTGTTTCTTTTTTAAATATTTTTTATAGTTATAGAGATGAGGTTTCACCATGTTGGCCAGGTTGGTCTCAAACTCCTGGCTTCAAGTGATCTGCCTGACTTGGCCTCCCCAGAGTGCTGGGATTATGGGCATGAGCCACGGCACTGGGCCAGATTTTTTTTTTTTTTTTTAAGATGGAGTTTCACGCTCACTAGCCAGCCTGGAGTGCAGTGGTTTGATCTCAGCTTACCACAGCCACCACCTCCTGGGTTCAAGTGATTCTCCTGCCTCAGCCTCCTGAGTAGCTGAGATTACAGGCACCCCCCACCACACCTGGCTAATTTTTGTATTTTTAGTAGAGATGGGGTTTCACCATGTTGGCCAGGCTGGTCTCAAACTCCTAACCTTAGGTGATCCACCCACCTCAGCCTCCCAAAGTGTTGAGATTACAGGCGTGGGCCACCGTGCCTGGCTGGCCAGATTTAGTTTTATTTTTGAATATATAAAATACATTAACAAAGTCCTCAAAGTTGAAACTGTCAAAAAAAAAAAAAAAAAAAGGCTATACTTGGAGAGGTGTTACTGCTTCTGTCCCTTCTACCCGGTTCCCATCCATCCATTTACTTAGATAACCAGTGTCATTGGATTGTGGTTAATCCATTTTCAGTATTTCTTTTTGCAAAAATAAGCATATTTATACAAATAGTTCTTTGTTGCACAGATAGTAGTATAATATGCATATACACTTATAATTTGCTTTTTTCACTTAATAATATATCCTGGAAATACTCCATAACAATTCATGAAGGTCATCCTTTTTATTTTTTCCAACTACATAGTATTCTGTTGTATGGATGTGCTATAGTTTAATCTCCTATGTTTGGGCATTTAGGCTGTTTTTACAATTTTATGATTAGAAATAATTGTTCAATGAATAAACTTGTGCAGTGTTATTGTAAGTATATCATCAAGGTGAATTCCTAGAAATAGGATTTCAGGGTCAAAGGATAAATACATATGTAGTTTTATTAGATACTACAATTTCACATCATTGGATTTGTACCATTTTGCATTCCCATCAACAATGTGCAAGTCTAGCTCTAACATTTTATGATTTTATGAAAATATTGTTCTTGGCCAGGTGTGGTGGCTCATGTCTGTAATCCTAGCACTTTGGAAGGCTGAAGCAGGTGGATCACTTGAGGTCAGGAGTTCAAGACCAGCCTGGCCAACATGGTGAAACCCTGTCTCCACTAAAAAATATATAAAAATTTGCCAGGCATAGTGACGCATGCCTGTAGTCCCATCTACTCGGGAGGCTGAGGCAGGAGGATGACTTGAATCTGGGAGGCGGAGGTTGCAGTAAGCTGAAATCATGCCACTGCCCTCCAGCCTGGGCGGCAGAGTGAGACTCCATCTCAAAAAAAAAAAAAAAATACTGTTCTTGGCTGGGTGTAGTGGCTTACGCCTGTAATCCCAGCACTTTGGGAGGCTGAAGCAGGAGGATCTCTTAAGCTAGGAGTTCAGGACCAGCCTGAGCAACACAGGGAGACCCCATCTCTATATTTAAAATAAAAAGAAAATAATTGTTCTTGATTTCTAGGAAATTACATTCTAAGAAGTTAGACTGGAGGATGAGAGTGGAATGTTATTGGGGGTGGTGCAGTGATAGAATAAAATATTTATAAAGATGGAACTGTTACCAATTTTTAACATCCTTGGCTTAATGAAAATATTATCTACACTTAGTTGTCTTAAATAATTTTTATTTTTATTTTTGAAATGGAGTTTCAACTCTGTTTCCCAGGCTGGAGTGCATTGGCACAATCTCAGCTCACTGCAACCTCCGCCTCCCAGGTTCAAGCGATTCTCGTGTCTCAGGCTCCCCAGTAGCTGGGATTATAGGCGTGTGCCACCATGCCCAGCTAATTTTTGTATTTTAGTAGAGATGGGGTTTCACCATTTTTGCTAGGCTGGTCTCAAACTGCCGAACTCAGGTGATCCACCCTCCTCGGCCTCCCAAAGTGTTGGGATTACAGGTGTGAGCCACCATACCTGGCCAATAATTTTCTTAGAAGTAGACTATTTTTGCCTATTCTTTTGATAATTTGAATATTACAGAATCAGTTCATGTTTGTTTTCTTTGTGTACTTAGGGCTTCTTAAATTCCTCTGAGCTTTCTGGACTTCCAGCTGGGCCTGACAGAGAAGGCTCACTCAAGGATCAGTTGGCTTTAGCAATTGGTGAGTATTTGTAAAGGTTCTGGAAACTGGAAATTAGGGACTGGATCTCTTGTGATCTTGTTCCTCCAAATCTAGGTCAAGAATCATGTGCCTACAAGGGTCAGATGATACGAATGTGAGAGGTGGTTTGTGTGTTAGATGTTAGGGAACATTAGGCATCTTAAAGAGCTCATACGCTGCTGGAGGAAGTGTCATTACCAAGCTCTAACCAATTGTTATATCTAGGGAAATGGAGTCCCAGGGTCATCAGAATTTCTAAATTCCTTAAAAGGATTTACATTTATGTCCAAAATCTCACGGGTTTTGGCTGTTTGCAACTAATTAAAATTATTTTCATTACTGTGCCAACAAAACAAAACATGTCTTTAGGCAGAGATGGCCTTTTGACTTCCAGCTAAGTACTTTAGCATACACTATAGGGAAAATAGTACATTAAAGATTATTTCCTCTTCTTTATAAAAGGTTGCAGGACAATTGAGGAGCATTGTTTTTAGGAATTTGATCTTTCTTTTCAAAAAATCTGGTTGTGAATTTGTAAAGATACATTCTTTAGAGCCTGTTGACTATAGCAACCACATCTGGATCATTGTGGTGGGACTAGCGGGGATCTTGCTTTCTTCCTAAGTGCTTGATGTAGGGAGGGTGGTAGGGAAGGGTTGGAGCTTGCTGGGAATTTACTGCTCGTCTGAAGTTTCCAGTCAAAGCATGAATTCCGTTTTTATCAGGTCATCTTGTATTATCTATGATGTTTCAATGAGTCATGGGTTAGAAACCAGGCAGACAGCTGTGTATGCAGCTTATTAAGAAATTCTGGAAGAGCTGGGTGTTTCAGCCTTGTCGATTTCTGGGAATTAACTATTGGGTATATGCTTTGAGCTATTTTAAAATTCGTTTTGGTTTCTGTATTCTCCTTTTCCGTGACTTTTAGATATTACTATGGCTCATCCAGGCATACTTTCTGTTTATGGTTCTCATAAATAACTTTGACAATATTATTTTTTCTATTTTTGGTGAGGGCTTTGAGCTGTGGACTTTCTCCTGATACAAGGGATGATCAGGACTTGTCTGTGTCAGTTATGGAGCATTCAGGATGGTGGGAAAAAGTACTTAATTGCTTTGGAGTCAGATCTGAGTTTTAATTTTAACTCTGCCTTGTGTTACTGGGTGGGTTACCTAAGTTCTCTAAGCCTAAGCTTATTGTAATAATAGCTAGCTTTTGAGTGCTCACTCTGTGCCAGATACTATAGTTAATGCTCTCTCTCTCTTTCTATATATATATATATTTTTTGAGACGGAGTTTCGCTCTTGTTGCCCAGGCTGGAGTGCAATGGCATGATCTCGCTCAATGCAGCCTCTGCCGCCAGGGTTCAAGAGATTCCCCTGCCTCAGCCTCCCAAGTAGCTGGGATTACAGGCATGTGCCACCATGCCTGGCTAATTTTTGTATTTTTAGTAGAGATGGGGTTTCTCCATGTTGGTCAGGCTGGTCTTGAACTCGCAACCTCAGGTGATCTGCCCGCCTTGGCCTCTCAACGTGCTGGGATTACAGGTGTGAGCCACCGTGCCTGGCTGCTTTTACATATATAATTTATTTCTCCCCTAAACCCTGAAAGGTAGGTGGTCTCACCTCTATTTTAAAGGTGAGGAAACAAAGGCTTGATAAATTTAGTAAATGAGATTATGTCATTGAGTCACTTGCCCAAGGTCATATAGTCAGTAAAGAGGCAGAAGTGAGACCTGAGTCACACATACTTGTGTCACCACAACCTATGTTTGTTTGTTTGTTTTTTGGAGAGAGTCGTGTTCTGTTGCCCAGGCTGGAGTGCAGTGGTACGATCTCAGCTTACTGCAACCTCTGCCTCATGGGTTCAAGTGATTCTCCTGCCTCAGCCTCCTGATTAGCTAGGATTACAGGTGCACACCACCATGGCCAGCTGAGTTTTGTATTTTTAGTAGAGATGGGGTTTCATCCACGTTGGCCAGGCTGGTTTTGAACTCCTGACCTTAGGTGATCCACCCACCTCAGCCTCCCAAAGTGCTGGGATTACAGACATGAGCCACCACGCCCAGCCTCACAACCTGTTTTTAAGTACCAGAGTGCCTGGTACATAGTTGATGCTTCATAAAGGTATTCTTCACTTCCCCCACTCCCACTGCGCCGCCCCATGCCCCTTTTCCTCTTTATACAAAAACTGAAAATGATGTCTTTTCATCTTACTGCATATCCTGTGTAAATGCAAAGGGACTGTCTTCCAAACTGGGCCTCTTCTGTTCTTATTTTGGTACCATCACAGACATCACAATTTGTTGGTGTGTTTGGTTTTTTGTTTTTGCTTTTTTTAATAGGAAAACTGGGAGAAAACATGACTCTTAAACGAGCTGCATGGGTGAAGGTGCCATCTGGGTTCTACGTTGGCTCTTATGTCCACGGAGCAATGCAGAGTCCCTCACTTCACAACCTGGTGCTGGGGAAGTATGGGGCCCTGGTCATCTGTGAGACGTCTGAACAGAAAACAAACCTTGAAGACATTGGCCGCCGCCTTGGGCAGCATGTGGTGGGCATGGCCCCCCTCTCTGTTGGCTCCCTGGATGATGAGCCTGGGGGAGAGGCAGAGACTAAGATGTTGTCCCAGCCATACTTGCTGGATCCCTCCATTACCTTGGGGCAGTATGTGCAGCCTCAGGGGGTGTCGGTAGTAGACTTTGTGCGGTTTGAATGTGGAGAAGGTGAAGAGGCAGCAGAAACTGAATAGGTTCTAGAGACTTTCGGCCCAGGAGGAATATTTATTTTTAGCTCCGGACATCATTACAAAAAGGAGTATTTCCCAAGCCTCTTCAGACCGAGAATGTATTTTTCATTTGAGTTATAACAAGATTGTAGACTTCATGGGTAAAATTATTAAATAGTTATATAATAAAAATAATTTTTTCCTTGTTTGCATAATACTGGGTTTAGCTTTTCTGTGCCTTTCAAAAATAACGGGCGGGCCTTATTGACGTGATTGACAGTGTCTTGGAGAACAGGCATCAACAATACTGCTGCTCCCTTCAACATAGATTTATTATGGTGTTTCTGAAATTTCTAACTTACATGTTCTGTCTTCCACCTTTTATGACATAGAATTCTTTTCTGTTTTTGCTTTGCCATACTGTGGACCATGCTTCTGCCTCGGAACCTCCCTAGTTATATTACTTCTGCCACATGGAATTCTTCGGGATTACTGATTCGAACCTAGAGTTGTCTGGAAACTGTGGGTTCTCTTCTTTGTGATTGTCTGTAGCATGCTTTGAAGGTGCTCTGCAGTGGTAGGCACACTGGTTCTGGCTTCATTTAATTAAATTAATAACACATGCCTCTGTTTCTCTTTTGGATGTGTGGGTGGGTGAGTACTGAGGTTTCCTGGCCAACTGTAAGGCAGATTTTGACATTCTTGTGCCAGAAACAGAAATTAGAGTAGTCCGGTTATCCAGAGAGGTCACTTAACATTGCCTCTTTACTTCCCCAGTACTGAAACATTTCTTCCAATATAACATAAAATTACCATAACAAGCAAACCCAGAATACTGAAAATAACCGCATTTGTTCATTAGAGGTATCTTTATTTGAAAAGTTAAAAATGCTTTGAAATGATTTACAGGTTAAATAGATTTTAGAAATAATGATCTTAAAATTGAAAACAAAGTTAGGTCCTGGTATAATGCTAAACAAAGTTATTAAACATTTTGAGCATTGTTTTTTGGTTCTCTTTCTTTTGATTTCTCCAGATTTATGCAGTTTTAGTGCTTTCTTGCTGAGGCTTTAGCTAGAGGGCCACAAAATCCAAAAACTATGTGGTTAACATTTTAGGTATATAACAAAGAAGGAATGCAAGGATGAGAAAAAATGGAGAACAGTGATTTTCAGACTCTATTATATCTAAATTAAGTAGCTGAATGTCAGGCAGAAATTGGTGGATAAATTATTTCCTGATATTGGCACTATCTGCTCTCTTCTGTGGCCTTGCAGTAGATATAGGCCTTCTTGCTTTAGAAAAGCCCCTTTTCTTTCTTCATTTGCAGCTGTTTCCAGCCAGGCAGAGCTGCAAATTGCCCTCTTGTGATGCCAAACACAGACACAAAGTCCTGTTCAGAGAGGTAATTCTGAGAGAAAACAAAGTTTCCAGTTAGAAGGAAGACATGACATCAGTGCCAACAGAAGTTGGGAAAGTCAGAGCGAGAGGGAGTTCTAGGTGGATCCTTGAAGAGGGAAGTAGGATGACTTTCTCAGAAAGGCTGTTAGAGATTTAAATTATTCATTGGAGAGGTGTTCTTCAGTTCAGGGAGTCCCATTTTGGCCTGTGACAGAAGCTTACTGGATTCACTGCTCTCACAGTGCCAGCAAGCACCAGTTTCTTGCCAGAAGGCAATAAATGGGTTATGTATTAAGGATGAATTACAGACATCAAATTTTGGCAGAATGAAGAACTAAATTGAGCCATGGTTTTCCTTGTTTTCTGCCTGTAACTACCATTTTTACCCAGAAATTTTCAAATGCATGATCTTATTGAGCATAAAATTCTTCTAAACATTTACTTAATGATTTATTGAATATTTATATACAAGTAAAGATTATTAAGTAAAGATTATTAATATATGGGCTCTGCTTTCAAGAAAATTGTAGTCCAGATACTTGAGTTGGTTAGATAAGACGTTGTGGGAAATCCAGAGTCCAGAGTCCATTCCCAAATCAACTTCTTCAAGGGGAAAATAAATTTATTCTTTTTTTTTTGAGACAGAGTCTTGCTTTGTCGCCCAGGCTGGAGTGCAGTGGAACGATCTCGGCTCACTGCAACCTCTGCCTCCCGGGTTCAAGCAGTTCTCCTGCCTCAGCCTCCAAGTAGCTGGGACTACAGGCACCTGCCACCTGCTAATTTTTGTATTTTTAGTAGAGACGGGGTTTCACCATATTGGCCAGGCTGGTCTTGAACTCCTGACCTTGTGATCCGCCCGCCTCAGCCTCCTAAAGTGCTGGGATTACAGGTGTGAGCCACCGCGCCCGGCCAAGAAATTTATTCTTTTAACTCAAATATGTTAATTCATTCAAGCGAAACTTAAGAATGCTTGCTATCTGCTAGGCACTGTTGTAGGTGCTGAGAAGCTGAGAATATGATGGTGAACAAGACAGACAAAGGTCCTTCCTTTTAAGGATATTACTAGAGGGGGAAATAGGCAATGAACAAGTATAAAGGGACTGGAGCAGGTATGGGAAGCAGTATTAGGGTGGTCAGGAAATGCCTCCTCGGGGAGGTGACACTGGGGCTGAGACCTATACCATGAGAAGGTGCTGGCACTGTGGTGATTTGGGAGAGGGATGTTTTCTCAGGCACGAGCACTAGCAAGTGTAAAGGCTCAAAGGCTGGAATAAGCATGTTTAAGGAACAGCAAAGCAGCGGCTGTACTGGCTGTAGGGTGGTGAGTGATGAGGGTATTGGTATATGAAATGAAATCAGAGAGCTAGGCAGGGGCCAGATTGTATAGGCCTTCACGTTCTTTTTTAAAATGTAGTGGGAAGCTATTCGAGGTGTTTTAAACAGGGCAGTGCCATATGTTTTAAAGATCCCTTTGGCTATTGCGTGGGGAACGGATTGTAGGAACAGGTGGAAACCAGTTGGATTGTAGTATGTAGTCCAAGATGGCTGCACTAGACTAGTAGCAGAGAGATGGAGAGCAGTGGACAGAAGCTAGCTGATAGATTGATGTAGGTGAAGAGAAAAGAATCAAGAAAGAACCCTGTTTCTTTTGGTTTGAGCTCCTGAGTAGCTCAGATGTCCATTGAGCGGCTACAGCGTGCCATGCCAGAACTGTCCTAGGCCATTTACTCATGGAGAGCTCCACTTCCAACAGACACAGTTTCTTCAGTCACTCACCTCCTTTTTGGCAGGGTTTACATCCTCAGGTAGCTCCTGATTCTGGTTTTTCAACAGAACTGCTATAGGGTAATATTTTGACTCACTGTCAATAGAATTCACGGAGAGGGTTGCATTCTTCATGTCCTAGGTAAGATAAGAATGTAGGCACAGGGGAAAAGACTCCTTAGTGTCTGTATGGTTACAGTTCTAAATGTGTAATATTTAACATTTTGACTTGTGCCACTTCACCCTCTATAATCATCTTTCAGAGCAATGGTCCCCAAACCTGGCTGCATGTCAGAATCATCTGGGAATAGAAAATATTCAGATTTCGGGGTTGTTTTTGGGAAAAGTGATTCAGTAAGTTCAAGGCAAGTCCTGTATAGCCAGTTTGGCATACATGGTGTGCCGGAATCTCATTTGAATATTGGGATCACATACCTTCTCTTGGTACTTTTATTTAGCCCTGCATTTCCAGCCTTTAAATGACTTCAGGTTGTAGTTCTACTTAAATATAATTTAAAGATACTATATCAACATTAGCTTTAGAATCTGAGTTTGTAGAGCACAAAGGACAGAATTGCAGGTTTGAACTCCTGGTGCCATGCACTCCTTCTGAGGTTAAAGAACTGCTGGATTCCTGGCCAGAGGCTCTACTTCTTTTAACCATTAAAATAGGGGTAAATGGTCTAAGTTTCTGTGGACTTCACTGTCAGAAACGAATAAAAATGTCATTTGGGTTAGAAGCTTATTTCTGAAAAATACTGCCAATGACTTTAATCTCTCCTAAATGGCAGAGTTGAATAATAAAACAAGTTTTCATTTTTTTTTGTTGTTTTTTTGAGATGGAGTCTCCCTCTGTTGTCCAGGCTGGAGTGCAGTGGTGCCATCTCAGCTGACAGCAACCTCTGCCTCCTAGGTTCAAGCAATTCACCTGTCTCAGCCTCCCGAGTAGCTGGGACTACAGGCGCCCATCACCACGCCCAGCTGATTTTCATATAGTAGAGATGGGGTTTCACCATATTAGTCAGGCTGGTCTCAAACTCTTGACCTTAGGTGATCCACCTGCCTTGGCCTCCCAAAGTGCTGGGATTACAGGCATGAACCACTGCGCCCAGCCCCATTTTTGTTTTTAAGCAGCAAGTCTGTTTGAAAATCTGGAAGTCAGGAAAATAAGGAACTTGGCTCTCAGACCTGCTTTTCTATTGATTACAAAAAATTTTTACATCAAAACAGACAACTATAGTAATACTCCTTAGTAATACTAAGGAGGACATGAGTTTTGCCCATGAGCATCTGTAGCATTTGTGGGTTCTCTTTGGCTCTAGTTGCCTGTGTGGCTGGCTTCTCCCAAGGGCGAACCTGACTCACAGCAGTGATTTGCATGATAGCAGCAGCATCTCCCAGCTCTTCTTTTAATTGTTCGTATGATTTTCCTGCCTGAGAAGGAGAGAAAACACAAGATGAGGTCTTTCTTATAGGGGAGGGACATCTTAGGTCTGGTCTGTGTCTTCAGGAAAAGCAAAAGAGCCAGGGAGTCAGAAGACATTTCAAGTATAAGTAAAAATGAAAATCCCCCCTTTTGGGTCCATGAAGGCTTGAAAGGTGCTTAAACATAATGCACATTCTTTGATGGTAACCCCTCAGTCCTCCCTATAAGATTTAAGAAAGAGCAGTTGAAGGCCAGGCGCGGTGGCTCATGCCTGTAATCCCAGCACTTTGGGAGGCCGAGGCAGGTGGATCACCTGAGGTCAGGAGTTCAAGACCAGCCTGACTAACACAGTGAAACCCCATCTCTACTAAAAATAGAAAAATTAGTTGGGCGTGGTGATGCATGCCTATAATCCCAGCTACTTGGGAGGCTGAGGCAGGAGAATCACTTGAACCCAGGAGGTGGAGGTTGCAGCGAGTCAAGATTGTGCCATTACACTCCAGCCTGGGTGACAAGAGCAAAATTCTGTCTTGGAAAAAAAAAAAAAAGTTGATTAGGAGTCAGGAAACCTGGCTTTCTGTTGATTAACTGTGACTTTGGACAAATAGCTCATTCTCTTAGCTTCCTTATCAATAAAATAGGGAACAGTACTTCTACTGGCTATCAGGATCATTGTACAGATCAAAAAGATGATGTGTATGGATACACTTTATAAACTGTTTATACTTCACACTGCTTATTGCTGAGACCTGCTGTGAATTGTCTACCTGGACTTCCTGCTGTGGCAGGTGAAAAAGAGGAGAAAAGAAAAAGGCAGGGAGCAGGACAGGAGTAGGGAAATGAAGTCCTGCTTTCACTGAGCCGTGAAGCAGTACCCCACCTTCCTGCCCACTGAGCTGTTCTGAGCTCAGTGAGCTGTTCCTGGCAGGAAGTAAGAGCTTCCCCACTCTCTTTTCTTACACTCCAAATGTTAGGGTCCCAGGCTAGGAACCAGCCTGTGAAGATGGGAGGCTCAAACCCCTGCTTAATGATCAGGATTGGTGTGTCGGGATCTCGGCCGCTGGGGTGAGTGAGCAGGTACTGCTGTGCTGTGGCAAGGGCACTCTTCTTCTCCGTGGCATTGGCCTCAGCTCCAATCCACAAGAACACCTGTTATGGTGGAGATTTAATATATGTTACTATGTTCATACTAAGTACTAGATCATACACACTACCCTATCTTTCCCCTTTCTTTCGTGAGCAATTCACAGCCTCAGAAAACTTTCTCAGCCTAATTTGTTCAGCAGAGAAAGGATTTCCCAGAATCAGCTTGATGTTTATCATTTTAACTGCTATGTGTATCTTCCAGATCTGCCTTTCCAAATCGGAGCTGTCTCTGAACTTCAGCTTCCCGAATCCAACTTCTTGCAGAACACCTCCTCTTGACTGCTCTAAGCACCTTAAAAATAACACCCTCGGCCGGGTGCGGTGGCTCAAGCCTGTAATCCCAGCACTTTGGGAGGCTGAGACGGGTGGATCACGAGGTCAGAAGATCGAGACCATCCTGGCTAACACGGTGAAACCCCGTCTCTACTAAAACTACAAAAAAACTAGCCGGGCGAGGTGGCGGGCGCCTGTAGTCCCAGCTACTCGGGAGGCTGAGGCAGGAGAATGGCATGAACCCGGGAGGCGGAGCTTGCAGTGAGCTGAGATCCGGCCACTGCACTCCAGCCCCGGCGACAGAGCGAGACTGTCTCAAAAAAAAAAAAAAAAAAAAAAATAACACCCTCAAGATGTAGCTCTTCTTTACTAAACTTGTATCTGAGTCTCCACTTCTGATAGGTGGTATCCATCTAGTCACCTAAGGCAGAAACCTGGGAGTTTCCTAGAAACCCCCATATCCAATGAGTTACCAGGCTGACCAACTTTACCTCCTAAGCATCTGTCAAATCTGTCACCATCCCTCCATCCCTACTCCACTGCCCTTATGTGGACCCACAGTAGCTCTTACTTGACTATGACAATAGGCTACTGACTGCTGTTGTTCCCCCAAACGCCCATATCCTCTGCATGTGGAGTCCGTTGCTATTGATCCTAAGATTAAAAAGTGCATGATGATAGGATGACTTGATTTTTCCAAAGCAAGGTGGGAAAATGCCCAGGATGGTGAATTTCAAACATCATTCTCAAACATCACCCCTTGCAAAAAAACGGAGGCTTTCTTTTGGTTACTGCTGACAGAGGTTTGATTGAGCTGGGGATGGTCCAGGGCTACCCTGGGTTTATCTAGGGTGGGGATACTACACAAAAACAACCCTTACTATGGGAGTCTTTGTCATGTTCTGAGTTCCGCAGCTGTGTCTTACCTGGTCCCAGGTATCTAGGAGCATCACGTCACCGGGGTTCAGGTCATCCTGGGTGAAGTCTGTGATCTCAGTGACAATGAATTGGCCAGTCTTATTGGAACATTCAAAGAGACGGGACTGGACATCTAGAATTTCCTGCTGAAGTCTGCAATACAGTCCATTTAAGGGCACCAAGCTGCTTAGAAATGTTTTTAAAACTGAGGTTTTAGCCTTTGTGCAATTCATAAGCCTGGCAGGCAGGGGGAGCCCAGAAGAGGAGGAGGCTGTGTTCCCATACCTTTTATCACTGGCATAGGGAGTTTTGCCTCCCAGTAGGTCCCAGAACTCGGCGGACTCCTGGCCCTCGGCCACAGTGTTCTCGCTGCCATCACAGAGAAGGCTGGCCAGCTCCTTAGCCATTGCCCGCTCATCCCCACTAGACCCCTGAGTGTGGGGCGAGGAGAGCACAAGTGTTAGTTGCACAGGGGCACTTTGACGTGGAAAGAAAAGCATCTGAGACTAGTAACTCAGTGTGCCAGGATCAGCTACCAAGCCACAGTCCCTCAGCCTGGGAAGACAGACAAGTTTGTTCTAGTGCTGGGGAGTGGGGAGGAAAACAGTGTGGGGCAAAAGGCAGGACTAGGCTTTGAAACCCACAGTGGGTGTTGGCAAAAGTCACCTTCGTTTCAGCTTCAGTTGGAATTTAAGTACCTACTTTTGTTTTTTTTTTTTTAGAGAAAAAAATTAAATTTATTTTTAAAAGTACATACAGTAAAATATACTCTTTTGACATACAATTCTAAGAATTTTGACAAACAGAATCACGTTATTGTCACTACAATAAAGGCACAGAACAGTTTCTTCCTCAGGCCCTCCCAAAATTATCTGGGGCCGTGACCCCTTTGGAGTCAAAGCCTCTGTGAATCCTTAACCTCTGGTAACCATGAATCTGTTCTCCATCACTATGGTTTTGCCTTTTCCAGAATGCTATAAGTGGAGTCATACGATATTTAGCCTTTGAGTCTGGCTTCTTTCTCTTAGCAGAATGCATTTGAGATCTCTGTTGTGTTTACCAGCGGCTCATCCCTTTTTATTGCTGAGTAGTATTCCATCATGTGGATGTACTACTGTTTGTTTATCCATTTTCCAGTTGGGTTTTTTCTGCTAATGAATAAAGGTGCTATAAACATTTGTGCACAGGTTTTTGTGTGAAGATAGTTTTTTATTTTACTTGAGTAAATACCCAGGAATAGGATTGCTAGATCATATGGTAAGTGTATGTTTAACTTTGTAAGAAACTGTCAGCTGGGCGTGGTGACTCCCCACTGTAATCCCAGCACTTTGGGAGGCTGAAGCAGGTGGATCACCTGAGGTCAGGAGTTCGAGACCAGCCTGGGCAACATGGCAAAACCTTGTCTCTACTGAAAATACAACAGTTAGCTTAGTGTGTGGCACACACCTGTAATTCCAGCTACTTGGGAGGCTGAGGTAGGAGAATCACTTGAACCCAAGAGGCAGAGGTTGCAGTGAGCTAAGATTGCATCACTGCACTCCAGCCTGGCTGACAGAACGAGACTCTTTAAAAAAAAAAAAATTGAAACTGGCGAAATGTTTTCCAAAAGCTGTACCATTTTGCAGTCCTGCCAGCAATGCATGAAAATTCCTGTTGCTCTGCATCCTTGCTCACATTTTATGTTGTCATTTTTTTTTAGCCATTCTAATAGATGTGTAGTGGTTATCTCATTGTGATTTTGATTTGCATCTCCCTAGCGACTAATGATGTTAAGCATCTTTTCCTATTCAATTCTTTTTTGTAAAACAATTTTAGTGCATTTTATTTTATTTTGAGAGGGAGTCTTGCTCTGTTGGCCAGGCTGGAGTACAGTGGCGCGATCTTGGCTCACTGCAACCTCCACCTGCTGGGTTCGAGCAATTCTCCTGCCTCAGCCTCCGGAGTAGCTGGGACTACAGGCACACACCACCACGCCCAGCTAATGTTTTGTATTTTTAATAAAGGCGGGGTTTCACCATGCAGGCCAGGCTGGTCTCAAACTCCTGACCTCAGGTGATCTGCCTGCCTCAGCCTCCCAAAGTGCTGGGATTACAGGTGTGAGCCACCGTGCCCGGCCTTAGTGCATTTTAATCCACTGTTGCAATATGAATTGATGTAATATTTTGTGTTTTTGTTCTGTATTAGTGCCTGTCTGTTAGAGTCCACCAAACTCATATGGGAAGATTGACTTATCCAGCCTCCATCTGCGTAGAAGTTTATGAGATTTCTGCTAGGTGTAAGCAGGGTTTTCAGTGAGTTTCTTTTTTTTTTCTTTTTCTTTTCTTTTTTTTTTTTTTTTTGAGATGGAGTTTCACTCTTGTTGCCCAGGCTGGAGTGCAGTGGCGCAATGTCGGCTCACCGCAGCCTGGGTTCAAGCAATTCTCCTTCCTCAGCCTCCTGAGTAGCTGGGATTACAGGCATGTGCCACCACCCCGGCTAATTTTGTATTTTTAGTAGAGACGGGTTTTTCCATGTTGGTCAGGCTAGTCTTGAACTCCCGACCTCAGGTGATCAGCCCACCTCGGCCTCCCAAAGTGCTAGGTTTATAGGCATGAGCCACCGTGCCCAGCCTTCAGTGAGTTTCTAATTGGAGTCTGATTGTGGAGAATGTTGGTGATCCCTTTGAAGATTCCTTAGGAAAAAGGCTTCTCTTTTTGAGGACTGCTCCAGCCTACCCTTTTTTTTTTTTTTGAGGTGGAGTCTCACTCTGTTGCCCAGGCTGGAGTGTAGTGGTACAATCTTGGCTCACTGCAACCTCCGCCCCCAACCAGTTCACGATTCTTCTGCCTCAGCCTCCCGGGCAGCTGGGACTATAGGTGCGTACCACCATACCCGGCTAATTTTTGTATTTTTAGTAGAGATGGGGTTTCACCATGCTGGCCAGGCTGGTCTCGAACTCCTGACCTCATGGTCTGCCTGCCTCAGCCTCCCAAAGTGCTGGGATTACAGGAATGAGCCACTGCACCCCGCTTTTTTTTTTTCCCCCTCAATATGGAACGCTTCACGAATTTGCATGCCATCCTGGCACAGGGACCATGCTAATCTTCTCTGTATCGTTCCAATTTCAGTTATGTGCTGCCGAAGCTAGCACTCCAACCTACTCTAGGTCCTTTGACCTTGCTGACAGGAGGAGGGGACTGCAGGTCTGGGCTCCCAGGGGCTGGTCTGACCCCTGGGCCCATCCTACCTTGCCATACCACAGGTAGTGTTCTGCCTGAGTTCGCAGCAGAAAGACATCATTGGAGTTTAGGGAGGAGGCAAAGGCTGGAACCTCCACTGCTTTGGTGTTAGATTTGTCATTTCCATGAATTTGGAAGAGTCTTACCGGAGGGTCGGGCTCAGCATTTCCCTTCCTGGAAGTCCCACCCTAGAGAGAAGAAAAGCAGAGTCCAGATCTGAGGAGCACCATGTGAGCAGAGCACTAGAGGAGCTGTTGTGGGAAACGTGAATGTTGTAATACTATGTTTGCCCTTGAGGAGCTTCTAGGCTCACTGGAAAGGGTCAGGGTGAGCTGGAGTTATGGTACCAATAACAACAGCTTTCATTCTGAGAACTTTATCATATGCCGGGCTCTGTGACTGGTGCCTTACCTACATCATTTCATTGATCCTTATAACTCTATGAAGTAGATGTTATTATTCCACAGTATAGATGAGGAAACTGAGACTTGGAAACCTGACTAGTAAATACAAGGTTAAGACTTGATCCCAAACTTGTGTGATATCAAGCATGTGACATTATGCATTGCTTGGTAGTGCTTCAGCCAGGGCTTCATGGAAGAAGTGGGACTTGAATTTGAAAGGGCACATCTGCAGCAGGAGGGGTATGGTGTGGCACATGTGAGGTCTAATGAGGAGACCCACTCGACTGGAGTGGAGGCTGCAGGTTAGGGAGCTGAGGGTGGTGCACCTGCATAGGTAATATGGGTCAGGTTATGAAAGACCTTGAACATAATTTAGATAGTGGTTCAGACTTGAAGCCCTAGGCGGTTGGGATTCACTTGACTGTCTTAGAGGGATTAACCCCCTTCTTCCTCTGTCTAATCCAAGCCTGACTCCCTACCCGACCCCTCCTCTGCTCGCCAATAGTCCCATGCTGGTTTGTTAGTTTGGAACGTTCCAGCTCATGGTGTAATTTTATCAGAGCATCCTCACCTCAAAGATAACTAGCTTCCCTTTGAAGATGGCCATGAAGTGGCGTGGCTCCGTCCCCATCCTGACTCGAACCTGCACAGCGGCCCCGTCAAACTGCCGATCCACCTCCACTGCCTGGTATGCTGAGGCTGCCAGCTCGTCCTGTGAGGCGTGGCGGCCCTGCAGTGGTGAGAGACCATGAAGGACCCATGCTCCCCGCCGCAGCCCAGTGGCCAGAGGACGCATCAGGATCCAAAGCTGAAGCCTGTGCCAGGCCTACCTGCCAGATGTATAAGATGTGATGTGGCTTCCCGTTCACCTCGTATGTGTAGAGGACCAGATAACAATCTCCCCCATAAAAGAAGCCATACCATTGATATTCCACAGGGACCAGCTCCAGGTTCTCAATTCTCCAGACCTGGGCATGGAAGGAGACACCGTTTTCCAGAGATAGGGGGCTGGGAAGGGCTAGGCTACGCTAAAGGGAGAATCCAAGTGGGGAAGGTGCTGACATTTACTCCATGTTCTCTTTCTCCCTCTGGTTCTGTCCCAGTGCTGAGGACTCATCACATTTGCATGATTTGAATCCTGAGATGAACTGGGCCATCCTAGTCAGGAGCATCCCATCATGGCTCGGTCTTTGTAAGGCCGAGCGATGATTTGAATAGATCTTCCAGGTGAGATATTGATAGCACATTTGAGGATGTGTGTCTCTTTCCCCTGAAAACTCTACAGACCCACAAGACTCTTAGAGAAGACTCCTGAGGTGCTGGAGGGGAAAGGGAAAGCAAAGCAGACTCTGAATCACCTGCACCCCTGCCCCTAGCAGGACAGCCAGGAAGGCCAGTGCTGCCTGCCCTGATATTTGAATGATTGGGCTTACCTCAGCTTTTCCGCTGCCATCATCAACCATTCTTTCCTGGGCAGCTACCTCTAGCTTGGTGTGTAGCAGAGTCACATCAAATTTATCCTGGAAAACTTTAGCTGTGGAGAAAGGGTTGGGAAAAGCCGAGTGAGTAAGAAGCATCTGTGCCTGCCATTCTAGGGACCCAGCAGTGAGAGGATGATCTGAGGGCAATCTCACCAATTTTACCAATGCTGAACGTTTTCCCCAGGCCCATGGTCTGGTCCTTTACTGACCACTTCTGGAACAGCTGCTTGAACATGGCCGACTCAGCACCATCGTTGACAGTCTCCACATTGGTGCTGCTGGGGTAGCCCTTCATCTTGATGAAGCCCTGCAGAGCCACCCATTCCCAAAGGCATGTCAGTTGTGGATTACACTGAGTTCTTTGCTTGTCTGGTAATTCACCTCTTTGAAGCCACATGATAAGAGTCTCCCCTCTGGGAGTCAGTCAAATTCGAACTCACTTCTATCTAAGGACCAAGGTACCTGCCTAAAGAAAATGAGTGGAACATTTTTGGATCTCTTTATTGACTTGCAGTGATTATGATTGTTAATTTTTTGGAAGATTATGCTGTGTTCTTTCAGTACTTTTGTACTTACTGACTTTGCATCACATCCGTTTGCTCATTTATTGCTTTGTAAGTGCATCTTGCTTGGTTCATCTGCATGAATCTGCACAAATATAAGCTCCTTGAGGACAGGGCTATTAACCTTGATATGTGATATCTCCTTCAATAATAACAGCCACCTTTTATTCAGCAGGTGCTGTGTGCCAAGAACTGTTCTGAGTGCTTTTTTTTTTTTTGAGACAGGGTCTCACTTTCACCTAGGCTGGAATGCAGTGGCATGATCTCAGCTCACTGCAACCTCTGCCTCCCGGGTTCAAGTGATTCTCCTGTCTCAGCCCCGCCAGGTAGCCCGGACTACTGGCATGCGCCACCATGCCTGGATAATTTTGTTTTGTACCTTTAGTAGAGACAGGTTTCTCCATGTTGGTCAGGCTGGTCTTGAACTCCCGAACTCAGGGGATCCGCCTGCCTCGGCCTCCCAAAGTGCTGGGATTACAGGCGTGAGCCATCACGCCCAGCCTTGAGTGCTTTACAAATGATATTTAATCCTCACAATAACCCTAGGAGATGGGTATGATTCCATGTTAGATATGGGGAAACTGAGGCCCAGAGGTGTTAAGTAGTCTTCCCCAGAGCACTCAGCTGGAAAAGGCAAAACCTGGATTTGAATCCCAGTTTGTCTGCCTGACTTTGCAGTCCATGTATGTAAGCACAATGTTATATGCTCACATACCTAGCATGACTCTGTAAAGTGACACACCTGAAGTGCTCTTAGCAGAATTATTTGAACAGTATTGCACATCTGTAGCTCCTACCAGCGCTTTAGACATGGCTGCCTGTTTTTCAGCCTTTGTGGCTCCTTTTCCTTTCCACACGTAGATTTTGGTTCCACTTTGGTCCAGGATGTAGCAGTCCTAAAGCAGCCAGAGATAGGTATGGTTGCTTAAGACCAGAAGGAAGATTTTGCTTAGAGTCTGCTTCTGAAGCAGGTCTGGCTACCCCAAGCTAAGGCCACCCAAACTCTACTTACATCATGGTTCAGTAAGTCCTGGACCAGAGGCCTCTTTGCTACCTCTGTGACTGCCAGCTGCCCAGGTGAATCTGAGACACTGGAGAAGGGGAGAGATTAGCCTGTGCCTTTTCCTCTGTAAAGCATCTTATAGTCAACTAGATGTTGTTCTGGTTTGGTTTTAGTTTGGAGTTTCTGGGTAGAGTGTGACTTCCTAATAAGACAGTCATGGGAGGACAGGAATGTGCAGACTCTTTTCTTTGGTGGAGACTTTTGTTCATCTCTGTCCTAAACATTATTCCTTCCACATCCCTGGGCGTGTGTAGGCCAGAGTAAAGGAAAGGTCTCCTCAAGAGATAGGAGAGTTGCTAACAAGAACAACTGCCTCCTTAAGCGGGGGATCTCCAAGCTTTCTAGGAGCTGCATTTGAAAAGGACTAAGAAGAAAACCAGATGACTACACCCAAAACAAGGAGCCAAGCGGAGGTGGCTGATGTTCTAGGGGACACCTTCCCCCCGACCGCAGCTTCCAGCTAAAGCCAGGTTTGGTTACTCACTGATACAACATGATATTTGATTTCTGCTGCTGATCTATGATCTCATCAGGGACTGCAGGCTTGATAATGGAGCGTCGGCCAAGGGTGTCCTGAAGGACCTTCATCAGCTCTGAGCTGGCTGCCTCCTTGTCTCCCTCGATCACTCCTATTTCAGCACGGCCTCCTCTCTCCCTGTCTCGAATATCCTTTGCCAGAAGCATAGCCTGTCAGAGAAGCCCAAGGGAGTCCTCAGCTCCTCTGGGACCCCTTTCTGCCTGATGTCTTTGGGGAGAACAGCCTAGATCTCAGACACAGGAGTTACTCGGATGTTGAGGAGTCCAGGGTGAGTCACAAACTCACACACTTGGCCTCTCTCCAAGACAGATTCTACTCAAAGGCAAGGCTCCACCTTGATTCTTGGGAAAGAGCCAGCATGGAGGGAAGAAGAAAGAGGAACTTGAGAGAGTGCTAAGGCTAGGAAGCCATACCTTCAGGCGCTCCCCACTGTTGCTCTCTGGGCCATTCCATTGGATGATGACTTTCCCAAGGTCCAGCAAGAAGACATCACCTCGGTTGAAACTGTCCCAGCTCATTTCCACCTGTCGATGAGAGGTAAACATTGTCCAGGAGGAATTCTTAGGTGCCAGGTAGAGAAATCTTGGGCCCGGGGCAGACAGTGTGCAGGACTAACCTCGGTGGCCCTGATGTTTCTTTTCCCCTTCACATGTAGCAGCCGCTTCACGTTGTAGGTGTTGGTCTCCACGTGCTTCATCCCAGAGGCGACACCCCCCTTCTTGTAGCTAAGGGAACATCCATTCAGTTATTTGAGTGCCTGCTATGTGCTAGGTTCTGGGGAGACAGTGGTGAATTACACAGATGCAGCCTCACTCGTGTGATGATGACAGTACATCAAGCAAGGTGAATACAGATGGTGACAGCTGCTGCCCCACAAGTAGGCTGGGTGAGTGACTTTCTGGTAGTGAGTCGGGACAGTCTTCTCTGAAGAAGTGACATTTGAGCTGAGATACTACAAGGAAAATGAACCAATACCCAGAGGAATAGTGCTCCAGGCAGAGGAGACATCAGTGACGAAGACCCCCTGCACAGAGGGCTTGTTTTGTTCCAGGAACTGTCTGAATGCCAGTGTGTCACTGGGAGAGGGGTACAAGTTGGGCCGCAGCAGAAGCATTAATGACTCCACAGCCTTAAGACCACCTACCCTAGGAATCAGCTCGCCCGCCCTGGCACTCAGTCCAGCCCAACCTCCGAGCCAGGTGTCCTGCACTTGAAAGGAATGCAGAAGGTAGCCCTGGAGCAGAGGGGCTTTGTCCTTGGGTTCCCCACTGGCTCAGTGTGGTCCTCTGTGCCCAGAAGGGCCTCAGTGAGTAGAGACTGCTGACCTGCAAGAAGCTGATCTTGGCCCGGCCTCACAATTCTCAAGCTCATTGGAATTCCTCTTTTTGTTTTAATATCAGGGGCAGGGAGGCTGAGGCAGGAGAATGGCGTGAACCCGGGAGGCGGAGCTTGCAGTGAGCCGAGATTGCGCCACTGCACTCCAGCCTGGGTGACAAAGCGAGACTCCGTCTCAAAAAAAAAAAAAAAAAAAAAAAAAAAAAAAAAAAAAATATCAGGGGCAAAGTTTTGAGTTAAACTTCTCAGTTGATGGAACATTATCGTCGGCCTTCACTCCCTCTCTTGTGTGTTAGGTGTCTGTGCATTCCCTTTACCTGCTTGCCCTACTCCCATTCCTTTCCCCATACGCTTCCATTCTAACTGTTGGCCTTTTTATTTTCATTCTAGTAAACTGTGCCTTGCCCCCCCCCCCCTTTTTTTTTTAAAGACAGGGTCTCACTCTGTCACCCGGGCTAGAGTTCAGTAGTGCAATCATGGCTCATTGCAGCCTTGACCTCCCGGGCTTAAGTGATCCTCATCAGGGACTGCAGGCTCGATAACTGAGGGCTCGATACCCTCAGCCCATGGAGTAGCTAGGACTATAGGAGTGCACCACCATGCCTGGCTAGCTGTTTTACAAAGTATTTTTTTGTAGAGATGGGGAATCTCACTATGTTACCTAGGCTGGTCTTGAACTCTTGGGCTTAAGCGATCCTCCTGCCTCAGCCTCACAAAGTGCTGGGATTACAGGCGTGAGCCACCATGCCCAACCTGTCATGTTGTTTTGTGTGCATGGTTTTGTTTTGTTTTGTTTGAGATGGTGTCTTGCTCTGTCACGGGACTGGAGGGCAGTGGCGTGATCTCAGCTCACTGCAACCTCCACTTCCTGGGTTCAAGTGATTCTCCTGCCTCAGCCTCTCGAGTATCTGGCGTTACAGGTATGCGCCACCACACCCGGCTAATTTTTGTATTTTTAGTAGAGACAGGGTTTCACCATGTTGACCAGGCTGGTCTTGAATTCCTGACCTTGTGATCTGCCTGCCTTGGCCTCCCAAAGTGCTGGGATTACAGGCATGAGCCACCACGCCCGTCCATGCATGTGCTTTTTAAAACAGAAATTGGCATTCTGTTATATGTCTTAGTCTGTTTCTTACTTTGTGTGCTAAGCACCATGTTTGTGAGCTCTGTCCTTGTGTTCGGCATGTATCTAATCTGTTGCTTCTGGCTACTGCATAATACTCCATGGTGTCCTGTCTCCCGGTTATGGACACCTATGTTGCCTGCAGCTTCCTAACATCATTAATGAGGCTGCTGTGAACAGTGTGGTCCATGTGCCCTTATGGACATGGATACGTGAGGATTTCTGTGAGTTACACACGCAGAAGTGCAATTTGCAAGTGGCACTGACTACTCTCCAGGATGCTGCACTAGTCTATACTTCCATCAGCAGGGCACAAGGGCTCCTATTTCCCCATAGCCTTGCCAACACTTGTCACCTCCCAGCTGTTTAATTTGCTACTCTAGTGGGTGGAAGTGACAGCTTTGTTTTGATTTGCATTTCTCTGATTACTTTCTTGATATGCATGTTGGCCTTTTGGGTTTCCTCCTCTGTAAACTGCTGTTTCTGTCCTTACTCTGTGCACCCCTACTCACATGATGCCCTGCTTGAAGTAGCCACGGAAGGTGTCTGACTCATGGTACTGGACCTCTCGGTGCTGCACAGGGCTGCCTCCCAGGTAGTCGTCCAGCTGTGTGGTGTAGATGGCTGCACAGCTCTGCTCATCCTGGGAGGAGTTCTTCCCGATCCAGAAGTGGATGTCCTGGGATAGCAGACTGGCCACTCTCCGGGTCTGGGATGTAGTCAGAGAGATCAGGTCAGGGGCCAGCTCACCTCCCCCTTTGCTGGTGGCCCCTCTGTCATGGGGAGAATGCAGCACATGTGCCTGCCCTTGGCAGACTGAGGGCCCTCTCTCCTGCGGTGGATGCAGGAGCTGCCCTGGCCCCCGAGCAGACCTGCGATCATGGCATAAGCTTTGGCAGTCCAAATTCCTCCCCACATCTGGGTAAAGTTGACAGCTTGTTGTTCCCCAAATAAATAGAGACCAACGGGGATCTTTTCCCAGCCAGGTTGCAGGCTTACCTCACAGGTCCCGTTGGTCCCTTACACTCACACAGCTGGCACAGTGCTGATCTGTACACCTGCACGGCCCTGTCAGCACCATTCATGTGAGTCTCCTCCATGAGAATCAGCACTTTGAGGCTAGAGACAGGCCTTGCATTTATCTGGCTTGCTTCCACACCACTTTAATGTGGGACCTAGGCCTGGGAGAAGTGCTGCTTGTGGGTGGCTCACTGAGGTTCAGACTGAGGTTCATACCCCCATCCTCTGATGCAGAATTAGAAACCCAGGCCTAATGATGGCCTTTGATAGACTGGAGATCTGCTGCATAGCACTGAGGAACCATTGAGACCGATACCAGGGACTATCTTCCCTCACCAGCACATCTCCTAGTAGAGCCCAAGAACTGGCCCCAGGGGAGAAGCTCACAGGAGTGGGGAGGAGGAGGAGGGTGCTCACCGAGAGGATGACATAGCAGTCCCCCTCATAGAAGTTGCCATGGGCTCTCACAGGCACCAGCGCCAGCTCCATTTTCTGGAAGGACAAGGGGTGGGTATAGGCTACATCCCCTCCCACCTCCCTTCCCCACGAGCCTCCCTCTCCTCTCTGTCATTTGGTGCAGGTGGTGGGGAGAAGGAAGGGAGATGTTCCC
Source organism: Chlorocebus sabaeus (assembly GCF_047675955.1). Lineage (NCBI taxonomy): Eukaryota > Metazoa > Chordata > Mammalia > Primates > Cercopithecidae > Chlorocebus > Chlorocebus sabaeus. Next base: position 55,342,186 of record NC_132914.1, read on the forward strand.
AATGAACTTATAGGACGTGAGGCAGCCAGCCACAGGGTTAATGTAGCCACTCCTCTGGCTTCTGTGAGCTCTGCTTGCATCACCCTGGATCTGAATCTGGTCCCTATCCTGCTTTCCCTCGCCCTATTCTCTCCACTTCCCACCCGATCTCATCTCACACTATTGTGGGAAGCCTGTGAGCCACCTCCAGCCCTTTGCTGGATATAAACGACCAAGTACAAACCCTTCTCTGAGCTGTTGTGCCAGAACCTCCAATGCTCTTCCCAATGCTGACCACAGGGTGCTGGACCAGGCCCATGTAGGAAAGAACACTTGGATTCTGAGGGGCCGTGGGAGGTGGAGGATAACATTTGGAGAGTGCCAGCGGTCAGCAGGGCTATGTGCCAAGTGTCTTATATTTGGAGTCTGGGTCAGGGCCCTGATTTGTCACTGCATGTATGGCTTGGCCCTGGAGGACTGTTCACACAGCCTTCATGTAGATTTTCATCACACTCTCCAAGTGAGGGAAACTTGCAGCCATACTTGTGTGTGTTCTATGTGAAATGTGTTAAATGTTAAATATACTGCAATTCTGGTAACCGTGTTTTAGTACCTGTTATTTTTGTTTGTTTGTTTTGAGATGGAGTCTCTCTTTGTCGCCCAGGCTGGAGTGCAGTGGCGCTATCTCGACTCACTGCAAGCTCCACCTCCTGAGTTCATGCCATTCTCCTGCCTCAGCCTCCCAAGTAGCTGGGACTACCACGCCCAGCTAAGTTTTTGTATTTGTAGTAGAGGCGGGGTTTCACAGTGTTAGCCAGAATGGTCTCGATCTCCTGAACTTGTGATCTGCCCGCCTCGGCCTCCCAAAGTGCTGGGATTACAGGCGTAAACCACTGCATCCGGCCAGTACCTGTTAGTTTTTAAGGAAACTGGAAGCCTTAAAACAATGGAAGTGACCTGGGCCTCACAATCTCTGCGAGGCTTGCTGGAGAGCTGACTCCCCCTCCTGGTTGAGAATAGTGAAGTGAGGCATTACCTCTGGGTTTTATGCAGCAGCAACTGACTGGGCTCGGGGCGGGGGTTAGGGGGAATCTTCATATCTGGCAGGTGGAGCTACCCAGGCCAGGGTAGTTCCCAGCTATGGATTGCTGGAGGTCACAGCAACACAGAGTGGCCCAAGCCCAAGAGGAGATGGGCTGAACAGTGCCTCATCTCTGCAGTGCCCCCTCACCTCTCCCCATATTTTGTAGGAGCCAGGGTGCCCTGTGGAAGACATGTTCCATTTCTCTGATGGAAGCTGCCAGGAATCTGCTGAGTAGGTCCCACCTGTCTTTCCAGGGTATTTCCTGCGAGTGCAGACTCACTGAGCAGGTGGCTGGCTAAAGGACAAGCTTGTTTTTGCCTGGAGCCCTGCTCTTCGGGTCTGAACATTTCCTCCACCTGCCAGCCACCTGCTTTGAGCACCCACGAGAGGTAAAGGATGGGAAATAGGTACTTTGATGCTGCCTCTCATTCTCCTCAAACCATAGGCTAAGGGGTGCTGGCGGGCTGTTGCCTAGCAGCCCCAGGCAGCCAGACTCTGCTTCCAGACTCCAGTAGTCACAAGTAAGGTGCCTCCAGCCCACCTCACCTCTATTCTCCAGACGATGATCCCAGGGTCATTGTCCACAGCCCTGAAGGCACTGGTCAGAGACATGGTGCTTGTCTTTCCAAGACTGAAACATCACAGAACACAGGGAGGTGATGCCTCTCGCCATAATGGGCATCAATCCAGTTTTTCTGCTGAGTTGCTTCCCAGTCTGTTGTCAGCCATCTTGCCACACCCTCGTGGTGCATCCCTGCACCATTTCACAATGATGGGGTCAAGGACTTGTCCGTCCAGGTGCACATGGTCAGCCTGGCTGGCCCAGGGATTACCACCCATGAGTTCTGCTTCTCACCTGCCACTGCCCTTAACAACTCTGGTAATTGTCGTGATTATTTACCAAAGGGGTGATAAATATGTTAAGCCCTGTATTGATTCACTTTGCGTATGTTATCTCTAATTTTCAGAAGGTGATTTTCTTCATCTTACGTTGTGTGAATTTGAGGTTTAGAAAGGCTGAATAACTTGTACAAGATCACACTCTAGAATGAAATCCTTATCTGATCCCCAAACCTATGCTTCTAGCCACTTTGATGTACTACAACCCTTTCTAAACCAATCTAAGTTCAGTGGCATTTGGAAAGAAAAGCTAGTCAGAAAAAATACTTCGAAACTCAGTTGCCTTCTCTCACTCATTCCCTCTAATTCTTCCCAAGTTCCCTGCTTGCAAGGCCTTCTCCACAGTCAACTTTGACCTTCTCTTTGGCTTTTATGTTTTTTTTTTTTTTTTGAGTAAACTATTCTAAAACTCAAACAACCCTTCCTTCTTTTGTCATATGACTACTATATTTCCTGTGCTTTCCAGATACAAAGGAAAGTAAAATGACAGGGCTGGGCCTGGGACAAAGGGTTCTGGGTGCCAGCAGGGTGTGGCCTGGTCTGGCCTGTGGACAGATGGCTTCCTTTCTCCCTCCCACACAGACCCAAGCTTCTCTGTGGAAGTGTGAACCTCAGACACTTAGACGTCTCCAGTTCCTTCAGGATTGGGCAAGTCAGGGTGGGGAGAGGGAGGAAGTGGTAAAGATCTAAGTCTGTGTGGGTCGTGTACCGTCTGTATTCAAGGAGCATCTTGAGTAATTAAGCACCTACCCATGTCCAAGGTCACGTAGAGGCTTTATAGAATTAAAATACCTGCTCTCAAGGAGCTTGAAATCTGATAACGTGCATAATTAATGTAAAGCTAGATGAATTTCTCCTGACAGGCAAAGGAAAAAGGATGGGGTTGATGGATTTACATAAGATTTAAAAATTCACCCAGAAAGGACTGTATGGATTTTTGCTATTTGGGGACATACTGTGCTTGTTAAGAGGAACATGTCTGACCATTGTTTTCTTGAACCTTGATGGACAAAGCCAAGTTGGAGAACATGCGCCATCTAGTATGGACATTGGCAAAAAACCATAAAGCACAAAGCAAACTCCCTTTGTCTACTGCTATAACAGGACTAAAGCAAGGCAATGGTGCAGAGCAGCCAGTGTTTGAGAATTTAATTTGATAACTTGTGCTGCCCCACCCTGTGCTTCTCAGAATTGCCAGGAAATATGGTGTTTGGGTTTTCTTCAGACCCTATGTAGCAGTCATTAAAGGCAAAAGCCATGAGCCAATTGGGGGAAGGGGACAAAGGCCAGTGAATTTATTCCTTGGAGACAGAACTGTCACCCTGGTAAAAGCCAAACCAGCCGGCAGCAGTTAGGACTGTGAGCCTCAGAGGCTGAAACCTGTCCCGTTTCCCAGCAGGAATTTAGGAATCAAGGAGCTCACTGGGCTGGGCACCCGGAATGCGAGAGGATAAACTCCAGGAAGGGACTTCCTGCCACACTGGAACACACAGAAAACACAGTTCTAACATCAAAGTCTCCCAAAGCTGCGTCTCTCCTTTTCTCCTCCCTAAATCCTAATTCAGTGTTCTTTGAGGGGACTACAGAAACCCCTTGGGTGGGGGGCACAGTTTTGAGGTTAAAAGCCAGTGGCCTTTAATTCTCAGAGATGCCCTTATGGATGGACCCTGAGCAGAGGAAGCTGCTTTTGTTGTTTTTGAGACAGGGTCTTGCTCTGTCACCCAGGCTGGAGTGCAGTGGTACGATCACAGCTCACTGCAACCTCCACCTCCTGGGCTTAAGTGATCCTTCTGCCTCAGCCTCCTGAGAAGGTGAGACCACAGGTGTGCACCACCATGCCTGGCTATTTTATTATTTTTTGTAGAGACGGGGTCTCACTATGTTGCCCAGGATGGTCACAAGTTACAAATTCCTGGGCTCAAACAATCCTCATGCCCTGGCTTCCCAAAGTGTTGGGATTACAGGTATGAGCCACTTCTCTGGGCCAGGAAGCTGGTTTTAACTCCTCCTGCCTTGCTCCATACCATTTTTCTCTGAGGATAGGTGAAAGGGGTCTGTCTTTCCCAGCTTTTGAAAATGTGCCCTATATGTTCAGCTGCCTCTAAGGGCTTCTACTTCTCAACAAGAAGTTTGCAAAACTGGCGAGACTCTTGGTTCATTTTAAGTCTCATCTCAGAGGACAAAGCCAAGGGAATCTCAAGCTCCTGTTCCTTTCATTTATTCCTCATTCAGGAGGATTAACTGGCATGCCCCCATAAATCAGAGACCTTACCTTGCCTTCTCGCTCACCAGCTTTCCCAGTTGTTTCCTGGCGAGTAAGCAGCAACAGCAGTATTGAAGAACCACTCCAAAGCAGGAGGCTCCGGGTCCGCTGCCTTAGCTTAGTAATGGCCGCAGAGACACTGGGTTATATTTGCTTGTGTTTGCATCTTAACTGCGTTTTCCTAGTCCTGGCCAATCAGAGCCAACCTAGCACTGAGCTTGACTTATTCAAACCAGAGGGAAAGCTTTATCCGTGCCTATTCAAAACAGCAAAACAAGAAGAGCAGACTTTTAAAGGCTTCTTTTAACTCCAGCTCCACGCCCTGATCTAATTGATTTTTTAAAAAGTGCACACAGCCCATCAATAATGCAGGAAAGAGGTTGGAAGGATATGAAATTTGCCATATTGTAGATATGGATGCATTATGGTGATGACAGGAGGCAGAGGCTGGAGCTGCCCCATGTGTGCCTGTGATGTCTAGGCTGGCAAGAGCCTCCCGAAGAAGCTTCTGGCATTTCTCAAAGGGAGGGGAAGTCTGGGAGACGAGCCAGGAGAATTTTATTAGTTTTGCTTGTTGGGGTCTCTATTAGTCATACAGTAAACCAATCAATATTTGAGTGCCTACTGTTTGCCAGGAACCATGCTGGACTCTCAGCTTCAGAGTTCCCAGTTTAGAAGAATCAGGGGCAGAGAAGAATCAAGACTCCGTTCCCAGGCTTGGCGCGGTGGCTCACGCCTGTAATTCCAGTACTTTCCGGGGCCGAGGCAGGCGATCACGAGGTCAGGAGATGGAGACCATCCTGGCTCACATGGTGAAACCCTGTCTCTACTAAAAGTACAAAAAATTAGCTGGGTGTGGTGGCGGGTGCGTGTAGTCCCAGCTACTTGGGAGGCTGAGGCAGGAGAATTGTGTGAGCTCGGGAGGTGGAGCTTGTGGTGAGTCAAGATTGTGCCACTGCACTCCAGCCTGGGGACAGAGCGAGACTCCGTCTCAAAAAAAAAAAAAAAAAAACAACTCCATTCCCAGGGCCGGGTGCGGTGGTGGCTCACACCTGTAATCCCAGCACTTTAGGAGGCTGAGGTGGGTGGATCACGAGGTCAGGAGTTCAAGAACAGCCTGGCCAAGATGGTGAAACCCCATCTCTACTAAAAATACAAAAATTAACCGCACATGGTGGTGGGCGCCTGTAATCCCAGATACTCAGGAGGCTGAGGCAGGATAATCTCTTGAACCCGGGAAGTGGAGGTTGTAGTGAGCCGAGATCACGCCACTGCACTCTAGCCTGGGCAACAGGGCAAGACTGTATCTCAAAAAAACAAAACAAAAGACTCCATTCCCTTAGGGCTTCTGGTTGATGCCCAGAAGTCAACAGGACATCAAGCATATATGCTTGCTAAGCACCTGACTGCAATGGGGTTGATCACAGCAGAACTTGTGTAACCTTGAGTGGAAGCCCTATGTGGCATCTACAGCTGGTCTCCCGGTGGGTACAACATCCCACTCAGCCTGGGGTGCAGCTGCTTCACGGTGGAAGGGGTTGCGAGAAGAAAGGCGGTGATTGCTAAGGACTCAGTGAACACCTAAGGGCCAATGAAGGTCAGTGGCAGCTCACATTCCTGGATAGGTTTTTAAAACCACTTTTATTAATTAATTGTAAGTAATACAAATATTCCAAAAATATAAACAGACACTTAATGGCGTCCTGCATTTCAAGTTTTTGAATACAACAAATTTATCAAACCATGAATCTGTAAGCAAGGTAGTCAGCATCCCATAGCCCAGTTACAGTGGGAAGCAGATCCCCTACCCTTCAAGTGGCGTCTTGAAGGGGGAAAGCGGCAAGAGATGGAACATGATAAGCAAAAAAGCTCACGAGGCCCAAAGAGGAGGGTCCACTCCAGGGGCAGGCCCTACAACGTTAAAAGAATGGGGGCAGCTGGCCTGACCTCTGGCCTCCTCTTTCCTGGCTGAATGTAGATATTTACCGGCATTTAGAAAAAAGGAGAAAAAGACAGAACTAAACCCCTGTTTAGGAAAAAGGGACCGAGGGACAGCAGTGGTTAAGTAATCCACTGAGGACCTGAAGGGGAAAATGAACTTACCTTTCTCATATACTTGACCTGGCTAGGACACTAAGTGCCAGACAGCCTTCTGAGGGGACTTTCTTTCTAAATGAGGCCTCAGGAACAGGTAGGGGCAGCAGAATAGAGTAACATCCATTTCCCAGGGAAAGACTGCCTTTACACTTCCCATGCTTTTAGCACAAAGCAGCGTCTGGGCCACTGTTACCAGAGGTGAGTTTATACATTTACAAAATGCTTAAAATCTTTGGGAGGCAGAAGGAAGCTAAACAGAAGGTCCCAGGTTAACTGAAGGCAAATTCATTCAACCTTTCTAGTAAGGGACCCATGGGCCTACAGAGTGTCCCCTCTACAATGTGCAGAGTGGAAACCCTTACCTGACCCTTTTCCAAACTGGTCCTGTGTCCAAAGCTCCCCCTATGAGAGGGACACGAACATCAGGCTTTTGATTTAGAAGCCCAATCAGAGAGAGACACTGTGTCCCTGAAGAGGCACCTTAAAAGAACTGAACCTGGCAGGTAGGCAGATTCCTGGCATGGCTTGAATTGGTGCTGACCAAGCATGGTGGCCTATTACCTCCCAAAGACCAGTCTCAAGTGGGAGGGGCTGATGGTGGGAAGCCCTAGAACAGAGTCCGAGATGAAGCAGCTTCCTCCCTGTCTTGCCCTCCAAAATTGAGACTGGCCTGATTCCTCTGAGGAGCAAATTTTACAATCATCCCTCACCCTAACACACGGTGAAACTGGAAACCCGACAGCAAATGACGACTAGGCTGGCTCTGGTTCACATGAATGGACCCTGGCTAGGTTTGGCTGAGTAGCTTCTCTGGGGCAAGTGGGAATGGCATTGCTGTGGGGGAGTTGCAGGTGGGCAGGCAGGGTTCTGATGGGAGCGAGGCCTAGAAAGCAGGGGCTTCATGCAGATGCAGCAGGGACACTCCCACCAAGCCATCCTGGGCTTTGGTCATGGGCCCCACACCAAGCACTTGGACAAGCCTGTTAGGAAAGGGGGTGGCACACGCTCTTCTTTCATCTGGAAAAACATGGAGATCCAAGGGAGGGCGGAAAGGGTCCTAGAAACTCAAGTCAGCTTAGGGCCTCTTATTGCTTATTTAGTCAGAAGAGCCTGGCTGGGCCCATACAGAAAAAGATTTGGCCAAGGGCTAACCCTTAGGGTGGGGCTTGGAAGAGAGGCCCCTCCTGCAATATTAGGATAGCAGCCTAGGCCAGGTCTTGGGTCCAAAGCCACAGTTGGCTCTAAGGATCTGAGCTCCCGTTTTCCTTCAAGAGATGGTATTCCTGGCTAGCATATGGGGCCCTTTTCCCTTTAGGTACACTGGGACCCCACAGGCACCAGGGGAATGATGCTGGCAGAAATGACCACATGAGTTCTGGGGACTCTGTTCCACTTTGATTCCAGAGAGAAAGACAAGGCCCTATAACCTTGTAACAGGAGGGAAGGTGGCACCACAACGCTAGAGAAAGATGCCAGCCAGCCAGCTACCGCTGAGAGCACCAAGCTGCTGCTCTACCCTCTGCTTTTCTCGGAACTTGTTAGTTCCTGAGGCTGGACCTAGGGTGTGGCAATGGAAGGGATAATGGGGAAGAGTCCTGAGTGGGTGGTGTCCCTGCACCTGAAGCAATTCACAAATGCTTTGTGATACCTGCCTCCAGGGAACACAGAGATGGGAATAGGAGCTCCCTCCCACCCCAGGAGGGAGGGAGGGAGGAGAGAACCCCACCCACCCAGGGAGGCCACAATTAAGGCAGTGATGCTGAGGTGGGGCTCCTTTTGGGGAGGCCCCTTGTGCTCCCAATTACAGCAGCACTTCCTCATTTTCCACCCTGGGAAAACTTCCATTTCATGATGACTTTAATTCTAAAGCATTCACTATTAAGAACCTTTGAAAGCAGGAGACACCCAGAGTGCAGGTCTGAGGGGCTCACTCACTCCTGTTACCAGAGGCAGAAAGCATGTGCATTAGGCTGGCAAATGGCAAGAACACTCATTCCCCCTCAGCCCAGGAACAGCAGAAGTTCTGAGGCCCTCAGGAGGAAAAGCAACAGCCAGGAAGGATGAAGGCTGGAACAGACAGAGCTCAGTAGAGGATAGGCCCTGGGGGAAGACACAACAGGAAAGAGCCCTGCCCAAGAAATGGGAGGGGCTGGGGCAGCTTAGTTCTTCCCAGCCCTTGGAACAAAAGTCCTTGCACCAGCACCAGCAGAGAATCCCTGAAGAGCAGACTTATGGAAATGATCCCGAGCTCAGCTGATCCACAAGTCACGGGGACACACACGTCCACGCTTTGAGGATTTATCTTTTCCCTGCAACCCCAGCGCTGCCGACATTCATCACAGGCCCAGGATCGTAACTTTGTCAGAAACAAACCAGGCCCGACACTCCGTGTTTAGAAAGAGAATTTTAAAACAGAGTCAAAAGAACGGAAATCAGTTATCTGTCCTCTTCCCGGGCAGGGAGAAAACCTCCTTCCCCACGTTTGAGACTATGGCTAGGTGGTGAGGAAGGCAGGCTCAGCACCCCAGCCTTGGGGAAACATAGAAAGGGCCTGTCCCAGGCACTCAGCTGGACGCAAGCACAGCCTTTGGGCCACAACACCTGATGGCCACTGGGTGCTGGTCTGGAAATAAGTCCTCATCTTCCCAGAAATGTGATCTTTTGTCTGCAGCAGCTGGCTGGAGAAGGATTTCAGAAAGGTGTGTGCCTGGAGTACCCAAAGGCATACCCTTCCTTTATCCTTGGCATAGGCCTTACAACACTGAGGAAAGGCCATGGTTTGGCAATGGAGCCTTCAATAGTCTTCATCCCTATAGAACTCAGTGGCTCTTAGGGTGACAGAGGAGACAAGCTAACTTGGGAAGAGTCTTGGTCTTTCAGCTTCTCCCCCACTGAAACACTATATGCTGGGGCCACAGTTCATGGCAAAACACACACACAAACACACAATCTCTCAAACACACATCTCAACAAGGTGGTGGCAGGTAGCTCTGGGTATCGTTGCTCTGGCATTCACCCACTCGGCATCTAAGCTGTCCTAAAGCTCTTTCCAATTACTTCTCACTCTTTACAGGCTGTGTGGTGAGGCACTCCAGCTTCTACTCTGTCACGCTGATCAAAAAGGCACAGTGTGGGAAAGTCCCCTACTGGGATGGCCGTCGCTTGGAAGCAGGGCAGGCTAAGGGGCCCGCAGCTGCCCAAGGCTGGTGTAGACGTCCTCTGCTCCGCTCAGCTCCTCAAAGATTGGGATCAGGTTCAGCAACTCAGTGTCTGCCATGTCATCAAACCAGGACTGCACAGGCACCTGGTGGGGGGAAGATGTGGTGTCAATCTCCCAGCTGCCGCTTCCTCCTCCCTCACCCCAGAGCCCTAGAGGGTGGCTGGGTCTTCCTGGAGGGGTGTACTTCTCTGGTGGAGCCCACAGTTCCAGTCTGCTTCCTCTCCCAATCCCTACCGTGGAGACGTGTCAGGAGCACTCACTGCATTCTCAGGGTGGAAGATGTAAGAAGCAGGCGAGTTGTCCAGGATGAGAGTCTTCCTCAGGTCCCTACCCAGGCGGCTGAGGTCCTTGACATAGCAGCCCTGGTGGAACACGCAGGACTCACGGAATAGGCGGGCCCGGAACACCCCACACCGGTCCAGCAGGTCTGTCACAGGGTCGGCATACTAGGAGGAGAGAAGATGCCTTAGTATGGATGCAGTTCTGGTCCTCCTGTGGCACCCTAGGGACCAAAAGGGAGCTGCTGGACCACCCCTGTGGCCACCACACCCACTCCTGGTTCTTCCCTCTCACCCCTAGGTACCTTGGCCAGGCTGGCAGTGAAGAGAACACATTCAAAGAGTTCCCCCATACGTCTCAGGAACTCATCCACATAAGGCCTCTTGAGCACATACACCTGAGGAAGAGCAGAGCAGCCTGTTGGAAGCCTCCCTGTGATGAAGCTTTGCAGTACCAGGTACCTTCACCAGTTACAGAGAGCAGCAAGGAGCTCTCAACCCCTGCAGCCCAGCCTCTTGGACTACCTGGCTGGAAGCCTGTGGCCCCCTGAGGGTCCACAGACCCTGAGAACTGGCTGTATCCCCTCACCAGGCTTCCAATGGATCAGTGGTCCCAACCTCAACCTGGTGCAGGAAGAAGTGCATACACCTTGTCCCAGGAGCCATCTCTGTTTCCCGCGGCAGACCATCAGCTGCCTCCAGAAACAAGTAATCAAGAATAGGCCTCACAGATGGAAACAGCCTATCCTGGATTACTTGAATCCAGCCACAGCCTCTATGGGAGCTTTCTGTCCTTGGCTCCAACAGGACAGTCTGTCCAGGTCACGATCAGGTAATGAATTGCACCAGGGAGCAGTGACTTTTTCCCCTCAATGGCCCCATTCTAGATAGATACCCTGCCGACTCTTGCTCTGCACCAGATTTTGTGCTTGCTTCTGCCAGCCACCCCTAACACTTGCGTCCACCTTTACGATCTTGCACATTCTGGCAAGTCCTTTGGCTACCTGACCCCCCATCGGTCTGCACTCTATTGCTTCCATGACTCTAGCCTACACAGGTGCTACCAGAAACCATTTCCACAAAGGTCCTTTTTCTTTTCTTATTTTTTAGAGATGGGGTCTTGCTGTGTGAGGCCAGGCTGGTTGTAACTTGTGGGCTCAAGCGTTCCTCCTGCCTCAGCCTCCCAGAGTGCTGGGATGACAGGTGTAAGCCACGGCGCCTGACTCCCAAAGCTCCTTTACCCACATAACTCCCGAGCTCAACGAGAGTCAGCCTCCCGTGACTCTCCCTCCTAGAGTGGGCCTGAACTGGCCACCAACTCACCAGACCCCTCAAGAGCTCTGCAGGTTCCTCTGTTCTAGGCAGCCACAACTTAGCTTCTGTTAGCCTGCCATTCCTTTGACCTCCAACAAGCCCCTTCCTCATCCCAGCTATTCATCAAGTCTGGCATCCTTTCACCCACTTTGGGCAGGTAGTGCTCCCTTATTTTAACCTCATCCTTTTAAAAATTATTCATACCCTTCCTTGTTAGCCAGGAGTTCACAGTATGTATCTGTTTGAAAATACGCCTTCACCTGTTCTACAAGGGTTTAGCACATCCCTATACCCTCAGCTAGACTGTAAAAGGGCTGCTGGACCAAGCCTGGTCCTGACCGGGGCCTGGCACAGGACCTGGCAGGTCTTCTGGGCAGGCAAGCTGAGTAAATGGTCTTTCACTAGCGGTGTCACATGATCCTTAAGCCGGGACTGCCTGGGCTGCAGGCTGGAGCCTGGTCCGTTTAGATTTGAGTGCTCTTTACATTGACAGACATACATTGAGGACTTCCTCAGGCAGAATCCAATGGAGGGCCCCAGGGAAGGCAGTCAGAGAAGGCTTCACAGAGGAGGAGATGTCTGGGCTGGGGAGGAAGAAAGTCACTAGCTATTCACAGTGGGGGTGTGGGGGTGGAGCATGCGCAAGAGGGCATTCCAGGCAGAGAAAATGGTTACTACTGGTTTCCTTGCCTGTTACAGGAAAAGAGATACCTGGTTAAGGTATCTTTACAGGTATAGATACCTTTCTTAAGGAACAGAGAAATGTAATAAATTATGTTAACAGTGCTGGCCATGTGAGAGGATGGTGGTTAACAAATGATAGCTATTATTATTAAATAAAATGTAAACTATTTTTTTAAACAGCTTGGTTGCAAAGAGAAAACAAGGGTGACAGCTGGGGGGGATATGGGCTGAAACTTTTTTTAAGATGAGAAAGCCTTGAGTGTGAAAGATACCAATAAAAAGGGGAGGCTGGAGTTATAGAAAAGGGATTAGCTGACAGAACGCAAGCCCTAAGACGGGTGGAGGACCCCAGTACACGTGGGACAGAAGGCAGACCCCCCATCCTCTGGGCTGGGTGTGGTCGGGCTGGCAGCTCACCTGGTGAGTGGTCCCCTCAATCTCTATAGGCACTATGAAGTCAGCATTGTTGATTGGCTGGAAGGCAGAAAAGTTAATGCTGTCAGCATGGTGGCAAAGAAACATGAGGCCCCCACCATAACCCTAGGTGGGTGGGGAGAAACAGGTCTTAGAGACTCCTGGAAGTGCCTCTGGCTGCCCCATTAAGGGGTTCTCACCCTTGTTCAAAATGTGATATCCCATTCTGGTTTTCCCTACTCCTTAGCACCTCCACTCTGACAAATTCTACCTGAGCTGAGAGTTTTGGGGCCTGAGTTTCCTGATGAGACAAGCAGGGGCAAGGGCCAAAGGTGATTCAACCACTCTTTTAGGCCTGCCCTGTACAGAGCCCTGGTGGCTGTCTGTGCTATGTGGCTCAGGGGCAGATGCAGCCTGTTGGGAGTGATTGGAGATAGCAGCCCTGGTGGAACACACAGGGTTCCTACTCAACAGTCTTTAGTGGGGCCTCTAGATACCTGTGACACCAGGGTGGCCAAAATGCCAGAGGCCTGGCCTTTTCCCTTCTAATCTCTCCTCTTTCCTCACCTTTAGGCTTCCTTACACAATTGTCGTCAGATTCACAAAAGGGCCCAAGATAAAGGTAGGAAGCGTTCCCCAGACGTTGAGTTACCTTAAATGAGCTATGCACAAGGGTTTCATCGAGGTCAATGACCACACAGATCCTTCCTTGATCTTCCTCTGTCACCTCTGGGAGCAGGCAGGTCCCTGGGATCTAAAACCAAGCCAGGTTGCTGAGATCTGCCCACCAAGAAGGCCCAGTTGTACCCCTTGGCATAACTATGGGAAGAGCTGGGCTGTTTGTGGAGACAATCACCAACCCAGGATAGGCACCACTTAAAGGCCGGGAAGAGAGAAGGTGGAGTTGTTTCATTGCTTTCAGCCTCCCAATGGGACTATTAAGTGATCTGGACATTGGAGGTGGTGGCCAGGGCTGGTGTGGGATGGACAGCAGCTGTGGGAAGAGGGCATGGAGCACCAGCTGTCCCCTAAAATCTAATGCCTTGCACACAGCAGGCCCTCAACAAATATGGGGAATAAATGGCTTCGCAGGTCAGGGAGGTGGCTGGCCAGGCACCAAGGACTATGCACGTCACCCTGCCCATGGAGCTGGCAGGGATCACAGGGTCCTGGCTTCTGAGTACTTACCAGGCCAGAGTCACGTACCTGGTAGAATTGGTACTGGAGACACTGGAGCAGATCCGACTGAGGAAGAGAAGGAGGCGGTCAGCGCCATCTCACCGCCCTTCCCACCCCATTCAAACCCTCTACTTCTGTCTTAAGCCTGAAGGGCAACTTTCTCCTGCAGACCCAGCCACCTGGAAGCTCCTACCATGTGAAAACTTACTTTTCCTAGGAGTGGGGCAGGAAAAGGGAAAGGCTAGAGCTTCCTTTCCACATTAGGCCTGGTGAAGGATGAAGAAGACAAGTGTCCCTGTTCTCAGTTGACACTGCTTCTCAATTGGACAAAGTGAGGAACAGGGAACTCAAGTAACTGATTCAGGGACACAGAGTCGAGGCAGAACCAAAGTCTGAATTCCTCACAGTGGCAAACTCTCGCTAAGTCCTTAAACTCAGCTTCTCTTTGAGAATATGTTGTTTTCTGTGCACTCCTTAGGGGTTATATGGGGGAACAAGCCCTACAAAACATCAAGCAAGCCATACTGTGGGTACCCAAAATGTGAGGGGAGGGAGTGCAGAGAGATCAGCAAGCCCCCCCACCCCAATTTTTGCTAATATAAATAATATGACCGCTGGGCGCAGGGGCTCACGCCTATAATCCTAGCACTTTGGGAGGCCAAGGCGGGTGGATCACCTGAGGTCAAGAGTTCGAGACCAGCCTGATCAACATGGAGAAACCTTTTCCATCTCTACTAAAAATACAAAATTAGCCGGGCGTGGTGGCACATGCCTGTAATCCCAGCTACTCGGGAGGCTGAGGCAGGAGAATCGCTTGAACCCGGGAGGCGGAGGTTGCAGCGAGCCAAGATCACGCCATTGCACTCCAGCCTGGGCAACGAGAGCAAAACTCCGTCTCCAAAAAAAAAAAGAAAGGTTATGGTTTTAAGTGTTCTTAATGAAAACTCTGAAGAAAAATTAAAATCCTAGCACTTAGATAAACAATGTGGCATTCAGTGTACTGCCTTCAAATCTGTGTCAGCAGACTTTTTTCAGAATGCTATATAATTACACACTCTGCCTTTTTACTTAATGTTGCAAGTCAGTACTTCTCCATGTTATTGAGAACTCTGTAAAAGCTAATCACTCAGTAATACTGTCATGTTGTATTTTATTTAACCATTTCCCCTACTGCAAAATGCAGTGATTTTTCACTGATGTATGTCTTCAGCCTGGTCTTGAGAAAAAGGAAGGACAACCAGACCTCAGTGTTTCAGAGAAGTACCACTGGCTTTTGGGGCAGAATAATTTTTGTTGGTTGGGGCTGGCCCCACCTGTGAAGTACTAGACATATAAAAAATACCCACAAAATCCCAAATGCCTTGTGTGAGTACAGGAGAGAATTACTGACAGGAGTTATTAACAGCATGGTAGTTTCAATTCCTTGGTTCCCTGTAAGTCAGGTAACTTGGAAGTTAGCTTTGCATAGTTGAGAACAACAACACAGGCTTTAGAGCCAGAGAGATCTAAGTTCAAATCCTGACACTACTATTTATTAACCATGAACTATTCAGGTGCCACATAAACCCTCTCCATAAACCCGTATATGCAAAGTGTAAATCCTGTGATCTCCTTACTGGGCTGCTGGCTAGATCACGAGACAATATATGCAAAGCACCTTGCCTAGTTCCTGGAACCTGGAAGGATCAGGATCACAGGGGCCGTCAGAAACCACAGGGACATCTGAATGGCCCATACCGCAAAGGGGAAGGAACAGAAAGGAAATGAACTACTTATGGAAGGATAGAAGAAGGGCCCCTCTCAGCCAGAAATCTTTGCAACCTCAGGCAAGGCTTCCTGGTCTGGTTGCCATCATTGGCAGGGATCTCCCACTAACAGTCCCTTCCTTGCTGGCATCTTACCACCCCGACCCACCTACCTTAGCAATGGTGTTTGCTTCCTCCTTATACGCGGCGAGCTCAGTGGAGGAACTTGACTGGCCAACATGCTGGGCGCGAAAACAGCAGAAAAGGGCCTTGAAGATGTTACGTCCACGAGGCTTCTTAGGAGAGGACTTGGAGACCAGGCCTAGGGTGGAGAGAATGAGAAGCCTTAGCTCTAGGGACATCAGTTTCTGTCCACAGATACTACCATGCCCATAGCTCTTCCAGTTTGTAAGCTCTACTAGGGCACACAGTATACGGCTGGTGAACAACCACATACAGTTAACAGTAAAACATACATGTTTATTCCAGCCTTTTTTCTTTAAAGCAGGAACGTCAGGAATCTCCATTCTTTAGCTTGGGAGACCTGAGTTACAGAGCATTTATTCTTCATTCCATGGGGGAAGATGAGGCCAGGCACAGAATCAAGGTGTTCTGCTGCTCCAGCTGCAGCCCACTCAAAATTAATTCACGAAGACAAAAATCCTCCCTAACATCAATTCCCAGGAAGGCCATCAGTTCCAGACAACGGAGTAACCTGGTCCCCTTCGAGTTAGTGGAGCTGTAGTTCTGTTCAGCATCAGCTTCCCTAGATACTGGGTCAGGGGAGGCAGAACTGAGCCCAATTTGCCTAAAAACCTCAGGCTAGAGGCCGGGGGCGGTGGCTCACACCTGTAATCCCAGCACTTTGGGAGGCCGAGGCAGGTGGATCACGAGGTCAGGAGATCGAGACCATGCTGGCTAACACGGTGAAACCCTGTCTCTACTAAAAATACAAAAAATTAGCCAGGCGAGGTGGCAGGCACCTGTAGTCCCAGCTACTCGGGAGGCTGAGGCAGGAGAATGGTGGGAACCCGGGAGGCGGAGCTTGCAGTGAGCCCATAGCACGCCACTGCACTCCAGCCTGGGCGACAGAGTGAGACTCCCTCTCAAAAAAACCCCCCAAAAAAACAAAAAAAAAAACCCTTCAGGCTAGAAACAAGAGACTAGGAACTATAGAGCAGCCCCAGCCCCAAGGAAGAAGCTACACTTTTTGTTCACAGTCTTGTCTTCCTCCTCCACTCCAGCAGCTCTCTTTAAGGCCCCCCCACCCCCACCCCAGGATGGGGAGCCTAATTGGTAAAACACAAGATACCATGGATTAGCCCCATGGAACACACATTTGTGGCCTCAGGTTCTAGGGTGATAGCCTTGCTTCTGGACTGAAGCTGCTTAGTCCTACCTTGATAATTTGGGTGGTGGAAACAGTCATTTTAATAGGAGACTTGGCAAGACATCCCCAGAAAGGCCAAGCAGATACGGAAAAAAACTATGAGCATTACAGGATCAACTAGAAACGGACTTAAGGATAGCTTTTGTGCTGGGTGTGGTGGCTCACGCCTGTAATCCCAGCACTTTGGGAGGCCAAGGTGGGCGGATCACTAGAGGTCAGAAGTTCGAAACCAGCCTGGCCCACATGGTGAAACCCCAGCTCTACTAAAAATACAAAACAGCTGTGCGTGATGGCACGTGCTTGTAATCTCAGCTACTTGGGAGGCTGAGGCAGGAGAACTGTTTGAACCCAGGAGGTGGAGGTTGCAGTGAGCCGAGATCATGCCACTGCACTCCAGCCTGGCTGACACAGCAAGACTCTGTCTCAAAAAAAAAAAAAAAAAAAAAAGATTATCTTTTGCAAGTTCCTTCTGCTATAGATGAACTTTTCTGATGACTGTTGAGCAAGAATGGAAAGCTACAATGTGCACTGTGGCCAGGAGGTGGCGCTGCACGACCACTCACAGAATGGTCCTTGGTCCCAGATCTCTTCTCCAGAGGGTCTTGAGTTTCCCAGAGCCTGAGCAGATGGGCCTAGTGATTAAACCCAAGCCATTCCAGTTTAAAGCACAGGGCAAACTACTGTGCAGAAAAATGGATGCCGGAAATGCCTGTCTTTGGGGGGGAAAAACGAAAGCAGAATGTACCATGAAGTACAGACAAACTGCCCTGTGTTATTACTTGGGACAAAGATGAAGGGAAGAGGAAGACAATGTGGTAGGGGCTACCCAGGAACAACACACCCAGAAAATGCACCAAGGTGACCCTTGCAGAAGTGGATGATGGGAGGGCCATATAACATCCAGTTACTGGGCTGCCAGTGCCCCCTGGAGAGGAGCAGGGGAAGATCAAATTATTCCCCAGGACCAAGGGTGGGAAAATGGCCTTTACACAGCAGTTGGACAAGTACAGTCAGCATCACCCCCTAGGATAAGGGACTCAGCTCTGCCTCGATAGAAAGGCAGAGGACTTCCTGCAGGTGCAGGCTCACCCTCCCCTGCTGGCCGGTCCAGAGCTTGCTCTCTCTCTCTCTCTCTCCCTCCTCCCTGGGTTAGGCCAGATTCCTTAACATTGGTGTGGCCATTGGAAACCTTTTAGAAAATGACTGGGCCTTTCCAGCAATTAGCCTAAAAGCCTAGACATCACTTTCAAGCTCCTGGCTCTGGAAGAGGAACCAAGATTTCCAGGGACAGGGATTTTGTCATGAAGTTGTGCTGGGGACATCCCCCAGAGCCCTTTATCAAGGAGAAAAAATTCAGAGCAGAGCCCAGCGCTCAAAGAGACCAGGATAAGCTGGGCATGGTGGCTCATATAGGAGGAGTGCTCAAGCTCAGAAGTTCAAGACCAGCCTGGGCAAAATAGTAAGACCTCATCTCAAATTTAAAAAGACAGGCCGGTCGTGGTGGCTCACACCTGTAATCCCAGCACTTTGGGAGGCCGAAGTGGGCAGATTGCCTGAGGTCAGGGGTTTGAGACCAGCCTGGCCAACATCGTGAAACCCCATCTCTACTAAAAATACAAAAATTAGCTGGGCACAGTGGCGCACACCTGTAGTCCCAGTTACCTGGGATGCTGAGGCAGAAAAATCGCTTGAACCCAGGAGGCAGAGGTTGTAGTGAGCTGAGATCGGGCCACTGCACTCTAGCCTGGGCAACAGAGCGAGACTCCAGCTCAAAAAAAAAAAAAAAAGGGAAAAGAAAAAGAAAAGTCATCAAGACAGAGGTTCCTTGGACTTTCCCTATTTCTGTGCTGAAATTGGAGGGAAAGGACAGCTTCCCCACCTGCCTGTATGGCTCACATTAAATTCTAAGCCCAGGGACTCAGGGCAGATGCTGACACAAAGCTCCAAGACGAAAGCTGAACCATTGCTTTCCCTTTGGTTTATGGTTTCTTCATGCAGAACCACAATCAGAGGCTTAACCCGGGCACAGAGCCTTTTTTAAAAGGCCACACAGCCTGGGCTTTTCCTGAAGAGAGGCTGTCAGGAATGCACTCAGCATCTTAGTGACAGACGCTGTGAAGGCTGAGTAATCCTGAGAGGTTGGGGGGGCGGTGAAAGGGGCAGCTGGCTGGGGGCATGGAAAGGCCTGGCTTGTGCCCGCTGCAGGGAGCCCAACAGGCAGAAACGCCTCAGTCCTAAACAGGGAGGGAGCTTGGACTCTGCAGGAGATGAGGGTCTTCTCAAAAACACAGTGTGGCCGGCAGCCCCTGGGCCTCTGAGCCCACAAATGCCTTGAACTTGGGGGCAGGAGCTTGAAGCAGAGTACCTCAGACCCACAACAGCAAGGTCAACACCTCAGGCATCCGTCATTCCCCACTCCCCTGATGGGGTCCTGCTTCCCTCCAGTCCTTTTCCAGGCTGGCTGTCCTCCTTACCTTTCTAAATACTACTCCAGAGAATTCATCAGAATGCATCAGCCTCTCCCAGCATGGCTGCCTCCCTGCAAGGCCCACAATGGCCGCAACTCAGTGCATTCATCAGCCTCTGTGACCCTCTGCGTACCAGGCACTCAGTAACTTTGGCTGAGTAAATGACTCCAGGGTCCTCCAGGGCCTGTCACGACTACAGAGCCAGGACCTGGGGAAGCCCCCACTAGTTTGCAACAGCCCGGAAGAGTTAGATAGAGAAGCCTCCTTTATGTGAGGAGAGGAAGGTGAACACTGAGGGAGCTGGGGCCCTGAGGCAAGCCACTGAGTCTTTCTAGGCCACCGCCATGTTTACTGAGCATCACGGATGTGCCAGGCCTGCATTAGACACTTGACATCATTAGCCTCATTTAATCCTCACTATTAACACTTTGGTAGGCACTAGTTCTCCACTTTACAGAAGGGAAACTAAAGCACAGAGAGGTTAAGTAATCTGGCTCACGGTCATGCAGGTAGTATGATAGCAGAGCCAGGATTCGAACCCAGATCTGCCTGAACCCAGAGCCCAGGCTCTTAACCATTACCCTGTATAGGGTCTCGTACACATTTACTCATGCAACAAATGGGAGGTGTAGGGGCACTCTCAAGGTCTCTTCTGGATAACTTTTTTTTTTTCTTTCTGAGACAAGAGTCTCATTCTGTTGCCTAGGCTGAAGTACAGTGGTATAATCATGGCTCACTGCAGCCTCGATGTCCCAGGCTCAAGCAATCCTCCTACCTCAGCCTCTCAAGTAGCTAGGACTACAGTCTTCTTGGGAACTTTTGCTCTCTGCCTCTCTAGGATGAGCTGGTAAAGGACCAGTCTGGGGTCTAGCCCCTGCCCCTTGCCCCAGGTTTTCTTGGGCAGGCTGTCAAAGTTGGAAGGGGTAAAACAGCGCAAGGTTCTGGGATTCCACTCCAGGGAATCCACCCCCACCCCTGCCTGGACCTGCTGTGACCAGCAGATACCTCTGGGAGATCAAGATAACAATGGGGGGAGAGGAAGAAGGAGGGGCTGGAGCCAGGAGCTTTGGTCCAAGACCTGCATTGTTCCTTGGGTTTAAGGGTGAGGGAACTACAGAGTTCAGAGAGGGATCTGAAACTTGTGTCAAAGAGCCTTTCACATGGCTCCTTTCAGCCAGCACTCAGCATTGTGTCCTTGACAGCCAGGTGCAGGCCAGCCCCTACCCATCTGTGTGTGATGGGGAGGGGCACAGTCTGCCCTTCCAGGAGAGGAACACTGGGTACAAGAGGATTTACAGGCCCACAGGGATTTCCTTCTTTTAAAAAAAAAACAACAGAGGCTGGGCGTGGTGGCTCATGCCTGTAATCCCAGCACTTTGGGAGGCCGAGGCAGGCAGATCACCTGAGGTTGGGAGTTCGAGACCAGCCTGACCAACATGGAGAAACCCTGTCTTAGCCTGGAGTGGTGGCTCACGCCTGTAATCCCAGCACGTTGGGAGGCCAAGGCAGGCAGATCACCTGGGATTAGGAGTTCCAGACCACCCTGACCAACATGGAGACACTCGGTCTCTACTAAAAATACAAAATTAGCTGGGCATGGTGGCGCATGCCTGTAATCCCAGCTACTTGGGAGGCTGAGGCAGGAGAATCGCTTGAACCCGGGAGGTGGAAGGTGCAGTGAGCCGGAGATCGCACCATTGCACTCCAGCCTGAGCAACAAGAGCAAAACTCCGTCTCAAAAAAAAAAAAAAAAAAAAAAAAAAAGAAAAAAGAAAGAAAAAGAAAAAAAAAGAAATCCCGTTTCTACTAAAAATACAAAATTAGCCAGGCGTGGTGGTGCATAACTGTAATCCTAGCTACTAGGGAGGCTGAGGCAGGAGAATTGCTTGAACCCAGGAGGTGGAGGTTGTGGTGAGCCAAGATCACGCCATTGCACTCCAGCCTGGGCAACATGAGCGAAACTCCATCTACGAAAAAAAAAAAAAAGGGATGGGGCCTTGAACTCCCGGGCTCAAGCGATCCTCCTGCCTCATCCTCCCAAAGTGCTAGGATTACAGGTGTGAGCCATTATGCCTGGTCCGCACAGGAAATTCATTGCACATGGTTTCCCCAACCAGGAAGGGCAGGACTCCAGCGGATGCCATGTAGCCCCAGGACAATCTGCTTTCCCTCCTTCATTCCCTGCTACCCTCTGTGGACATCCAGCCCTCCTTTCCTGCCCAGATGCAGATGTGCTTCTGTCTTCCATGCCCCAAACATTTGGTTTGGGGCTAGATGTCTGAGAGGACCAGCACAGACCCAATGAGGGAAGCAGCTCTGGCTTAAGAAGAAAGTGAGCTGGTGGCTGAAGACAGGGAAGCCAGGCCAGCCCTCCAGCTCACTGCTGCGAGGCTTCCTACTGAGGCGGGGTGTGAGGAGAAGAGGGGATGTGAGGAGTATGCCCCCACTGGGGAACATCAGGGCTGGGGTCCGGGCTCTGCCAGTTACTGACTCAGCCACACAGCCTTCTGGAGCCTTAGTTTCCTCATCCATAAACTGGGATAACAGCAAGCCCTCACTCAGGACTGAAAGGATAAATGAAGTTAGAGTAAGGCACTGTGCGAACTCTAGAGCTAAATGCTGTGCTTGTTTTAATTAATTATCCAAGGGGAGCGGACCACTAATTGGCAACATCATGGGCCTCATTCCAGGAGGCCAGCAACAGCTCAGGAGCCCTCCCACCATCATCACGTGGATGAAGCCCAAGAAGACGAGGGAAAGGTGCCTGAAAGCTCTACTATGAGCAGGTTTCAGAAAGTCAAAACAGCCCCTATACCTTCTCCCCAGTCCACAACAAAATTTGTTTTCCAGCTCACAAACTCCCTGACTAGGTATTCTGTGAAAAACAAAAGCAAGTAAGACTGTTTCACTTGAGACAAAAATCACCATCTCCCCTGGTATTCACGCCCACCACCCTCAAGAAGTACCAGGTGAGGACACTATTTGCCTCTGCCTCTTAAGAAGCATATGCATGGGCCGGGGGAGGTGGCTCAAGCCTGTAATCTCAGCACTTCAGGAGGCCGAGCCTGGTGGATCACTAGAGCCCAGGAGTTCAAGACCAGCCTGAGCAACATGGCAAAATCCTGTTCTACAAAAAAAAAAATTAGCCAGGTGCACCTGTAGTCCCAGTTTGGCAGGCTGAAGTGGGAGAATCACCTGATCACCTGAGCCCAGGAGTTTGAGGCTGTAGTGAGCTGTGACTGCACCACTGCACACCAGCCTGGGTGACAGAGTGAGACCTTGTCTCAAAAAAAAAAAAAAAAAAAAAAAAAGCGTGTGCATGTACTAACACGTGAACACATGCACACATACACACAAATGAAGACCAGAGTGACCAGGGCAACAGTATTTTTAATCTTCTCCTGAAGGTCAGGTCCAGATACCACTTTTGTCAACAACACAGCTTTGTGTCCCAGCAAAGGAACTTCTCACACATCTGCCTGGCATTTGGCAGAAGGTAACCTCTGAGGCAATCAGATTTTAACAAGCCCATTCACGTAGAAAGTTGCTTTCTTTTTTGGTTCATCCCCAGAAGTACTTCCTTCCCCACCACCTCCCATCCCCCACAGCAAAGGACTTAGCCTTAGCCTGGCTATCACTATAAAATGGCCCCTCTGAGGGGCCTCCTTCCTCTCAGCTATTGGAGGAAGGAGAGTATTTGGAGCATTTCCGGCACTTCTTGGCCGGCTGCCTGAACCCTGCAGCCAAGACACATTTGACTGGGACTCCCCCATGGAGAGAAGTCCTCCCAGGTCCTCTGCAAGGGGCATCTGTGCCTTGGCTATGGACATACCCTAAAGTGCCAGGTGGATGGAAGAGCTCCTGGGACCAGCAGGTGAGTCGGCAGGGAACAAAAGAGGGTGGGATGCCTAGACAGCCCCGAAAAGACTGCAAACAATGGGGAGGGTGTACTGCTTTCACACCCAGCCACTGACACTGTTCTCTACCGCTAACAAGTAAGGCAGGGCCAGACCCAGCTTAGCACTGGCTCCCAAAGCTCCAAAAAGTAACTGTGAACTAACTGCATGGACATTTTTTGAAAAAAGCAGTTTTACACTTTGGGAGGCAAAGGCGGTGGGGATCACTTGAGATCAGGAGTTCGAGACCAGCATGGCCAATATGGTGAAACCCCATCTCTACTAAAAATGCAAAAACTAGCCGGGTGTGGTAGCGAGGTGCTGTAATCCTGGCTACTCTAGAGGCTGAGGCTCGAGAATCACTTGAATCCAAGAGGTGGAGGTTGCAGTGAGCCGAGATCATACCATTGTACTCCAGCCTGGGAGACATAGTGAAACTCTGTCTCAAAAAATAAAATAAAATAAAATTAAATTAAAAAAAGCAGTTTTAGCCACGCTGTTTGGTTCATACCAGCATGTTGTATGCTGGTGCAGGGAGGGCACCAGCAACTGGGGCAGTCCTACCTAAGCCAGTGTCTCCATTAGTTCCCTTTCCCTGGGCAGGAGAGCTCCCTACATGGCTGTCTCTTCTTTCAGACCTGAGTCCTTAATGCCACCTGTGGGGCGAGGGTCACAGGTCACACACTTTCTTGTCTCTCCCCCTTCAGCAGTCTGTTCTCTGACCTCAGCTAGAGAGGTCAGAGGACTCGGTTTTGGGAGCAGGGGACTTCTGGCAACTTCTAAAGGATGCTGATTTCATAATCAGCCTCTAAAGGAGTTATTCCCAAAACACCCTCCTGGGCAGCTCTAACATACTTTAAAAACGTGCTGGGTTGGGGTGGGCCTCCAGAAGAAGTAGGTCCTGGACCAGAGACAGAGGAGGCTCAGCCCTGCAAGCCCCACTCCAGAGGGCTCTTGGGGGATGTCAGGAAGTGATATAATAGCCCACAGGGGAGCAGGGACAAGCCTGAGATGCCATCCAAGAAAACTCAAAGGGCTGGATCCTGCCCCTGCCTCAGCAGGAGACCCTGCCCTATGTAGCACCAGCCAGAGCAAAGATTGTAAGGGACTGGAAACCACACTTGCCCACCTGGAGTTCAACCCCTCCTTCCCCTTAAGGAGGTGTAGAACAAGCCCCTGTGGGAGGGGCTACACACAGACACCCTCTCAGTGAGTGTTTCAAGTTCCTGCCTTGGTGCTGTGCCCTTGACTCCTGGAATGCTTGGATACAGTTGAAGCCTAGGAAGAATCCAGTGCTTCTTTCCCTTCCAGGTATGTAGGCCTGCTTTAGGTTGATACAAACGTGAGCTGGAGAAAGTAGTGAGGACACAGGACAAAGCAAGGGTATCTGTTCTGACCAGGGAACAATACATAAGGCACCTAGACTTGAGTTCGAATCCAGGCTCTGCCATGCGTAAGGTATGCAGCCATGGGCCTCAGTTTCTTCATCTGCAAAACGGGAAGACTACCTATTTCTCAGTGTCAGAATTACGGGGAGCTCAGGGAGAGTCCTGGTCCTAACAAAAGCTTGGTAAGTGTCAACTGCTATGCTCATGGCTACTCATTAAGCGTAGAGCACTTTCATACTCCCACCTCAGTCCCCGTTTCAAAATGTTCACATTAAAGGGACCATAGAGATTTCTTCTAACTCATTTCAGAGGTTACCTCATTTCAGAGGTAGTAACGGCCAAACCGGAAATGATGTTTTCCGGGACTCCACGAAAACCAATCACTTGCACACACACATACACACTCATTGAGGCTGGCCAACCAGTTCCTCCTTCATGTGGCTGGCCTCTGCAGAAGGACTGGAAGGAGTCTGCCAGGGAGGCACCCATCTTCAGGGACATTCGCCTTCTCCCCCTACACCCCTCAGCTTCACCTAGGACCAGCCAAGTCGTATAGGTGAGTCCACTTGAGAAAGCACTGATCTAGACATCAGGAAACCCAGCTCTTACTCCAGTTCAGCTTCTCAACAGTTCTGTGGCCTTGCTAGGGCACAATTCTCTGGGGTTCAGTTTCCTCATAAGTCAATCTGGAAAGGTTTCCCCTGCATGGTCCCTTAAAAGGTGGCTCTACCTGAAGCATGCACCTGAAGCATGAACTCAAAGGCACTCAAAAAAGTGAAATGCCAGACAATGCAAATGTCTGGCTGACACTAGCCATGTACCCTTGGGCAAAGTCCTTCCCCTCTCTCTGTGAAAGTTTTCCTTATCTGCAGGGTGGGCGCGGTGGCTCCGCCTGTAATCCCGGCACTTTGGGAGGCCGAGGCGGGCGGATCACGAGGTCAGGAGATCGAGACCATCCTGGCTAACACAGTGAAACCCCATCGCTACTAAAAATAAAAAAAAAATTAGCCAAACGTGGTGGCGGGCACCTGTAGTGTAGTGCCAGCTACTCCGGAGGTTGAGGCAGGAGAATAGCGTGAACCTGGGAGGTGGAGCTTGCCGTGAGCCGAGATTGCGCCACTGCACCCCAACCTGGGCGACAGAGCGAGACTCCTTGTCAAAAAAAAAGAGAAAGTTTTCTTTATCTGTTAAGTGAGGTTAATTCCTCTTATTGGAAAGGAAAAGTTGTCAGGAGAACTAAGTGAGATACTAGATACAAAATGCTAGAAATAGTACCTCGCCTATGGCAAGTACGCTATAATACTGGCTATAACTTTTACTGGGTAAACAAGGATGGATCATTACTCTGTTCATTTACTCTGAGAACTTTACGACTCCTCTTGAAGAGCCACAGATCTTTAACAAACAGTAAAACTGGACCACCAAGAGGAATTTTCCTGCTCGGGGCAAAACAAGCAGTTGGGGCCACTGCTGTGCCTACCTGGCTCTTCTCCAGGGGCACCTGTCAGAGCCACAAGGAGCATTTGGAACACATGCATGCCTGACCCACCTGCCCGTGAGCTGATTCAGTAGATCCCAGGTGGGGGGTCTGTATTTTTAGCAAGTGTCACAGAAGACTCTGATGTGTGTCCCTGGCTGAGAACCAACAACTAAAGGTTGCCAGGGTCTCTGACTAACCCAGGGCTAGAAGGCAATTCAGCCAAAGTCCCCTTGGCCCCTCTCCCCACCATACCTGACTGGCTCAGTGTTTCTGTAAGCCTTGGAGGACTCATGCCCAGGATCCGGTTTTCTTCTCTAGGGATAGTTCTATGTGATGTGAGACAGAAAACCTGGGTCTGCTGTCTCTACCTGCAGGCCCCTGTTCCTGTGAAAGAGAGGTCCTAGCTCTATTCTGCTGTGGGAACAGAACAGCTGGGATCTACTATCCAGGAAGCCTTCTACAGGCAATTTGAGCCTTTCCATGAGTCTGCTTGGCTCTCACTGGGACTGGGGCCATATTTCTTCCCTGGGAAAAGTACAGGTGGGAAAGTGCAAATTCAACAGGATGGAAAAAGCTATGGCAAGAAATAAAAGAAAGTATAGAATAAAAACAGAGTAAGAGCAAAGTCTGATTTGGGGGGATGGGGGTTGGGGAAGGACTAGAGCACCTAGGAGGGAAATGGAAAGGTCAGATCCACTCAGAGATCAGGTTCAAGGCTAACTCCTAGAATAGCTAACATAAAACTGGGCATACACACTTTTGCCTAGAGGGAGGCTGTGGCGCTCACTGGAGTACCCTGTGATAACAGATCCTGGTGCAGGCATATTCAGACCTGAAGGGCTGGGCATTTTGCCAAACAAAGAAACTCCATTCTATTTGGTCTCTGGTCCAGAGATGCTTCCAGTTTTAAGAAGTCAACTTATCCACTTTAATTTCTAGTAGTTTCTTCGTAAGATTTGCATGTTAATGTGCTCATCTGCATCCCAGTTCAGAACTACTCCTCCATTTCAGAAGAGAGAGGGAAATATGTCAGGGCCACACCCAATCCCACGTCCCCAAGACAAGCGAGTTAATTCCATGCTTCTCAGAGCTGGCTAGACTAAGACAAGATGAAAAGCAGATCAGTGCTGCTTTTGTACTTTCTCAATGTTGGACCCCAAAACCACAGCAAAAAATAAATAGCTTAAGAACATCTATTTCTCTTCAAACCCCATTTTCTTTTTCCCCTCTTACTAAAATTACCTAAAAGAAACCTCAATTTCTCTGAATTCATTAACTCTCAAAGCAAACAGTGAGAGAATGTAGCATACAGTTGTCTTGAATATTCGTTATATCCATATTTGAGAACCTCTAAGGAGGTTTAGACTTTAGAGACTCAGAGGGGGCACATGCCTGGCCTTCTCCCACCCCCAGATGCCCAGGCATCAGACACAATGGCAAAAGTCCCAAAGCCCAGGCAGATAAAATCACATCCCAAGTCACATGACACAAAGAAGGGGTCTGTGCAGCAAGGCTCTTTGTAAGCCTCAGAGGTTGATCCTTCCAGAAGGCCCAAGCCCCCACAGTCAGTGTCCCCTCTGACCCCTGGCCACCTGTCTTGAAAACTAAAACCCACAAGACTACGTGCTGTTTACACTGTGTCCTTGGGAGAATGGAGGAAGGCGAACAGAGTAGTCTCACTATGTAAAAAAGGAGGACGTTAATATTTATCAAGCACCTACTAGGTATAATAGAAGAGTAGATATCCTTATTACTATTTTATAGATAAGTTACTAAAGTGATTTATCAAGTCTCACTGTGAATAGGAAAAGAAGGGATTTGAACCCAGGTCTGAAGCAATTTTGCTTCAGAAACAATGCTTTGAAGTAACAATGAAAACTTTAACCCCGACCCTGGTCCTACTTCATCCAATCTAAGAACCAAACTGACGATGAAGGGAATAAAAGACAATACCCCAAATTACCCAAAAACTACCAGGAAAAAAAAAATGGAGGAGGAAGAGGAAGGGAAGCTATGTATTGATATGTACACACATACACACATAATCCCATATATATTTACATATTGCTTTTCTTTCCCATACTTATTTATAAACACTTTAATTCTCCACAGGTTGGGAGCATCAATTCACGTTGGCTAGAAATGTGACTTCTTTAGTATTTACCATTTTAACAAAATCCATGATAAGTGATTTGGAAGGTCCCACGGAGAGGATGAAATGACACCTTTCTGTTACCCAGTTTCTTTAGGACCTCTATGGTTGAGAAGAGAGGACAAAGGAACATCCCCACCTCTGCCATCCTCCGAGGGATTTTTCACAGCAATTCCAGTGCTGCTCAGGGGAAAGCTCCGCAAGTCAACTGCAAACCCCCAGCCCCAGACGTTAGACGTTTACAAACTTTGTTGCTGATTTATCAGCACTCCTCTGCGATTTTGGGGGCAGGAGCAAACACAAGCTAAGTCACCACACAGGCTCCAACCCTTACCCCAAGATGGGGGGAAAAACTCCAAAGGAGATGCAGGAGGGAGCCTCAGCAGTCACTGTGAGAGCACAAAGAGGCCAAGACCCAGGGTAGGCAAAGGAAGGTGAGAGGCACCAGCAGGGCAGAAGGAGGAGTCAGCTATAAACATGGAGGCTTCCCGCCCCCCACACAGCAAGCTATGGAAGGAAGCTTCCAGCAAGATTCATGTCTAAGCTTTTCAAGTTAAAGTCTTGGCTACATCTACAATGAAGGGTGCCTGAACAACTTCTTGAGGGAATAAGGCAGAATTTCCCCCTTATGCGGATAACAAAAGAGCTAGCCACCCGGAAAACTTGCCACATCCCAATTTTCAGAGATGGTCAGTCTCTCAGAAGAATCCTTGTGATTAGCTATCAGAACCTGTCCAGTTCCGCATGTGAGAAGGTAATCCAAGGCATCATCGAGAGGAAGGGGCATCAGGATTCATGGACAACAAAAAAATCTCTGATTCCTCCAAAAGGCGTGTGGGTCAGAGAGCTTCCGAAGAGGCTGCCTCCACCAGTTCTCATTTCACGTTGGGAGGTTACAGGGTGGGTCTTGTTTTCTTGGCTATTCCCCATCTAATCTGAAAGCCAAGGTCACAACCTCTTAGCAATGGGGTGACAATCTCATATAGAGCTGCAGTAAACAGCCATTCTTGCCAAGCTGATATTAACATTTCTTTTTTCTTTTTGATGTTACACACAATCCTGTCCTTGCTGTACCAGAAAGCCATTTCACCCATCTGTCTGGGAAGATGATCCAATTTTGGTGCTTTTATCATCAATGCTTTCAGCAACTTTGTTCTACTTCCCCTACTGTAATTACTTTTGAATCATCAACACACCCAGACAGCCTTAAACCTCAGAGAACAGAATGCTAAAAAAGAAAAAAAAAAAAACTGCAATGGCAAGTAACTTCACTAAATAGCCACCCAAGCTAGGAGCAATTTGTTTCTTTCCAGAAATTTACTTATTAATAATAAGTACCTCACACTCCTTCTTCCCCTTTTCCCAAAGGCAGGCAAGGCATGGAGATGGGATGTTATAGACAGGAGGGAGTGGGGAGAAGCAGGAACTCCAAAAGGAGCTAATTAAAACGTCTGCTTCCCCAGTCTTTTGTTTTGTTTTGAAGATGTAGGTTTTGTTTGTAAATGATGGGGGACTGAGAAAGTTGGTTGAGTGGTTGATGGGTGCCTAAGTAGCCCAGGAAGAAAGTATGCCTTCTCTGGAATGCAATCAAATTACATGGGGAGGGGCTGGGGAGGGGCCGGGCGCGGTGGCTCAGGCCTGTAATCCCAGCACTTTGGGAGGCTGAAGCGGGCTGATCACCTCAGGAGTGAAGACCAGCCTGGGCAATTGGCGAAACCCGTCTGTACTAAAAATACAAAAAAATTAGACAGGCATGATGGCGCGCGCCTGTAATCCCAGCTACTCGGGAGGCTGAGGCAGGAGAATTGCTTGAATCTGGGAGGTGGAGGCTGCAGTGAGCTGAGATCACGCCACTGCACTCTAGCTTGGGCAACAGAGTGAGACTCCATCTCAATTAAAAAATAAAAATAAAAAATTACATGGGGAGGGACAGACTCAGTGGCTGCTGGCTTAAACCACGCACACACAAAAAGGGAAACATTAACTCCAAGAAAATCCAACACCAGCAACTTAACACTGCCAAGCCAGTTGCTTTGCTTTCTGCTGTTATCTATTCTGTGGCCTGCCATTCACCCTGGTGGATGAAACTTCCAGCTCTGATTTCTACGACGCCCCGGCGCAGTCCACCTATCCCTTACTCCTCGCGTGGTCTCACGATGCCCAAGGCACACTCCAGAGCACAGGGCTCCTCCCCCTATTCATCACCACTGCCCCCTCTTGAATCCCCCCACATCTGGATTTCTTCCCCTCTGGCTAGCTCTTAGGGTCTTTTCCTGGGATGAGTTTGGGAAGGGAGTGGGAAGAGTCAGGAGTGAGCTATGAACACACGCAGCCTCCCTCCCTTTTTCAGCCGTCAGCACAGTTGAGCAGCCAGCAGAGGCGGTGAAGTTGCCGCCTGGGTCACAGTCTGGTTAGTGATGCAGCCAGGAGAGCAGGAATCATGGCAACACCGAGGTCAGGGAGGCCGGAGCCTTCTGGGGGGTTGGGATCTGAGTAGGCCAGGCTCATCCCTCCTCAGGGCAGGCTTATTTAAAGTCCGGCCAGTGATGCAAGAGGAACACACTGCCCCCTCCCCCCACCCCTAACCCCCTCCCAGCTCCTCTGGTTCCACTGGGAAATTTGGGAGAGGCTGACACCACCAACTCAGCGTCTTTGCTCCTAGGGAAGTTGGGGGAGCTCCTTGGAACGTGAACCCCAGGAATTAGTGACCTGCTGACTAATGTTGCCAAACGGGTAGACGTGGGGCACACAAGGCCCCGAAGCTGGCCGCCCACCAGGCTCTAGGCCTCAGTGTGTTCAACTGCAGCACCGGCCCCTCGCGCTCTGTGGAGGAGGGGCGGGAGCGCTCCGGATTCCGCCCCAGGAGCCAGCTCCCGCCCCAGCCTCCGGGGCCAGGTGGCCCGGGTCCGGCGGCTCTCCAGAGAAACGCCACACTCGTCCTTACACCCCGCGGAAATTCTGCCGCTATTTTGGACACATTCCTCAAGGCCAGAAGAACGTGGCGGAGGGGGAAAGAGTTTCGAGTCCCCCACTGTGACCAAACTAAGAGGTTCCACCCTCGCTCCCCAGCTTTCTCCCGCCCCGGGAGAGGCCTCGGCCGCCGCCTCACCCCGGCGAGGGCCTGCGGGCCCCCTCGCGCCTCCACCTGACACTCTGGAAGGCGGGGGCCGCCAGCCCCTGCCCACAGAGAACTCGCACTTTTTCGCTGCGCGATTCAGAACCACGCCGGGTCTGATGCCATCCGGCGAATTATGTAACCAGGGACACCGCTCCCGAGCTAAACAAACGCGGCTCTGTGTGTGCAGCGGCGGCCCCGGGGGAGCGCACCGGGCAGGGAGGGGCTCTGGCCGGGCCTCGGAGTCGGGCTTGTTTGCTCAGCGAAACTGGCCAGAGGCAGCCGGGAGGGAGCCCGGCGCCGCCAATGTCCCGGGGCCCGCGCTGAGCCGGGGACCCGCCACGTCTGGTCTGCCAGGGCCCGGGCCCGGGCCCCTCCCCCACCGCGACCGCCCCCGCCTCCAAGAGGTGAACTTGGTCCCAAGTCCCGCCGGACGCCGTCACCGCCAGCTAGCTGCTGGAGCGACCTCGGGCTTGGGGGGCCTGGAAGTACTGGATTCCAGTCCCGGCTGCGTTCCATCTGGGGGTCCCTCCGTCACCTTCCTAACCCCTCCCCGCGATCCCAGGGCAGCCGCGCGCGGCTGTGAGGGAAAGTGACGACCCTATCCCCCAACTCTGAGGGGACGGACGCGGAGTGGCCCAGTGCTTCGAGAGCGATCCCTCCGTCTCTCAATCCCGAGGGGAGGGGTTGCGGGAAAGGGTGACAGCTGCGCCGAAGACGCCCCTTCCCCTAGGGCGCCGGGATCCCGGGTCCCGTGCAGCCCCCACGGAGGTCTGAGTGCCAGCCGGGATGCGGGGGCGGATGGACCGAAGGGGTCCAGTCGGGATCACTGGCTCTGAGCCCGGGAGGTCAAGGGCCGAGACCTGGGGTGCGGGGCTATGCTAGCCCCCTCCTCGCCCGGGGGCGACGCAAAGTTTTGGGAAGTTGCTGCCCCTACCTTGCTTGGTGAGCACCAGGGCGTCTTCCCTCCGCGCCTGGGTGATGATGGAGCCGTGTTCCATCTAACAATCCCGCGGGCCCGGGCTGGCTGGGCGGGAGGACTGGCGGGCGCGCGGGCTGGGCTGGGCTGGGGGGCCTGGGCGGGGGCCCGCTCCAGCTCCCGAGATTCCGACTTCCACAGCTGTTCACATCCCCCCTCTCGTTTCCTCCCCGGGCCGGGAAGGTAGGCGGCCTGTACAGAGGGCGGGCGGCCCGGGCAACGGCTCCCCCGGGTGCCCCCGGCCCCGATCCCCCGGCGGCAGCTCCGGGCTCCTCAGTTTGGGTCCAACATGGAGAATCCGGAGCGAAAACAAGAGGAGGAAATGGGACACGGGGCGGTTTCCAGGCTCCCCCCTCCCCTCCGTACTCCAGATAAACAACCCGCGGCTGCAGCGCCCACCCCCGCGCGCCTCCCGGATCTCGACTCGGCCTCTTCACGGCCCACTGGAGCTTCCCGCTCCGGGGCTGCGTCCTAGGCCCCGGGACCCTCCACCTGTGAGCGACCGGGGCTTCGGACAGTCCGGAGCTTCGCTATTTTGTTAAGGAAAAAGCGAATCCTCAAGGGGGGTGGGGTGGCGGGCGGGCGGGCTGGCGGGGGAGACTTGAAACCGCTCCGGTGCTCCGATTGGCTCTCTTGGAGAAAAGGGGCGTGGCCCCTCCTTACTATGCGGTGAGAGGACCTAACAACATTCCAGGCGCCACGGCCACGCCCCCGGGCCACTCCTCCATCGCCAGACTGCGGCCTCCCAGTCTCCTCGGCCACACCCCCTTCCCAACTATTTAAAAGGCCACTCCAAAGCTCACGTTTCTGTCCTCAGTGCTGGGGTGTTCTTGTCTCGGTGGCTGCAGTCGGGGAAGGTGCAATGGTTCTGCCCTTCAGGGGTGACCAGGACAAGCCGCTGAGCCTAACCGGACTCCGGCAGGGGATGGGGCGGATCGGAAGTTACCTTACCCCTTGCTTAGCCCTCGAATCAAGGACCTACCAAGTCACATAAAAGTACAACCGTCGAGGCCGGGCGCGGTGGCTTACGCCTGTAATCCCAGCATTTTGGAAGGCCGAGGTGGGTGGATCACGAGATCAGGAGTTCAAGACCAGTCTGGTCAAGATGGTGAAACCCTGTCTCTACTAAAAATACTAAAAAAAAAAAAAAAAAAAAAAAAAAAAAAAAAAAAAAAAGTACAACCTTCGAGTCCCGAAAGGGGTGTATGCGCGTGGGCGGACCTAGGACTCCAGAGTATAAGAGCTGCAACTGACCTCGGGACTGTGTCACCCCCAACACTGAAAATGAGACCTGAAGTGCTGGGCTTTCCTCACAGCCAACGACTTACTCCAATTTAGGCAGCCCCGACT
Organism: Chlorocebus sabaeus; assembly: GCF_047675955.1. Taxonomy (NCBI): domain Eukaryota; kingdom Metazoa; phylum Chordata; class Mammalia; order Primates; family Cercopithecidae; genus Chlorocebus; species Chlorocebus sabaeus. The sequence goes on from NC_132914.1 coordinate 55,375,561, forward strand.
CCTCCCCTCCACCCTACCTTCCTCATCCTACCCCTCTCTCTGCCCCCACCGTCCCAGCTTCCTTTAGATGAATGGAGGTCTCTCAGGGAGGAGCTTCAGCTTTGTGGACTCAGACTGCCCTCCCCACTTGCTCTTTAGGCCTCAGGGCATGCTCGGCTGGCTATGGCTCCTGGAGTCTCTGCTCAAGGTTGTAGGTGCTTTTGCTCCCCAGAGGCAGTAGCTCCAGAAAGGTTGGTTTCAGGTCAAAATCAGGTCTTTTCCAGTGATCTACATCTGTCCACAGGTGACACGGGCTGCCTTGGGACAAAAAAGGCCAGCAAGAGTGGTGTAGAGTGAGATTGCACTGGGTGACTTCTGAGCTAAATCCAACCCTAATATTCTGTGATTCAATGGCACTCACCCTGCCAAGGAAGGGGCTTCCTTCCTGCTGCAGTTCCCATTGCCCAACATGCATCAGGTCTTACCGATGGTTAGAGGACAACTAGGTCACAGCTAAACTTGCCAGGTACTATCAGACACCTGCTCCCTATGGTCCCTTCCTCATGAGGACAGGTGAGGTCATGATCTGCATATGCCTGTGTGCCATACAGTGATCATGTGTGCCTGTTTCTTTCTGCTGTTCCTACGCACGTATACAAAACCTTTTTATATAACACCATTTTAATGGAAATGCTGTTTTTCCAAAATGAAAGTGGCTGTTACAGATCTGAATGATGCTTATGTAACTTTAAACACTGAATTTGGGTAGATCTTAATTCATTAACAGAAAGGGAAACGGAGGAGTTCTGACATACCCACCTCCCATCATTAAAACAATAGGATCTTTAAGGTAAATCTTCAACAGTCAGGTTGCTAGGGGGGGGCCTTTTAGACCCTGCCCCTGCTGTCTTTTAATGTAGAATAGTTACAGTGGGAGCAATGCAAGCAGGAGCTGAGGACTGAGGATTGAGGGGGGCCTGCTACCCATAGCACTGTAGGGCAGGACACTTCATTATGCTTCCATTTCCTCATCCATAGAGACAATACCTCCCCTTTTGTAATTTACAAAGTGCTTTCACATACATTATCTGTCTCATTTGATCTGTCACTTCTTTGAGGTTGATAGAGCAGATACTGTGCCCATTTTTATGGATGCCTGTTTTGTAAATGAGGGATCAGGGTCTGGGAAGGTTAATTGACTCACCTGAGACCTCATGGCTTGTTAAGGAGACAGGATGTCTTTGGACTTTAAGACTAGAACCCTTGACATTTTAACATAGTTCCCTTCTTATCCATAGGATGGAGGAGACACTAGAACCTATCGCTCTCTTTTCTTGCTGAGAGCTCCAACTGCATCACCTCTCCTGGAAGCCCTCCCAGATGCCCGCCCTCATGTCAGGGTTTCATAGCCTCGTACATACTCTCTCAGACCACTTGGCATCGTATCTTGCAACTGTGTGCTTATTGGCTTCCCAACCAGAAGGTGGATTGAGACTAGGGGATGTCTTTACTGGGTTTCTTGTGCCTAGCAGAGTGCCTATCGCAGAACAGGTGACCTGTACATGTTGAGATGAAGTCTCACTCTGTTGCCTAGGCTGGAGTGAAGTGGTGTGATCTTGGCTCACTGCAACCTCTGCCCCCTGGCTTCAAGCGATTCTCCTGCCTCAGCCTCTTGAGTAGCTGGGATTATAGGCACCCGCCACCACGCCCAGCTAATTTTTGTATTTTTAGTAGAGACGGGGTTTCACCATGTTGGCCAGGCTGGTCTCGAACTCTTGACCTCAGGTGATCCACCTGCCTTGGCCTCCCAAAGTGCTAGGATTACTGGTGTAAGCCACCATGCCTGGCCTTGACTTTATGTCTTAACCAGTGTTCTTTTGTCCAGGAATTCGTTCAGTGACCTACAGCAAGAAACACATTTTATGTTGTGGGATAAATGATACAAAAATTTCATGGACAATACTTACCCTGGCTGTGTGTGCACACTCATATTTTCTATTGCACGTATTGTATTCTATTTGATGGTTTTAAGGCGCCAGCCATGACCTTCTAAATTGAATTCACAAACCACCACTGGATTGTGACCCAGTGTTAAAACAATGCTACTTTCACTCCTGAATACAGTGGATGCCTTCATGTGTAGGGCTCTGGCTGTCCCTGAAAAATGCAGAGGAGATGGTCCTCAAGCATTTCTTGCTCTGAGGTCAAAGAAAAGTTTGTGTATAACAGATAGAACCCCTTCCAAGGCCAGAGGCACAGGGATGCAAATAGAACCCAGCAAGGAGGGGTAAATGAGGGAGGAGGGACAGTTCCCAAGAGGCCTGGTGAGGACCCCGTGTTTCCAGAGACTACAAAAGCAGTGGAGGCTCTACTGGAGCCTGGAACCCCAAACATAGGTGGGGCTTGCTCTCTTGATGCCACAGGTTTCTCACTGCTCTGCCCACAGATGACTAAGAAAAGGTCTGCATTCTGGAAAGCTCTAGGGTCATGGTGGGCCTCTTTCCTGTAAAGTGGTGAGGGTGGTGGGAGGCAAGTGGACCTTCTAACTTCTGCCTAAAACAGCCTTAAAAATAACATCTTGCCTACAGGGCCTGGGCCAGTTGCTGGTTGTGTAACTTTAGGTGGTTCATTTTAGGTGGTTCAAGGGAGATAGCTGAAGCCAGGTCTAACAACTCTCCCAGGAGAATGTCCACTGACTCTCACTTGGTTCCCTACCTGCTCTATCCCCTTTCCTCTGTCCTCTCTGACTGCATGGTTGGAAAGAGGCAATTTGGAAACAACAGCGGTGTCCCCATTACCCCCAAATGCTGGAACAGGGGACTAGGTGGGGCAAACACGGAGTAGCTGTCCTTGTCTGTCTCCTGCTGTGGCTACTGAAGTCGGACTGGGTGTCCTGAGCCAAGGCCGGCGAAAGGGAAACAGCTGGAGGAGCTTCCTCCATGGAAGATACCTAATTGCCCTTTTCCCCACAGAAAATAAGTACAAGGTTGGGCTACTGACCTTTCATGATTATCTCTGATGTCACTGAGATGCTACTTTTTTTCTTAAAACCTTTAAAAAAAAAAAAAAAAAAAAAGGAAAAGAACACACTTCTTTTCTTGGTTTTTCTGATTGTCCCTGCAGTCTCAGTTCTGCTTTGTATTGTTCATGGGTAGGTGGATGTCAGTGCCAAGATTCCAGAGCTTGGTGCCCTCCTGTCACAAGGCTTGTGTGGTATGGTCCTGTCCTGGCTTCCCAAGGTAGAGTCTCGGGGCTGAGGTGGGGTGGGGTGAGGGAGAGAGACCCAGCGACTAATGACTGAACTGCTGTGGGGGTGCCAGATGCTGAGGGCTGGAGAGGGAGGGAGGAGCTAGTGATAGCGGGGATAGCTCCTCTGTGCAACAGCCTGGGAAACCTCACTGCCTGCAAGGTGCACACATGCTCATCACTCCAACACCACCACTTAGTTACTTAACCTCTTGACTCAGTTTCCCCTTAAGATGGAGACAACAATAGTACCTACTTTGTAAGTTATTGTGAGGATTAAATGAGATGATATATGAAGTGTTTATGCCTGAAACTGAGTGCTTAATAGATACTATGCTCATCATCATCATTCTCCTTTCCTCCAAAGTTGTTCCTTCTGCATCCATCATCTGCCCAGTTCCCCAAGCCAGAAACCTGAGATCATCCAATTCTCTTCCACCTAACTCATGCCTACCCCCAATCAGTCCTGAAAACCAATGGCTCCTCCACTCCCAAAGATTTGTCAGGCCTTTTCCTTCTTTCGATTCCAATGCATGGCTGGCTGCTGTCTCAAGGGAGGTTGGCAACAGGCTTCTCATCAACCTTTTTCATTCTCTACATCCCAAATTCAAATCCATTCCCAGCTCTCCTAGAAAATGCAAATCTGACTCTGTCTTGTCCTGATCCTGTCTGTATGGAATGATTCAGCAGTTCCCTGAGACTTCCAGAAGGAAGCTCAGATGCCTAGCTGGGCACCCATGGTCCCCAAGATCTGGCTCCTGTCAGCCTGCCCACCCCATCTCCAGCACTTTCCCCCACAGCCCCCTGTGCTCCTGTCAGGAGGAACTAAGTGTCTGGGATCCTGTTACTCATCTCCTATGCCTCCTTACCTTTGCACAGGCAGTTTTCTCTGCCTGGATGCCCTTTCCCCCTCCTTTGTGTGCTAAACCTCATCCTTGAAGATACAATTCAAGTGCCACCTCTTCCTCAAATCCTCCCAGGCCCCCGTCTGACTTAGAAGCTTCTCGGAGCTCCTGTATTTTCATTCTGGTTTACTTGCCTGTTCCCCCACTGCAGTGTAAGCTCCTTCAGGGCAGGCGCTGTCTCTTTTTCTGCACACCCCTAATGCCTCTCACAGAGCCTGGCACACTGTTGGAAACCAGTCCCAGCGGGCAGCTTCCTTTCTGGGCACTGCTGAGCTCCCTGGGGCACTGAGCCAGCGAGGCTGGGAGGCGGGATGCCAGCCTCCTAGGCACTTTCTCCACAAGCCAGTCAGTGATGGAGTTTCAACTCAGGGCAGAGCCTGCCAGCACCCTGCCCATCACCCCAGGCAGCAGCGAGCCGCCCAGGAGTCAGATCTACACCTGTCTTCTGAAACAAGACCGAGGCCAACTGAGGCTTGGAGAAAACCACAGACACACCTTTCCTTAGCATTCACAAAGCGCCTGGGGCGGATGAATCCGGAGCAGCGCAGCCCCCCGACCTTCCCAGCCCCACAGTCAGTGTTGGGGGAGTGTGCCGTAAGGACAAAAATAATTACTGGGGGCCAGAGCTGGCGAGGTTTGCCGGGATTCCTGCCTCCCCTCTACCCACATCGGGAGCACCCCCTTAGTCTCCCCCCAACCCTCTGGTCCTGGGCGACCACGTGACCTGCGCCCCAAGCAGTCACTGAGAGCCTGGCTCCAGCCCTTCTCCTAAATTGGGAAGCGACGAGACCCGATCGAGTTTCTCGGCCGGTATTTACATGTTCCCTATTTACAGACCAAACCTCCCACTTCCCACGCTCCTCCCTACTCCGGTGGTGGGCAAAGGAAAGAAGGGGCCTCTCCTGCGCCCCACCCCCACCTCTCCAATCCTCCAAGCCCGGGTGCTCTCCGCCCTTCCCTCCCTCCCTTCCCCGCCGCCTGCTGGGCCCTCTGGGGGCACAGCTTAGGTCGCTGTATTCCAAAGCCCGGGTGGCTCTTTGAGGTCAAGTGGCGTGGTGGGGGTGGGGAGGGGACCGCCCTGACCCGGGCGGGCGTACTTGAGGCCTTTCAGTTATCAACAGATTGGGGGCCCTTCTCCCGAGACCTCCCAGGGGCCAGCTTCGTTCTGGCCTCAAGAACTCAGTGGGGAATTGCGCAAGGCAGGTTTTCACTCTCCAGCGTCTGCGGTGCTAAGCGGTCCTCCAGTCCTCCCTGTACCTCCAGCCCAGGCTGCATAGCTATCCTACTCGAAGATACTGGCCGGGAGTCACCGGGGCAGGTGAACTTAAAGGACTAGAATCTCAACTCTTGGCCTGCAAAATGGATGGGAAAGTGAGAAGGCTGGGAAGGGCCAGCCACTTAGTTTAGGCCAAGATCTATCCTTGTCAGGCAGGCCAAAGTCCAGAACTACCTGGGTACCCCTGTCAAGCTTGGGTCCTAGACCTCTGAGAGCTGTGCTTTGGGCCTAGGGAAAGGGAAACTGAGAGAGGATTGATTTCCATCAGAGCTGGGTAGACAGATATCCCCTAAGCAGCTCATTCCAGTATAGTACAAACTCAGACAGCTAGCAAAGCCCTGGGAAAGCCAGCCGCCATAGCTGAGGCAGGAGGATTGCTGGAACCCAGGAATTCGAGGCTGCAGTGAGCTATGATCAGGCAACTGCACTCCAGCCCATGGGACAGAGCAAGACCCATCTCTAAAAAAATAAATGCCCTGTACTGGAGCTGACCCTGGTCACATGAAGGGGGCCCTGGCTTCTTTATGGGGTTGAGGTAGGTGTAAATGAATTGGACGTGGAGCACTGGCGACAGCCAACTTGTTTGAGAGGGTGTGACCTTGTAGGAAAGAGGGAGAGTAGATGGTAGAACGGAGATGGCAGAGAGAGGCAGACTTTAAATATTGAGGGGAGCCTGCATTTTTTGTGACTCATTAATTCGCTCAAATCCTTTTTGAGCTCTTACTAAAAGTGAGTCATGCATTCATCTATTTGCATAATTACTGACTCCTTAACAGTGCACCAGGCCCCGTCCTGAGGCTACAGTGATCAAGATAGAGTTTCTGGCCTCAAGGAGCTTACAGTCTAACAGTGAGGGGCGGTTACAGTACAATGTGCTAAAGGCTTCAGCAGGGAAAGCAGAGGAGGAGGGGGCAGGGAGGAGGAGAGGGAAGGAGCAGAAAGGGAGGAAGGAGGAAGAAGGGGAGGAGTGCGAGGAGGGAGGGGGGAGGGCTAAGTGGGGATAGCTCAGATAAGTGGGGAGAGCAACAGCTATGGAGGAAATAAGTTATCTGAAGTATAAACTAGAGTTCAGCATTTGGATGGGAGCAGAGGAGGGAAGACCAGTCTTCCAGTAAGGGGCACAGTGAGTACCTGTAAAGCCTTAAAAGCATGTTATAGACATTTACTTTTAATTAATTAATTAATTAATTTTTGAGATAGAATCTTGCTCCATTGCCCAGGCTGGAGTGCAGTGGTGTGATCACAGCTCTCTGCTGCCTCAGCCTCCTAGGCTCAATCAATTCTCCTACCTCACTCTCCTAAATAGCTGGGACCACAGGTGAGCACCAACACACCTGGCTAATTTTTAAATGTTTTTGTAGAGACGGGGCTTCTCTGCATTGCCCAGGCTGATCTTGAACTCCTGAGCTCAAGCAATCCTCCCACCTTGGCCTCCCAAAGTGCTGGGATTACAGGTGTGAGCCACTGTGCCTGACCTCTAGAAACTTATAGTTCAGTACAGCCACCCAGTTGATGGCTGCCACAGGAACAGGAGGAGATGGAGAAATTGCCTTAGTGAGTGGAAGAGGGTTAAGCTGATGGATAATACCTGTTCAGACGGGGCGAGCGTGGAGAAATCCCTGCTCCTTTGGGTCCACACAGTCCTGCAGGTGTGCTGTAGTGGAGATTGTGGCACCAGAATTATAGTTGCTTTAGAAAATCAGTATTTATTTTATCAAGATAATACATACACCTAGCTGAAAAATCAAATTGTGCTAAAAGGCTTGTAACGCAAACAGAAGTCCCCCTGGCTTTTCTCCCAGCTCTTATCCTAGTCCCCAGGGTCAACTGCTTTCAATTCTCAGCTGTTTTTTTCCTGGTACTTCCCTCCTTATTTCTGCTTTTTTTTTTTTTTTCTTTTTTTTTTGGAGACAGAGCTTTGCTCTGTCACCCAGGCTGGAGTGCAGTGGCACGATCTCGGCTCACTGCAACCTCTGCCTCCCAGGTTCAAGTCATTCTCCCTACCTCAGCCTCCCAAGCAGCTGGGATTACAGGCGCACACTACCAGGCCCGGCTAATTTTTGTAATTTTAGTAGAAACGGGGTTTCCCCATGTTGGCCAGGCTGGTCTCGAACTCAGGACCTCTGGTGATCCACCCGCCTTAGCCTCCAAATGTGCTGGGATTACAGGCATAAACCACCATGCTTGGCCCCTTGTTTCTAAATAGTATATGTACTGCCATTCTGGATTCATCTAATTTGTTGACTTCTTTTTTTTCTTTTTTTTTTTTTTTTTTTTTTTTTTGAGACGGAGTCTTGCTCTGTTGCCCGGGCTGGAGTGCAGTGGCCGGATCTCAGCTGACTGCAAGCTCCGCCTCCCGGGTTTACGCCATTCTCCTGCCTCAGCCTCCCGAGTAGCGGGACTACAGGCGCCCACCACCTCGCCCGGCTAGTTTTTTGTGTTTTTAGTAGAGACGGGTTTCACTGTGTTAGCCAGGATGGTCTCGATCTCCTGACCTCGTGATCCGCCCGTCTCGGCCTCCCAAAGTGCTGGGATTACAGGCTTGAGCCACCGCGCCCGGCCTTGTTGACTTCTTGTCTTGGTAGTGGAGGATTTTGATTCTCTACTCGCTTCTTCCCCTCCCCCACTCACATTATGTTTATATCATAATCTATAGTTAAATCCATATTCAGTGGTTTCATTATTGAATTTGTAAATATTGTTTATTCTCAAGGCAAGTATTCTGGTTACATTTCCTTTTCTAAATAACTTTGTCATATACTCTGTTTATATTTCCTTTCTTGTACAACCTTTTTGTTTTTTCTGGAGTTAATTGCCTCATTTTTAATTTGCTTGGTTTTTTCTTTGAATCTCTGGCTCTGTCTTCCCACACCCTTCAACAGTTCTGTAAAACGCCCTCTCAGTACAATTTTGCATATGGCCAAACCTGTCATATAATCTTACTGGTTCTCTTTTTCCCTTGGAGATTTTTGTCCTAGGGTGCTCCATCCTTGCACGTAACTCTGAATGTGTTGCCCTCTGGGCCGTGGTACACCTGTCATCCTGGGTTTCTCATCACCTTTGCCCTTTTCGTCTCTCCTGGACTCCGTGTTTTCTTCTTTCTTGGTTTACTCCCTTGTTTTGATGAAGCACATCCTCCAGTAGCTTCCTGAGAAAGAGTGCCTGGGAGGTAACATTTTAGACTTTTGCATTACTTAAAATGGCTTTATTCCATCCTCGCACTTGATTGATAGTTTTGGCTGGGTATGGAATTTTAAGTTGAAAATCATTTTCCTTCATAATTTTGAAGACATTGTTCCTTTATTTTTCAGCTTCTAGTTTTGTGGTTCAGAAGTTCTTGCCATTTTGATTTCTGAGACTTCGAATTCACCTCTCCCCTTTCCCCCAACCCCTAGTTTTAGGATTGTTTTCTTTTATCTCGGCTGTTTTGAAATGTCACGGTATATTGCTGTGGGTCACTTTTTATTCATTTTTCTGTGTACTTGTCAGGTTCTTTAAATCTAGTACATCGGTTCTTAAAGTATAGTCCCCAGTCCAGCAGCATCAGTATCACCTGTGGGAACATGTCAGCAATGCAAACTTGGGGCCCCACCTCACACCTACTGAATCAGTAACTCTGGTGATAGGGCCCAGCGGTCTGTGCTTTAACAAGCCTACCAGGTATTCTGATGCATGCTAAAGCTTAAGAACCTCTGTACCAAAACGATTTATGTACTTTAGTTCTGGGAATTGCTTTATAATTTCTTTGAAATTTCTTCCTCCATTTTCCCTGTTCATTCCTTCTGTATTTCTGATTACTTGGATGCTAGGCTCCTTGGATTGATCCTCTAATTTTTTTATTATTTCTCTCTTATTAACTATCTCTTTGTTCTGTTTTCTGGTAGGTATTCGCTATGTTATATTCTAATCTATTTGCTAAGTATATCGTTATTACTCTTTTTCTTTTTTCTTTATATAATTTTCAACAGTGCTTTCATGTTCTCTATTTTTTCTTTCATTTAAGATAAAATTTTTTTTAAAGAGAAAGAGTCTCACTGCGTTGCCCAGGCTAGAGTGCTGTGGCTATTCACAGGTATGATCACACTGTTGGTCAGCATAGGAGGTTTTTTTTTTTTTCCTGAGACAGTCTTGCTCTGTTGCCCAGGCTGGAGTGCAGTGGCGTGATCTCGGCTCACTGCAATCCTGGGTTCAAGCAATTCTCCTGCTGAGGCAGGAGACTACAGGTGTGTGCCACCACACCTGGCTAAATTTTGTATTTTTAGTAGAGATGAGGTTTCACTGTGTTGCCCAGGCTGGTCTCAAACTCTTGACCTCAAGCGATTTGCCCGCCTCGGCCTCCCAAAGTGCTGGGATTATAGGCATGAGCCACCGCACCCAGCCAGCATGGGAGTTTTGACCTGCTCTATTTTTGACCTGAACCGGTTCCCTCTTCCCTCTTAGGCAAGCTGGTGATTCCCTAATCCTAGCATAGCACATTACAGCCCAGAACTGGGCTCAAGTGACGTTTTCACATCAGCCTCTGAAGTTGCTGTACCACCATGCCCAGCATTTCTTTTTCTTTTCTTCTTTATATATATTTTTTTGAGATGCAGTCTTACTCTGTCGTCCAGACTGTAGTGCAATGGTGCGATCTCAGTTCACAGCAACCTTCGCTCCCCAGGTTCAAGCGATTGTCCTGCTTCAGCCTCCTGAGTAGCTGGGATTACAGGTGCCTGACACCGTGCCCGGCTAATTTTTGTATTTTTAGTAGACATGGTTTCACCATGTTGGCCAGGCTGGTCTTGAGCTGCCTGCCCACATGATTCATTTGTCTCCCACTGGGTCCTTCCCACAACACGTGGGAATTATGGGAACTACAATTGAAGATGAGATTTGGGTGGGGACTTCAGGTGATTTGCCCACCTCAGCCTCCCAAAATGCTGCAATTGTAGGTGTGAGCCACGGCGCCTGGCCTCTTTTCTTTTCTTTTTTTTTTTTTTTGGGACGGAGTCTTGCTGTGTCACCCAGGCTGGAGTGCAGTGGTGTGATCTCGGCTCACTGCAACCTCCACCTCCCAGGTTCAAGCGATTCTCCCGCTTCAGCCTCCCAAGTAGCTGGGGTTACAGGTACCTGCCACCACGCCCGGCTTTTTTTTTTTTTTTTTTTTTTTTTGGTATTTTTAGTAGAGATGGAGTTTCACCATGATGACCAGGCTGGTCTTGAACTCCTGACCTCAAGGGATCCTCCTGCCTTGGCCTCCCAAAGTGCTGGGGTTACAGGTGTGAGCCACCGCGCCCGGCCTCTTTCTTTCTTCCTTTTTTTAAAGAAATCGTTTCACTTCCTTTGGACACATGAAGTATCTTATCTCTCTGAGGATATTAACTTGAATTTTTCTTCCCCCTATGTTATGATTTGCATCATGCTGGAGGCTTTCCTCAGAGGTTTGGTGTTCCTTGGCTGTCCACTCCTGTTGAGAGGGAGGCTCTAGAGATCCAGTTGGAAGCTCTCCCTGTGGGCTCCCAGTAGGGCAATCAAGTGGCTGGCTGGACTCCTTCATTGGAGGGTATCAATTGTCAGTGTCAATAGGCTTTTTCTCTGGCACATTTTGTTTTTTTCCAGAAAAGAATGATCTAGTTTCATCTCCTGCTTGAAGGTTACAAGCCCCTCATCCAGAGTTCTAGAGTCAGCTCTAGTGTGGGAGTTAGAGAGAAGTGTGGGGCAGGGAGACCGGGTGTTATCATTCAGATGCCAACTGTATTAGTCTGTTCTCACGCTGCTAATAAAGACATACCCAAGTCTGGACAATTTATAAAGGAAAGAGGTTTAATGGACTCATAGTTCCACATGGCTGGGAAGACCTCACAATCATGGCAGAAGAGGAAGGAATAGCAAAGGGACTTCTTACCTGGTGGTCGGCAAGAGAGAGAATGAGAATCAAGCGAAAGGGGAAACCCCTTATCAAACCATCCCATCTCGTGAGACTTATTCACTACCATGAGAACAGTATGGGGGAAACTGCCCCCATGATTCATTTATCTCCCACTGGGTCCTTCCCACAACACATGGGAATTATGGGAGCTACAACTGAAGATGAGATTTGGGTGGGGACACAGCGAAACCATATCACTGACTTTCTTTCAGTTTTTGATCCCACTCCTTTTCCTGCATCTCCCCAACCCCTAAGTCCAGAATCTTTCTGCTTCAATATCTCTAGAATCCATCTTCCTGTCTCCTGCAGGAATGGGGAGGGGACACATTAAGCTACCTGATTGTGCTGGAGATGGCTAGGGTGCCTGACAGTCTAATTGCTCTTTAAAGAGATCTTCAAGCAATCTCTGGAGTTTCAGACCTTGCCTCAGTTTTAGACCCCTGCCCATCCTTCTGACTTACTTGCTACTTCCAATTCCTGAGCTTTCCTGGGTTTCCGAGGGAAGAATCAGCTTGCTTCTCATGGGTCTGTGCCTCCAAATGTTTTTGGTCTGCCCTTCTTGGACTCTGTGGGGTTGCTTGCCATTCTTCTATCCATTTTCTGTTTTCGTATGATGGGGGGCCAGGATTCTAAATCCTTGTTTCGTTGAAGATGGACTTTGGGTTCCTGTTTCTTATTTTCCTTATCATCTTGGGGGTGATTTTTGAGAGGAGAAGGGGGCTTTACTCCACTATCTGGTGACCTGAAGGCAGAGATGTCTTCTATTTTTTTTTTTTTTTTTTGAGACGGAGTCTCGCTCTGTCACCCTGGCTGGAGTGCAGTGGCCCGATCTCAGCTCACTGCAAGCTCCGCCTCCCGGGTTCACGCCATTCTCCTGCCTCAGCCTCCCGAGTAGCTGGGACTACAGGCGCCCGCCACCGCGTCCGGCTAGTTTTTTGTAATTTTTTAGTAGAGACGGGGTTTCACCATGTTAGCCAGGATGGTCTCGATCTCCTGACCTCGTGATCCGCCCGTCTCGGCCTCCCAAAGTGCTAGGATTACAGGCTTGAGCCACCGCGCCCGGCCTTTTTTTTTTTTTTTTGAGACGGAGTCTTGCTATCTTTCAGGCTGGAGTGCAGTGGCGTGATCTTGGCTCACTGCAAGCTCCGCCTCCCGGGTTCACACCATTCTCCTGCCTCAGCCTCCTGAGTAGCTGGGACTACAGGTGCCCGCCACCACGCCCGGCTCATTTTTTGTATTTTTAGTAGAGACGGGGTTTCACCGTGTTGGTCAGGATGGTCTCGATCTCCTGACCTCATGGTCTGCCCGCCTTGGCCTCTCAAAGTGCTGGGATTACAGGCGTGAGCCACCGCGCCCGGCCAGAGATGTCTTCTTGAGGTGGAAGTGGTGGTGCTTGTGCCAGACACTCTTGCTGACAAAGTGACTGAAAGTGGGCCATCTGTTAGGAGGAAGGTGAGGAGGGGAGGAGAGAAGCTTCCAGAGCTTAGACAAGCTGCTGTGGGAACTTGATTTGGAACCCCTGACCCCCGCCCTCCTAAGAGGGCCCAAGAGGAAAAAGATTACTGGGCCCCAGTGAGGCCTGGTTGAGGTGAGACCGTGAGAATCGGTGGTGAGTTCAGCAGGGAACAGGGATGGAGACAGAGAGCAGTGAGCAACAGCTTCTAGCTCAGAGGAGGATGTGAGGGGATGGGGCATTCTAGAGCCAGAAGGAGGGCAGTGAAGTGCTTGGGGGCAGGCCATTGGCCAGGGAGCGGAAGAGGACAAGACAGTATTGACAGCCACTGATTAGATGTTGGTGATGTGCCAGGGACTGGGCCAGGTTCTTCAAAGCAGGCTCAGTGGGAGTGGGCAGCCAGGAGGAGAAAGGAAAGGCGGTGTAGGTCAGTGAAGGAAGGGCTGAGTTCCGGAGGTGGGAGTGGGGCAGGTCTGAGTGATGATGGAGCCTCCTGCTCCAGAGGTGAGAGACTGCTCACGTGCAGACCCATGAAGCAGGGTGTCCCTGAGGAGGGCAAGAGGTGAGGTGGGAAGAAGCAGTGGTATAATGGTTAAGTCTTCAGAAAGAATGGCAGCAGGTGGGAGAGGCCAGTTGTTTAGATGGGTGGCCTCTCAGGAACCAAGGAAAGATACTATTTTATTTTATTTAGTTTTTAGAGATGAGGTCTCACTATGTTGCCTAGGCTGGAGTGCAGTGGCTATTCACAGGCACGATCATAGGGCACTGCAGCCTTGAACCTCAGGGCTCAAGTGATCCTTCTTTTTTTTTTTTTTTTTTTTGAGACAGGGTCTGGCCCTGTTGCCCAGGCTGGAGTGTAGTGGTGCAGTCTCACTGTAGCCTCTGCCTCCTGGATTCAAGCCATCCTCCCACCTCAGCCTCCTGAATAGGGGACTACAGGCACATGCCATCATACCCAGCTAATTTTTTTGTATTTTTAGTACAGATGGGGTCTTGCTGTGTTGCCCAGACTGGTCTCAAACTCCTGGACTCACTTCACCCACCATGGCCTCCCAAAGGGTTTGGATTACAGGTGTGAGGCACTGCACTCGGCCTTCAAATGATCTTTCTGCCTCAGCCTTCCGAGTAGTGGGAACAAGAGGTTCCAACTACCACGCCTGGCTTAAAATTTTAAAAAGGAAGGGTGATCACTTCAGTTCACTTTATTTTTTTTATTTATATTTTGAGACAGGGTCTTGCTGTGTCACCCAGGCTGGAGTGCAGTGGCACGATCACGGCTCACTGCAGCCTTGACTTCCTGGGCTCCAGGGATCCTCCCACCTCAGCCACCTGAGTAGCTGGGACCACCGGTGCACACTACCAAGCTCGGCTAATTTTTGTATTTTTGGTAGAGGCAGGGTTTTTCCCTTTGTTGCCCAGGCTAGTCTCAAACTCCTGAGCTCAACTGATCTGCCCACCTCGGCCTCCCAAAGTGCTGGGATTACAGACGTGAGCCACCGAAAGGGACCTTCAGTTCACCTTAATACTTACTGAACATTTATGTAATGCACCTGCCCCAGGTTACATAGCTTGGGGTACAGTCACAATGAGACACCTAAAATACATAGCCTCTGACTCTAAGCTGTAACAACTCAGCTCTCATGCATGACTCCACAGTCTTTTCCTGACGTCCTTGGACTATTTTCCATGTGCTTCTATATGGTCATTCTATGCCGCCTCACAGATGTGTGCTGATAGCACTCCTCCTGGCCGAGAAGGCTGCTCCTGTCATCTCATCAGGCAGCCCCTGAGTGTAGCTCAGCCAGGCTTCTGTGGTTACAGGCCACAGAAACCAACTTCGGCTAACTTAAGCAGAAAAACAATTTATTGGAAGGTTATTGGGCAGCTCATAGATTCAAAAATTGGGCAGCTCATAGATTCAACAGCTACTCTCTACCCTTTTTCTGTGCTGGTAAAGGCTTGATTTTGTCCTGAAATTTACCTGCCTGTACCCAAGAAAGGAGACCCCCTCCTCAGCCACACGGGATGAATGTTGATGAGTCTCAGCCAACCAGGGCACTTCCTGCCTCTGTGCCAGTGATTGGTTTAGGTTTAGGCATGTGATGCAGCCCTGGCCAAGGACACACAAGGGGAAGCCCACTAGGCCAGGGCTTTCGGAAAGAAACACAGAGAAGCTGACTTTATTAAAGGTAGACTTAATGCTCTCTGCCTCTGAAAAATAATATACTTGCCCATTGTTTAAGGTGCTTTTAGTTGGTCTTCTGTGCTTTCAGTTGAAAGGTTCTGACACATGAAGGCTAGCTATTTTTCCTGGGTAGTAGGTGGGGCGAAAGATGGGAAAATAAGCTGATGGCTAAAGGGTGAAATGAAAAGAGTTTGCAAAATAAAGGAGCTGATATATTTTTTGAAGGCAGAAGAATTACCTAATAGAAAAGAACTGACTGAAAATGCTAGAGAGAAGGGGACTAACTCAGGGAGAAGGAGGCCACCACTCATCAAGCAGACACTTGCCATATGCCAGGCACTGTGAAAGGGGGTGGGATACAGTGATAGATAGAAATATAAGGTCCCTGCTCTTAGAGAAACTTTCAGTCTGGGTGGGGCAGAGAGACAATGAACTTGTAAGTAACAAAATAAACAGGATAAGATAATGGGAAGTAATTTGGGGGTGGCAGTTAATTTTGATAGAGGATGGTCCAGAAATTCTCTCTGAAGAAGATGAGATCCGCCCACCTCGGCCTCCCAAAGTGCTGGGATTACAGGCGTGAGCCACCGAGGGGGGCCTTCAGTTCACTTTAATATTTACTGAACATTCATGTAATGCACCTGCCCCAGGTTACATAGCCTGGGGGTACAGGGATGGGCCAGCCACATGAAGAAACTTAGGAGGACTCCAGAAGACATCTCAGGGCAACAGTGGGCTCTGTCCTGACTACAGCAATGAAGTCCAATGTCCATTCAGAAAAGGGAAAGAAATGGTAGCAAAGTTTGCCTTGGAGGTTCCTGCAGGCCAAGAGTGACCGAGCAGCTGGAGAGAGATATTTTCCCAGGGCTGGCGTGGATATCACCTCCCCTGTGGCAGGACAGACTGGGAACCCTGGTGTTGCTGACTTTCTGGAAGCTGGAGAGGTCTGAGTGGAATATTTGGAGTGCATTACATACCATAGGTGGCTTGTGCTGGCCACCCATGGTCTATAACTCTGTTGGATGTTCTTGATTTTCTACTGATAAATAGATTTGCTACTTGATTTTCTACTGTGGGTTGGAGGGAAGATACTTGGGGCCAGCAGATGACTCACACCTCTGATCCCTACATGCCCAGCTGCCTCTGTCTCCCCTTGCCTATGCAGTCTGGAATTCCAATCTGCTCCCCTGTTTAACATCTTATCCAATCAATATGTGCCTCTGAAGTCTTTACTTTGTGAGTAGCGACTTTGACATGTTTGTGTCGGGTGGATACCATGACAGAAAGACAAGACTTGGCCTCAAGGAGTTTGCTGGTCAAATTCGAGAACACTGCATCTGAAATAATTAGAAAATAATTTATCAGTAGAAAATAAAGGACATCCAACAGAGGTGTAGACCATGTGTGGCCATCACAAGCCACCTATGGTATACAGTGCACTGGTTTATATACCATCTACTGCATTAGTCCCAGCCTCCCAAACTGGCACCAATAGTCCTCTTCTCCTTGTCCACTACTCCCTTCTTCCCTCCAAGATCCCTTTGGAGGTGATCCATCAAGTTGGAGCCTGACATATCATTTCTGCTCATCGTGTGTGGCCTTCCTCCAGTTTCCTGGGGATGTGAAGGAGGAGGAGAGAGGGACCAGTCAGCTGGATGGAGACTTCCACCTTTGCCCAAAGGTGATAGTACCACAGTGGGGCTCTTCACAGGCAGTCATTTTGAGACCTATCCAGCACAAGGTTCTAGTTTTGGGGGTCTTGACACTTAAATGAGAAAATATTGAGTGCTTACCTTGTGCCAGTGTCTGTTTAAAGAGGCAGACCAATGACACTTTTCTTGTATTATTTCATTCAATCCACACAACAATTGCCTTTGGTGGGAATTTTAATTATTCCATTTTATAGTTGGGGAAACTAAGGTACAGAAAGATAAAGTCACTTACCGTTATCAAACAACTAGTAAGTAGTGGAGCCACGATTTGAACCCAAGCAGACTGCCTGCAGCATCCCTGGTTGGCACCCCTGTGCACACTGCCAAATTGTCTTATTCTAGGAATTTCCCTTCCCTGCGCCATGACATATTAAAAACTCAGCTAGAGGTCATTTTGAGCAAGGAACCCTTCTCCACTCTGCCTTTCCATGAGTGGGAGTTGGGATCCCAGAGAAGAGGAATTCCAGAAGAGGCACTGACACTTTGGCTATTTTTCCTGAATGTTCCCCAGGCAGGGAGTGCCAGCTTTTGATTCGGCCAGGTGTCTCTCTGTTCTTCTAATTAACACCAGACTCAGCCTTTAGCCAGAGCCCTGCCTATAGCTGGAATCCATCACCTTGCGGCTCAGGGGCCAGCTTGCTGTGACTGCCACAGAGGACAAAGCAAGTGCTAACTCGGGGTGGAGCCTCCTGTAATGATGCTCCCTTTGCCTCATCCATAAAAAGCTCCACTCAGATCTACCTCGTTTATGGTGGAGGCCAGGGTGGCAGAGTGTGCAGGAGGAGGCAGAATCAGGCTGAAACAGCTCCTCTTTTCCTCCCTGGATTCTTTTCCAAAATGCTGTCAGCACTGCCAGTTGGAAAATATTTTTCTCCCTCCCTTTGTCTTCTTTCTTATTAAGAAAAAAAAAAAAAAAAAGCCATCTGGTGTCAAATTCACTCCTGGCACATCATAAAGGGTAGCACTAAAAATGTCCCCGAAAAACTAAAAGCAAAACCACAGCAGTACACATGGGATTTAATCTCAACATCCTAGAATTTCAGAGTTGATAAGGCCCTCCGAGATCAAACCCTTCCTGTACACAGGAGGAAACTGAGGCCGGGAGGGATTATGTTATTCTTTCAAAAATGTTTACTGAGCGCCTACTATGTTCAAGGCACTCTTCAGGCGCCGCAGATGAATCACGAACACAACAGTGAGGCAGAAATCCCCTCCTCCTTGGAGCTTTCCGTGGGAGGGTCTTGCCTCGGCCCTCGGGCCTGCGTCTGCCGCCGTTTTTAAACGGCCCCGAAGTTGGGAGCTCTGGCTGGGCCACCCTTGGGCTGCGGGCCGGGCCTGGGGCCGCAGCGTCCAGAGGGGCGAAGTTTGTGGCCGCCGCCGGCCGTGCTGTCTCCCGCGCTTCCCCCGCTGGAGCGCCGGCCCCGCATTCCTCCGGGTTGAGCAACAGCTTTTCCTCCGAGGGCGGCGGGCCAGGCAAGGCGGGGCCGCGAGCGCTGGGGCCCTCGCGGGGCGCGGCCCTAGTGTCCGGGGCCTCTGGCAGCGCCCCGGGTTTAAGTGGAGCGCGGCTGCCAGGCCCTCCCCGGGGAGCCGAGCCCGGAGACCGGGGCCGCAGAGCCCGGGTCCCAGCCTACCCTTTCCTGCAGCGCTGGCGGGATTGCCCAAAGACCAAGCGGGTGCCGGGCCTCACCCGACCTTGATGTTGGCGTTGGTCCGGATTGACCGCCCACTCTGACGCCCTGTACTGAGTGAGAGCGCCTTTGCTTCCATTTTTACTCCAATCCTGGAGATTCTTTGTCGATGAAAAGAGGACAGTTTATAGTTAACTCCAGAAGTGGGGTCCTAACTCAGTTCTTTGAATTTAAATACTTAACAATCATCTATGTGTGCGTATATATATACACACACACACACACACATACACACATACACATACACATATATACATACACACATACATATATACATACATATTTGAGACAAAGTCTTGCTCTGTCCCCCAGCCTGGAGTGCAGTGGCACAATCTCAGCTCACTGCAACATCTGCCTCCCGGGTTCAAGCGATTCTCCCACCTTAGTCTTTGAGTAGATAGGACTGCAGATGCGTGCCATGCCAGGCTAATTTTTGTATTTTTAGTAGAGACAGGGTTTCACCATGTTGGCCAGGCTGGTACTGAACCCCTGGACTCAAGTGATCTGCCTGCCTCGGCCTCCCAAAGTGCTGGGATTACAGGCATGAACCACCATGCCCCACCCTTCGTCTTTTTCTTTTTCTTTTTTTTTTTTTTTTGAGACGGAGTCTCGCTGTGTCACCCAGGCTGGAGTGCAGTGGCGCGATCTCGGCTCACTGCAAGCTCCGCCTCCCGGGTTCACGCCATTCTCCTGCCTCAGCCTCCAAGTAGCTGGGACTACAGGCGCCCGCCACCACGCCCGGCTAGTTTTTTGTATTTTTAGTAGAGACGGGGTTTCACCATGTTAGCCAGGATGGTCTCGATCTCCTGACCTCGTGATCCACCCGCCTCGGCCTCCCAAAGTGCTAGGATTACAGGCTTGAGCCACCGCGCCCGGCCGTACCCTTCGTCTTTTTCTTTTCCTGCCTCTTAAATCTTGAGCTTAGGTCTTGAATTTTTTTAGCTTTATTTTATTTTAGTATACTTTTTGTTTTGGAAAATTTTTAGATGTACGTAAA
Organism: Chlorocebus sabaeus; assembly: GCF_047675955.1. Lineage (NCBI taxonomy): Eukaryota > Metazoa > Chordata > Mammalia > Primates > Cercopithecidae > Chlorocebus > Chlorocebus sabaeus. The sequence goes on from NC_132914.1 coordinate 55,394,910, forward strand.
AGTTACAACAATAGTGTAGAGAATTCCCATGTACTCTTCACCCCGCTTCCCCCAAAATTAATATCTTACGTAACTATGGTACGTTTGTCAAAATGAAGAATTAACATTGGAACAATGGTATTAACAAAACTACAGACTTTATTTGGATTTCACATGTTTCCACTCATGTCCTTTTTCTGTTTCAGAATTCAGTCTGGGACATCACCTTGCATTTAGGAGTTTGAAGCCTTTTAGTATGTAATCCAGATTTCATTGTGTAGAGTCTCTCCCCTTGACAATGAGGCAGGAAGCAGAGTCCCTGGCACTGGATTGACTTCCCTGTCCTTGTCCTGATGGCCCAGGAAACACCTCGAGCCCTGGATATCCTGAGAATGCTATTAAGGGATTCCTGCTAGGTCTGCCTGCTGGTTCCGGTAGCACCTGGTATAAATCCGGATCCCAAGGCCTGCACCTGGTCCTACTGGATAGCAACAAGTCCATGGGGTTCTTTAGAGAACACTCAGAGCTAAGGAGGTAAGCAGGTGCATGAGCTCCCTGTCCTTTTTTTACTTTTTATTTTTAAATTGAGATAGGGTCTCACCCTGTCACCCAGGCTGGAGTGCAGTGGTATAATCATGGCTCACTGCAGCCTCAACCTCCTGAGCTCAAGTGATCCTCCTACCTCAGCCTCCTGAGAAGCTAGGACTACAGGCATGTGCCACCAAGCCTGGCTAATTTTCTTTTCTTTTCTTTTTGTTTGGTAGGGACAGGGTCTCCCTGTTTTGCCCAGGCTGGTCTTGAACTCCTGAGCTCAAGTGATCCTCCCATCTTGGCCTCCCAAAGTGCTGAGATTATAGGTGTGAGCCACCATGCCTGGCCGACTCCTACTGTCTTTAGGCATTTTGAGACTTGCTATAATTTTGGAAGTGACTGGAGTTTGACCTGAAGGCACTCTCCTCTGTTTGGTTGTGGGAGGGGTCCAGATACCTGGGAACGCCTGTATGGCCAACTCAAGTAGCTGGAAAAAGCCTATGGCAGATTTCTAGTAACTACCCCTGCAGAAACCCTGATTCTTAGCTGAACACTGCCAGGAACTGTAAAGGGTCTGAGATTTTGTCCTACTTACAAGCTAACAAATTAGCCCACCAGTGTCATAGCTTGTGATAGAAGCCTAGACTCCTGGGTCAGAGATGAAGGACAGTTTATTATTCACAGCAATAGCAGTAACAAGAGTATCAGTCCTAATTCCCACAGGATTTTGCAGAAAGGGCCTGGTGATGCCTGCACACCTAGTGGATTGCATTTCAAGACAGGAACCGTGAACTTAGGGAACCCAGATCTTTTAGAATGTTCCATGAATATTTTATAAGGGGCAGCATGCCTGCCCCTTTGGGAGGGAGACATTGTAGATCTTCCAAGGCTGTCCACTATATCCTGAAAATGATAATCTGGAACAAGGGACAGTCAATGCCTCACTTGCAAGATGTGTAGAAATGGAATAGAACCATGGAGCATTGTCTCCCAACGAACAAACGGCCATATAAGACAAGCATACATTTCCCAACCTCTCCTGCAGCTAAGTGTAGCCATGTAACTAAATTGTTATCTGTTGCGTGTGTGGCGGCTTCTGGGAAATTTCAATGACTAGCATGCACCCTGGGCAGCTTCTTCCCGTCTTCTTTTCCTGATGGCTGGAATGTGGACATGATGTTGGAGCTTGAGCAGTCATGTGGGACCAGGACTAGCATGTTGAGGACTGAGGATGGCAGGCAGTGAGGGGAAAGGGGCCTAGGTCTCTGATGGTGGTGGAGCTCACAAACTAGGTCTGTACTTTAGATTTGTTTATATGAGAGAAAAAGACACTCCCATCTAGTTTTAACTTGTTGTTGTTGTTGTTTGGTATATGCGCCTGAACTTTATTCTCACTGATGCAGGGTTAGAGCAGAGGAGGACCAATGGAGGGTTAAGCCCGTGAGCAAAGAGAAGGGTCAGGGGCCCTGCTCCCCTTTCCCTCCATCTCAGCTTCAGCAACGACAGGGGAGGGGAGCAGGAGTCATCTCGGGCTTGTTCACCACCCACTGGTGATGCTCCATTCACAAGGGGGCCTGGTCGGCCACGCGACCCAGCAGCATCCATTTGAAGGCCGCGAGCAACAAGCTGGCTCCATTCACAAACCCTGTCCTCCTTTGAAAACCAATCACCATGCGAAGCGTGACTGGGTGGTGGCTGGTGTCGGCCCATCTGTCACGCCCTTTCAGGGAGCCTGGTGGCGGCAGCCAGCCTGGGCCGAGCCAGCCCCTCTCCCTTTGTACCCCAGGGACACGCACTGTAACGAGATCACAGTGCCTACTGAATTATTCAGAGCTGCCCTGAGTGTCAGTTTTATTATAAACATGCAGATTGCTCCAGGCTCCAAACTTCCAAACCTCCAGCAACCGTCTCCCTCCAGGATTTTGCAGTGACTGCTTTGTGCCTGTGATTTCCCCAGGCCTTGATGGCCTAATTTCCCTTTGACCAGTTCCTACCTGCTGCTGGACTTGAAAGCCTCGGCCCTTTACCCATTGCTTCCACAAGCCCTATTCCGTGCTTAAAAACTGTCCTCTCCACCGCCCCAGCAGTCCTGCCGCTGCCTCTCCCATCTCCTACTGGCTTCACTGCCCAAGTGGGTGACATCAGACTTGGAGAGTGCAGCTCGCCTTCCTCTGCTGGGGACCTGGATCCTCCTCTACTGTGGGCTTCAGTGTGATCTTTAAGCCCACTAGGTCTTCCCGCCCATCTGGGTGTTCTAGACCCAACTCTGTCCTCTGCCCTTCCGCATATGTCCCAGATCCCTGGTGCTCTCCGGAGTTGATCCGGAGAATACCCCCCAGCTGGTAATGAAGCGGAGATGGTAATGCACATTTAAGAGTAATGAAATGCAGTGATATTTCAGGCCTGACAGACCTATTTCTGGCAGCCTTAGAATTAAAGTGTGAGGCTTTGTACTGCAGCTGCTACTAGGAGCCTTCAGAGTTTTTCTAAAGATGTGAATAAAGCTTCCAGGGTTTCAGCTCAGATCACTGTGGCTATTTATCCTGCTGCTGCTTTCATTGTACCTTTTTATTTGAAATTTTAGAGCTTTCAGATGAAGGGAACGCAGCAGTAAGTGCAAAGCATACAAAATATCCTGGTGGGGGAGAATGTCCCGGTTTTTCTCTCCAATTGTCCATGACAGCTCTGGGGAGGAAGAGCTGCTCGCAGGGAGCACTGCCTCTGTCTCCCCTTTGAGTGGGCTCCTCCTGAATTCTTGCCCTGCTGCAGTAGGAAATGGGGTCTCCTGAGAAAGCCCTAGGAAGGAGTCCATGCCACCAAGATTGACGGGACTAGGTGTGGGCTGGCCCTCCCCCAGTGTCTCAGTGCTGTGAGCTTGGTTTAGACTGTCCTTGGTTGGGGAATGTGATGGAAAGGAGTCGATCTACACTAGGCCGACAGTGAGAGCTCTTGCTCCAGTCCTCCAGTTAGGAAAGTTGGGCTGCTCTTTCCATCTCTGCACCCGGCTCCATCCATTGCATCCAGGAGGTTGGAGCCATTCGTGAGGAGAGGTCATGTAGGACAGTGGTGGAAACATGGGCTCCACTGGCAGACAAACCTGGCAGCAAAACCTGGTGAGACCAGCTGCACTGCCCAGGGCAAGCCACTTGCCCTTTCTGGACTTCACTGTCTTAGTTTCCTCACCTGTAAAATGGGGATAATAAAGCATCCATTGTCCAGATCCTCGTGATGCATGTAAGGTACTTGGCACATATGAAGTCACAATGTGTATTATTAACACTGAACAGTATGAATAATAGTCCCAGGACTCAGGCTAGCTAGACCACCTTCCTGCACCATCGCTCATGTGTCAAGCCTCTTTTCACTCCGGGGCTATGTAGTGCAGTGAGAAGGGGCTCTGGAGTCACACACAGCCAGGTTCCAACCCTGGTTCTGTCATTTTCCAGTTTTGTCAGATCAATTTGTGAGACTCAGATTTTCTGAGTCCCAGTTTCCTCATCCATAAGAATAGTGATAATAAATATTCACCTCAAATCGTATCAGTGAAGATTAAATGAGATCATGTTTATATAAGAACCCACACAGTGCCTGGCACACAGTAGGTGCTGATAAATAATGGTTCCCTTCCCCCTTTCCTTTTCCCTCTGCTTCTGTTAAAAAGGAGAAGAGTTTTGTAATCAGCCACCAGTTTACAGGAAATGCAGGAGGAAGATAAGCATGGTAAATGCTGGTGGTGGCGGGGGGCGGATTTCATCAGCAAAATCTAGAATTTGGGAAATTCTATAGGACAAATAACCTAGAATCCTCAATGAACAAATGAAAAGAGAGAGGGCCAAGTGAAATGTGAAGGCCAGTCGGGCACAGAGGCTAACACCTGTAATCCCAGCATTTTGGAAGGCCGAGGTGGGAGGATTGCTTGAGACCAGGAGTTCAGGACCAGCCTGGGCAACATGGCGAGACCCCAGTCTCTACAAAAAAGTTAAAAATTAGCTGAGTGTGATGGCTTGCACCTGTGGTCCCAGCTCGTTGAGAGGCTGAGGCAGGAGGATTGCTTGTGCTCAGGAGGTCGATCACGCCACCGCCCTCTGGTCTGGGTAACAGAGTGAGACTGTGAGAGAGAGAGAGAGAGAGAGAGAGAGAGAGAGAGAGAGAGAAAGAGAGAGAGAGAGAAAGAAAAGAAAAGAAAAGAAAAGAAAAGTAAAGAAAAGTGAGGACCTTGTTCGGATCCCAATCCAAACAAACCAACTGGGAAAAAATAAAAGAGGACATGAGGGGCATTTTGATATTGACTAGTTATTTGATAACATTAAGTAGTCATTGTTAATTTTTAGAGTGATAATGGTATGGTAGTCATGTTCCAAAGAAGTTTTTATCTTTTGGAACACATAATGAAGAAATTAAAGATTAAATGATATGATATGGGGATTTGCTTGACAATAATTTAGTGGGGTGAAGTGAGGGGTGGAAGTGAAGCAAAATCAGCCATGTGTGGGTAACAAAGCTGGGTGATGGTATGTGGGGGTTCATTAAACGATTCTCTCTACTCTTGTACATGTTTGAATATTTCCATACAAGTTAAAAAAAAAGAAGCAGTGGTCCTTTTATATTAGAATTGTCTCTCTCATCTACCTCCTCCTTCATATTCTCCCAGCCCCTTCCTCACTTCAGTTTCTTCTTACTACCTACCTGGACTGTACTGCAACAGCCTCTTAGAGTCTCCCAGCTTTTGATCTCTCTCCCATCCAGTCTTCTTCCCATTCTGCTGCCAAAGATCTTCCTAAAACACAAATCATATCGTGGTGCTTTCCTGCTTAAAAATTCTTTGGTAGCTCTCTATTGCCAATAATTTAGTAGAGTACAAAATCCTTATTATGTGATTCAAAGCCCTTCACAGTTAGGCTCTGCCTTCCTCCTTCCTTCCTTCCCCATCCCCTGGGATGGGGATCCCAGGCCAATCCCTATCCCTTTATTCAACCTGGCTTTTGGTCATATCTGCCAGGCCATTTCATGCCTCCGTGACTTGTCTTATGTAATTACCTGGCAGGTCCTCCTCCCTGGCCCTTAACTTCATCTATTGAAGACGAAAATATTTTTTAAAGCTCGGTTCAAATGTCGTTCTTCCTTGGTGGTTTCTGAATGTCTTTCCAATGCTCACTAAATATCTGTGCCTCTCTGCCTTCTGGCATATGGTAGGATCTCTCTTCCTGGCTCCCTGTAGTTTGATGGGGCCATGTGACCAGCTTTAGCCAATGGGTTGTGAGTGGAAGTCATACATTTCGCTTCTGGGCCAAGAATTCCAGAATTCAATTGCTAATTCAAAACCCTCTGAACTGTCTTTACCTCTGGCTCAGTGATGGGTGACATCCAGATAAAAGCTGTTCTCAGGCCGAGTGTGGTGGCTCACACTTGTAATCCTAGCACTTTGGGAGGCTTTGGTGGGTGGATCACCTGAGGTCAGGAGTTCGAGACCAGCCTGGCCAACATGGTGAAACCCCATCTCTACTAAAAATACAAAAGTTAGCCAGGTGTGGTGGCACATGCCTGTAATCCCAGCTACTCAGGAGACTAAGGCAGAAGAATTACTTGAACTCCAGTGCGGCAGAAGTTGCAGTGAGCCAAGATAATGCCACTTCGTTCTAGCCTGGGCGTAAGAGTGAAACTCTGTCTGAAAAAAAAAAAAAAAAAAAGCTGTTCTCAGGCTGGAGGTTCTGGAGTGTGTGTGGTACCATGGAGTAGAATCTCCTGTCCACCTGTGGGTGCTATGTAGTATGAGACACATATATCTGAGGGGGCCTTTTGTTTCTTCAGCACAACTGAGTCTACCCTAAGCCTTCCCTCTCTGCATTGCAATCCACTGTGCTGTCCTCTGTGTTTTCACATTATATCGTATGTATGTAATGTGTCTAGATGACAACCCCGGCAGGTCAGAAATCCTATGTTACGATCTTAGCATTCTGGCCCACAGCCCTCAGCATAGTGCCCTACAGAGGGGAGGGATGAATGTGCAGCAGTTCTTCGCTGTGGTGGATGCAGTTGGGCATAGGTGCAGAGGTTGGGAGGTGTCATCCTTTCCAGGGGCCCCGGTACTCATTAGTCTTCGGGATTTTTTTTTTTTTTTTTTTTTAAGACAGAATCTCGCTCTGCTGCCCAGGCTGGAGTGCAGTGGTGCCATCTCAGCTTCGCCTCCCAGGTTCACGCCATTCTCCTGCCTCAGCCTCCCAAGTAGCTGGGACTACAGGTGCCCACCACCACACCCGGCTGGTTTTTTGCATTTTTAGTAGGGATGGGGTTTCACCGTAGCCAGGATGGTCTTGATCTCCTGGCCTTGTGATCCACCTGCCTTGGCCTCCCAAAGTGCTGGGATTACAGACATAAGCCACTGCACCCGGCCAGTCTTGGGAATCTTGATGGTTTGGAGATGGAACCAGGACTAGGCTTGATATCGACGCCCAGCATGCCCAGCTCCAGGGAATGAAGCATGGTTGGTCTAGGCGAATCCTAATAATCCCTTTCCCTGGTGGCTGTAATTAGTTTAGACATGGGTACACAAACCAGTTTTGGATGATGAAATGTAAAGAGAAAGTCTCGTTCCCTCCTAGGAAAACAGGAACAGGTGAGAAATGCAGCTAGTCTGTTCTAGTTTGGATTTCCTGGATTGCAAAGCCTGAGACAGGATTAAAATGCTAATTGTTTACGTGGTAAGGGATTCTAGGGAGCAGGGAAAAGGGAGGAGGGAGACGGGAGTGGGGAGAATGAAACAGGAAAGGAAGAGAAGCCAACAAAGGGCGTACTTTTGAGCTTATTGTTATAATTGTCCCTCCAAATGGCAGGAGGCTGGGGCATTTATCCAGAGACTTTCATTGGCTGCCAGTTGCTCCTCATTTTACTAAAACTGGATGTTTCCTGTGACTTCCTAGTGACAAGAATCCACTGAGTGCGTTTCATCTTGGCCTGCTCTGTCCACCACTTCCTCTTTTTGAACTCTCTCTATCCTGGTTTCTATGGCAGTTCTCCCTCCAGCCTTGTCCGGCCTCTCTGGCTGCTTCTTGGTTTCCTTCCCAGGCTCCTTTTCCTTTTTCCACTCTGTGGCTGATCTCCTGGATTCTATTCTGGTCTTCCTCACTTCTACCCACTCTTACTGGGCAAACCGTTTTGCGAAATGGTTTCCACTGTTACTGTTGTGATGACGCCAGCTCCTATGTCTATGCCCCCAGCTCTCCCTCCTGAGTCCTGTAGGCATATAGCTCTTTATCCACACAGCACATATTTATGAAGCTGTTTGAATATGCCCAGAGTTGCGATAGGGCAGTAAATAGGAACTCACCTTCTAGGAGTGCTAGCCAATATGGAGCTAGTGGCCAAAATCCAAGTAAACAAGTAAGTAAGCCAGATATTTTTAGATAGTGACAGGTTTTATGCAGACAATAAAACAGGTCAGTGTGATAGAGGGTGTATGCATGTGTGTGCTTGCACACTATTTTAGAATGACTGCTTTGAGGAGGTAACATTTGAGCAGATATCATGTAGTGGTATCTGTCATTTGTGGTTATGCAAGTGCAAAGGTCATAGAGGCCTGGAGGACTTATCAGTGTGTTTGGGGAAGAGGAGGAAGGCCAGTGTGGCTGCAGCAACGTAGGCACAAGGGAGTGGTGGGAGATAAAGTCAGAAAAATAGCAGGGGCCCATTCAGGCATTCAAGTAGGGCAAGGTGAGCCTGCATTGAACAAGATCCCCAGGTGACACTTATGTAAGCTTCTGCACACATTTGAAAACCATTAGGGTAGATGAAGAAGAGATGAGAAGAGAAACCCCATTTAAAAGTTACTCTTTTTTTTTTTTTTTTTGAGACAAGAGTCTCACTCTGTTGCCCAGGCTGGAGTGCAGTGGCACAATCTTGGCTCACTGAAACCTCTGCCTCCCGGGTTCAAGCGATTCTGCCTCAGCCTCCCAAGTAGCTGGGGTTACAGGCATGCACCACCACGCCTGGGTAATTTTTGTATTTTTAGTAGAGACGGGGTTTCACCATGTTGGCCAGGCTGGTCTGGAACTCCTGACCTCAGGTGATCCACCCTCCTCAGCTTCCCAATGTGCTGGGATTACAGGCGTGAGCCACCACTCCTGGCCTAAAAGTTATTCCTTAAAAGCATGTTGGAGGCTGGCTGTGGTGGCTCACGCTTGTAATCCCAGCACTTTGGGAGGCTGAGACGGGTGGATCACGAGGTCAGGAGATCGAAACCATCCTGGCTAACACGGTGAAACCCCGTCTCTACTAAAAAATACAAAAAACTAACCGGGCGAGGTGGCAGGCGCCTGTAGTCCCAGCTACTCGGGAGGCTGAGGCAGGAGAATGGCATGAACCCGGGAGGCAGAGCTTGCAGTGAGCTGAGATCCGGCCACTGCACTCCAGCCTGGGCGACAGAGCGAGACTCCGTCTCAAAAAAAAAAAAAAAAAAAAAAAAAACACAAAAAAATTAGCCAGGCATGGTGGTGAGTGCCTGTAAATCCCAGCTACTTGGGAGGCTGAGGCAGGAGAATAGCTTGAACCCAGGAGGCAGAGGTTGCAGTGAGGGAGATTGCGCCACTACACTCCAGCCTGGGCAACAAGAGTGAGACTCTGTCTCAAAAAAAACAAAAAACACCAACAAAAACACACACACACACAACAAAAAGTATTTTGGAAAGAGTAAGACACACAAAAGTGTAACATTCTGTCACAACCTCCTATGTACCCAGCCTCAACACTAGCAACTTTATTTTACAAAGGAAACTGAAAGTAGTAGCCAGGAATGTAGGAGGAAGACCAGGTAAGGACTGTGTCAGTGAAGCACGTCAAAGAGAGAGATCAACAGTGACAAATAAAGGGTAGATGTTCTGTAGGTTGAGCAGAGGTCAAATCCCCGCTGACATCATGGTCCTATGTTGTCCCATGGGCTTCTCACACAATACATGTGACTGTTAAGGTGCCAGCTGCCCCTCAACCTGCTTCTCCTCTTATTTTCTCTATCAAAGAGTCTTCAAGAGTTTCTGTTTGGGATGAAAGCAGGGACTGAGACTTGGACTTGAGCTCAGGGAGTTTATTTGGGAGATGATCCTGGGAAGCAGGGTGCGAGAGCAAAAAGAGTGAGGCAGGGAAGAAGGAAAAGCCACAAAGAGTATGTTATTGAGCTGGTTACCACTGTGAGCAAATGAAGCTCGATCTGGCTGGGCCCGTGAGGAACTGGGTAGAATGCATCTCAGATTGGCCCTCAGCAGCATAGGAAGCCAGGGCACTTCAATGGTCTCTCGTGCCCCGTTTCTTGAGCGCTGTACTGGGGATATTAGCCTCCTTGCATTTCTGGGCTGCTCAAGGCAGAAAGCCAGCCATGTGGTGGCCGTTAAGGAGGGAAGCTGTGAGTGCCTGGAGGGACTGTCTGCCACAGCTGCACCCGAATCTGAGCAGGGAGAGAGGGTATAGAGTACAGGACACCTAAAGTTGTCTGCTGCAGCTCCATCACCGGCTTGATAGGATCTAACCTCCTTCTCATGACACTGGTGTTCTCCTATTAACCAGGCCAGAAACATGGGAGTTATTCTAAATGCTTCCCTCATTACCTTCTCTCCCTTGTTTGTCTCTGCAGCCATGCTTTTAGTTCAGGTGGTCATTTCTTGAGTACCATGGTAATGATCTCCTTATCTTTTATTAAATGCCAATGACACTAAAAAATGATTTTGGAGGTCGGGCACAGTAGCTCACGCCTGTAATCCCAACACTTTGGGAGGCTGAGGCAGGTGGATCACCTGAGGTCAGGAGTTCGAGACCAGGCTGGCCAACATGGCAAATCCTGTCTGTACTAAAAATACAAAAAAAAAAAAAAAAAATTATCTGAGTGTGGTGGCATGCGTCTATAATCCCAGCTACTTGGGAGGCTGAGGCAGGAGAATTGCTTGAACCCGGGAGGCAGAGGTTGCAGTGAGCCGAGATCACGTCATTGCACTCCAGCCTGGGCGATGGAGTGAGACTCTGTCAAAAAAAAAAAAAAAAAAAATTAGAGATGATGTGGAGTCCATGGAGGGGTACATGACTCAGTACTAGGGACACGGAGAAAGCTTCCAGGAAGAAGTGACTTCTGAGTTGAAATCTGAGGACTGAGTAGGAATAAGAAAAAGAAGTATGATGAAAGTTCAGTTATAGGGAAGACCATGTGTGAAAGCTCAAAAATGGCATGGCAAATTTAAGACACTAAACTGACCCTTGTCAGTTTATCTGAAGTGTGATGGAGGAAGAGAAGAGAGATTGGCCAGATCATACAGGATTCTGCTAACCTTATGAACAAATATTGACTTTATTCAAAAGGCAATGGGAAGCCTGAAGATTTAAGACAGGAGGGTGATGGGATTGAATCTGAGTTTTAGTAAGATCACTTTGACCAAAGTATGGGAAAAAATTAGTAGATCACACTCATTTTTGGCTATTTGGCTACAAACCCTTTGTTGGGTGCCTGGCCAGTGTCTCTTCCCCACCTGCTGCCATAGTCATGGTTTTCCTTTAGAGGATTTCACATCTTCAACCATTTGATTGGGGTGTGATGAGCTCTTCTTCCCAACCATTGCTAAGTTAATTAGCGCACTGACCACAGTGGCTGGTTCAGGGATGGGAACTTGATCCATTTTAAGTGAGTGAGAGAATATGAGTCTCAGGACTTGTATAGCAGTTACTAGTATGAAGATGTGAGGTGTGAATTGCTGTAGCCAGGCCATGACTATTATGGGAGAATCTGGAGCTGTTGGAAAACCACTGTATGAAACATGATGATGCCATGAAAGGCAGAGAGAGAAGGGGGGAACTGATTTCATGGTAACATTGTATCAACTTTTGGATCAAGCCTTATTTACTTTTTACTGTTTTTTTTTTTTTTAGATAGAGTCTTGCTCTGTTGCCCAGGCTGGACTGCGGTGGTGTGATTACAGTCACTGCAGCCTTGACCTCATAGGTTCAAGTGATCCTCCCACCTCAGCCTCCTGAGTAGCTGGGGCCATAGATGCATGTCACTATGCCCAGCTAATTAAATTTTTTTTTTTTTTTTTTTTGTAGAGACGGGGTATCTTTATGTTGCTCAGACTGGTCTCAAACTCCTGGGCTCAAGCAATTCGCCTACCTTGGCCTCCCAAATTGCTGGGATTATTGGCATGACCACCACGCCTGGCCTCAAGCCTTATTTAAAGCCACCTCTTCCTCTGGACTTTACAGTAAAGTGAGCTAATACATTCTCTGTATTGTTTAAACCAGTTGAACTGGAGATTGGTTTACTGTAACCTAAAGATTCCTAACTGATACAGAAATGAGTTCCATAAGGTGTTTCAAGCAACAGGCCCTAAAAATGGGATTGTCCAACCAAAGAGGTAAGATGAAGGATAAAGAACCCCTACATTTTCGGCTGAGAAACTGGTCATCTAATTAGCTCTACAGTTTCCTGTTGTGACGGTCCTGATGTGCAGATCACGTGCCTACTGCGGCTGTAGCGGTACACTACTTAGTAAAAAAATGTAGTGTTGGATTGCGTTGGCTTCTTCTTGTTACTATTAGTAAAGTACTATAAAACGATAAGCTGCTAGCTGGGTGCAGTGGCTCACGCCTGAATCCAGCACGTTGGGAGGCCAAGGCAGATGGATCATGAGGTCAGGAGTTCGAGGTTGGCCTGGGTAACATGGTGAAACGCTGTCTCCATTAAGAATACAAAAATTAGCTGGTCGTGGTGGCATACGCCTGTAATCCCAGCTACTCAGGAGGCTGAGGCAGGAGAACCTCTTGAACCCAGGAGGCAGAGGTTGCAGTGAGCTGAGATCGCGCCACTACCCTCTAGCCTGGGTGACAGAGTGAGATTCCGTCTCAAAAAAAAAAAAAAAAAAAAAAGGTAAGCTTATGCTCAAACTAGCCTACCGCAAAACAAAGAAGGAAGAAAATACAGCTTTGATAAGAGAAGCCCTTTGTGCCTATGGTAAAAAAAAAAAAAAAAAAAAAAAAGACTGAGAAGTACTGGAAAACTCCAAAAACTTTGTCTCAATGTAAGTTAGTATTAGGTTAGTGCAAAAGTAATTGCGTTTTTTGCCATCGAAAAGAATTGCAAAACTGTAATTACTTTTGCACTAACCTAATATGAACAGAAGCAGGGATGGGGAGTGCATTGTATGGGGTATGGGATATGAGATATGGGATATGGGATATAGAACATGGGACATGAGACATGGGATATGGATATGGTCTATGGGATATGGATATGGGTTATGGGCTATGGGATATGGATATAGGATATGGGCTATGAGATATGGATATGGGCTATGGGCTATGGGATATGGATATAGGATATGGGTTATGAGATATGGATATGGGCTATAGGATATGGATGTGGGATATGGATATGGGCTACGGGATATGGATGTGGGATATGGGATATGGGATATGGATGTGGGATATGGATATGGGCTATGGGCTATGGGATATGGATGTGGGAAATGGATGTGGAATATGGGACATGGGATATGGGCCATGGGGTATGAGATATGGGCTATGGATGTGGGATATGGGCTATGGGATATGGATGTGGGATATGCGATATGTAATATGGGATATAGGATATGGGATATGGTTGAAGGCTTATCCCTAGCTCCTTCCCAAGCACCTCCTGGTTTTTACTTCTTCTAAAACAAAGGTGGCCATAACCTCCATGACAGATGTAAGTAGGACACAGCTTATAGGCAATGACCAGATTTAGAGTGCCTCCCAGCCAGTTTCTTCAAGTTGTTCAAAGGTACAGTTCGAGACTAAATGTAAGGCTTGGGAAGAAAACTAAGACCTATTTGCTTAGATAAAGAAATATCCAGGCCAGACTGCAGACTGCAGACTCAAAAACTAGTCTCACAAAGAGCTCTGGTTTCAGCTGGGTGCGGTGGCTCATGCCTGCAGTCTCAGCGCACTTTGGGAGGCCGAGGTGGGCAAATCGCCTGAGGTTGGGAGTTCGAGACCAGCCTGACCAACATGGAGAAACCCCCATCTCTACTAAAAATACAAAAATTAGCTGAGCTTGGTGCCGCCTGCCTGTAATCCGAGCTACTGGAGAGGCTGAGGCAGGAGAATTGCTTTAACCTGGGAGGTGGAAGTTGCAGGGAGCCGAGATCACGCCATTGCATTCCAGGGCAACAGGAATGAAACTGCCTCAAGGGAAAAAAAGAAAAAAAAAAAGCTCTGGTTTCATATACTAGCTGATAGAATCAACCAGAAGCAAATAAACTTGAAGCCCACAAAGAAGCTTCAAGCCCAGATGACAATGGCTGGAGACTTTTCAACTCCTAACATAATTCTCAGGTCCCAAAGCACAATGAATCTGTCTTCACAGAACCACTGCTTTAATGTCTTCTGTGAACATTAAAACAGTGGTTCTCACACTTTTGTGTACATAAGATGTTTATTAAAAATATAGATTATTGGGCTTCATCCCCAAAGAATCTGATTCCTTCCATCTGGGATTGGGCTTAGGGATCTGCATTATTAACAAATATCCTTGATGAATCACATGTGGGGGGCTAGGGAGCCCTGCTTTGGGAAACATTGAATTTAAGGAAATTATTACCTTTTCTTTTTTTTTTTTTTTTTTTTGAGACAGAGTCTCTCTGTGTCACCCAGGCTGGAATGCAGTGGCATGATCTCAGCTCACTGCAAGCTCCGCCTCCCAGGTTCATGCCATTCTCCTGCCTCAGCCTCCTGAGTAGCTAGGACTACAGGTGCCCGCCACCACACCCAGCTCATTTTTTGTATTTTTAGTAGAGACGGAGTTTCACCGTGTTAGCCAGGATGGTCTCGATCTCCTGACCTCGTGATCCGCCTGCCTCCGCCTCCCAAAGTGCTGGGATTACAGACATGAGCCACTGCGCCCAGCCTTTTTTTTTTTTTGAGACGGAGTCTCGCTCTGTTGCCCAAGCTGGAGTGCAGTGGCATGAGCTCGGCTCACTGCAACCTCTGCCTCCTGGGTTCAAGTGATTCTCCTGCCTTAGCCTCCCCAGTAGCTGGGATTACAGGTCCGTGCCACCATACTTGGCTTATATATATATATATATTTTTTTTCTTTTTTCTTTATTTAAATTTTTGTAGTTTTAGTAGAGATGGGGTTTCACCATGTTGGTTGGTCAGGCTGGTCTCGAACTCCTGACCTTGTGATCTGCCAGCCTAGGCCTCCCAAAGTGCTGGGATTACAGGCGTGAGTCACAGCGCCTGGCCTAGTATTAAATTCTTTAGGGATGATCAGCAGGACTCATTTTGTCCTGATAGTATCTGTGCACTGTGTAGCGCCCAGAGTGAGAGCTCAGCACAGCCTTGTCTATTAGACCTGAAAAGCATGGGTTTCTAGAGCCAAGGTGGGTTTGGGAAGTTTGCAGAATATGATTTCAGGAATTGATTTGCCCTGAGTCCCTGCTCCCTTACTCCTTGATTATGTTTGATTCTGCCTTGGCTCTATTAGGATTGCTTTGTCCAGACACTGACCTGGCAGTGAGTGTGCCTGGGATCCTCTGTCAGTGTCCCTTGTATAGTCAGAGAGTTCTGGACACGTCTGTGGGAGGTAGAGAATGTGACAAACTCTGGGGAGAGTGTTTACTAGGCTTTTCCATGTTTATTTTCTTTCCTTCACCTCACCTTAGGACAGGGAGTATTCTGAAAGCCTTAGTGAAGCAGTTACACTTTTCTGGCACCTTGAATGACTCATATGTCTCAGTGCCACACACACCCTCCATTGAAGTCCTTGGGATTGTCAAGGTCAGGATATTTAAAGCCACATTCTTGGGAGTGCTCTGGACATTGCCAGGTCAGCTCAGGATGAGGGAGGTGCCCAGAGACAGCTGTCAGTGTCAGTGCCCATAGTTTATGGTGAGTCTAATCGTAAATGCCATTTATAGGTATGGTCTTATCATTGTTTAGTTATAGCTGGTGATGGCCAAGTGACTATGGGTTTCTCTTCTTTCATTCTCCTAAACTTTTTTTGTTTTTTAAAGAAAGTGTCTTGCTCTGTTGCTGAGGCTGGAGTACAGTGGCATGGTGACAGCTCACTGCAGCCTTGAACTCCTGGCTCAAGTGATCCTCCTGCTTCAGCCTCCTGAGTAGCTGGGACTGCTGGCACATGCCACCATGCTCAGTTAATTTTTTCATTTTTTTTTTTTTTTTTTTTTTTTTGTAGAGACAAGGTCTTTCTCGTTGCCTAGGCTGACCTCAAACTCCTGGCCTCAAGTGATCCTCCTGCCTTGGCCTTCCAAAGTGTTGGGATCACAGGCATGAGCCACTGCACCTGGCCTCATTCTCCTAAACATTTATTTCTTTTCTATTTTTCTTTCTTGTTTGCTTTTTCTTTTTATTTCTTTTTTTAACTGAATCTTATGTTTACTGAGATATCCTAAACATTTAATTCAGCACCTACTATATTCAAGACGCCAGAGAGAATACAAAGATGTGTAGACATAACTGTACTCCAGATTAACTCACAGACTAGAAAGCAACTTGGTGGCCCTGCAGGGAGACTCATGAGCGATAGTCATACTCACAGGTAAGGTATTATAAGCTCACTGAAAAAGAGCTTCCAACCTGCACTGGTGGAGATAATGGTGGGGCATAGGGAAATCTTCTGAAAGCAAGGTCCTGAGCTGAATATACAAATTTAAGCAGAAGTTATCCAGAACAACTTCTGTTTCTGGTCAAGGTGCAATAACAGGGATGGACTTTACCCTCCTTCCTGAAGCAATTAAAATGTTGTATAAAATATATGAAGCAATGGTTTTGCATATCAGACAGCACAGGACAGTGATCCCTGAGAGAGGGAAAACAAGTGAGCTGAGCTGTACATTTGCTCCATCCTACTGCCTTGAGAGAGTTTCCAGGCTGCTCTGCAAAGAGGAGCAACCCAGGCAGAGTCCAATAGTCTTTCTGAGCTGAGGAGATGGAACAGGGAATTCAGGGAGGCCAAGGCAGCTATAGTTTTAAGGGCAGTGTGCCAGACAGGAGAGAGCTACAGAGAGATGAAGGAGGAGAATAAGGGTGGAGGGCAGGAGATGCAGGGAGAGAGAGAGCGTGAGAGAGAGGCAGAAATCTGCAGAGGTCCCATTGAGTCGTCAGCTGTGTACTGATCAGAGCATGTATGTGAGGAAAGTATCTGAGTCTAGGGAAACAACCACACAAAAGGAGCAGAGGAAATAATTAATCCCTGGAGTGTATGTTCTCACCAGCCAGTTGAAAAACCTCATAAATCACAAGACATCAGAGTACTCAGAAGGGTATTATCTCAGTAGTGGGGCAAAGTTAGCACTAAACTAGTGGATATTATGGTCCTAACTAACAAAGTTTAAACACAATCAAACTTCAAAAGATCTGTTTCCAAATAACTGTGTCTCAGAACAAAGTTCAAGAGTATTTACATAAATATAAAAATATGCAACACCCAACAAGGTAAAATTCACAATGTATACTATCCAGTCAAAAATTATTGGATACAGGCATACAAATAATGAGGAAAATATGACCAATAACAAGGAAAATAAACCAATCAATAGAAACAGACCCAGAAATGACATAGATGTTAGAAAAAGAACATTAGTAGACAAGGACATTAAAATAGTTACTACATGTTTAAGAAAATAAAAGAAAGATTAAGTGTGTTAAATAAAGGCATGGAAGATATTTAAAAGATCCAAATTAAACCTCTAGCAATGAAAAATATAATGTGAAATGAAAAATATACTGAAATGGCTGGGCACGGTGGCTCAAGCCTGTAATCCCAGCACTTTGGGAGGCCGAGACGGGCGGATCACGAGGTCAGGAGATCGAGACCATCCTGGCTAACACGGTGAAACCCCGTCTCTACTAAAAAATACAAAAAAAACTAGCCGGGTGAGATGGCGGGCGCCTGTAGTCCCAGCTACTTGGGAGGCTGAGGCAGGAGAATGGCGTAAACCCGGGAGGCGGAGCTTGCAGTGAGCTGAGATCCGGCCACTGCACTCCAGCCTGGGCGACAGAGCAAGACTCCGTCTCAAAAAAAAAAAAAAAAAGAAAAATATACTGAAATAAAAAACATACTGGATGAAATCAATAGCAGAGTAAACACTGCAGAGATAAAGACAAATGAACCTGAAGCTATAGTCACAGAGACTATCCAAAAGAAACACAGAGAAGAAAGATTGAGGAAAACAAAAAAGAGCAGAGCACCAGTGATCTGTAAGAAAACTTCAAGTGGCCTAATATTTGTGTAATTAGGGTCCCAGGAAAAGGGAGATGGTAAAAAAAATTTGAAGAAATAATGGCCAAATATATTTCAAATTTGATGAAAACTGTAAGTCTACAAATCCAAGAAGCTTAATGAACCCTTAACACAAAAAGCTAGAGAACTACACAAAGACACATCATAACCAAACTGTTTAAAACCATTGTGAAGCAGAATGTCTTACAAGCAGCTAGAGGAAAACAGGATACACTATGTACAAGGGTACAACATTAAAAATGACAGCAGGCCAGGCACGGTGGCTCACGCCTGTAATCCCAGCACTTTCGGAGGCCAAGGCAGGCTGATCATGAGGTCACGAGATTGAGATCATCCTGGTTAACACAGTGAGACCCTGTCTCTACTAAAAATACAAAAAGGTAGCCAGGCGTGGTGGCGGGCGCCTGTAGTCCCAGCTACTCTGGAGGCTGAGGCAGGAGAATGGTGTGAACCTGGTAGGTGGAGCTTGCAGTGAGCCGAGATCGCACCACTGCACTCCAGCATGGGCAACAGAGTGAAACTCTGTTTCAAAAAAAAAAAAAAAAGAAAAACAAAAACAAAAAGAAGTCTGCTGTTTTTTGTTTTTGTATTTTTTTTTTTTTTTTTTTTTGAGATGGAGTCTCACTCTGTGGCCTAGACTGGAATGCAGTGGCATGATCTTGGCTCACTGCATTCTCTGCCTCCCGGGTTCAGGCAATTTTCCTGCTTCAGCCTCCTGAGTAGCTGGGATTACAGGCGTGGGTCACCACACCCAGCTACTTTTTGTATTTGTAGTAGAGACAGGGTTTCGGCATGTTGGCCAGGCTGGTTTTGAACTTCCGACCTCAGGTTATCTGCCCTTCTTGGCCTTCTAAAGTGCTGGGATTACAGGCGTGAGCCACTGCACCTGGCCACAGACTTCTTTTTGCAAACAGTGAAAGCCAGAAGACAGTGGAGTAACATCTTTTGAATACTGAAGGAAAAAAATTGTCATCCTAGAATTCTATACCCAACAAGAGTAGCTTTCAAAAATGAAGGGGAAATAAAAACTTTTTTGGCATTTAAAATGTCAAGGATCACCAGAAGACTTGAATTATAAAAAACAGTGACAGAAGTCCTTCAAACAGAAGGAAAATTACACTAGATAGAAATCTGAATCTATACAAAGCAATTTAAGAGCCCTGGACATGGGGAATTCTATCTAATAAATGAATAAGTAATAACAGAATAGAGTAACAAAATTTTGTATGCTCTAATGAATTAATGAGTGTAGGCAATGATCAACAATGACTGACAATGTGACAAAAAGAGAGGCAACCAGGTATTGTATACCACCCATGTGAAGTAACATTGTCAAAAAATAAGAACAAAAAGAGATAATAATAATCAAACCTGACCCTGCCCACTGGATCTAACTATCAATTTACTGTCTTTACGAGAGACAGAGAAACATGTTAAATGATATCACTGTGTTTTGATTTTTTTTTTTTTAAATCCAGATTTGGGAAATTCTGTAAGATAAACAATCAAATTTTTTTTTTCATCAAAAAAAGTGCAAGGGGAGAGAGATTTACAAAGAGAGAGAATTATAAACAAGAGACTCTGGAGACATATCAATTAATCACAATATATGGATCTTGTTTAGATTCCTACTTCAAACAAACATACTAAAAAAGGAAAAAGAATTCAAAATCATTCAGGGGAATGTGAACACTGGCAGTATTTTATAACATTAAAGAATTATTGAAGAGAAAATGGTTACCTATGCCAATAGAGGAGGAAGCTCGCCTCAGGGGTGGGGACAGCATAGGCAAAGACATCCTCTTTAGTGAGGGGTGACAGTTTAGTAGTTACAGGAGAAAGGACACCTGCTGCAAAAACATCCTCTTACTTTGTCTCTGGGCTAGAGCTGACTATGGTGCTCTGGTTTCTGAGAAAGGAAAATGCAGCGTATTGACATGGAGACTATTTCTGTCCACCACTTCTGGCTTCCCTGGGTGTAGCAGGCACCTAAGGGCAGGGGAGAAGTGTTACTGAGGGTTTTCAAGGTCACTCTTAGCAACAAGAGAAAAGGACCTGGTGGTTTGGGTGGAACAGAGGCTTTGAGTACATTGATCTCATCCCACTCTCCCAGCTCTGCCCTGGGATTAGAAGACAAGGAAGGAGGAGAGGTATAGCACGAAGAACAGGAAAGTATGGAGGGAAGTGAAGAGAAGAAAGGAGGAGGAGAAGAGGCAAGAGAAGGAGGGGCTGAAGTTAGAGCTCAGGATGTGTTCAGTTGTTTTAAAGTAGCAACTGACTTAGGGCCCCTAAACAGTAGGTAGAAGACGGGCATAGTGGCTTGTTGCACTTGTAATCCCCGTGACTCAGGAGGCTGAGGTAGGAGGATCGCTTGAGGCCAGGAGTTTGAGACCAGCCTGGGCAGCATAGTAAGACCCTATCTCCAAAAAAATTTTAAAATTCGCTGAGTGTGGTGGTGCGGCCTGTAGTCTCAGCTACTTGAGCCCAAGAGTTAGAGGCTGCTGTGAGCTATGATCACACCACTGTACTCCAGCCTAGGTGATAGAGTGAGACCCTGTCTCTAAAAGACAAAACCAAAACCAAACCCCAGTAGGTAGAATGCTACCCTGTCTCCTCTCCCTACTTGCAGTTCAGTTCAGAGGCAAAGTAGGGGTGTAAGGAGGGATAAAGGGGATCCTCTGGCTGCAGAGATTGAAGAGTTTGCTCAGTGTTGACAGGACAAGCCAGAGGACCTGACCCCGTGTATCCACAGCCACCCATGGTGAACGATGTATGCCATGGTACCTTTGTCCTGTGGTTTTCTGTTGTACAGAGATGCCCAGTGAGAAATAATAATACTTATTAGTCAACATTATTAAGTACTGACTATGCCAAGCCCTATTCCAAGTGTTTCCATATTAACTCATTTCATCTTGTCAAGAATCCTTTCAGGAAGGTACAGTTATTATTAAACCCATCTAATAAGTGAGGTAACTGCGCCCAGAGAGATCAAGTAACTTTCTTAAGGTCACAAAGATATTAAGTGGCCCAGATGTAATTGAACCTAAGAAAAGTCTAGTTCCACAGCACGTGCTCTTCACAACTACCCAGAATGGTGGTGGTGACCTGGGCCAACCCTAATGTGACCTCAGCCCCCTCCCCCAGACAGAGCTTTAGAAAGCCTCCACCTTCTTCCCCCAGAGCAGTTGGGGCCCAGGGCTGGAACTGTCTTCCCAGTGTTCTAGAAGAGACCTTGAAACACCACTAGAAAAGCCACCCTGAGCATGAAAGGCTGGTAGGACCTCAAGGCTGGGCCAGAATTTGCCAAAAACAACAGCGGGCCTGCCCTAAACTGTTCTGAGGCTGCACAGCCTGGACGTCAGGTTGTCTTGTCCATGATTCTTATCAGCTCTCCACAGAGTGAGCACTAGAGTCTGCGGCATTTCCATCCCGGCATATTCCGAGGGCCAGGAGAAGGCGCTGTCCCAGGCAGCACTCTCGGTGGGAGGCGGGGAGCTCGGGAAGGCCCGTATGTGAATCCCAGCCCGGCTCTTGGTGGGCAGCTGGGTCCCCTCCCCAGGTTCTGGCAGAACACCCTTGAACAATTTAGCCTGAAATAGCATAAGAACTTCTTTCCTATTTTTTTCCAGGCTTTTGGATGAAATTATATTTTACAAATGACTCATTATTATATTTATAGCTTCTCTCCAAATGATTCAAATTGTGGTTTGTCGCCTCCCTGTCTCTCAGCTCCCCCCAGCTCGACAGGAAAAAGTGCTGTTTACTGTATGGCCAGGTGTGGCTGCAAGAGCGGCTTTGCCTCTCCCTATAATTACGTTTGCCTAAGCCCTGACAAGCACCCCGGCACATTTAGTCATGAGCAGCCTTTGTTCCAGCATGTTGTCGGGAGACAGCATCCGACATTAACTGGGCTTGGAATCTGCTCCTGTAGGAAGTGCATGTGTGTGGTGCGGGGTGCGGGGAGTGGGGAGTGTGGGGGAGGCTGTGACAGAGGGTGCCTTTGTGAGGGCAGAGGCTGGAGAGGCTGGGCTGCAGCTTCTCCCTCAAAGCACCCTGTGAAAAGGCTGGGGTGGGCTACGCCCCCGGAGGGCCTCAGAAGAAACGTTATTCCTTTCCACCCCCAGCCTCCATGGAGGAGCTGAGAGGGCCGCTGGTGGAGAAGCTGGTGGCTCATACATTCCAGGCTGTGCTAGTGGTCTGGCCAGTGACACTCCATGGTTTCTTGTGAGGAACCACTCTGGCTCTTTCAAGAATGGGGAGTTCTTGAATTCTCTCCCCCTTTCCAGGGAGCTCTCAGCCACAGTGATTGCTCAGAACCCCTCCCCCTCCCCTCCACCCAGCTCTCAGGAAGGTGTGGTAAGGTTAGAGCAGCTTGCTCTTAAACAGGCCACCTTTGAGAGGAGGGGTGGAGAGGAGGTTGGGATGAGGTCCCATTTGTAGGAACAGTTTATTCCATTGGTCGTCCGTGGGATCAAGGTCCTCTGGGTCTGTGCTGGCTGGGTACTAAGTAAAGTTAAAATCCCATAAATTTTACAACTCACGGTGACATTCTCAGAGCCCACAACAACCCTGTGCCCCTCTGGGTCCTCGGACCTGGGGTGTGGTGATACGCAGACGCCCCTGACTGGCTTGGATTGAAGGCTTGGGGCCGCAGCAAGGACAGTCCACCCTGAGTGTCCCAAGGCCCACAGGCAAGCAGGGAAACAGGCTACCCTATGAGAGAACGGCTTTGCAAGAAATCTCTCTGTTCCCCTCCCTTGGCTTTAAGTGAAAAGCGAGCTCCTGTAGGTTGCAGATTCTGCCGCTGTGGTGTGGCAGTGGCTTGGGAGGTTGGGCTGGATGAGGTCGGAACCTGAAGTTGTCCGTGGTCCAAGCCCTGGGCCCTGGTCGTGTCCCCAGACACAACCCCAGCCCGGGTTCCTTTGAGTCTGCTTCCATTTTCACTTCTTGGCACTGCCTGAGTGAGTGGGAAGGGGACTCGGAAGGAGGTGATGTGGGAATGGGTGTGGACAAGCATAACGTCATTGTTGGTGAAATCAGTCTGAAGCCCTAACCAGATGACTTCCATCTGGGCTAAGCCGGGTCACTGTGAGGTGTGTGAGACGGGCCTGAGTGTGGCTGGGGCCAGAGACATGGAGTACAGGGACCTCTGCCTCTGGGTGTTCCCTGGAGGTAGGAGGGGACAGCTGAGAGAAGGACAGAGAGGGTCTTGGTGAGGCAGGGGAGGGCAGAGGGAGGAAGAGTGTGGACTTTACCTGGGCTGTGGGGACCTGAACTTCTTCCTAAGGCCTGAGGGAAAGAGAGACTTCCTGACAAGAAGTGCTACCTCTTACATCCTAATGGACCAGAGCCAGGGCAGCGGGACCAGCTGGCAGCCAGACTGAGGGGCAGCCAATGCCACTGTCTGAAGCCACTATCAGGCCACCGTCTTTTATGAGAACTTTAGTCTTGTATCCACCCTACTCGTGCTGTCACCTTTTCATTTGTCTTTTGAGAGTCAACATGCCCGAGTGCTGTGAACGTTATGAGAGGGGGCTGTTGGGAACACATGCTCCTGGGAATCAGCCCTTCCCTCTGTCCTGTTCCCACTCCTCCCTGATGATGCTCCTGCTCAGAACCCACTCCTCACCTCAGTGAAGCAATGCAGTGGGCACCCTGTGGACAAAGCTGGATATTGGTTCTGAATAAAAGCAAATCATGGGGAAAATCAGTGTCTCAGTAAAATGGAGTTTTCTTAGTAGAGACCAGACTGTGAAGGACCTTGCTTCATTCCATCTTTGAGGAGGACGATGATTTAGGGACATTGGCCCAAGATCAAAGTGGTATTTTTAGACTGTATTTACTGAGCTATTTGCCGGCTACCTCCTTATTTCCAGGTAGCAACTTCTTTCTAATGTCTGAGGTGTTTAAGAGATGATGAAGCTTGCACATACTTCTCAAAGTGTGTTCACATCCATTATTTCACTGGGGACCGGCTATTATCTTCTCCATTTTCTTTATAAGGACATTGAAAGAGATTAAATAACTTACCCAAGGCCGCATAGCTAGTTAACGACTGAACTAGGCTTAAAACCAACTCTGAAGGCTCCTATTCCAGTGTCAGCTGCTGCGTGCTTCTTCTGTTTTCCATCAGTTTGGAAGGGGAGCCTAAAGTCTACAGCCACGTGGGTGGGGTCAGCAGAAAGATGATTGAACACCAAGCCTGAGGCAGGTGAGGCTGATCTCCTGAGCACAGACTGTCTGCCCAGGAGTTCACAGAAGTGATATGATCCAAAGTTGCTGAGGGAAAAGACCCTATTTGTGGAATTAACTGCAGGTCTCTCTTGAGGTCAGAATGAATGTTATTGACATTATTTTTTGTATTGTGGTAAGGTATACATAATGGAAAATGTACCATTTTGGCTGGGCATGGTGGCTTACGCCTGTAATCCCAGCACTTTGGGAGACCGAGGTGGGCGCATCACCTGAGGTCAGGAGTTTGAGAACAGCCTGCCAACATGGTGAAACCTCATCTCTGCTAAAAATACAAAAATTAGCTGGGCGTGGTGGTGGGCGCCTGTAGTCCCAGCTACTCGGGAGACTGAGGCAGGCGAATCACTTGAACCCAGGAGGCAGAGGTTGCAGTGAGCTGAGATGGCGCCTCTGCACTCCAGGCTGGATGACAGAGTGAGACTCCGTCTCAATAAATAAACAAAATAAAATAAAATAAAATAAAATATACCATTTTAACAATTTTTAAGTGTACAGTTTAGTGACACGAAGTATTTTTATCTTCCCAAACTGAAACTCCACACCCACTAAACAATAACTCCCCCTTCTACCCTCTCCCCAGCTCCTGGTAACCACTATTCTACTTTCTGTCTCTGGGAATTTGGCTACTCTAGGTACCTTATGTAAGGGGAATCATACAATATTTTGTGCTTTTGTATCTGTTTCATGCTGACTTATTTTTAATTAGATCACCATTTCAACTGCAGCAGGAATGCGGATCAGTGATGTGCCATGCCTATAGAGGAGTAAAGAAAGAAAAAAAGAAGGAGCAAAAAGGAAAAAGAAAACAGGAACATTTTGGGGTGGATTTCTTGACTGTCAGGGGTACCAGATGTAAGGGGGCGGTGGTGGGGGGTGGATAGGAAGAAAGTGTTACATAGAAAACAAAATGCTGTGCTTTATCATTCCAGGGGCGGGCTGGCATCTATCCTGGAGGTAGATGCCTCTGTTTTGAGGATTAAGCTATGGTGAACCCCGATAGGGAAGTGCTCTGGTGAGAACAATGAGACTTTCTGTGCATGCAGAAGGCAAGACAAATTGTTTTTGCAAGACAAATTGTTTTGAATCCCCAGGAACTTGGAGTTTGGGTAGAAGGGTCTAGAAGAGAAGAGGAAGGCTGGAGAGAAGATGGTTTAAAACAGTTGGGACTTAGGGGACAGTGAGAAGTTTTCTGAGGTGGGAGATGGTTGGTGAACGTTCAGGGTAATATCTATTCGTAGATTCTCATTTGCTTACTGCCATTTCCTCTCTATGACCCCTAACCTTGAGTAAAAGTTTGCTGCTGTGTGAGTTGTGGGTGGCTGGGGGAATGCAGGGATGGGGCTAAGCAGAGGGTGATAAAGAGGGGGTGGGAGAGGAGAGCAGCTGCGGGAGGAGAGGTGCAGTTAGAGGGTGAGAGGTGGGAAGCAGGGAAGCCCAGCCAGAGGTCACCAGAGGAAGCACAAACCTGAGAATCTTGGCACTCAGAAGGTGGGGGGTTGTGGCAAGATTTGAGAGGCACTGCAAGGCTGGGGGGACACAATGATGGAGTCCCTGCACGTAGGGGAATGGGGCTGGAGTCACTGCTTGGATATTACAGGGCAGGCATGCCAGTTAGACAGCCTGAAGGAAGGAGTGGATGGATTTCTCTTCTTGGAGACCTTCGGCAACATTTGGACAAGGCACAGCCTGGGTAATGAGGAAGTCCCTGCAACACAGCTCACTGCCTTCAAGATTTCCAGATGCACAGAGAAGAGGACTGTGTTTCTCAAAACAGAGATGGAGGTAGAACCAAAGCCAAACCCTGAACATGTCTCGAGCTTTCAAAACAACATTCTCTTTAAAATCATCTGAAAGCAGAGATATATGGCAGTTGACTATCTCTGATGGAGACATATGCCTTATTTATTTATTTATTTATTTATTTATTTATTTATTTATATTTTTAAGACAGGGTCTCGCTCTGTTGCCCAGGCTGGAGTGCAGTGGCGTGATCTCAGCTCACTGCAACCTCCGCCTCCCTGGTTCAAGTGATTCTCCTGCCTCAGCCTCCCGAGTAGCTGGGACTATAGGATGTGCCACCACACCTGGCTAATTTTTGTATTTTTAGTAGAGACAGGGTTTCACCGTGTTGGCCAGGCTGGTCTTGAACTCCTGTCCTCAATCGATCTGCCTGCCCCGGCTTCCCAAAGTGCTGGCATTACAGACATGAGCCACTGTGCCTGGCCAACATATGCTTTTTGTACCCCCTAGACATAGGAACCCAGTGAGAAGGCCGGGCTGCTCCCACCCAGAGATCCTGGAGGAGCCTGACATGGAAAATGGGCTGTGTGTCGTGTTGTTGGGAATTCTTGGTGATTCTTTGGCCAGGTCCTGGGCTGAATGTGGGCCGGGGATGGAGCCCTGCCTGGAATCAGTGATGCATCCTGAAATCTCTGGACCAGCCTGCATGGTGACGGAGCCCACAGTGAGGCTGGCCGAGGACATTTCCCTCTTGTCCTCTCCAGCCTTGGCCCCGAGAACCAAGGCTCTAGGCTCATCTGGCTGGATGGATCCTGTTTTTGGCCCAGCCCAGTATCCCTTTGTTACTTGGGACCTGGGGAAAAAGGCCTGGCTTGGCTCACACTTGAGGAGGTTTGCCAAATGTGTTAGTTACCACTAAAAAGCTTGTAAACCTGGGGTGCAGGATGCTGTGGGGGCCTGGGCTGGCTCGAGGATGTGCTGTTTAGAAGTTCCAGAAGTTCCCTGCCGGCTGGGAGAGAAGAATGTCCCTGCAGAGTCAGAGGCGAGCCTGCCCTGGGCCTGGGCCAGCTTTCCCTCTCGCGGGCCCCTCTGCTCTGGGGGAGCTGTGTTCCCTTCTACTCAGGCAGCTTGGGAAAGACCAGAGGCCCTTTCAGGGAAGGGAGAACAAGGGAAACAGGCCTGAAATGACTGTCGTGAAAGCCCACTTCTGAGCTTCAGCCCAGAGCACAAATGCATTTTCTTCTCAGTTAAGAGAATGTGGAGAGTTCCAAGAGGTTGTTCAGGGGAAATAGAGAGCCTCAGAGCCCTGGTACTAGGAGGACCTTAAAGACCAGTTAGGACAGCCCCCTCATTTTACTGGAAGGCTAATTTGAAACAGAATGGAATTTGGCAGGGGCTAGGATGCCTTTTTTCTTCTGAGGCTTCATTTCCTGAAAGAGACAGTGTCCGTGATGAGCTGATTTCACTAATTCACTCTGCATTTTTTTAAAACCTCAGCGGTCCAGATATGACTTCTTTTGAAGGTAACAGAGTTTGTGGCTTCCAGTAGGTTTTCAGTTTGGGGCCATAATTCCTTTTTTTTATTAGAAATATTTGTTCACCACAGGCTTCTTGCCAGTTCTTCCTATGCACAGCATCAGGCTGTGCTTGTGCATGGCTGAGGGAAGCTGGAAATAGGCAAAATCAGGAAAATACTGGAATAAGGCAGGGGCTGGTGTGGTCTAGGAGAGTTAGAAGGTGGAGGCTGGCAGACTTGTGATTAAGGATGGTGTTTGGGCACCCTCAATGGGGAGAGACCAAGAGACCCTGGGTAGACATCTGTGCAGGGCCTAGGGACTCAGGACCCCCTGTGGATGCAGCTGAGCTGCACCTGGGAGGGCTCGCAGGTGGACAGGTCCCTGGCACAGGAAGCTTCAGAAAGAGGAGACTTGCACTGGGGCATCCAGGCATATCAGAAAAAGAACTAAAAAAATAATAATAATAAAAAAGAGAGAGAGAGACAGAAAGCGGGTGCGACAGAGTGAAGTGGGGCCTGAAATAATTATAAATGGTGGTGGTTATATCCTTTTTCGGGAGGGGCCCAGGAGGCTGCCAACTTTGATCTCATTTTCTGGACAGGCCTTTAGGTTACCTCTTCTATCCACCACCCAATCACCAGAGAGTTAGTGCTTTCTGACAGAAGCAGCTCTTGGCAGAACACACGAGACATAAGCAGCTGGGGCTGGGGGCAACACCTGCTAGGGGTGGGCTGGGAAGGAGACAGACATATGCTGGTGCAGGAGAGAAAAGTCTATCATAGCCTCCTGTCCTGGGAGGCAGAGTGAAGGACTGCGCAGCAGAGTTCAGGGAGGGACCATCTCTGTCTTATTTATGTGGTAGCCCTGGTGCCTAACTCAGTGCCAGGCACACCCTAAATAACAAAAGCACTAAATAACGGAATGAGTGAAGTTAGCATATGCCTGAACACACAGAGTGCCATCCTCTTGAATCCTTATGTTAACCTATATTTTTCTTCTCCAGGATTTATGGAATAATCAGGAATCTGCCTTCCATGAGCTTTCGCCTTTAGAAAGGTCTTCTCATTGCTGGTGTGACAGAGCGTACTGAGGCTCTGTTCCTTCAGTGATCTCAGCATAAAGACCCTCCATCTGACAGGGAAAGGGCGGGTGGGAGGAGGGCCAGGAGGAGCCCCCCAGGGCCCAGCTGGCTGTGCAGGATGCAGAGGGTGGGCTGGGACAGAGGCTGAGGGCAGAGTTCAGGGTGAGAGGAGGCATTAGCAGCTTTGTTAATTGCATCATGTCTTTCCTCCAGGTGACAACCCTAGGCCTATGCCTCATCCCCAGCAGGTGACCAATGGAGGAAAATAAAACAGAACTTCAACATGCTCTCCGATGAGCTTGAACCCCTGGTACTGGTTGCTCTGAGAAGCCACAGGTTTCCTTCCTTGGACAATTTCAGAGCCCATCAATATGGTTTACGGAAAGGAAGTGGCAATGAGAGAGACCCTTGCTTCTCCTGGCAGCTCTTCTCCCTTGAGAAAGTGCCTCAACTTCTCCTGAGCTTGGTTTCAGAAGTGATTGTTCATCCTCTCCCATTGGGAGTTCTTCTGGGATGGGCTCTGTATATTCCTCCAGCAGCAGGGAGATGGATGAGATGACCTTTTCAGGTCACTCAGGAGATCCTCCAGTTTCTCAGGATGATCTAAGCATCTCCCTTTCCTTTAGAAGCTGTCAGAGCTAACTAAGCGTGGGTGTGGGCTCCTCAGCAGCGACACCACCTCCCCTCCAATATTTAAAAGATCTTTCCTGGTTCTTAGGGTCTCCTAATCACAGCTCTTTTTTTCTGAGCTCTGCCTGAAAGGCCACATCCGTTTTTTTCCTGAAAGCTGGCTAGGTCCTCTGGGCTAAACACGACCGCCCCTCAGCTCTAGAAATGGCTGATTTTCATTATGCCCTTTGCCAACCAGATTATTTCTTAAATTGCTCTCCCCCCTGCTGGGTGTTCTGGGACACAGACGCCAGTGTGTGGGGTCCCCAGCTTTCCTTTCTCCCTGAGCAGCTGAAGGAGAGCCTCAGTTTCTCCACCGCACACCCTGGCTTGAGGGCAACAGCCCACCCAGTCGGGGGAGTGGGCCTCGTGCGCCCTCGGAGGCCCAGGTCCGCGGGGCCCCATCGAGGACCCCCTGAACCGCATCCCGCCGCGAGGCAACGTGGGGACCAAACTGCCGCGCCCCAGAGCCCGCTGCCGCCTGTCCCCGAGTCCGAGGTCCACAAGGAAGAGCTGCGGGAGTGCAGGCCCGGGGAGGAGGCTTTGTGAACCGAGGCTCGGCGCGCCCCCCGCCCGCGCCCCTCATGGGCAGCCGGGCCCAGCCCGCCGCCCGGGCCCCACTGGGAAGGGCTTGGAGGCGACGCGGGGAGGGGGTCGGGGGAGGAGGGAGTGTTCCTGCAAATCACATGATTTTCCCGCTTATATAAATCACAGCTTGTTTTTCTCAACCGGCTGCAGACTTAAAGGTGCAGTGTCTTCTTTCTCTCCCAAGGGCAGAGGTTCCCCAGAGTGCTTTTGACGACCCCTGAGCTGGGCTGGAGTGGTTTCACCAAGGAGGGGTCAGGGTTCAGGGTTCAGGAATCCCCCCACCCATCCCCCATCCCCGGGATGTTTCCTTTTAGCTGGGGACCAGGGAGGGGCATGGAAATCCGATCGCCAAATCAGCAGGCAGAGCCGAGCTGGGGCGGCCTCCAGCGCCTCGCCTCGGTCAGCGATCACTCTAGAGACCAGCGATGCCCGTGGGGGACCCTGAGCTGAGGGGTTACAGTGAAATTGGTCTGTGGCAGATTTGCGGTGGCCAAGAGCAGACTTCTAACGGTGATGCTTGCTGTTCTGACCAGCCCTGGTTATTTGTTTGAGACCAAGTTATGTGGGCAGAAAGACGAGCTCAACATATATATCCAGCACCTATCATCTACCTATTAGGCACTGTAGGGAGAAACCAAGACCTTTAAGACAGTCGTCACCTTCAAGTGGTTTATAGGATTTAGGTGATGAGATATGTAGATACAGACATAGAGGCAGACCTGAGATACAGAGATTAAATAGCACTAGTCAGTTTCAATACCTGTTCCAGGCTAAACAGAAGAGCCTTACAAGGCTGTGCATAATTACTTGCTTGATCAACAGTACAGATAATGAGTCCTGCAGGCCTTGGGAGGAGGGCTGTGGAGGCCCTGACTGAGAGGTGGGCCAGAGGCAGGAGGAGGACAGGGAGCTGGGGGAGGAGGGACGGCCTGTGTCAGGAGCGGAGAAAGGAGCATGATGTTGGAGTAATCCCTTTGCTAAACTGAGGAACTGGAGAGAGGGGGAGTAGGGGATGAGGGTGGGAAGCTGTGGGGCGGGGGGCAGGTGCAGTTGGCCTTGAGTGCAGGGCTGAGTGTGGACTTGGTCTGGTGAAGGCAGTGGACCAGCCTGCAGAGGTGGGAGGGCAGATGAACGGTATGATGAAGGGGGTGTTTTCAAGGACCACAAGTCTGGCAGCACTGTGCAGGATAAACTCAAAGCATTGACGGAGACCCGTTGGAGGCTTCTGCAAGGAACCAGGCTGACATAAGGTCACAGTGCTGGGGTGTTAAGAGAAAAGGTGAAAATGAACGGTGAGAAATAAGAGATTTTGAAGAAAGAATGGAGATAATTGAGTGATTGTGTATACAGAAAAGGGGAGAAATCACCAGAAGTGATGTTGATTTTGAGCATGGGTGGCATGGAGAAGAGGGCAGCCCTTGTGGTGGGGCTGCGAGTGGCCAGGGGAGGAGCTCCTTTTGGAGATGGTGTTTGTGAAGACAGTGGGCTCTTAACTGGGAAATGTCCAGTGGGCTGGAAGTCAGAGGAAATAACTCAAGGGATGAAAGAGATCTTGCAGATCTTACAGGGAGATCACAGAAAGGGAGAAAGAGAAGTAGGGCCAGGGGACACCCATGTTTAGGAGAAGGAGCCGCTGGCAAGGCTGTGGAAGGAATGTTCATACCCCAGGGACAGACCAACCTGGGCGCGAAGTGTCTCTGCCTGACCTTGGCCAAGTTGTTTATTCTATCTGCACCTCAGTTTTCTCATCTATAAAATGGCACTAACAGCACTTGCCTTACTTTCTGTGATGATGACGTGAAATGTCTGAAGCATCTCACACACTGCACAGTGTCTGGCGCAGGGCAAGCACCAGCTGTTCTTCCTTTCCGCACTTCCCTTCCTGCCACACCCTCTATGTCCTTTCATGGCAGGCACCTGAACACAGTTTCTCTCCTTTCAAATTGTTGTTTCTCTTCTTACTCCTCCTCTGCTTCATCTCCTTCTTCTTTTTCTAGAAGAAACACACAGTCTTGTTTGCATGACTAATTATTTGAACTGGAAATACCCTCCATTACGAAGGAAGGAAATAATAAATTTTTTTCCTAAGGGCCTCTTAGCTGAAGCTGGCTATTACCTCACTGGATCCTTCCAGCAGCCCTGTAGGGTTTGGGAAGGCAGGTATTATCAGGCCTTTTTTCCCCCCTACAGCTGAAGAAATGGAAGAATGGTTGTAAAAAGTTTTATTATTCTGTTGAGAACCACATGTCTAATCAGTACTCTCTAGTTCAGAGCTTTCTAAACTTCTATTTGTAGCCCTTTATTTTTGGAAATAATTTTACTCAGTAGTCAAATAAAATAGATATAGGCAACCCAGTTCTGGTTTCAGTGCAGTGGGGAGGTTCTGAGTCACGACTGCTTGGCTATGCTCCCACTCCCAGCCCCAGGCCAGGCTGAGAAGTGGGGCTTTCCTTGTGGGGTTACCCAGCACCCAGAGCCTCTCCCTCTACACTAAGCTTCATTCTTTTCCTTTTTAGCCACAAACTTCCTGACGGTGAAAGCCAGGCCCCAGCCCAAGAAGGCTTCACAGACCCCTAGGTGTGCCCTCTGTGTGAGCCAAGTGTTGACTCTGGCGATGATGCCAACAGCCTGGCTCTGCCCAGCTTTCAGCTGCACGAGCGTGAACCAGCTGAGCTTGGGGCAAGGCAGAAGGCCAGGTGCACTGTCTCTGGTCAGGCAGGATGAACAGCAGCACCTGAAGTCATGGCGGCCGGGGAACCACCGTGGCTGGGGCATGCTAACCCACCCTGCTAATATACTTTGGGTCCTAATTTCCTTTTTGAATGAGTTTCTTAAAAAAAAAAAAAACTTGTTAGGTGAAAAGACAGTTTGTGGTTTTTAGAATGGTGATTTGAGTAAGGCAAGTATTGGTAAAATGCTCTGCGGATAGTTATCGCATACACTAATGCTTACATAAGATAAACTCCTGGCAATGGAATTGGATGAAAGTATATATACATTAAATTTTAAAATATACACTATTTAAGGCATATGAATAGACATAAAAAAAAAAGCAGCTTAAAAAATGACACCGTCAACACAAGCAGAATGCTGCTTTATACAACCCTGATCTTGCCATCGCATCCCTTCTACCTAGAGGACACCAGGATCTAGAATTTGGCGTTTATCATTCTTGTGCAATGCTTTGAATGTTTTTACATTTTACATAAATTATATTTTACTGTATGTATTCTTCCGAAACTTGCATCTTTCATTGTTGTGATTCAGGGTGTTGTTCTGTTGCCCATGCTGGGTAGTGGTGTGAACATGGCTCATTATAACCTCTAACTCCTGGGCTCAAACTGCTACAGCAGCCTCCCGAGTAGGTAGGACTACAGGCTTGCGCCACCATGCCTGGCTGATGAAAACAAGTTTTTTTTTTTTTTGGATACAGAGGCTCGCTCTGTTGCCCAGGCTGGAGTGCAGTGGCATGATCTCGGCTCACTACAACTTTTGCTGCCCAGGTTCAAGTGATTCTCCTGCCTCAGCCTCCTAAGTAGCTGGGATTACAGGCGCCTGCCACTGCACCTGGCTAATTTTTTGGTAGTTTTTAGTAGAGACGGGGTTTCATCATCTTGACCAAGCTGGTCTTGAACTCCTGACCTCGTGATCCACCCGCCTTGGCCTCCTAAAGTGCTGGGATTACAGGCGTGAGCCACTATGCCTGGCGAAAACAAATTTTTTGTGGCGACTGAGTCTCATTATGTGGCGCAGGCTCTTCTTGAACTGTGGGCCTCAAGCAATCCTGCCTCAGCCTCCCGGGTAGCTGGGATTACATAGGCATGCACCGCTGTTCCTGGCTGAAACTCGCATTGTCTTTTCCTTAGTATTATATTTCTGAGATTCTTCCATGTTGCTACCTTTTTAAAGCAAATTTATTTTCACTGTATAACTTCAAATTGTATGAATATACTACAATTATGTATCCATTTTCTGGTTAATGAACATTAAAGTTGTACCAGTTTTTTTTTTCTGTTACAAACAGTGCTTCTATGAACATTCTTGTATACATCATCTCTTGCTTGTATATGTGTGGGGGTTTCTCTAGGATATTTGCTTAGGAGTGGAATTACTGACTGGTTCATAGATTATGGGAATCTTCAATGATATTGGAAGTATTCTCCAGGCCGGGCACGGTGGCTCACGCCTGTAATTCCAGCACTTTGGGAGGCTGAGGTGGGTGGATCACATGAGGTCAGAAGTTCGAGACCAGCCTACCCAACATGGTGAAACCCTGTCTCTACTAAAAAAATAATAAAAATTGGCAGGGCGCGGTGGCTTGCGCCTGTAATCCCAGCGCTTTGGGAGGCCGAGGCGGATGGCTCATGAGGTCAGGAGATCAAGACCATCCTGGCTAACACAGTGAAACCCTGTCTCTACTAAAAATACAAAAAATTAGCTGGGCGTGGTGGTGGGCGCCTGTAGTCCCAGCTACTCAGGAGGCTGAGGCAGGAGAATGGCGTGAACCCGGGAGGCGGAGCTCGCAGTGAGCCGAGATCACGCCACTGCACTCCAGCTTGGGCGACAGAGCGAGACTCCGTCTCAAAAAAAAAAAAAAAAAAAAAAAAAACAAGAAAAAAAAAACCCAAAAATTAACTGGCTGTGGTGGCACGAGCCTGTAATCCCAGCTACTTGGAGGCTGAAGCAGGAGAATTGCTTGAACCCAGGAGACAGAGGTGCAGTGAGCCGACACTGCACCATTGCACTCCAGCCTGGGTGACAGAGTGAGATTCTGTCTCAAAAAAAAAAAAAAGAAGTCTTTTCCAAAGTGGTTATTGTAATTTACAGTCTTATTCACAGCCAGTTACTCCACCTCCTTACCATCACTTACTGTTGTCAAACTTTCAATTTTTGTGAATTGGATTGGTATGAAATGTTTTCTTGTTGTGGTTTACATTTCTCTGATTACTAGTGAAGTTAGGCATCTCTTCACATATTTTTTTTTTTGGTATACGTATCTCCTCTTATGATGATTACCTTTGCCCATTTTCTTCTTTTGGAGTGCTTGTCCTTTCCATATTGATTATAGAATTCCAGTAAATATTATGCTTACTAGTCTATTATCAGTTAAATGTTTTGCAAATATATTTCCCATCTGTTGATTATCTTTTCACTTTTTTTTTCTTGAGACAGGGTCTCAGTCTGCTGCCCAGGCTGTAGCGCAATGGTGCGATCACAGCTCAGTGTAGCCTCGAACTCTTGGGCTCAGGTGATCCTCCTGCCTTGAGCTGGGAATACAGGTGTGCACCACCATGCTTGGCTATTTTTTCACTTTTAAAATGAGTGGACTTTTGATGAACGGCAGTTGATGTAATATAGTTGAGTTTTGTATTGAAATTTTTGATATTGTTAATTGCTGAGCTTGTACTTCTGCCAATAGTGTATAAGAGTGCCTGGTTTTCCACACTCCTGCCAACACTGGGCCTGAATGATTTTAATTTTTTAAATCTGATAGGTGAAAATGGTGTCTCACTATTTTGATCTGTCTTAATTATGGGTAAGCTTGAGCATATTTTCACAGGCTACTGGCCTTTTACATTTCTTTTTCTGTTTTCTTCATTTTTCTATTGAGTAGTTTGCTTTTTCCTAATTGATTTGTGAAGGCTTTCTGAATACTAAAGAAATATACCCTGTTTCTGCCGTGTATGTGGCTACGTGCTGAACGTGTACCTCCTCACTGCAGGCCATTGAGGATGAAACTAGAAAAACCTGAGCCTCTGTACCACATTTGCCTGCTTTGGCCCTTGAACACTAGCTGTGTTGCACAAGAATGTGAAAAGCTGCAATTGGAGTCTTTGTGGAGGCGGCAGGAGGAGCAATGTAGTTCTGTGTAAGTAGGAGCAGCTAGGGTAGTGAGCATGCACGCTGTGGATGCCCATCTTCTATTAAAGGGTAAGACAAACAGAGATGGGAGAGAAAGTTTGAGTTGGAGCAATAGGAATGTGGCCTGCATTCTCATTTCTTAAGTGAAACGTTACTAATGCCCTGGTGAGGAATTCTGAAGTGCCTTGTGTAGCTTGGCTGCCCTTGGCTGGTGGTAAGAGTGGTGGAATGGAATAGTTCTGAGGGTCTGGCCTGTACCAGGCATGCAGCCCTGATGGAGGCTCAAGAAAGCTGATTTGCTCCAGGTCACAGGGCTGTCAGTGGCTAAGCTTGGATTCAACTCTGGGACTAGCTCACTCCTTAGCCCCGTTCTTTGCAGCATACTAATGGTTCTACCATGATTAGTCTCAATTAGGGGAAGACTTGGCTTCTATAAGGAGATCAGGAGAGCCTCATAACAAAAGAGTCAAATTAGAACATATTTTAAATAGATTGCCATCTCAACAGTGAAATTTCATATTTCTATGTTTTAATGTCAATAATTGACTTAAGTAGTCCCTCTTGGAGAACACAGGTAAATTAACAGTAATTATAATTGGGCTCTGTTGAAAAACAGCAATAGATTTAATAGTCCTGTTCATGCCTGAAAGAATGTTCAACGGAGAAACCAGCCAAGATTCCATTTTTCCCTGTCTTGCATTCAGTACAATTTGGATGACATTAAGCTTTCTCTTCACTCATTTACTCATCCATCAACTGCTTACCACATTCACATTCTGTGCCACTTTTTTAAGAGCTGAAAGAGTGGTGAACAGACCTAGGGCCTGCCCTCACGGAGCCTACAGTCTAGTGAGAGGGATAATCAATAAACAAGTAAACAAATAAAATACTTAACAGCTGTCGTAAGTGCTGTGAGGTACATACACACGTACTGTACCTCAGAATATTATGAGAATATTATGGGATTGACTTTAGTGGGCGGGTCAGGGAAGGTCACACACATTCTGCGGGTGTTTGGGTACTAACATTTATTTTGGAATTAAAAATACCTCCTACAGGTCTTTTGCTGCAACCATGCCAGCAGGAGCATCAGGAGCCTGGGCTCAGAGCAGGATGCCTCGGATTGTTTTAAAAAAATGGCAGATGAACTGGGCATGGAGGAAATCGCCAGCTTTCATAAGGTCAAGCTGAGGAAAATGGGGATGCAGAACACCCTGCCCACCAACCCAAGAGACTGCTGAGCAGGAGAAGCGGTGAGAGACTTCCTAAGAGCCTGGAGGATTCCCTACTCCATCATCTTCCAGACTTCATCTGCCATGTGGAGGAAGCTGATTATACGAGGGTTTTTTCTTTTTTTTTTTTTGCCATGCCATGAAGTGTGTTTTATTTTCAATAATCATACAAATAATTTTCTATAATGAAAAATCATACAAATAATTTTCTATAATGAAAATCATACAAATAATTTTCTGTAATGAAAATTAATACAAATAATTTTGTATTAATCATACAAATGATTTTCATTAAAGAACATTATTTGTACGATTACTGAAAATAAAAAACACCTCATGACATGGCAAAAAGAACCCAAAAACCCTCCTATAATCAGCTTTTATATAAACAGTTTTCTTTTAACTGAGGAGAAACAGCACCAGTATACAAAGAAGAAAAGCAGGGTATGCACTTTTTTCTTCTGGGGTCTACAAAATGAAAATAGCCATGAGCCTCCCTGGATAGCTTTTCTTGCTGAATGCAAACACCAGATACCCCAAGTGCAGTCTTTCCTTTCAATCTGGATGTGCGTCTTGGTTTTTCACAGAAATTTCTTCCTTGAGGTAAAAGATGACCACCCATATTTAATGGGAGGACCCAAAAGCATTGAAAGAGAATCTAAATTCCAGAGGTCTATCCAGAACTAACATGAAAAGCCCCTTTCTTGAATTCACTGCCCTTCAAGGCAAAACATCTCCCTTGAAGCAGGTTTGAAGGATTTGCTTCCTCATCTCGCCTCCTCTCTTTGCACCTGCCAGTCCGCAAGGGCTTGGGTGACAGTACTTGGCCTACACACTTTTCTAGGCACAGCAAAACTGTCCCCTACACGGTTTTTATTTTGTTCACCAACACCTCTCCTCTCATTTTGGTTGTTTGAGCCATGGTGAGAATGCTAGGCTTACAGGAATATAATTTGATGATCAAGGGATTCACCCTCTGCCCAGGACTTTTTGTTTTTTTTGAGTTGAAGTCTTGCTTTGTTGTTCAGGCTGGAGTGCAGTGGCACGATCTTGGCTCACTGCAAAGTCCGCTTCCCTGGTTCAAGCGATTCTCTGGCCTCAGCCTCCTGAGTAGCTGGGATTACAGGCGCCCACCACCACGCCCAACTAATTTTTTTTTGTATTTTTAGTAAAGATGGGGTTTCACCATGTTGACCAGGCTGGTTTCGAACTCCTGACCTCAAGTGATCTACCCGCCTTGGACTTCCAGGGTAGGGGTTACAGGCGTAAGCCACCGCGCCTGGCCTGTCCAGGACTTTTTGAAGGGCTTTTGTTTGTTTTGCTTTTAGGTATATATATTTGTTATTTTCTTAATAAAAACACCACTAGCGGCCAGGCGCGGTGGGTAACGCCTGCACTGCAGCCTGGGTGACAGAGACCCTGTCACAAAACAAACAAACAAACAAAAAAAAAGAGAGCCTCTCTTTCTAGCCAATGTTTAAAAAGCTTTCAGTGTTGCTCCTCTCTCTTCCTACATTTCCTCTTGCTAAGCAAAGTAACATGACAATTCTAGACAATTGGCAGGTATTTGTGTGTTCACCGGTGGGAGAGATTTCACTTTTCCGGGAGCGGGAATAAAGGAAAACGATTGTCGAGTGCACCTGATTTAAATTAAGTCCTGGCCTCCATTAAAGTGGTGTTGGGAACCATCTGGTGGCCAGAAAGATTTTAACACAGGCCAGGGCTCCCTGCTGTCCTCTCGTGGCAAGAGGTGGTATGACGCCCTAGGTAGGAATCCTTTGCCCTGCCTTGTTCAGGATTACAGAAAAGATACAGATCCGGAAGGAAGGCAGTTAACAACGTTTACTTAATGCCCTAAAGCAGATGGGGCTCCGGGAGGAGCCAGGACAGCACCGACGCTGGCGCAGTATCTGCTGCCTGCTGCCCACAGGAGATTTACAAAAACCCCAAATATGACAATCCCAATTCATAATTTTGGGTGGAGTGGGGTGGTGTTTTATGACATATTCTCAATTAAAAAAATATTTATCCTGTTTTTGAATCATAGAATTTTAGAGCTGGAAAGGATCTTAGAAATGAGTCAATACAATTTTATTGAGTTTTTACTGTGTGCCTCTGTACTACGTGCTGTTAGGGACTTAAGGCTGAATTAGATATGAATAAGCCCTGTCCTCAAAGAGTTAAAAGTGTAGCGGAAAAGTCAGACAATAAAGCAAGGAAATGCCCTGTAATGTGATAGGTGCAATAACAATGGAAGGGCATACCATACTGTGAGGACAGAAGTCAGAATGGGCCCCTCTACCTGAGGTCAGTGAAGGCTTAAAAGAGAGGAGTTAGCACCTGACTTGTGTCTCAGAGAATAAGGAGTTTTCCAGATAGGTGGGTGAAGGTGGGGATCGGAGAGGGAGGCCCAGGCAGTTGGGAAGCACACGCAGACAGGTGGGACATTGCATTGGGCTGTAGCATATGGTGTGAGGTAGGTAGCAGATGCTGCATAAATCCTTGCTGAATGAATGCATCTATGAATGATGATGGTGGGAATGGTGAGAGAGGAGGATGAAGAGGTTATAGGGGGCGGGGTGCAGGTCATAACACTAAGGAATTTGAACGTCATGCTAGAAGAGGTGAGAGAGGGTGTGGGTGGAGTGCCTTTGAAGGGTTTAAGCAGAGGAGTGACAATGATCATATTTATGTTTTAAAAACAATTTTGGCATCAGTGAGAAGGAGGCAGAGAATTAATTAGTAGCCTACTGAAATAACCCAGTGAGCTATGACGAAGTCCTAAGTCAGTGAAATGGGAACATTGAGGAAAGAATGGATTTGAGTATTGTTGGGAATACAGAAATCAGTAGAGGCAATATAAGAGAGAGAAGGGTCTAGGATGGATGCCACCCAGAGTTTTGGCGTGGGGTCTGCCTGGAGCAGATTTTGAAGGGAAGGCAAAGAACATAGTGGTGGTGTTTGTGGCACCTCCAGGTCGATGTCAAGAGGGCATCTGAATACATGGGTCTGGGTTTAGGATCACAAAACTGAATGAAAGAAACCCGAGGAGTGTGTGGAGTGTGTGACCAGTGGGGAGAGCAGAGGATGAACCCTGGTGACCAAAGAATGGGTGGGGAGGGGCAGAAGAGGAGCTAGGAGAGGAGGAGAACCAAAGGGGAAACTGGCTGAGGCAGGTGTCCTTAAAGGGCTAGGAAACTCTGGGTTAGAGTCTGCCTAACAGGATCAGAAGCCTGGTCCAGACAGAATTGCTCTTGTGTTTTCTGCACCATGCGTTTGCTTATTTATTTGTTCAATGCTTGTCTTCACATTTTGTAAAAGGT
Organism: Chlorocebus sabaeus; assembly: GCF_047675955.1. Lineage (NCBI taxonomy): Eukaryota > Metazoa > Chordata > Mammalia > Primates > Cercopithecidae > Chlorocebus > Chlorocebus sabaeus. The sequence goes on from NC_132914.1 coordinate 55,434,950, forward strand.
TTTTCTTGTAAGAGCACCCCTCTCTGCCCTAAGGTTCTGCTTCATAGACAGGAGCTGGCCACAGTTAGAGTTGGAGTGGGCTCCCTCCCCCTGGGCCTCTCCCTTGCAACCTCTCTCCCGCTGTGATCTCACCAGCTTGGCTCACGAGTAGTTCTGATCACTTTTCCCCATCACAATCGTTCATTCTCCCTTTCTTAGTCTCCTTCTCCCAGGGACCCCCACTGCCTACAGAGTAGCTCTCAAACCTGGCATTCAGCCCCTAAAATCTGATCCCAACTTCTCCTTCCAGCTTTAGCTCAGAATTCCTCCACTCTCTTCCACCCAGCCAGAACCTCAGGCACACTGGAGCTCACTTCCCCTACCTCTGTGTCATCACCCAAATTCTTTCCATCCTTTAAGGTCAAGATCAAATAGTCCTTTCAACCTTCCCTGATTCTTTTAGCCCAAACCATTGAAAAAAATCACTTTTCTGAACTTCTACCGCACTTAACATATTCCCTATACTTTCGTAGTAATTTAGAATCCATTTTATTTCCTCTAACCCTCTTCAGGTAAAAGGGTCTTGTATTATGTTCCTTGTTTTCTCTCAAGAGCCTAACAAAATGTCCAGCACATACACAGGTACTCAATGAATATTAAACAACAATTGGGTCAGGTACAGTGGCTCATGCCTGTAATCTCAGCAGTTTGGGAGGCCAAGTGGGAGAATCCTTGAGGCCAGGAGTTTGAGACCAGCCTGGACAATATAGGGAGACCTGGTCTCCACAAAAAGTTTAAAAAATTAGCTAAATATGATGGCACGTGCCTGTAGTCCCAGCTACTCTGGAGGCTGAGGTGAGAGGATTACTTGAGCCCAGGAGGTTGACATTGCTGTGAACTATAATTATTTCTCTGGACTCTAGCCTGGGTAACAGAGCAAGACCCTGTCTCAAAAAATAAAAAAAAATTTTGATTACTGAGAAATCCTTAGGAAATAATATAAATGGGGGAAGCAGCAATTAATGTTTTTCTAAACTAGAAATAAAGGGTTGAAGCAGAAACATAATATGAAGAGGCACTGGGAGGAATCGGGAAGTAGGAGGCAGAGTCTGAGGCAGAATTTGGGTACCTGCAGAACTGCAGAAAAGGACTAAGAGGTAGATTCTGCAGCTACCAAAGGGTGAGACACCCAGGATTGGGTCTGAAGATGGTTAATACGTGGGTCAAACCTAAAGCAACCCTCAGTTAAGAGCATGATGATATATAAGTTGTGGTAAGCAAATGTTAAGTACTTAACTGTTTATGGAATTTACCTGGTTTGAGTGTAGTCTGTGTTCCCCATCTCCACACACCCTAGTAATTGAAAGCCTTAGGTTATATAAATTTAACACCTACATGTCAAGCGTGATGATGGATACTTCTCATCCATTCTTTCTGAACCTTAATCTTTCAAGATGGGTACTGTTATTATTCAGTTTCTACAGGTGGGAATATGAAGTTCAGTGAACTTCGATATCTCACCCAGGGCCACAGAGCTAATAAGTGATAAAGGACTTCTCCCCCTTGTGGCTCCCACAGCTGAGGCAGGCTGGATGAGGATGGGGCTAGGAATGAAGTATGAGTGGGTTGACACCTGCGGATGCTGTGGGGAACTGTAATGAGGTGAGCAGGGGCTGATCCGGGCTTCATGGGGCTGAAGCGTTTACAACTTGACGGGAGGGTGCTTTAATAAAAAACATGCTAAATTTGGTACAAAAGTACCTATTTAGGTACTTATTTAGGATGAGACAATAAATCACAGAAAAATTATTGATGCTTTGGGGAACCAGAATCCTTTTCCTAATAGCCTTTCAGGCAATTTACCAAAATTGCTCATGCAGAAATGCTTTGTGATTGCAGCATGGCTTCCCCTCTCCACCTAGACCCCTTCACAACTCCCTTCACAACTCCCAGCAACTCTCAACACTTGTAGGGGCCTTGAAAGTGAGGGGCCCTGAAGCTGAAGTTTCATTAGCTTCACTGTGAGTCCACCCTTGGAGGTGACTGAGGAATGGGGCAGAGATCAGAGATGGGAGAGAAGGGTTGAGAGGAGGACGTGCATTGCACACACCACCTGATGATGAACAATGAAAGGGCTGTGGAGAGAGAGGGAGAAAAGAAGCGATGTCGGTTTTCAGACCTTATTAAAAAATGGCGCCACATCAAAACAGCCACGTGACAATGTGATGTTCCCCTTTCCACGGTGGCAAGCACCAGTAGGTGAGCAAGTATGGTGCTGAAGAGGCCTGCCATTTGTCTGTGGTGTCGTGTCAGGGAGGCGCTGGCTTCATGTTAGGCACACCTGAAACTTTGAGTTTTAAAAATGAAACAGTCTATCGGCAACACATTTTTTTATTTATTGTGACCACGCATAGCAGAAATAGTTGCATGTGTGTGCATGTGTGTGTGTGTGTGTGTGTGTGTGTGTGAGGGAGAGAGAGATCATCTCTACTGGTGAATATAAGTATTCTCAATATCTTTTTACATTTGACTATTTTTGTAAAAAATTAGGATACTTTAAGGAATTAGCTAGGAAGTCTATAAAAATTTCCTTTATAAAGAAGACAGTTAAAGAATGTCTAGGCCAAGAAGCCTAGGCCGTCTTCCTGTAATGCAACCTCCTTCCTTGGTTGTCTGTGAGCTTCATCACAGGCAGCCCTGCAATGCTCTCCTGGAGACCTGTGTGTGGAACCAGGGGCTGTGGGTCTAGCATAGAAGGTGAGTCTCCTAGGAGCAAAAGGGATGAACGATAGTCCCCAGGATAAAAGAAGTAAGTGGGGTCAATTGCTGCTGCTAAGAAGAAAAAAAGAGGAGGATGGAGGTAAGTAGAAGTATTTAATTAGCATTGGACACAGTTTAATTGCAATTCACAGAAATTTAGTAACACATTTCTTTTGCACTTTAATACATTTTGCAATTTTCTTTTTTGCACTAAGATTATTATGGAAGGGTTACTGCTTAACAGTTACAAGCAATTTAGAGTAAATTGTTCTTTAGATCCCTACCACGCAGTCACTGAGGAACTTTATTTTTAACTAGGAGGAAGGGTGGAGAGATGGTGCTCACAGCCTGGCCTGAGGGGCAGGAGGAGTGGGTGTGACTGGGGCCCAAGTGCATTGAATCTTTAGGTGAGAGGCTTGGATGATAGTTCAATAATGAGTAATTAAAAGAAGACTTAGGAAGCTTTTGAGGACAAACATTGCCTCTCGATGTTTGCTGAGGGATTCCCTGCATGGGGGCTAGTGATCGGCCTCACCCACCCTGTGCTTGGAAGAGAGCAAATGGCACAAACATGGGTAGAAAGATGTGATAGGCAGAAGAGTGGCCCCTTCCAAAGACGTCCAGCCCTAATCCCTGGAATCTGTGAATATGTTAAATCACATGGTAAAGGAGACTTTGCGGGCCGGGCATAGTGGCTCACGCCTGTAATCCCAGCACTTTGGAAGGCTGAGATCACTTGAGGTCAAATGTTTGAGATAAGCCTGGCCAACATGGTGAAACCCTGTCTCTACAAAAAATACAAAAATTAGCCGGGCGTGATGGTGCACATCTCTAATCCCAGCTACTCAGGAAGTTGAAGCAGGAGAATCGCTTGAACCCGGGAGGCAGAGGTTGCAGTGAACTGAGATCATGTCACTGCACTCTAGCTTGGGTGACAGAGAGAGACTCTGTCTCAAAAAAAAAAAAAAAAAAAGAGACTTTGCAGAGGGATTTAAGATCATGAACTGAAAATAGGGAGATTATCTTAGATTATCCAGATGGTCGTAATGTGAATCGTAAGAGCCTTTAAAATGGAGAGAAAGGCAGAAGAATGAGTTAGGGAGGTGAGACAGAAGACGAGGCAGGAGAGACTCGAAGTGTGAGAAGTACTTACAGTCTGGCTTTGAAGATGGAGGAAGGGGCCAGGGGCCAGCAATGTGGCAGCCTCGAGAAGCTAGGGACAGCCGACTACAGTGAGCAAGGACATGGGACCTCAGTCTGACAACCATGAGGAGGTGAATTCTGCCCGAAACCAGAAGGAGCAGGGAAACGGATTCTCCCTTAGAACCTCAGGAAGGAAAAGCCGCCCTGCTGACACCTTAAATTTAGCCTAATGAGACCATGAGACCACGTCAGACTTCTGACCTATAGAACTGTAAGATAATACATTTGTTTCAAGTTGCTAAATTTGTGGTACTTTGTGCAGCAATAGAAAACTAATACAAAAGGTAGAGCACTACTTAATTCCTTACATCCATGGTCCTTCACTCTTTGAGTGTCATAGGCCCCTTTGAGAACCTGGTGAAAGCCGGGGATCTTCTATCTAGAAAAATTCACATGCACACAAAACTTTGAATACAGCTTTGAGAGGTTCATGAATTCACCAGAGCACACCTCATGGACCCGGGGTAAAAATGTTTGCAGATGATAAAAAGGCAAAAGGTATGTTCAGAAGAGACAAGCGGGTGAAATGAGGCTTCCTAGGTTTAGCATTGTTCTCTCCCACCAAAGACTCTCATAGTACCCAGGAGAACACTTAGCTGGCTTGCAATGAACAGATTCAATTTTAATAAAATGAATTTCTAGACACTGAAGCTGAAAAGCAACCATCTCAGCCTGATCTTTTCCTGATGGACTCCTTGGAATGAGACCACACTGTTGAGTAGAACAGCCAGTCTTTATGAGATAGCTACTGATATCTACTGATTTGAGAATCACTCTGAAAAATTAAAATGTAAAAATTACTAAGAAGGGTATTGATTTTATTCCCCTGAAGAGTATGTAGAGAAAAAGAAATCATACATAGTATTCTTTAGTAAATTAAATTTACTATAAGTTTGTGACAAGAACTGTTTTGGGGATTATTGATGTTATATAGATTTCCTATTTGTTTAGAGCAGTGCTGTCCAGTAGAAATATAAAGTGAACCCCTTAGGTAATTCTAGTAACCACGTTAAGAAAAGTAAAAATAAGCAAGAGAAATTTGTTTATTTTTTTGAGATGGAGTCTCACTCTTGTCACCCAGGCTGGAGTGCAGTGGCGCGATCTTGGCTCACTGCAACCTCCGCCTCCTGGGTTCAAGTGATTCTTGTGCCTCAGCCTCCCCAGTAGCTGGGATTACAGGCGTGCGCCACCATGCCCAGCTAATTTTTGTATTTTAGTAGAGATGGAGTTTTATCATGTTGGCCAGGCTGGTCAGTGAAGTAGATTCCATTTTTTCAAAGTAAATATTTGGTATCTAGTGCGTAATCTGCACTTACAGCACATCTCAGTTATGATTATTCATACTTTATGAGCTTAGTAGATTTTTGTTTTTTTTCTTTCTTCACACACTATTGCCACTAGTGTCACTGTGTATGTGATCAAAGGGAGCAGCAAATGACAAGCATTCCTCTACATAAGTACTTTGGCCCCGAGGCTATTTTCATATATATATGTATATATGTGAGTGTGTATTATGTACACATATGTATGTGTATATAATATATACATATATATGAAAATAGCCTCAGAGTGGTAACTTAGTGATGAGTTCTGAGATTGTACTGAGACTAGTGGCAATGGTGTGTGAAGAAAGAAAAAAACAAAAATCTAAAGATTATTTTTTAGCAGATTTTAACTTAAGCAGGTTGACCTAAAGCAATTTATTTGAATTTCTCTGTACATAATAGGCCTTTAATATGGATGTTTATTTTTTGACATTAAAAACAGAATTCTAGTATCGGAAAGGCTTTACAAATCATTTATTTTTTTAAGTGAGGAAGTACAGATTAGAAGATGAAAAAAAAAAGAAAGTATAAAGTTACCTTTCAGCCTTCCTTGTGTGGTGTTTTTTTGCATAGCAACCTGAAGTTCCTTCTCTCCTTCCATGACCGCTACCACTACCAGTTACTGCTTACTGAGCTAATGATATCGACAGGAGACAGGGAAATACTGGGTAGAAGAGGGCAGTTCCCTGGCCAAGGTCCCACCCTCAAGCCCAGATACCCGTCACCCTAAATGAGAACAGGCATTCCTGTTTTTGCACCCAAAAATTTGCCTTTTGGCCTGCCATCCTCCTATCCTGGGGTAGACCTGGAGCCCCAAACTCCAGGCTCCAGAAGCTGACAAGGAGATAAGCAGATGAATGATGGAGAAGGAGAGAAGAGAAGGAGCATCTGAACGCCAAGAGGAGTTCGGCTGAGGACGAATGGAGAGGAGACTGACTGCTGGATGGCCAAACTCCGGGGGAAGATCATCTTCCCAGTCCATCCCCCTTTCAGTTCCCCATCCATCCCTCTGAGTGCCATCTCCACCATTCAATAAAACCCCTGCATTCATCCTTCAAGTCCATATGTGATCTGATACTTCCGGGATACTGGATAAGAGCTCAGGATACAGAAAGCAGCCACACTGGCCCTCTGCCCTTGCAAAAAGGCAGAGAGTCCACTGAGCTGGTTAACACTAGCAAGGCTAAAAGTGCACACTGAAACACATGCCCGTTGGGCTCCAAGAGTCAGAGGCTCCCAACCCTGGATGCTGCCATGGGGTCTGAGCCCAGCACCCCGGCTCCTTCACCTGTCCATCTATGTGCTTCCCATCCTGTAAGGGGTTTGAGCAGCGTCAGCGTCCGAACAGATGAGCCACATCCCTGTCACATGTCCTGCAAGGTGGGTCAGGGAACTGTCCTGTTTCACTACTAATATGTCAGACACTAAAACCATCTTTATTAATCCTGCAACAACTCTGCAAGGAAGATCTTTTAAATTTTTTAAATTTTTATTTCAATTGTTTTTGGGGTACAGATGGTTTTCGGTTATATGGGTAAGTTCTTTAGTGGTGATCTCTGAGATTTTAGTGTACCCATCACTTGAGCAGTGTACACCATACCCAATGTATAGTCTTTTATCTCTCACCCCTCCCAATCTCCCATAAGTCCCCAAAGTCTTCCCAGGAATTTTCTTTTTTTCTTTTTTTTTTTTTTTGAGACGGAGTCTCGCTGTGTCACCCAGGCTGGAATGCAGTGGCATGATCTCAGCTCACTGCAAGCTCCGTCTCCCAGGTTCATGCCATTCTCCTGCCTCAGCCTCCCGAGTAGCTGGGACTACAGGCACCCGCCACCTTGCCCAACTAATTTTTTTGTGTTTTTAGTAGAGACGGGGTTTCACTGTGTTAGCCAAGATGGTCTCGATCTCCTGACCTTGTGATCCGCCCACCTCAGCTTCCCAAAGTGCTGGGATTACAAGCGTGCGCCACCGCACCCAGTCACCCACGAATTTTCTTATGCCTTTGCATCTTCACAGCCTAGCTCCCGCTTATGAGAACCTATGATATTAGGATGTCCATTCCTGAGTTACTTCACTTAGAATAATGACCTCCATTCAAGTTGTGCGAAATACATTATTTCATTCCTGCAAGGTAAATCTTATTACCCCTATTTAACAGATGAAGACACAGACTTAGAGGGGCTGTATAACATGACCAAGCTCATAAAACTCATCAAAGAAAACTCATCAAAGCAGAGCCAAAAGTCAAACTTACTGTTTTTATCCAAAGCCTGTGCTATTTCCAGTATACTATGCAGCCTCCATCAGGCTGGGGAAGGAGAGGACCCAGACGGGCTTATTGAAGTACTAACGGGGTAATTGGTGAAGTGACCAAGAGTAGGAGAAGTGCAGGGTAAGAATGAAAGAGCAAGGAAAGGAAGTCGAGGTGAGGCATAAGCAGGGAAACCTGTTGGGTGCAGGGTTGTAGTTAGTGGGGGTGGTTTCCTCCACCCTCCACAGGTTGATGGCTTGAAGGCCAGTTAGGCAGGCCGACTTTGAGGAAGAAGACATGAGTGAGGTGCTTGACTCCCTTAAAGAGGAGTTGTGGCTCCAAGTTGATTCTACAATATTGCACATTGACAGATGGGGCTTTTCCTGTGTGGGATTCTGAGGATGGTAAGAACAAAATGAGGGTTAAAGGCATGTGCCCACTCCAGCCACTCAAGAGCTTTGAGCTTCTTGAGATTTGCAATGTGCATTCAGTCAGATCCAAGCAACCTTTGATGTTAGCTGTCTTCTCCTGGCACATAGTTCTTGATAATGTTTAGTTTCACATCCATAATGTTTAGTTTCACATCCATTTTTCTCTGTTCCTTGGTGCCAGAGTTTCAAAACAGTGAAATTTTTTTTTTACATGATGAAAATATGTGAATAAAACAGACACATTTTGCAAGAAAGACAAACACAACGCAATACCAGTCTCAAGACACTGACAAGCATAAGGGGTTTGTGGGTATCTATTTGGGTGGTTATCCCCAGGGCATAATATTTTCACTATAGCCTGCTACTGGGGTGGCAGCCAGACTGGCTACATGATAGGGGCTGGGTGCTTGCCTTCTTCTAGGTCCCATACTGTTTCAAAGTATAGCTGGAAAAAAAAAAAAGAAGGAAAAAAATCCAAATAGAGAATCAACATGGTTCTAAATCCACGTAATGTAGACTCATGGATGCAAGCTGCTCATGATTCCACAGACTTTTACCTAGAATTCTTTTGGAAAATGCATCAATTTTAGGATACATAGATAGACATGATGATTCCAGTTGTATTTTTTTTTTTTTTTAAATGAGTGTTACCAGTAGTTTAAAAAACACTGTGACCAGGCACAGTGGCCATGCCTGTAATCCCAGCAATTTGGGAAGCCGACGCGGGCAGATCACAAGAGGTTAGGAGTTTGAGACCAGCCTGGGTAATATGGCAAAACCCCGTCTCTAGTAAAAATACAAAAATTAGCTGGGTGTGGTGGCCGGTGCCCGTAACCCCAGCTACTCTGGAGGCTGAAGCAAGAGAATCGCTTGAACCCGGGAGGCGGAGGTTGCAGTGAGCTGAGATTGTGCCACTGCACTCCAGCCTGGGTGACACAGCGAGACTCTGTCTCAAAAAAGAAACAAACAAACAAAGAAACAACAAAAAAACTCACTGTGGGCCGGGTGCAGTGTCTCACGCTTTGGGAGGCTGAGGCACACGGATTGCTTGAGCCCAGCAGTTTGAGACCAGCCAGCAACATAGTAAGACACTGTATCTACAAATTTCTTTTTTTTTAAAAAATCATTCAGGTGTGGTAGCTTATACCTGTAGTCCCACCTACTTAGGGGTGCTGAGATGGGAGGATCGCTTGACACATGGAGGTTGACATTGCAGCAAGCTATAATTGCACCATTGCACTCCAGCTTGGGCAACAGAGCAAGACCCTGTCTCAAAACAAACAAACAAATCAAAAGCACAACACTGTGACCTTTGTCAGGTAGGCTGTGGAAAAGCAGGCATTCTCATAGATTGCTGGTATTGAATGCAAAATGACATAATCCCCATAGTTTGGCAACATCTATGAAAACTACATGTAAGTTTACCATTTGATCCAGTCATCTTCTTGTTTTATTGTTGCTTTTTGAGATGGAGTCTTACTCTGTTGCCCAGGCTGGAGTGCAGTGGTGTGATCTCAGCTCACTGCAACCTCTGCCTCCAGGGTTCAAGCCATTCTCCTGCCTCAGCCTCCTGAGTAGCTGGGATTACAGTCATGCGCCACCATGCCTGGTTAATTTTTGTATTTTCAGTAGGACCAAGTTTCATCATGTTGGCCAGGCTGGTCTCGAACTCCTGAACTCAAGTGATCTGCTTGCCTCAGCCTCCCAACGTGCTGGGAATTCAGGTATGAGCCACTGTGCTCAGCCTTAATTATCTCACTTCTAAGAATTTAACCTGAGGAAACATCTTCAACAATATAAAATGACAGATGTGTAAGATTTTATATGCAGTATTATTTGTAATTGCGAAATGGAAATAACCTAAATGTGTATACACAAGGATACAGAATGAATAAATTATATTACATTACATACACATAATAGCATATTAGGCAGCTTTTAAGGAGTGATTTTCAGGCTTTGCTGCTAAGTGAAAAAAGCAAAGAGCAAAAGAGAATAATAGTATGCCACTACCATAGAAAAGGAATAAGGGGAGAGAATACACATGTATCTGCTTCCTTTTAACAAAAAGACATATTAGAAGGACAAAGCAGAAAGAACTGAAATTTGTTACTTGCAGGGGGAGAGTGGGAACAGAATGGGAGGAATATATAGAGAGAATGACACATCTCCATATCCACTAGTGTATTATTTTGACTTTTGGAATCATGTTAATGCTTTACATGTTTATAAAATAATCAACAATTTTGGGGAAGAAGTCCTAAAATTGGATACAAATAGAAACAAAGAAACTGAATGTACATAAAAATGGAGAATCACACAGAAGGAAAAAGAAACCCAACCTACTCAAGTAACATTTGGACAAAGTATCTTGACTATGTATCCTGAGTTTAAAAACAAAAGAGCTGTGAGAACTTTTGAGCTCTACTTGACAGCTTTATTGTTGGTGGTGGCACAGGTATAGCAATTCTGAAACTATTTTTTGTATATTACAGTATTGAGCAAATAATTGCATTGATAATTGTTGGGAGCCAGAGTTCTCCCTTTGAGGAGGGAGATTCAATATGGAATGGGGAAAGGTAAGGAAGAACCTTGTGGTGGTGCTGGATTGGCATACACTCATGTTTTTTTTTTTCTTTTCCTCTTTTTAAAACAAACAAAACAACATCCTAGCTATGTTTGCTGAAAGAGCAAGTTTCAATGAAGAGATTTGGTTTCCAAATCTTGTTTTCAAAAAATCACTGTCTGCTACAAGGAACCAGGGCTTCTTGAAGATAGGACTGTTTTCATGGCTAGAGGAGGGAAAATGTAACATGGGCCTGAAAAATTTGCTAGGCCAGAAAGTAAAGAAGTGCTAAAAATGCATGAAATTATGTCAAAATGACACAGAAGCCAGCTGATGGGCTTTCCCTGGCCAAACCTGGGATAATTTGAGCATAAAAATAAGTAGTGACATTAATGGATTACATCCCACTGAATAAAATAGAATCCATGAATTCATACTGACAGTAAAAAACAAGCAAGCAAGCAAATGCGGATAGGGAAGGGAGAAGGAGGGCTCTTTACAGTAGGGTGTCAACTAATGTAGAAGTAATGATGAGTTAGAAAGTCACCATTTATGCAATTACTGTGGAGTACCGATAAGTAGCAAAAGGAAGGAAGGTGCCCCAGGTGGGGAAGAACAGTGAACAATTGTTCTGAGAGATGGCTAATCAAACAACCCAAGGGCACAACGACCTTGTGGCACAATGACCTGTTCAGCAAGTAGCCCCCTCCAGCACAGCCCTATAAAACTTCCTTCCAGCCCTTGCCTCTTTGCAGGAGCTTTGCACAAGAGCTCCTTCTCTGCTGTGCTGCCTGTTGCATCCTTGCAATGCATTGTCATGTCTTAATCTGACCTTCTTTACCTACAACTGTCTTGGTAAATTCCTTTACGGCTTGCCCCACTAGCCCTAGAAAGTCACACCTGCAACAATTACCATAGCAATAATTTATTCAGGCAAGAATTGTCAGTGGATGCTGGAAGTTGGTAGAAAATTTATTGGAGAAGAGGATATTTACACACTACCAAAGTATATTCCTACAGATTATTTATTAAATACAAGGAGAAAAAAGGAGGACAAATCTAGTGGAAACCACTTTAATCAAATAATCAAGGTCAACGACATCCTCCCAAATAATACAAACTGACTGTAGGTGTGTCCTGATGTGATGAACATAAATTGCTTATGTAGTGTCTCTGCCAAAAATGTATAATTTTAATTGAATCACAGGGAAACAATGGGGATAAAACAATGGGCCTGTATTCTTCAAAAACATCACTGTCATTAAAGACAAAGCAAGGCCAAGAACTGTTCCAGATTAAAAGAGACTGAAGAGGCCGGGCGCGGTAACTCACGCCTATAATCCCGGCACTTTGTGAGGTCGAGGTGGGTGGATCATGAGGTCAGGCGATCAAGACCATCCTGGTTAACATGGTGAAACCCTGTCTCTACTAAAAAAAAATACAAAAAATTAGCCGGGCGTGGTGGTGGGCGCCTGTAGTCCCAGCTACTCGGGAGGCTGAGGCAGGAGAATGGCGTGAACCTGGGAGGCAAAGCTTGCAGTGAGCCAAGATCTCACCACTGCACTCCAGCCTGAGCGACAGAGTGAGACTCCGTCTCAAAAAAAAAAAAAAAAGAGACTGAAGAGACATGACAACTACATGAAATATGTGATTCTAGATTGTAAAAAAAGGTTTCTATAAAGGATAATATTGGTATTTTATTATCAATATTTCAATATTGATAATATTGAAATTTGAAGATGGAATGTATATTAAACAACTTCCAAAGTTGTTTAAGCATTTATTATCATATGTAACAATAATCTAGAGATAAGGCATATCCTCAGTGACCTCATTACCTGGGGGCCCAGGTGTCTCCCATCTTTCTTCTGTGCCATCCTCAGCAGGTTGGCTTTTCCACTAAGGCTGGTTTCTCATATTCTCCTAAGTACACACATTCTGATGTGCTTAGGAGAGAAGGGTCATAATCTCTGCAATAAGCCTCAAAAGGTTCAGCAAAAACAAACTAAAATAAATACCTATAATTCACATATGTACTAAAATATTTTCCTGAAAAGTATATAAAACATAGTATATAAAATATACTATAAAATTTTCTGTGAAGTTTTTAGGCCAGATTCCATATTTGCCCGTCAAATGAACTGTCTTTAGTTCCTTAATTTGTGATAGGGGTAGCTAAAAAAGTAAAATGCAGCGTAATGCATCTATTATACCTTGTAGGCTAAAGGTGACAAGCTTCATCTCTCTTTTAAAGAAATCAGGTTATTTCCCGAGGTACTAACTTTTCCAGATTGCTCTAATCAAACTCATTTGGTTATAAGCCACTCAAGCTAGTTCAAACAAAAGGTGATAATTGCACTAAGGGGGACCAATTTTCCTGGCATTGGACAAATAGGAGCCATACTGGGATTAGGCATCAACAGACTAGAGCTGGAGAGTGGCTCTGGATTTAAGCAGAAATGTGTGGGCCTCAACTCCATGCTTTGGCATTAATGTGAATGATGGCACCTTGCATATTTCTGTGTCCAACTGGCAGGCCTAGGGATTGGCTGCCCTTGAGTTAGGTATCTGATTTGATCAGTTGTGATGCTCTTGGCTAAAAGTAACAAAAAGCCCAATCCAAAGTTGTTTAAGCATTTATTATCATCTATAACAACAATCTAGAGATAGGGCATGTCCTCAGTGACCTCATTACCTGGGGGCCCAGGTGTCTCCCATCTTTCTGCTCTGCCATCCTCAACAGGTTGGCTTTTCCACGGAGGCTGGTTTCTTTCGTGATTCCAAGTTGGCTGTTATAGCTTCAGGCATTACAGGGGTTGACAACACTGGGAGACAGAAAATGAACTGTCCTTCTCGTGTGTTCCATTTTTTAAAAAGTTTCTCAAAAAAACAAAAACAAAAACAAAAACAAAAAACGGGACACATGGGCAGAATGTGCAAGTTTGTTACATAGGTATACATATGTGTGCCATGGTGGTTTGCTGCACCTATTGACCCATTTTCTAAGTTCCCTCCCCTCACCCCTCACCCCACAACAGGCCCTGGTGTGTGTTGTTCCCCTCTCTGTGTCCATGTGTTCTCAATGTTCAACTCCCACTTATGAGTGAGAACATACGGTGTTTGGTTTTCTGTTCCTATGTGTTCCATTTTTAGGGCAGGGAAAAATGTTCCCAGAAGGCTTCCAACAAACTTCCCCTTAAATCACTTTGGCAGATTAAGCAAGGTAAATGACAACTATTGTGGTTGACTTGGATTAATCAAGGTTCATCCTCTTAGGCTGAGTAGGTGCTCAGCCTGTCATAATACATTTGGCTAAGATAAAGGAATTTTTCTATTAGGATGGAAAAGGAAAATGAGAGAATGGTATTGAATGCAGTGTTGCACTCCCTGGCCTGATCAGTTATGGTGATGCTAAGTGGTTATTTGGTTTAATAAATTATCTTTTTTTTTTTTTGAGATAGGGTCTGCTCTGTTGCCCAGGCTGGGGTGCAGTGGCATGATCTCAGCTCACTGTAACCTCTGCTTCCTGGGCTCAAGCGATTCTTCGCCTCAGCCTCCTGCATATTTGGGACTAAAGACATGAACCACCATGCCCTGCTGTTTTTTGTAGTATTTGTAGAGATGGGGTTTCACCAGTTGCCCAGGCTAGTTTCGAACTCCTGAGCAGCTCAAAGCGATTCGCCTGTCAAAGTGCTGGAATTACAGGTCTGAGCCACCACATTTGTCTAAATTATCCTTTAGGGAAAGAAAATCTGTGCACAAAACAAGTTCTTTTAGAAGATGTGGGCAGGCAGGCAATTATTGGCACCTCAAATATACTAATATTTGCCACATCATAAAATGTAATGAAAGCAATTATCTGATAGGCATATTATTTTATCTATTTCAAAATATATAATAGCTTCTTGTTAAATTACACAAATATACAATCCTTTTGAAAAACTTAAGCTATAAACAAAGAAAATAACTGCAGTTGTAAAGAGAAGTGAGAAGTATATTTACTACTATGGTATGATCTTTAGGTCTAGAAAAACGAAGGAGATCAAGATAATGAGAAGACAAGTCACATACTGGAAGAAAATATTTGCAAAAGACATATCTGAAAATGGACTATTATCCAAAGTAAACACAAAACTCTTAAAATTCAATAATAATAAAAAAATTTGATTAAAAAATTTTTCTGAACAGACACTTGAACCTGAACAGACACCTCACTAAAGAAGATATACAGATGGCAAATAAATGGGTATAAAGATGGCCAACATCATATGTCATCAGGGAATTGCTAATTAAAACAATGAGATATCACCACACACTACACCAGCAGGATAGAGACAGCAAGGAAGTGCCACACTTATTAGAATGGGCAAAATCTAAAACATTGAAAATACCAAATATGGGTGAGGATGTGGAGCAAGAAAAACTCTCATTTATTGCTGGTGGGAATGCAAAATGGTGTAGTCACTTTGGAAGACAGTTGGGCAGTTTCTTACAAAACTAAACATATTCTTACTAACAATCCAGCAATCATGCTCCTTGGTATTTACCCAAATGAGCTGAAAACTTACATCTACACACAAATCTGGACATGGATATTTATAGCAGCATTATTTATAATTGCCAAAACTTGGAAGCAACCAAGATGCCCTTCAGTAGGTGAATGAATAATTAAACTGTGGTAGATCCAGACAGTGGAATGTATTCAGTGCTAAAAAGAAATGAGCTATCAAGATGTGAAAAGACACAGAATAGGCTGGGTTCAGTGGCTCACGCCTATAATCCCAGGACTTTGGGAGGCTGAGATGGTAGAATTGCTTGAGCCTAGGAGTTCGAGACCAGCCTGGGCAACACAGTGAGATCCATGTCCACAAAAAAGAAAAAAAAAAAAAAAAAAGAAAAGACATGGAGTAAACTTAAATGTGGCTGAGCATGGTGGCTTATGCCAGTAATCCCAGCACTTTGGGAGGCCAAGGTGAGAGGATGGCTTCAGTCCAGGATGTTGAGACCAGCTGGGCAACATAATGAGACCTTGTCTCTACAAGAAAATAAAGTTAGCCATGGTGGTGGGTGCCTGTAGTCCCAGCTTCTCGGGAGGCCAAGGTGGGAGGATCCCTTGAGCCTAGCAGTTTGAGGCAGCAGTGAGCTACGATAGCGCTACTGCACTCCGGCCTGGGTGACAGAGTGAAGCCCTGTCCCAAACAAAAAAACAAATCAACCAACCAACTAACAACAACAACAGAAACTTGAATGCACATTACTAGGTAGAGGAAGTTAGCTGAAAAGGATGTATGCTGTGTAATTCCAACTATATGACATTCTGGTAAAGGAAAAACCATGACTATGAAATGAGCAGTGTTTGCCAGTAGTTATTGGGGAGGGAGGGATGAATAGGCAGCACAGAGGATTTTTATGACAGTGAAACTATCCTTTTTATTTATTTGTTTTGAGACAGAGTCTTGCTCTATCGTCCAGGCTGAAGTGCATTGGTGTGATCTCAGCTCACTGCAAATTCCACCTCCCGGATTTAAGTGATTCTCATGCCTCGGCCTTCCTAGTAGCTGGGACTATAGGTGCGTGCCACCATGCCTGGCTAATGTTTTTGTATTTTTAGTAGAGACGGGGTTTTGCCATGTTGATCAGGCTGGTCTTGGACTCTTGGCCTCAAGTGATCCATCCACCTTGGCCTCCCAAAGTGCTAGGATTACAGGTATGAGCCACCAAGCCTGGCCTAGGACAATGAAACTATTCTGTGTGATACTGTAATGATGGGCATGCTATTATACATTTGTCAAAACCCAAAGGATGTGCAACACCAAGAGTGAACCCTAACGCAAATGATGGATAATGATATGTAGGTTCATCAATTGTAAAAAATGTACTTACCACTCTGGTGAGGGATGTTGATAGTGGAGGAGGCTATGCATGTGTGGGGACAGGAGGCAGATGGGAATTCTCTTTACTTTTCTGCTCAGTTTTGCTGTGAACCTAAAACTGCTCTAAAAAATAAAACCTATTAAAAAACAGAACAAGAAACAAAAACAAAACAAGACAAAAAATGAAGGAGAAATCTGAAAATGGCTTGAAGAAAACAATTCCATTTATATTAGCAGCACAAAAAGAAATAGGAATAAATTTAACAAAAGTAGTACAAAACTTGTACTCTGAAAACTAAAAAAGGAATTAAAAGATTATTGTTAAAAGAAATTAATGAAGACATAAATAAATGGCAAGACATCTAACGTTCATGGATTGGAATGTTTAATGTTGCAAACATGGCAATACTTCCCAAATGGACTCACAGATTAAACACAATCTCTATAAAAACTATTATATTTGTTTTTATATTATATTAAACTATTATATTTGTGGCTAATTGTTTTTTTAAATAATGGTGCCAACCCAATTAAATCAGAGAAAAAAGGAAATAGTCTTTTCAACAAATGGTGCTAGGACAACTGAATATCACAAAAGAATAAAGTTAGATCCCTACCTCATGCCATAGACAAAAATTAACTCATAATGATGGATCATAGACTTAAATGTAGAAATAGTACTATGAAAATCTTAGAATAAAATGTGGGAGTAAATCTTTGTGATGTTGGGTTAGGCAAAGCCTTCTTAGACATGATGCCAGCACCACAAGTGACAAATGAACAAGCAGATAAATTGGACTTGATCAAAATTAAAACAAACTAACTAAAAACCTTTTGTGCTTCAAAGGACACCATCAAGAAAAGATGATAGGGGCTGGGCGCGGTGGCTCACGCCTGTAATCCTAGCACTTTGGGAGGCTGAGGCGGGTGGATCAGGAGGTCAGGAGATCGAGACCATCCTGGCTAACACAGCAAAAACCTGTCTCTACTAAAAATACAAAAAAAAAAAAATTAGCCAGGAGTGGTCGTGGGCACCTATAGTCCCAGCTACTTGGGAGGCTGAGGCAGGAGAATGGCGTGAACCCGGGAGGCAGAGATTGCAGTGAGCTGAGATTGTGCCACTGCACTCCAGCCTGGACAACAGAGTGAGATTCCATCTCATGAAAAAAAAAAAAAAAAAGAAGAAGAAAAGACAATAGAATGGAAGAAAATATTTGCAAATTAAATATTGATGAGACTTACGTCCAAAAAAAATAAATAACTCTTAAAACAACAAAAAGATAAATAACTCAATTGATAAATGGGTGAAGGATCTGAATGAACAAACATTTTTTCAAAGAGAAGATATACAAATGGCCAAAACGCACATGAAAGATGCTCCATATTTGTACTAGTCCGTTTTCACAGTACTACAAGGAAACTACCTGAGACTGGGTAGTTTATAAAGAAAAAGGTTTAATTGACTCACAGTTTTGCATGGCTGGGGAGGCCTCAGGAAACTCACAATCATGGTAGAAGGTGAATGGAGAAGCAAGCACCTGCTTCATATGGCAGCAGGAGAGAGACAGCAAGGAAGTGCCACACTTTAAAACCATCAGCTCTTGTGACAACTCACTCACTCTCAAGAGAAGAGCATTGGGGAAACCACCCCCATGATCCAAACACCTCCCACCAGGTTCCTCCCTTGACATGTGGGGATTACAATTTGAGATGAGATTTGGGTGGGGACACAGAGCCAAACCATATCAATATTATAGGCCATTAGGGAAATGCAAACCAAACCACAATGAGATCCCACTTCATTTCCACTAAGATGGCTATAATAAAGAAAATGGACAGTAATAAATGGTGGCAAGGATTCAGAGAAATTGGAAACCACCCAGCTGGTGGGAATATCTTTTTGGGGTAATGAAAATGTTTGAAAATTGATTGTTGCAGTGGTTGCATAGCTTAGTGAATATACTAAAAACCATTGAATTGTATAATTTAAATGAGTGAATTGAGTGCAGTCTGTTGCCATTTTAAAATTAATTAATTATTTAATTAATTTATTTTTGGGATGGAGTCTAGCACTGTCAGCCGGGCTGGAGTGCAATGGCACAATTTCAGCTCACTGCAACCTCCGCTTCCCGGGTTCAAGTGATTCTCCTGCCTCAGCCTCCTCAGTAACTGGAATTACAGGTGCCCACCACCAAGTCCAACTAATTTTTTGTATTTTTAGTAGAGACGGGGTTTCACTATTTTGGCCAGGCTGGTCTCGAACTCCTGACCTCGTGATCTGCCTGCCTTGGCCTCCCAAAGTGTTGGGATTACAGGCATGAGCTACCGCACCCGGTGCCATTTATATTTAAAGAGAGGATGGACATATATACATATATCTGAAATATTGCTTATACTTTAAAAAATGGAAGGACAAGCCATAAAAATAAATGGCCATTTATATAATAAAGAATGAGGGAGCATTTATGGAATGAAGTGGAAGCTAGATTTTTCTCAAATAGACCTTGTTTTATAGACTTTAGAACCACACAAATAATTTATATAATTATAAAACAAAATTAAAACTAAAAATGCAACTCCTAAAAATTGAAATAAAAATTAAGCACATCAGCCTGTGTACTGAGCTAGTGGCATAACCACACATGAGAAACTTTTCCAAGTAACATTATTATAATTATTAATTTTTTTTTTTTTTTTTTTTTTTTTTGAGATGGAGTTTCGCTCTGTCACCCAGCCTGGAGTGCAGTGGTGCAGTCTTGGCTCACTGAAACCTCTGCCTCCTGGATTCAAGCAATTCTCTTGCTTCAGCCTCCCCAGTAGCTGGGATTACAGGTGTGTGCCACCATGCCTGGCTAAGTTTTGTATTTTTAGTAGAGATGGGGTTTCAGCATGTTGAACAGGCTGGTCTTGAACTCCTGACATCAACTGATCCGCCCAGTTTGGCCTCCCAAAGTGCGGGGATTATAGGTGTGAGCCACTGCAACCGGCCTCCAAGTGACTTTAAAACATAGTAATTGACTATACATCTCTACTGGAATATACCCTAATCAGAAAAAGAATTGCAAAAAAGTCCCCCCAAAACAACAACAAAAAACCCAAACTATGTTCAGTGATCATATTGTGGTGGTGCTGTGGACTGTTATTCTGAGACTATTCATGATGGGAAAAAGTAAATAGGTAATTACGGTGGGATTTTAGGCACAGGGGAAAAGGAGGTACAGATATGAGGTTGATGAAGATAGTACTGGTTTTGAATTGGATACAGCAATAAAACTCATGATGTTTTATATCTTTAAAACAACAACATTTCCTAGTTCCACCCACTGCAAAGGTCTAGAAACAATGAACCGGTCAAGAATGACCCCGTAGGAATAAGCACCCATTCTAGATAGTGGCCTCTAAAATACCATTTCCCACTGAGAAGAATTAGGGCTCCTTGGAGACGTGCTGATTCCACATCTGAGGCAGGAAATGTTGAAGATGAGTCTGGAACATCTTGTTATTTAGAAGGTAAGGAAGCTATCAAAGGCTTTTATAGTCATGTCAAAGAACTCAGAAGTTACTTTGAGAAGATTCCCATTGGCTAAAGGTGGGACAATTTCAACATCAATGAGAATGAGAATTGAAATGAATTAAACACATCAAATATACAGGCTGAGTATCCCTTATCCAAAATGCTTGGGACTAGAAATGTTTCGGATTTTGTATTTTTTTTGGATTTTGGAATATTTGCATATATATAATGAGATATCTTAGGGATAGGACCCAAATCTAAACACAAAAATCATGTATGTTTCATATACAGCTATATACACAGTCTGAAGGTAATTTTACACAATATTTTAAGTAATTTTGTGCATGAAACAAAGGTTGTGTAGACTGAACTATCAGAAAGCAAAGGTGTCACTATCTCAGTCACCCATCTGGACAATCTGTGGTTGTTTGACATCACCATTATTCCTGACTCTGAATTTATATGCTACTGATAAGCAAACATTTTCTTACACTGGTTCACACATAAGTGCCTAACAATAAAAAATGTGACCCACCATTATTAATCCAGTGAAAAACTAATGTGTTCAGGGTAACTAAATGGCACAGTAGCATCACCAGAACACCTGTGTCAGCTGGTAAACAACAGTGACAGCCAACATGGCTGCTTTCAGTCTCCACTGTGTCCTGTCACATGTGGTCAGGTGTTGAATTTTCCACTTGTGGAATCATGTTGGTGCTCAAAAAGTTTCAGATTTTGGAATCTGGGTTTTTGGATTAGGAATGCTCGACCACTATTGAAAATATTTGTTTTTGAGACAGGGTTTCACTCCACTGAATGCAGTGGCACAGTCTTGACCTCCTGGGCTCAAACAATCCCCACACCTCAGACTCCAGAGTATCTGAGACTACAGGCGTGCATCACCATGCCTGGCTAATTTTGATATTTTTTTGTGGAAATGGGTTTTCGCTATGTTGTTCAGGCTGGCCTTGAACTCCTGAGCTCAAGCAATCTGCCTGCCTTGGCCTCTCAAAGTGCAGGGACTATAGGCGTAAGCTACCATGCCTGGCCTGTATTTAAATTCTTAAATTCTTTAAAACCCTCACAACTCTCACTCGTAATTTTTGATGGATATGAGGGAACCAACTCATTATTTTGAAAATTGTTAAATAAAGGGAAAGAATTAAGCATGAATCCTGCCTTTCCCATATAAACTGTATTTTAGGGAAACCAAATATATGTTGAAGGGAAGTTTCTTTTTATAAAAGCATTTCAGCAAATATATGGATGACAGAATTAGAATATCACCATTTTGTAAACTTTAATATATGTAAGTAATGATAATCAATAACTGCTAACAGCACATACACCACTTGCACATACACATATACACACACACACAACCACCCCAAATGAAAAAGACCACCAACACTAAATTTTGATGGAATGTGGAGCACCTAGGACTTTCATACATTGCTGTTGGAAATGAAAAATGATACAACCACTTTGAACTGTTTGACAGTCTCTTTTGAAGTTAAATAATAATTTTCATTCCCAAGTACTTACTGAGAAGAAATTAAAATGCCCACAAAAGGGTGTGCATAAGAATGTTCAGGGCTGGGCATAGTGGCTCACACCTATAATACCAGTGCTTTGGGAGGCCAAGGTGGGAGGATCACTTGAAGAGAAGTTTGAGACCAGCTTGGACAATATAGAGAGAACCCTTCTCTACAAAAGTACTAAAAAATTCCAGCCTGGGCAACATAGTGAGACTCTGTCTGTACAAAAAAATTAAAAAATTTAGCCATGTGGGGCGTTTTGCACCTGTAGTCCCAGTTACTCTGGAGGCTGAGGTGGGAGAATCACTTGAGCCCAGGATGTCGAGGCTCAGTGAGTCAGGATGGCACCACTGCACTCTAACCTGGGCAACACAGTGAGACCTTGTCTCTAAAACAGAAAAACGAAAAGTTCACAGCAGCTTTATTCCCAAACTATTATTCTCAAACAGTTCCAAACTGGAAACACCCCAAATGTCTATGAAAAGGAGAATGGATAAACAAATTATGGTATATTCACATAATGGAATATTACTTAGCAATAAAAAAGGATGAACTAGTGCATTCATATATGCAACAACATGGAGATACATTTAAAAAACATTTTGTTAAGAAACTGGACATAAAATACTACATACTGTATTATTTCATTCATAGGAAGTCCAAGAATAGGCAAAACTATCTGCTATGGGATTTTTTTTTTTTTTTTTGAGTCAGAGTCTTACTCTGTTGCCCAGGCTGGAGTGCAGGGGGGGTGCAATCTCAGCTCACTGCAACCTCCGCCTCCTGGGTTCAAGTGATTCCTGTGCCTCAGCCTCCTGAGTAGCTGGGACTAATGGTGTGTGCCACCATGCCTGGCTAATTTTTGTGTTTTTATAGAGGCGGGGTTTCCTCATGTTGGCCAGGCTGGTCTTGAACTCCTGACCTCAAGTGATCCACTCTCTTTGGCCTCCCAGAGTGCTGGAATTACAGGCATGAGCCACCGTGCCTGGCCTGCTATGGTTTAAATGCCTATGTCTCTCCAAAATTTGTGTTGAAATTTAATCTCCACTGTGGTGTTATTAAGAGGTGGGGCCATTTGGTAAGTGGGTAAGTGTTCTGCCCTTATGAATGGGATGAGTGCCCTTATAAAAGAGGCTTCAGGGAGCTGCCTGGTCCTTCTGTCTCTTCTGCCATATGGGAACACAGTGCCTCTTCCACTATGTGAGGCTGCAGCAACAAAGCACTACTCTTGGAAGCAGAGACAAGCCCTTAGCAGATACTGAATCTGCTGGTGCTTTGATCTTGGACTTCCCAGCCTTTGGAACTGTGAAAAATATGTTTCTATTATTTATAAATTACCCAGTCTAGGGTATTTTGTGATAGTGGCATAAAATAACTAAGACACTATCTATGGTGATGGAAATGAGAAAATAGTTGGCTCTGGGGCTGGACAGGAACTGACTATAAAGACCCATAAGAGAACTTTCCAGAATGAAGGAAATATTCTGTGTCTTGTTTTTGGAGGAAGCTACATGGGTGCACGCAATTGTGAAAACAAATTGAGCTGTTACTATCTGTATATTTTAATTATAACTCAATTAAAAAGTGATAGATTTTATGTGCCTCTTGATGAGTGCACACAGTCACTTATGAAATACTACCAACATTTTTGAATCTGAATCTGATCAAGCTCCTAGATCTAAACATCAATTTACAGGAAATAGAGGGAATAAAAAAAAACCTTATTTAATGACACCTTGGGGATGCGATCTGCAAAACTCAGACTGTGGGAATTATATTGTAGTACTTACACCAAGGTAGGGGCCCCTGTTCTGACCCTCCTCTGGCTGGACCCCTCTACTTAATATAGAATTAAACATTAATTTTAACCCCAAAGAAAAACACCATCAATACTTTTTTGTTTGTATCAACATATATTAATCATTAAAAAAGGAATCCTATTATGCATATTATTTTACAACTTATTTTTTAAAAACAGTGCATCTTGGGGCATCCTCTTTTGTCAACATAGAAGTCTACCTCATTCTTTTTAACATGGTATCAAATTGTATACGACAGTTTTTCTCAGCCTTTTAGACTTTTTTTCTTTTTTCTTTTTTGAGATGGAGTCTCACTTTGTCGCTCAGGCTGGAGTACAATGGCATGATCTTGGCTCACTGCAACCTCTACCTCCCAGGTTCAAGCGATTCTCCTGCCTTAGCCTCTTGAGAAGCTGGGATTACAGGTGCCTGCCAGCATGCCCGGCTAATTTTTGTATTGTTAGTACAGATGGGGTTTCACCATCTTGGCCAGGCTGGTCTTGAACTCATGACCTCATGATCCACCCACCTCAGCCTTTCAAAGTGTTGGGATTACAGGTGTGAGCCACTGCACCCAGCATAGACATTTTTTCTTAATTATTACTGTCCCATGAAGTTTTAATACCACATATATACTATATATCTGTTTATATGCTTTACACATATCTATGATTTAGAAAAAAAAATTTCCCTCAAAAATCAATTTTCACCTCCTGGTTGCAATATTGCCCCTCTGTGAATGCATGATATAGGTATTCATATCCTATTTCATAAGTGTAGTACTTTTGATATTCCAATACTGCATTACCCATATTTATGCATATATTTTGTTTCTGTAGGATATATTTCTAGAATTGAAAGGTTATATTGAAAGTTATTAATATTTAATTGATATTGCTAAAGATTGTGCCAATTATATGCCAATCAACATATATTGAGAATCTGGCTTCAGTTTTTACACTTAAGTCACAAATCCATGTGAAATTTATTCTGGAAATAAGGTAAAGATCTAATTATCTTTCTCCTCTAAATCTAGTTCAATGTACTTATATACTTCACTGGATTCATCTTTTTTTGATTTACCACATATTAAATTTGGTAAGTGCTCTTAGATATATTCAGGCTTTGAATTCTGTTCCACGACTGTTTGTTTATTCCATTACCATGCTATGTTTATTATTCTTGTTTTACACTTTATTATAATACAATTCCCCTTTATGAATTCTATTTTCTTGTTTTTTTTTTTCATGTTTTCTCTCAATGAATTTTGGAGTAATTCTGTTTAGTCCCAAACAAGCAAACAAACAACAAAAACAGGCTCTTAAAATACTTTTGGGATTAATATTGGAATTTTACCAAATTTGTGGATTAACTTAGTGAGGCTGTAGAATGCTTTTAGAGTACATTACAGAGTTACATTTAAAATAAGACAGAGAAAAAAAGAAATAATGTTGATTTAATGATGTATACTTCTATATTAGAATACTTTGAGCTGTAAATGACAAAAATCAAGGTAAAACCCAAGGTTAAGTATAAAAGAGAGTTTATTGGCTCATTTAACAGATAAGTCCAGTGGTAAAACTAGTTTTCAGGCATGTCCGGATCTCTGGGTTCAAATAATGTCATCAGGATTTGGTCTCTCTGTCTTCCAGCTCAGCTTCTTTAGCCTCAATATTAGACAAACCTCCGTGTGGTAGCAAAGGTGGCCTGTCTGCTCTGTGTCTGTACGGTCTTTAGCACCTGCAGTATAACATCAGAGGGAGAGAAGCTTTTTTTTTTTTTTTTTTTTTGAGACGGAGTCTCGCTCTGTCGCCCAGGCTGGAGTGCAGTGGTGCAATCTCGGCTCACTGCAAGCTCCGCCTCCCGGGTTCACGCCATTCTCCTACCTCAGCCTCCCGAGTAGCTGGGACTACAGGCGCCCGCCACTGCGCCCGGCTAATTTTTTTCTATTTTTTAGTAGAGACGGGGTTTCACCGTGGTCTCGATCTCCTGACCTTGTGATCCGCCCGCCTCGGCCTCCCAAAGTGCTGGGATTACAGGCGTGAGCCACCGCGCCCGGCTTTTTTTTTTTTTTAAATAGTGTCAGCGGGCCGGGTGCGGTGGCTCACGCCTGTAATCCCAGCACTTTGGGAGGCTGAGGTGGGTGGATCACCTGAGGTCGGGAGTTGCAGACCAGCCTGACCAACATGGATTAACCCCGTCTTTACTAAAAATAAAAAATTAGCTGGGTGTGGTGGCACATGCCTATAATCTCAGCTACTTGGGAGGCTGAGGCAGGAGAATCACTTGAACCTGGGAGGCGGAGGTTGCGGTGACCTGAGATTGCGGTGAGCCGAGATTGCGCCATTGCACTCCAGCCTCGGCAACAAAAGTGAAACTCCGTCTCAAACAAAACAAAACAAAACAAAACAAAACAAAAATTAAATAAATAGTGCCAGCAAAAGTACCAATGATGGTTCTCATTGGTCAGGTCTGAATCAAGTGTAGGAATGGGGGCAGGGTGGGTAGTTGGGAATCAGTCCCACTTGAACCAGCTAAGGCTGGTGAGTGGTGGTTTCCTGAAAGGGTGGTTTCCTGAAAGGGATGTGGAGCAACCAAAAAATCAGGAATTATACACCATAATACCTCTTTATTTATTTATTATACATCATAATACCTATTTATTTATTTATTAGATGGAGTCTCGCTCTGTCGCCCAGGCTGGAGTACAGAGGTGTGATCTTGGCTTACTGCAACCTCTGCCTCCTGGGTTCAAGCAATTCTCCTGCCTCAGCCTCCCGAGTAGCTGAGATTACAGGCGCCCATCATCACACTCAGCTAATTTTTGTATTTTTAGTAGAGACAGGGTTTTAGCATGTTGGCCAGGCTGGTCTTGAACTCCTGACCTAAGCTGATTTGCCTGCCTTGGCCTCCCAAAGTGCTGGGATTACAGGTGTGAGCCACCACGCCCTGCTGATAATACCTGTTTAGAAAAAGAGGATTTAAAAGCAACATTAGGGAATATTACTAAGTTGAAGTTCTAATACTATTTTTTAGATTATGAATTTATTTTAGGGCTAAAGTGAAAAGAAACAAGGCCACTGGGCAGGAAAACATGATGATAGACATTAAAAAGTTACTTGTAATTGAACAATATTTGTTAGAATTATAATGCTTATTCTTAATGTTACTCTTCCTTCATTTCTTGATCTCATTACTACTTAGATTCTCCAAAACCTTGCTTCATAAATTTGTCCTGTTTTGCAGCTTAATCTTGCCTTCTATTTTTTTCCCCTGCTCCTAAGGAACCCCATTCCATACCTCCCTAAACAAATCAACAAGCCTCTCAATTCTACTGCTTTTTAAAGCTCCTCTTCTTATATTCATTGGCCAGTTGTTTAAAGTCATCAATGATTTCCTTAATCATCAAATCCAATGGCCTTTACCCTCCTTGATGGCTTGCTGTCTCTGTAGGATTTGACAATATTGACTGAACTTTCCTTCTTGAAACCTGGAATCTTAGTTCCTGTGAAACCCACTCTCCTGATGTTTCTCTTAGCTTTCTGATGACTTTTTCTCTGTTTACTTTGTTGGTTTTTCTTCCTCACCTTCTTTGTATGTGGGTGATTCTCAAGGTTCTGGCTTCAAACTGTTTCACTATTCACTCTTTTTTTTTGGCAGTTTCAAATACTTACTTTCAAAAGAAGGGTATACATCTTCTTCTTCTTCTTCTTTTTTTTTTTTTTTAGATAGAGTCTTACTCTGCCCCCCAGGCTGGAGGGCAGTGGCTGCTTCCCCTGCTCAAGTGATTCTCTTGCCTCAGCCTCCCATGTAGCTGGGATTACAGGTATGCACCACCACACCCGGCTAATTTTTGTATTTTTGGTACAGACAGGGTTTTGTCATGTTGGCCAGGCTGGTCTCGAATTCCCGACCTCAAGCGATCCATGTACCTCAGCCTCTCAAAGTGCTGGGATTACAGGTGTGAGCCACCGCACCCAGCCTACATCTTCTATTTAACTGCTTCTGATCAGTTCCTCTCCTAACACCTGTGTGATCTAATCCTAACTGCCCACTATCTAGAAAGATGGAGCTTAACTTCTTAACTTCCTCTAAAAAGATCTTTCTCTTCTGAATCCCATGGTACTTTTTTGTTTTTAAATAGCACTACTTTAAAACTTGCATTAGCTGCTTACGTGTAAGACTTGTCTTACTTTCTGACCTATAAACTTGCTTTTTCTTTTTTTTTTTTTTTAAGGAGGTGGGACCCCTGCTCTATAAACTTCTTTAAGAAGATTTTCTTCTTTTTAAACTTTTATTTTAGGTTTGGGGGTACGCATGAAGGTTTGTTGTAAAGATTATTTCATCACCCACGTATTAAGCCTAGTACCCCATATTTTTTCTGCTCCTCTCCATGCTCCCACCCTCCACCCTCAAGTAGACCCCAGTGTTTCTTGTTCCCTTAAGATTTTCTAATTCAACTCTGCATCTCCTATACTGTAAAGCACTGTGTTTTGTATTTTTTCATTTGTTTATTCAACATACATAAGCACTGACTCTGTATTGTGCTAGGAGCTGGGTAAGTGGTTAAAAAAAACCGTGGTTTCTGCCCTCAGACAGTTTAGAGTCTCATGAAAATACATATTGTGATATATAATTAATAAAACTTTATTGAAAGAATGAATCTTACATCTTAAACTCCTTTTTCATCTTCTTTCCCCAAACTCCTGACCTACATTCCTGCACCCTTTTCCCTGATAAATCCCACAGATTTCTCAAACCCAACAGCTGAACTGGATTCATGTGCTATGGATACATATGAATAAGTTTGCCCCATGTTCAAGAAACTCGCAATCACCTTCTCTCCCCAAACCTTCTGCTGATTTTAGTATCAATGTTACTACCTCCTCCTTATTACCAAGGGGAAATCTTGGTATTCTTTTTGACTTCTTTCTTCATACTTAATTCTTTAATTCAAACAATTATCCCTCTTGTTGAGGTCCTTTCACCTATAGCAGAGGTTGAAAATTAGTGACTCATGAATTGTATCTAGTCAGTAGAGGTGTTTTGTTTTGTATAATATTATTGCAAATATGATTTTTCTGTTTCTCCTGAAAAATCAGAATATCTGGCAACACTGAATCCTTATTCTTGCAAGAACTGGCTGGAGTTTTAGATGGGACAGCTCAATCAAGTCTACCATTCTAATCTCTATCACTCCTTGCTTTTGTCACATTCAGTCCATTTCCTCACTTATGAAACTTTCTTAGTCCCTAATTTAGGCATTTGAGTTTGCCATCTCTGGCCTGTGTGATCATAGACTGTCAGTGGCGGAAGAGATATTAAAAGATCAACTCGTCTAATGGTCTTCTTCTTCCTCTCCCCACTCTTTAAGAGATGGAGAAAAGAGGTCTAAAGAGCTTACATTACCCAATCAATTTCATACAGCTAATGTGTAACAGGATTCTATAATATGCCATTAGACACCCCCCATATGGATCATGTGAAAGTTATAACTATATTTTCCCTTTGGTTTAGTTGCTAGGAACCTCAGAGCCCAATCTGTGGCACCCCTCTAGTAATTACATAGACCTTTTGGTATGAAGTTTTGGGGTATTAACAAACTCCTGGCTTTATTTTGTTTTCCATTTACCTTTGCCTCAGTTTCTCTTCCAATCGTTTTCTCCTATGATAGTGTGTAGTTTTTCCTCAAGCATACTCAATCTTTTGTGAACAAGGTGGGACATCAATACAGGTGTAAACTGTTCGGCTGTATTGTCTGGCTCCCAATTTCTTTCTTTCGCCTGTCATTCTCCTTCGGCTACTCACATTCTCTATTTTCCTTGACAGCCAAACTTCTTGAAAGAATTGTCTTCACATGCTGTGTCCACTTCATCCTGTCTTCTCAATTCGCTGTAAACAGATTTAAAGTCTTCAATGCCTTCTTTGTTGCTATGATATTGATACCAAAATTATATTGTATTCGCCCATATATGCAGGACACAAAATGGTTTCCCTAAATTATCTCAACTATGAAAAAATATGCAGAAAAAAATTAATAGGTAATGCATGAAAATTTTGTTACTTCTGATGACTGATGAGATTTATTTTCTTTTAAAAAGTTTTCCACAATTTTAAAAACAAGCGCATTAGAACATATCCCGATGTAAATTAGAAATTCTCAACTTACATTTTCTAAAAGGAGGCAGAAAACTAGAGAAGCGACAATGAGGAGCCACTGGGCCACACTTCATTTCACCTTAAGACAGACTCAGAGAAAAACAAGAGGGTGCGACTCAGATCCCCGGGGCCAGCGGCTGGGCCAAGGGGCACGACTGGATAACCGATTGTGAGGAAAATCTTAAGAGAGCCCTCACGACCCTTTAGCACATCCTAAAAGACCTCTGAACTTCTCTGCCTCTCCCGCTAACGGCTGCAAACCGCAGATAACGGTCAATCGCCTCCGGTTGTCCTGGTAACAGCCAGCAACGACAATCCCGCCTCCCTAACTCCTCCCAGAATACTGTGCGTCTTCTGCTTTACTTCCAGGTTCGGAGGACCGACTTCTTCCGGAAGTATCTGCCTGCCAGTCACCTGGCGTGTTCTGGCTGGGTGGCTTTGGTATACAGAGTGTGGCGTATTGTTGGGCAGGGTCCTGGGGACCCTTTTGTTCTTTTCCCCGTTTAACGGGACTGGAAAGCTAAGCAAAGGCTTTACTCTCAGGGAATTTTTTGTTGGTCGTTGATAGATGAATTGGACGTTAGTTTTTAAAATGTTTTGGTGGGGTTGGCAAATTTTGATTGCTGAGTGACAGTGGTGGGTAAAATTCATCTTAGAACTGTAGCAGGCTGTCTTAGTAGCCTTTAGATTAAATTGGTTTTAAGTGTTAGCAGGCAGTTTCAGCAGCCAGGCCTGTAGAGAATTATATTTTTCAAGTGATATTTGTGACCTGAATGTTTTCTCCCTCTGGCCTCTCCACTTTTTAATAGGTATGACAAAAATGGCCCGATTTATATGATCAACTTTCACAGCTGAAAGGTGGTAAACTCTTTACAATTATATGTAATTTATTTTTTACTGTGATAGATTTATAAAATTTTAAATAATTTAGTTCCCATAAAAAAGCAATTATTTTTGCTTTAGAAAATGAAGGCTGAAAAAACCCCCAAAACACAAAACCTCCAAATCCTACCCATTTAAAGACAACCAGTGTGAATACTTTGTAGGAATCTTCCAGACCCTTTCTATGAATTATAGTAAGTACAAATTCAAAATGGAATCATACTGTATATGCTACTTTGGAACTTAAAAAACTTTTTTTTTTTTTTTCCAGACAAAGTTTCACTGTGTTGCCCAGGCTGGAGTGTAGTGGCCTGATCTTGGCTTACAGCAGCCTCTCCGCCTCCTGGGCTCAAGCAATTCTCCTGCCTCAGTCTCCTGAGTAGCTGAGATTATAGGCGGTGCCACCACACTCAGCTAATTTTTCTATTTTTAGTAGAGATGAGGTTTCACCATGTTGGTCAGGCTAGTCTCAAACTCCTGATCCCAAGTGATCTGCCCGCCTCAGTCTCCCAAAGTGCTGGGATTACAAGCATGAGCCACCTGTGCCCGGCCTGAAAGTTTTTTTTTTTTTTTTTCCCCCGAGCTGCTGTCTCGCTCTGTCGCCCAGGCTGGAGTGCAGTGGCACAATCCCAGCTCGCTGAGGCAGGAGAATCACTTGAACCTGGAAGGCGGAGGTTGCAGTGAGCCGGGATGGCGCCACTGCACTCCAGCCTGGGCAACAGAGCAAGACTCCGGCTCCAAAAAACCCAAAAAATTTTAATGAACATATTTTGTTTAAAAGAGACACTTAACATGGTTATGGTTATATATGTTCCATTATACCTCTTGTTGGATATTTAAACAATTGATGTCTTCCCCCACTCCTTTTTTTTTTTTTTTTTTTTTTTTTTGAGGAGGAGGAGGTGTCTTGCTGTATCACACAGGCTGGTCTTGAACTTCTGGGCTCAGGCAGTCCTCCTGCCTCAGCCTCCCAAATAGCTATGATTACATGCCACTGGCCTGGCCATTTTTGCTCTCAATTAGTGCTACAATGGAGAAATGAAAATTCTTATAGCTAAATCTTTGCCCTTGCTCTAATTTCTTTGTGGTAATTCTTTTTCTTTTTAAAACTCATTTGTATTTGCACTTCATTATCTCTTCCTTAATGCCTTTTTATTCCATACTGTATACAGATGAAGTTACACATGACATCCAAAGCCCACTTTATTTTTTAAAGTTGATTTTTTTGATTATAAAGGTAATATATGCTTATTGAGGAACATTAGAAAATTTCAGAAGAATGTAACAAGAAAATTCCAATACCTAGACCGCCATTGATACTGTGATATGATTTTTTCCCTCTGTTTCTTCAACAATCAGTATTGAAAGAGTGTTAGCTGATTTAGTAAGGAAATGTTGCAGCTTTTGGTTTGTACTTTTTTACTTATTCCTGTAGCTGAAGGGTGTTGCAAATAGTATCCAGAAATAAAGCCACATACCTACAACCAACTGATCTTAGACAATGACAACAAAAATAAATAATGAGAAAAAGACACTCTGTTTAATAAACGGTGCTAGACAAAGTGGATAGACATGCAGAGGAAGAAATTGGACCGCTTTCTTTCACCATATACCAAACTTAACTCAAAATGGATTAGAGTTAAATTTAAGACCTGAAACAATAAAAACCCTAGAAGAAAACCTAGGAAAAAGTCTTGTGGACACTGACCTAGGCAAAGAATTTATGAGCAAGTCTTCAAAAGCAAATGCAACAAAAACAAAAACAGACAAATGAGTTTCATTGTGCTAAAAAGCTTCTGCATAGTAAGATAAATAAATAGTCAAATAACCTACAGAATGGAAGAACATATTTACAAACTATGCATTCAACAAAGGACTAATATCCAGAATCTACAAGGAACTCAACCAGAAAAAACCAAATAATCCTATTCAAAAGTAGGCAAAGGACAGGAATAGACATTTCTCAAAAGAAGACATACAAGTGGCTAATAAACATGATAAAATTCTCAGCATCACTAATCATCAGAGAAATGCAGATTAAAACCACGGTGAGATACCATCTCACACCAGTCGGAATGACTATTATTAAAAAGTCAAAAAAACCTGATATTGATGAGAATTCAGAAAAAAGGGATTGCTTATACACTGTTGGTGGGAATGTAAATTAGTACAACCTCTGTGGAAACTCGTATGGAGATTTCTCAACTAAAAATAGAACTACCATTTGACCCAGCAATCTCACTACTGACTACCCAAAGGAAAACAAATTGTCACTGGGTGTGGTGGCTCGTGCTTGTAATCCTAGAGCTTTGGGAGGCTGAGGCAGGAGGATCACGTGATGACAGGAGTTTGAGACCAGCCTGAGCAATATAGCAAAAAACCTCCATCTCTGCAAAAAATTAAAAAGTTAACCAGACATGATGGTGCATGCCAGTGGTTCTAGCTACTCGAGAGACTGAGGTGGTAGGATTGCTTGACCCCAAGAGTTCAAGGCTGTGGTGAGCTATGATTACACCACTGCACACCAGCCTGGGTGACAGAGCAAGAACCTGTCTCTGAAAAAGAAAAAAAAAAAAAAAAAAAAGAAATTGTATGACAAAAAGACAAAGACATAGAACCAACCATCAACCTAAGTGTCCACCAACAGATGGTTAAATAAAATGTGGTATGCATACACCGTGGAATACTATGCAGCCATAAAAATAATGAAATGTATTTTGCAGCAACATGGATGGAGCTGGGGGCCATTATCCTAAGTGAAATAACTCAGAAGCAGAAAATCAAATACCACATGTTCTCACTTATAAGTGGAAGCTAAAGATTGGGTGCATGTGGACATACAGAGGGGAATAATAGACACTGGGGATTCCAAAAGTGGGGAGAGTGGGAGGGAAAGGGTGAGGGTTGAAAAATTAACTATTGGTTACAATGTTGACTGTTTGGGTGATGGGTACACTGAAGCCCAGACCTCACCACTACATAATATATCTGAATAATAAACCTACACATAAACCACCTGAATCTATGTATGAAAAAAGAAACCATGAAAAAAAATCTAAATAGTATTTCAAATGTGTGTAGGCTATGGTCCATTTCTAGGCATATCTAGCCTTCCTTCAGTATTCCACACTAATCACACTGAATTGTAATGGCTTAGTTTTCCATATGTGTATGTTTTAGTTCTATAACTGGATTGAAAGCTAGTTGTGTGGTGCTAGATAAATTATTGAATTTTGCTGAGCCCACTTTCTTTATCTGCAAATTAGAGATAATACTTTGCAGGGTTGTAGTGAGGATTAGAAATAATGTATCCAAGGTGAGTTTAATTAAAAAGTAGTTACTTTGTTTTTCACTTCTGGCTTTAGCAGTCTATGTACATAGGAGGTGTTTGTATTTTTATAATATTCCAAATGAATGACTATACTAGCATCCCACCCAGTTTAGATATTTATTGAGCATATATGACACATAAACCACTGTTCATAACCGTAAAGGCCTGGTGAGCCTATATTATTCAGATATGTTTCTTACAGAAACCGCATGCTGCTTTTCATCTTTAGCAATTTTCTTAGTCATCTGTTTCCTCAGTCTCTTAACACCTTGCCTGACCCATTAGTAGGTGCTGAATAAATGTGTGAGCTGAGTGGAATAATTTAGTAGGAAAAGAGAAACACAAATTGGATAAAACCTGGCAGGCCACGATGAAAATGATTAACAGGTATAAAGTACTTTGTACATTGGGAGATCAGGAGACATTAATTTTGATTAAGGTATCTGGGAATGCCCTGTGGAGTAGGTAGATTTGACCTGGGCCCCAATAATAGGGGCTGAGGCAAGGAGCTTAAAGATGGAAATAACAATGTGAGTTAAGGCTGAGAGGTAGAAGTAAACACGGTGCGCTTTGTTATCAGGGAGTTATTGGTCGGGAGGAGTGCAGAAGAGTAGGGTAAGTGAATGGGTACAGAAGGGAAGAAAAAATGTCGTTGATCCTACATTTTGAGGATTTTGATGTGACTCGTCACTCTTTATAGTTTAAAAATGTTTCTGAAAAATACTGCTTTCAATATGGCCTGAGGCATCCTTGGGCTGAGTGGATCTGAGGGATGGTAGGGGTCGGGAAAGTGGCGGGCCAGCGATGACAACTAGCCTGTCCCTGAAGAAGGCCGGGAGTGGCAGGATGGCCAAGATCTTCGGCGGCACAAGAGCACTTAGTGGCCAATATTTGCCCCGAGGTGAGGAAGGAGTGTCTGCGAGGAGGCGGGACACCCTTAGCAGCTCAGCAGGCAGCAGGAAGCGGCAGAACAACGCTTGTAAAGGCCTGTCACCCACACTGGGTGGGCAGCAGCGAAGTCCTCGGCAGCCTGGGTGTTGCCTTTGAGGGAAGTCGCAAGACCCAGCTCCGCCCAACAGCATCTGGTCCCGCGCCCCTCTCCCCGCCCCTCTCCCC
Organism: Chlorocebus sabaeus; assembly: GCF_047675955.1. Classification (NCBI taxonomy): domain Eukaryota; kingdom Metazoa; phylum Chordata; class Mammalia; order Primates; family Cercopithecidae; genus Chlorocebus; species Chlorocebus sabaeus. The sequence continues at coordinate 55,469,674 of NC_132914.1, forward strand.
ACCGCTCTCCCCGCCCCGAGCCCCTCGCCCCGCCCCTCGCCCCTCTCCCCGCCCCTCTCCCCGCCCCTCGCCCCTCTCCCCGCCCCTCTCCCCACCCCTCTCCCCGCCCCGAGTCCCCCGCCCCGCCCCTCGCCCCCTCTCCCCCTCTCCCCGCCCTTCTCCCCTCTCCCCGCCCCTCTCCCCTCTCCTCGCCCCTCGCCCCTCGCCCCTCTCCCCGCCTCTCGCCCCTCTCCCCGCCCCTCGCCCCTCGCCCTGTGCCCCGTGCTCCCGGTCTGGTTCAAAGCTCCCTCCCGCCTAACGTGTTCAGCCCAGCCTGGCTGCCCTTCTTCCCTGCGGAGGGAGGGCCTGGGCGGTCGGGTTGGCGGGAGGGAGGTTACCTTTCCCGGTCTCGCTCCGGCCGCCCGAGCCGGAGAGAAGCAGCGGCGAGGTCTGCGGGCAGCATGGCGGGAGCTCCGTACGAGCGCGGGAGGGGCCCCGCGGCAGGGGAGCAGCTGCAGCAGCAACACGTCTCTTGCCAGGTCTTCCCCGAGCGTGTGGCCCAGGGGAATCCCCAGCAAGGGTTCTTCTCCAGCTTCTTCACCAGCAACCAGAAGTGCCAGCTTAGGCTCCTGAAGACGCTGGAGACAAGTAGGAGCCATGACCTGGAGGCTGGGGTTCGGCCGAATGGGTCTGAGACCGGGTGGGCGAGGAAGGGCCTGGGCAACACCTGGCCGGCAGCTGCAGTTTCAGCCTCGGGGCTGAGTGAACCAGTTTCAGCACAGAGTCTAGGCAGATAGGGCATCATGGGGGCTGGGTTGGGCGCCTGGGGCTCAGTTTTCCCAACAGAGGAGGCGCTGAGACCCTTTTCGTCGCTGTTTTTGGCTTGGGGAATGAGTTTGTCTGCCCTTTTTTGTCACTCACTGTTGTGACACATCTTCCGATTTCTTACATAAGTTATGCAGCCACATTGTGACTTCAGGGTAAGGGTGAGGCCGAGTTTTAAAGAGCCAGCGAGGTTAATTAAGGCATACAAAGTCTGTAAAAATGTAATTAAAGCATACAGAGGCTGTAAAAATGTAAAAACAGTTTTGCAAACCTGTCCTTCCTTGGAAGGGGTTCTTAGCCTTCATGCATGTAATGGGCTTCAGAGCGTAGAAATCCCTGAAATGGTCTGTGAAATCGTGCGTGTGTGTGTGTGTGTGTGTGTGTGTGTGTGTGTGTGTGTGTATGTGCCTAAGTGCATTTCTTTTTCTTTTTTTTGAGACGGAGGCTTGCTCTGTCGCCCAGGCTGGAGTGCAGTGGCGCGATCTCGGCTCAAGGCAAGCTCCGCCTCCCAGGTTCACGCCATTCTCCTGCCTCAGCCTCCTGAGTAGGTGGGACTACAGGAGCTCGCCACCACGCCCTGCTAATTTTTTGTATTTTTAGTAGAGCCGGGGTTTCACCGTGTTAGTCAAGATGATCTCGATCTTCTGACCTTGTGATCCATCCGCCTTGGCCTTCCAAAGTGCGGGATTATAGGCGTGAGTCACTGCGCCCGGCCCTAAGTACATTTTTTTTTGTGGGAGAGAGAGTTAATAGCTTCATTATATTCTCAAAGAGGCCAACGACGCCACAAAGGTTAAGAACTGCTGTGGGTTAAACAGGAACACAACTGCCCACTGACAAATTTCTCTCCAGTAGCAGAGACATTGCACTAGAGAAGATTTCTTAATTCCTTTACATTGACATAGACTTAGTGTACTTTCAGATACATTTGGAAAATTAGTCTTAAACGTACTTGTCCCAAAGCAAGGTTACTGTTTTATAGTTGGTCAGTCACAGTTCAAAAGTCAACCACGGAAAGATTTTCCAACCTTCTTGGGATTACCTGCTTGTAGAGACTCAGGGAGGTAGGAGGGGGAAGGGGAGGCGAGGGTAAAAGGGGAGAGAATGATGATATTGTATTTACTATACAAATATGTATTGAGTGCCTCCCAGGTTTTGGTGGGGGAAGTAGAAAGATAGCACCCTGCCTGGAAGGTGCTTCAAAGTGGAATAGAGTGGAAAGAGTGTGGGTTGCAGAGTTAGATGTGGGTTCAAATGCGGATCCCTTTCCTCAGGTGTGGAAGAGTGACTTAACTTCTCTGATCCTCACTATTCTTATTATAAAAAAAGAGAAGGGGAAAAATACCTCTTTTAGGGTTGTTGTGAAAAATAGATTTTATGGGGCTGGGTACGGTGGCTCATGCCTGTAATCTCAGTACTTTGGGGAGCCAAGGCAGGGGGATCGCTTGAACTCAGATGTTTAAGACCAGCCTGGGCAATATAGGGAGACCCTGTCTCTACAACAAATAAAAAAATTAGCTGATGTGGTGGCTCGTGCCCGTAGTCCCAGCTATTTAGGAGGCTGAGGCAGGAGATTTGCTTGAACCCAGGAGGCTGAGGCTGCAGTGAGCTATGATTGCATCACTGCACTCCAGCCTGGGCAACAGAGCAAGACCCTGTCTAAAAAAAAAAGTATTGATTTTATGAATGTAAAGTACCAGCATATCAGGAGCTGAGCTGAATAAATGGCAGCTGTTTTTACAGTGGAAGGGCCACACAGTGGAGGAAGAGTAGAAATAGATAGGATGTGAGGAAGGTGGGGTGCTGAACATGAGCCCCAGTAGGAATCAATGGACCTCAATCTTCCAAGGGCAGGGTGGCTGGGAGGGCCTGTTGGTGGTATTAAAGTGTCAACCTGCAGCTTTAAAATCCTATCCCTGCGTGGGGCATGGTGGCGGAAACCAGGCCTCATGGGAGACTTTTTTTTTTTCCACCAAAGCAATTTTATTCTAAATATTGCTGCAGGTCCTTTTTGAAGTACTAAACCAAGGTGCTGCCTGCATTTGTTTTTTTTTTTTTTTTTTTTTTTTTTTTTTTTTTTAAGTATGAGGACTACAGACTTTTGAAACTGTTTTAACTTTGTAAAATTCTGCTAGTTGCATGAATAATAATGTGCTTAATACGGTACCTGCTACCTGGTATTCACTCAATTAATAATACTTATTGTTAACAATAATTATTCTACTGTGAACACTCTTGCAAGGGGCAGGTTGGTAAAGCAGTAACCTATACCTGACTTTCTCATCTCACATTTCTTTCGCCTATTTTTGTCTTCAACCTTTTTTTTAAACCTTAGTTTCTTTTTCACTTTTTTTTGGGTTACGTCATATAATTGGCTGTGCATTTATACTCTCAGACAAGATGCCTATGGGAAAAGTTAATATCAGAGGCATTTGGGTTCCTTGTACTTTTCTGTAGTAGTCATGGGCCCATAGAGTCTTAGATGTGGAAGGGCCCTGAGGAATCGTCTAGGCCTCCCTGTCCCCTTACAAGGAAACCTCTGTGCCATTGCTGGCCAGATACTCCACAGACCTCTAGTGGAACACAGTTACCTGTTCCCTGAGGCTCTTTCAATCTACTGTCTATTGTTTCACCAGCTTTAATTGTTGAAGAAAAATCCTTTCTCTTAATGAGCTGAAATCTTGCTGCATGTAACTTCCATACTTTGGTCCTTGTTCTGCCCTTTGAAGAAATATTAACTGAATCTAGTCCCACATGGCACCCCTTCAATACTTGAAGCTACTGTGGTCCTAGTTAAGTCTTCTGTCTCCTTTCCAACCCCCTAAATCCTTTCTTGCTTCTTACTGGAAGTAGTCCTGTAGTACCCTAGTCACTATCCCCTGTGGAAGAGCTTCAGTGGCAGGTCCCGTTTAGAACGTGGTAGTACTCAGCATGGGACATGGTGTTGCCAGTATGGTCTGACCAGGGCAGAACAGTGTGGCTACTGGCTTGCCCAAATCTAGGTACTGTGCTGTTGTTCACTTTTTTTTTTTTTTTTTGAGACGGAGTCTTGCTCTGTCGCCCAGGCTGGAGTGCAGTGGTGTGATCTGGGCTCACCGCAAGCTCCGTCTCCTCCCGGGTTCACACCATTCTTCTGCCTCAGCCTCCTGAGTAGCTGGGACTACAGGCGCCCGCCACCACACCCGGCTAATTTTTTGTATTTTGGTAGAGACGGGGTTTCACTGTGTTAGCCAGGATGGTCTCAATCTCCTGACCTCGTGATCCGCCTGCCTGGGCCTTGCAAAGTGCTGGGATTACAGGCGTGAGCCACAGCGCCCAGCACTGTTGTTCACTTCTAAGGAATGTGGCCGTAGATTCCCTCAGTCTTTTGGTGTATACCATAATACAACGTGTTTGATCATTTAACTAAACATGAACTTTAAAAGCATAGTTGATATTGTCTAAGATGCTTAATAGTACCATCTTTGTATTTGTGTTAGTTTTTTTTTTTCAGTACAAACTTGCTTTGATGTTAATTTAAACTTGGCCTCTCATGTCAGTTTTTACCAATTTTAAGATAACATTACTTTTTTTTGAGACAGAGTCACTCTGTCTTCCAGGCTGGAGTGCAGTGGTGTGATCTCAGCTCACTGTAACGTCTGTTTCCCTGGTTCAAGCGATTCTCATGCCTCAGCTTCCCAAGTAGCTGGGACTACAGGCATGTGCCACCATGCCCAGCTAATTTTTGTATTTTTAGTAGAGATGGGGTTTTGCCATGTTGGTCAGGCTGGGCTTGAACTCCTGGCCTCAGATGATCCACCCGCCTCAACCTCCTAAAGTGCTGGGATTACAGGCATGAGCCACTGCATCTGGCCTGTGAGTTACTTTTTGATAATATCTTACACTGCTATTTGGGTAGTTTAATTGGTGGTACTTTCCCAATTAGCTTACTTAATTAAATCAATATCTTTTTTAGATCCGTATGTCAAACTTCTGCTTGATGCTATGAAACACTCAGGTTGGTAAGTAACTCTTTTTGAAGTGCTGCTCTGAGATCTGGCCGCTGAAAACAAAAACCAAGTTCTCTTCTTAAGAGAACTGGTTAGGATTTCTCTGAGGTCACGAAGTCTTTTCCATAGGGTAAATAGAGGTAATTGGCTGCATTGTTTCTAGGCAGGCCTTGTTCTCTTTGGACATCTTCTGCCCTAACTAATGTTCTTTTTTTTTTTTGAGACAGAGTCTCGCTCTTATTGTCCAGGCGGGAGTGGGCAGTGGCGCTGTCTTGGCTCAGTGCAACCTTCCTCTCCCAGGTTCAAGCAATTCTTCTGCCTCAGCCTCCCGAGTAGCTGGGTTTACAGGCGCACATCACTATGCCCGGCTAATTTTTGTATTTTTAGTAGAAGTGGGGTCTCACCACATTGACCAGACTGGTCTCGAACTCCTGTCCGCAAGTGATCCACCCACCTTGGCTTCCCAAACTGCTGGGATTACAGGCGTGAGCCACTGCTCCAGCCCAGCTCGTTTTCTAGCTCTTACCATTCACCTTGGGTGATTAGTAAAGACAGTACTCAAATTTTTCTTGTAAGTAATTACCAATCCTGGCCTTTCTGCTACACCAGCCTGAGCATTGTTTTTAATGGAAAAGAACTCTCAGCTTGTTATGTAGGAACCTTGCAGATGTTGTATAACTTTGAGGGGTTTAAAGGAAGTGACTTCTGACATATAGTTCTTAACATTCTGGCCCAAGGGCAGGAACTCCAACATACTTGCAATATGGCCATAATCAGTTGAACAAATGTTTTATGGAATCATATCTATAGAATTTGAACTAGGATGCATTTTGCGTACAACCTCCTTATTTTACAGGTGAGATAACTGAGTCCTGAAGATGTTAAGTTTCTTTCCCAAGGTTTCCTATGTGTTAGTAGTAGAGGGGATTTACTGTATGGTGGAGGGTCTCCTGAGTCCTGGCCCAGAGCTGTTTGCCACATACACACTGTTTCTGGACATTGTCTCTTTAATCTATTCTTGCCTTTTAGTGCTGTTAACAAAGATAGACACTTTTCTTGCGAAGACTGTAATGGAAATGTCAGTGGAGGTTTTGATGCTTCAACATCTCAGGTAGGCATTGTTGCCAAATTGTTTCCTTCCCTTTAATCCTCTCTCTTGATATTTTTTGAGCATCTTCCACATGCTTGGCATTCTGTTTGGTAGACTTTGTGTAGGACTAAAAAAGTGAATTAGTTATCCTTACTCTAAGGAGTTTACTCTTAAAATCTCTTAAGGAGTTTATAACCTTATAGGAAAGACATGAACACAGATAATTATAAAATGAGGCAGGCTAAACCATTTTAGATGGGCTTGGTTACCACAGTGGGACAGTGATGTGATTGCTTGAAAGATGCCAACAGATTCAACTAGAGGATATAAAGCCTCCTTAGGGGCAGAGCAGGGGCAGCATGAGCAAAAGTGCATGCTAGGAAACTGCATGGCATGTGTAGGGAATGGCATATTGTCTAGTTTATCTCGAGGGGAGGAACACGTGGGGAATAAGGGAAAATAGGATTGGAAATAAATGTAAGCCATATGTTGGGAGACCTTGAATGCTAAACGAAAGGGTTTTACCTTTACATGGTGAGAAGTGATACTGCCTGTGAAAATCTTTCATTAGGGGAGTTTTCTTATCTGTACAATATGGACAATGATTTTTATGAAATGATTATTTTATGGAATGATTATGAGAATTAAATGAGATATTTCTTATAGAGTTGCTTATCTTAATGCCTGGCCCATAGTAAGCATGCAATAAATTTTATTATTAGTTTTAAGTCATCAGAGGGTTTCGACAGAGTCTTGGAGGTGGTAGATAATGTCATGTGATGAGGGTAAATGATGGTGTTATAAGTAACTGTTTCCCACCTGAATGTATAATTCATATTTAACTACACTTAACTGTTTCCTGCTGGATAATTTTATATGTATTTAGGTTATTTATAGCATTTTTACAGTAATCATGGGAAATGGCAATATAGAACAAGGGTAAGAAGTTTAGATTTTGGAGTCAGACTTGAGTTCAAATCTTAGTTTCCCTGCTTCTTATCTGTGGGGCTTGGGCAAGTATTTTTCTTCTTCTCAGTTTCCTCATTTGTAAACTGGTAGTCACAATACCTATAGCTCTCAAAATGGCTCTGGATAAGTTCACCCCCTTCCCGGTCTCCACAGGGTTAAATAGAGTGCACATATTGAACTTTCATCCTAATTCTCAGCAGTGTTGAACACAGTTGGGCACCCTCTCCTTTTATTTTATTATTATTATTTTTAATTTTATTATTTTTGAGACAGAGTTTCACTTTGTTGCCCAGGCTGGAATGCAGTGGCGCAATATGGGCTCACTGCAACCTCTGCCTCCTGGGTTCAAGTGATTCTCCTGCCTCAGCCTCCTGAGTAGCTGGGATTGCAGGCATGTGCCACCACGCCCAGCTAATTTTTGTATTTTTAGTAGAGACAGGGTTTTACCATATTGGCCAGGCTGGTCTTGAACCCCTAACGTCAGGTGATCCCCCCACCTTGGCCTCCCAAACTGCTAGGATTATAGGTGTGAGCCACCATGCCTGGCCTATTTTTTTAAGTGAAAATTTTATTATGAAGTATCTCATTCATACAGATGAGTAAAAAACCTATATGTCCGCTTTCAGTGATAATAAAGTGCACACCTATGTAACCGCCACCCAGACTAGAGAAAAAGAACATTACTAGGACTTCAGAAACCTGTGTGGTCCTCTTGAATCAGGTCCTTTTCCCTTCCTTGACCTGATTTTTGTGGTAACCATTCCCTGCTTTTCTGAATGACTTTACCATCTACATATACAGTCCAACAGTGTGTTATTTAGTTGACTGCTTTTGAGCTTCATACATGATATACTTTGAGTTTTATGTAGTATTTTGTAGTATTATGAAATTGTGTAGTAGATAGTCTCCAGCTTACTTCCCACGTTCAACATTTGTGAGATTCTTTCTTGTCATTGTGTGTACCTCTCTGGTTTATTCAGTTTCCCTGTTATATAGTATTTATTCCGTTGTGTGTTTATACTACAGTTTACTTTACTATTGATTGTTTCCAACTTTATTATTATGAACAATGCTGCTATAAATATTCTTGACCTTCACTAGTGGTACACATTGCAAGAGTTTCTCTAAGTATATGCTCAAGAGCAGAATTACTGGGTCATATAGTTTGTGTACACTTGACTTCAGCTGTTAATGCCAAACACTTTCTTTGGTTTCTAGTATGCAGCATTCTTCTGGTTGCTCCTTTGCTAGCTTACTTTCCTCTACCAGCATTTAACTGTCGAAGTCCCTCAATCCTTGGTCATAGAGCCCCTTCTTTTCTTACTCTGTATTCTGCCAAGCAGGTCTCATCAATTTTCTGGGGTCAAAGCTCATTTTTAAGAGCTCCACATTCCATATATCCAAGTGCCCATTTAACATCTCTACTTGAGCATCTTTTTATTTATTTATTTTTATTTTTAGTGAAAATAAATTTTTTTGAGGACAGGGTCTTGCTCTGTTGCCTAGGCTGGAGTGCAGTGGTGCAATCATGGCTTACTACAGCCTTGAACTCCTGGGCTCAAGCGATCCTCCCATCTCAGCCTCCTGAGTAGTTGGGACTACAGGTGTGCATCACTGGATCCAGCTAACTTTTAAAGTTTTTTGTAGAGATGAGGCCTCATTATGTTGCCCAGGCTGGTCTTAAACTCCTGGCCTCAAATGATCCTTCCACCTCAGCCTCCCAAAATGCTGGGATTACAAGTGAGAGCCATGGTTCCCCGCCTACTTAAGTGTCTTGAAGACACTTTAGACTTGAAATGTGTAAGTCCAAATTCATGATTCCCCAGTGAGGATGGTGCATGAATACATGTCCTTAATCTAAGTACTGCTATAGTCCAGAGAGAGGAGAAGGGAGAAGTTAGTCACTGGGCGAGGCAATTGGAGCATGTACACTTAGGACTGGGACTTGTCCCATGGGTAAATGTGCGGCCAGTGGAGAAGAGTGGGTAGAGATATTCCAGGCAGTTGAGCTTGTCGGGGAGAGGTGAGGTCATGTGGGAGAGAAGATCAAGTCTATGAAAGGAGATTTTAGAAATCACTGAACTTTTATTTTGGTGTCTCCTAGATAGTTTTGTGCCAGAATAATATCCATAATCAGGCCCATATGAACAGAGTTGTCACCCACGAGCTCATTCATGCATTTGATCATTGTCGTGCCCATGTCGACTGGTTCACCAACATCAGACATTTGGCGTGCTCAGAGGTGAGTTTTATTGTATTTTTTCTCCAGAACACTCTATGCTTGAATATTTTATTCAAGCGTAATTTATTTAAATGTATTCCTTTTCCTACTGTCATAGCTCTACCTTAGTCTTGAATTTGTTTTTAACTAACATTGAATGCCATTTTTGATATACAGCTAGAGAAATTTAAACTATATTTTTAGAAGTCTCTTAACTACATCCTGTAAGTCCTAATAATAGTGATGACTGACTTTAATAAGCTATTAATTTTTTCCTGTGGGATACATTTTATAATGTGAAAAAATAATAACTAACATTTACTGAGGGCTATATTCCAAACACTGTTCTGTTTGCACAGATTCTTATTTAATCTTCACAATAACCCACTGAGGTAGATATTATACTATTATTGTCCCTGTTTTATGTATGTGGAAAGTGAGACAGTTGTTCAGATTCCAAAGTTAGTAAGTGGCAGAGGCAGGATTACAACCAGTATTTTTAACTAGCTTGCCCAGCTGCCTTCCATAGAGTTCCTTGCTTGCCCTAGAGTAAAACATGCTCGTTTCAAAAATACAACATGAAAAGATATTTATTACTAAGCACGTTGGATTGCTCGGAATATGCTCCTAGAGAGAGCGTATTCTGCATATGCATGTACTTGGATGTCATTAATTGAAGAGTTAATTAAAATAATCTAAATCTCAAGCCTATACTTCATAACTTAGATTATTTTCCCTTTCTCTTGAAATTAATATGTAGGCCCCCTGCATCTAATTATAATTCCAATTATTTGGAGAATAGACTGAAACCTGAGTTTTTAAATAGGTCTCTCTCTTGGGTGCTGTGAGAGTTAATGCCTTGTAGCTAAAGTGTGTTAAGTACTTTGAGCTCCTCAGAGGAATGAGGCCATAATATTGTAGAAGGAACAAGAAGTGGACCATTCTGTTAGCAATGAATTAGCAAAAATGTGGTCAGGCTACCTGTAGAATCTATGTGGGTTGTTCTAAGACTTTTTCATTCATTAAAGTATGGTACATCCGAAAATATGTCCTAATTTCAGGCTGTCATGCTCATAGCATGACCGGTTTGGAATGTTCTTGATTCTTTGTGTTTTGTATTGCTTCATTTTTCATAGGACAATCAAGTCCCTAGAGGAAGGTCCTGAACTTATACAGGTTTGAGGGAAGCTGCAAGAGAGATTCGGGCTAGGGTTGGGAGGGTCATATCCTCAAAGTGTCTCAGATATTAATGCATTCCGTTTTAAGCTCACTTTGAAACTCAGTTTATTTCAAGAATGCTTTCTTGAAGTACTTTTTAGTAATTTCTACAAGTATTTGTATCTTGTAGAGTGTGTAATTTAACTCTGAGGTCTAGCTCTCTGACTTTTGGTTCCAAAAAGAAATTATTTCTGTCAGTAAAGCTACAGCATAAAGTTTAGAAAATTTCCTTTGGTAGGCGACTGAACTTTTCCCCATCTCTCCAGTGTATTTGGCATTGTCTAGCATAGCTCATAGATATTTGCTTTTGTCGTCAATAGAGTTTAAAAAGTCCTTTAAGAAGAAGTAGTACAAATACTCTTTTCTCAGACAAAGATGCTAATTTTATATTCTTTTCTAATTTTAAAAAATTGGTTGATATCATAAAGATATATAGAGCATGAGCGTTCATTTTCTTTTTGTCTGTCTTCTGTGTGATAGGTTCGAGCTGCTAACCTTAGTGGAGACTGCTCACTTTTCAATGAAATATTCAGGTTACATTTTGGATTGAAACAACACCACCAGGTAAAAGCTAACATGCAGTCACTTCCCCTCCAGAGTGTTATGAGTGGAAATAATGAATAAAGAAATGAAAAGTACATTCAGTATTTGAAATTTGAAAGAACTTCCTATGTGAAAAGAATACAAAGTATGTACCATTTAAACAAAGTAGATGGAATTTAGTTCTACTTTATAATTATGGGCAAGCTATGAGACTCAATGAGTGTGTGAGATATTTTAATAATGAAAGGAGGCCTGGCACAGTGGCTTGTGCCTCCCAGCACTTTGGGAGGCTGAGGCGGGCGGATCACAGGTCAGGAGATCGAGACCAGAGTGGCCAATATGGTGAAACCCTGTGTCTACTAAACATACAAAAAAATTAGCTGGGCGTGGTGGCGCATGCCTATAGTCCCAGCTACTCTGGAGGCTGAGGCAGGAGAATCGCTTGAACCTGGGAGATGGAAGTTGCAGTGAGCCGAGGTCGTGCCACTGCACTCCAGCCTGGGCCACAGAGTGAGACTCCTTCTGAAAAAAAGAAAGAAAGGAGCTAAGATCTTGCACCTGGGATACTTTTCGATGGGGGTGGATAAGGAATAGAAGTGAAATCACAGCATGTCTTACTGTTATTCTAACAATTCCTGATTTCTGTTTTGAATCTACCATAGCATTCTGGAAACAAAAAATGTAATCCCTTTCAGAACAGAGAGTGTGTTGCTCCACAAGTTATGGCTATGTCTCAGTGTACCTGTAAAGGCTGTATAATGTGATAGAAAACCTTTGGCTTAGCACGGACTTGAGTATGATGAGCTTAGCTGAGAGGGATTTGTGTTAACAAAACAAAAACAAAAAACAAAAGAGATAGCTATAAGGCAAGATTATCCTGCTGGAAAGGCTTTGAGATCTGTATTAGATGTATGTGGGGAAAGGAAGTATAGAACTCATGGACTGATAATGAATGTGAGCAGTTCTGCTCACAGCCACCCTGGGCCTCTGTCCACATTTAGGAGAAAGGGTGGTCAGTCATTTTCTACAGTAAGAGCCTGCTGAGCCAGTTTGTGAAGTATGTGAGCATCAGGATATCAGTTCCAACTAGATGAAAAAAGATACGCTAAGGACAACAGGAAGGCCCTTGGTTTTCTGGAGAAGAGAGTAACTCAACTCTGGGGTGGAGGGTGGAGTCACAGTGAGCTACTCAGAGAAACTGTGAACTGAGTGAATCGGAGCGAGAAGAAAAGCCTGCTGCCTGGAAAGGGTGATTACTCTGGACAGTGAGGTGTTCAGCCTGTGCCAGGTCAGCTTATTGATATGCCACTGACTTGTCTTGTGCTGCATGTTTTCTGTGCCCTTGAGTCCCTGCTTCTCTGGTGAATTCTGTGTCTTCTGACTGTCAGTGGAGTGGAAGCAGGGTACACATCAGCACACCGCTAGAGAAGAGGATAATGTGGTTAAAGCATGTGCTGGCATAGCTCATGGATATCTGCTCTTGTCAATGGAGTTTGAAAAATTCCTTAAAAAAAAACTGTTACATATACTCTGTTTTTAGAAAAATATGCTAATTTTATATTCTTTTCCAATTAAAAAAATAAGTTGATATAATAAAGGAATAGAGCGTGATTTTTTTTTAATTCACCTTCTATCTTTGTCATAAGTTTGTGATGCACGCAGTCTTTGAAAGAGAAGTTTTCCTCTTTTTACCACTGAGTAGCAGCAGCAGAAAACAAATAGAAATAGCAATAGGACAGAAAATATGTGGAGGCAGTAGGAATGTGGCTGAGGGAGAAGAGTCTTAGAGAATGGAGTTCCTGCTTTTGTACAGCATGTGCCCAGGGAATAGAAACAGCAAGTACAGTTACTGATTGTAAAATTGCATAGTCATACCTTTATTTTAACAGAAATTTATTATGTCTAAAAAGAAGTAAATCTGTGGTCTACACTTGTGTCTCCTAACCCTGTGGCTTCAGGAGACAAATTTTTGTACCTTTTTTTCCCCGCAGGGGAGAAATTTCCTCTCTTTTTAGCAATTGTTGTTTTGGCTTCACATGGTTCTTTTCTTCTTCCTTTATGCCTGGGGTTTATTTTTTAAAATCAGTGTTTGGTAAAATTCAGGTTGAGAAACACTAGATTCCAATGTGAGTATCTCCAGCTTGAGCACACTGACCAGGCCAATGAAAAACTGGGAACATGCAGAGAAAACAGATGGTTGTCAGGATGCACAGCCATCCAAACCAGTGTTTGATTATTTTAAGGAAAAGGTCAAGTGCCATTCTTTTGAGTTTTAATTTGGGCTTGGGGAGAAATAAATGGATTAAAAGCTCTCCAAGAATTGGAGTGGCAGGGCCTTATATTTCTTAAATATTTAAATTAGAGTATTGAGAAATTCTAGCCTATTACTATGAAACATTAGGTAAATTATTATCTTAGAACTTTAATAGCTGTGTAAAGAACAATCAGGAAAAAAAGTTGTTTAATTTCCACCCCCCTTAAAAAATTAAGGTACTGTCCAAGTTTGGGTGGATATGTGTATGGTTTTCTGTTGCCTCCAGGGAGGACTTACCCTTCTCAAAGGAAAAGTTATCTAGCATTGGTCAACTGAAAAGAAAGAGAGGTACAGAAGTAAAGTGTATTTTAAATTTAATTAAATTTTATAAAAAAGTCAATCAAGACCTTATAGACTTTTTTTTTTTTTTGGCGATTTTGCAAATTGGTAGATACTGTTTGGTAGACACCGCGTAGAATTTCTGAGAATGACATCTGCTTATATTAGTGGGAAAGATGAGGAAATAGAGGTCTTACTTATGCCTAAATAATTTTAGGTTGAGCTAAAAATACTCCTTAAGTGTTATGTATATTTGTTCATTTCATTTTCTTCTTTGGAATGATAGAAATTAGTAAAATAATATGAGGAAATTAATTTTAATTAATTCAGACATTAGATAAAATGTATTATTTCATGATTAAATGTTTATATAAAATTAGAGCCTCATACTTTTCCTTCTTTTTAGACTTGTGTGCGAGACAGAGCCACTCTTTCTATCCTGGCTGTTAGGAATATCAGCAAAGAAGTAGCTAAAAAGGCTGTTGATGAAGTTTTTGAATCTTGTTTCAATGACCATGAACCTTTTGGAAGGATCCCACATAACAAGACTTATGCAAGATATGCTCATAGAGACTTTCAAAACCGTGATCGGTATTATTCAAATATATGAGCACAATGACATTTTATATTACAGAGCTTCCATCATCATGCAGAAAAAAAATTTGGTTCTCAAGTGAACAAACATATAAAATGTAAACAATCCATTCAATCCAGATAAAACAGAAGATTGTGATTCTAGCATATTATCAGAAAAAGTAACTATGGCAAAAAATGAAACTGCTTTAAACTCCAAGGCAAAAATTGTATCTTTATAGCTAACCATTTAGTAAATAAATAAATTACATTTTTGTAATTCAGTGATTTGTTTTTATTACATGTGATTATTTTAAAATTTGATTAAGAAACCTGTGACGTGTGCCCTTCCATGATGTTGATAGGTGACCACTATTGGTATTTACGTTAAATGTAAAGAAATGTATACTGATCTCATTGTAGGACTCTTACCGAGCTGTTGTTATGATGAAAATTGGAAATAATTCATTCAGTGGTCGATGCTATCCTCTCCCTATTCTTCTTTTATCATATATGTAGGACCCATATGGCCTAATTTTCTGGGGACAGTCCTGGTTAGATCTTTTTCTTTTTAATAAAGGCAGTGGTCAAATTTTAGCTCCAGATCGACTGCAAGAACAAACCAGCAATACCAAGAGGACCCACAGACCCTCTGAAGGAAGCAACAGCTCCTGCAGTACCCAGGAGACACCTCAAATACTGTGAGTGCCCCAACTGCAGAAGTGGGAAAGGGAGACCCTCCTCTCCCAAGCACACCCCCCCCAGTGGAGAAACTGAAGGTCTGTTTGTGGGAGAAGTTTCCAACCTTACCTGGAGCTGAGTTAATTTAGAGAGCCGAGTGAAATACAGGGGGTAGAGGAAGCAGCAGAAGGGCCCAGGGAGCTCGCTGGTTCCCCAAGCAGCCCATTCCTGCCTGTCACCACAGGAATCCATTGTGGGGGCAGCCAGAGGAGCAGAGGGTAAAACTCCACACAGAGAAGGAAATCTCTAGCTGGACTTTGTAACAATTTCAATGGGGCGAGAAGCCTCCTGGCCAGAACTTGGGAGAGGGCGCACATCCCGTGTGCAGAATCCACAGAGGGTAAGAACCAAGCTCGTTTCTTTCACAGCTGGGAAGCAGGTAGCTTGGGGCAAGTTTTCAAGCCTGTCTCACCCACCACCTGGAAATAGACTTGGGGCTGTGGTGGGGGGCATGGTGGGAGTGAGACTGGCCCTTCGGTTTGTGTGGGAGCTGGGTGATACTTGTGACTGCCAGCTTTCCCTCACTTCCCTGACAACCTGCATGACTCAGCAGAGGCAGCCATAATCCTCCTAGGTACACAACTCCAGTGACCTGGGAATCTCACTCCCATCCCCCACGACAGTCACAGCAAGACCTGCCCAAGAAGAGTCTGAGCTCAGACATATCTGTCCCTGCCCCGACCTGATGTTCCTTCCCTACCCACCCTGGTATCTGAACAAAAACGGGATATAATCTTGGGAGTTCTAGGGCCCCCCTCACCACAAGTTCTTTTCCATACTACCACAACTGATGCTCTCTGGAAAGCACCACCTCCTGGCAGGAGGCCAACCAGCAAAAAAATAGAGCATTAAAGCACCAAAGCTAAGAAGCCTCACAGAGTCCTTTGCACCCCCCTCCCACCTCCACTGCAACAGGTGCTGGTATCCACAGCCGAGAGACCCATAGACGGTTCACATCACAGGATTCTGTGCAGACAACCCCCAGTACCAGATTGGAGCTGGGTAGACTCACTGGGTGGCTAGACCCAGAAGAGAGAAAACACTCACAGCAGTTTGGCTCACAGGAAGCCACATCCATAGGAAAAGGGGGAGGGTACTACCTCAAGGGAACACCCTGTGGGACAAAAGAATCTGAACAACGGCCTTCAGCCCTAGACCTTCCCTTTGACAGAGCCTACCCAAATGAGAAGGAACCAGAAAACTAACCCTAGTAATATGACAAAACAAAAGCTCTTTGACACCCACAAAAAAATCACACTAGTTCACCAGCAATGGATTCAAACCAAGAAGAAATCCCTGATTTACCTGAAAAAGAATTCAGGAGGTTAGTTATTAAGCTAATCAGGCAGGCACCAGGGAAAGGCAAAGCCCAATGCAAGGAAATCCAAAAAATGATACAAAAAGTGAAGGGAGAAATACTCGAGGAAATGGAGAGCTTAAAGAAAAAAGAAAAAAAAAATCAAGAAATTTTGGACATACTTTAAGAAATACAAAATGCTCTGGAAAGTCTCAGCAATAGAATTGAACAAATAGAAGGAAGAAATTCAGAGCTTGAAGACAAGGTCTTCAAATTAACCCAATCTAATAA
This sequence comes from Chlorocebus sabaeus, assembly GCF_047675955.1. NCBI lineage: Eukaryota > Metazoa > Chordata > Mammalia > Primates > Cercopithecidae > Chlorocebus > Chlorocebus sabaeus. The sequence goes on from NC_132914.1 coordinate 55,486,003, forward strand.
AGACAAAGAAAAAAGAATAAGAAAATATGAACAAAGCTTCCAAGAAGTCTGGGATTATGTTGTGACCAAACCTAAGAATAATCAGTGTTCCTGAGGAAGAAGAGAGTTCAAAAAGCTTGGAAGACATATTTGGGGAAATAATCATGGGAAACTTCTCTGGCCTTGCGAGAGACCTAGACATCCAAATACAAGAAGCACAAAGAACACCTGGGAAATTCATCACAAAAAGATCATTGTTTAGGTACATTGTCATTAGGTTATCCAAAGTTAAGATGAAGGAAAGAATCTTAAGAGCTGTGAGACAGAAGCACCGGGTAACCTATAAAGGAAAACCTATCAGATTAACAGCAGATTTCTCAGCAGAAACCCTACAAGCCAGAAGGGATTGGGGCCCTATCTTCAGCCTCCTCAAACAAAACAATTATCAGCCAAGGATTTCATATCCAGCAAAACTAAGCATCATATATGAAGGAAAGAGACAGTCTTTTTTCAGACAAACAAGTGCTGGGAGAATTCACCATTACCAAGCCACCGCTACAAGAATGCTAAAAGGAGCTCTAAATCTTGAAACAAATCCTGGAAACACAACACATCAAAACAGAACCTCTTTAAAGCATAAATCACACAGGATCTATAAAACGAAAATACAAGTTAAAAAGCAAAAACAAAAAACAAAAAACCAAAATACACAGGCAACAAAGAGCATGATGAATGCAACGATACCTCACATTTCAATTATAATGTTGAATGTAAATGGCCTAATTGCTCCACCTAAAAGATATACAACCACAGAATTGATAAGAACTCACCAACCATCTGCTGCCTTCAGGAGACTCACCTAACACGTAAAGACTCACATAAACTTAAAGTAAAGGGGTGGAAAAAAGCATTTCATGCAAATGGACACCAAAAGTGAGCAGGATGGCTATTCTTACAACAGACAAAACAAACTTTAAAACAACAGCAGTTAAAAGAGACAAAGAGAGACATTTTATAATGGTAAAAGGCCTTGTCCAACAGGAAAATATTACTATCCTAAATATATATGCACCTAACACTGGAGCTTCCAAATTTCTAAAACAATTACTAATAGACCTAAGAAATGACAGACAGCAACATAGTAAGAGTGGGGGACTTCAGTACTCCACTGACAGCACTAGACAGGTCATCAAGACAGAAAGTCAACAAAGAAACAATGGATATAAACTACAACTTGGAACAAATGGACTTAACAGATATGTACAGAACATTTCATGCAACAAACACAGAATACACATTCTATTCAACAGTTCATGGAACTTTCTCCAAGGTAGACCTTAGGATAGGCCATAAAATGAGCCTCAATAAATTTAAGAAAATCAAAATTATATCAAGCACTCTCTCAGACCACAGTGGAATAAAAATGGAAATAAACTCCTGAAGGAACCATCGAAACCATGCAAATATCTGGAAATTAAATAACTTGCTCCAATGAGCATTGGGTCAAAAACAAAATCAAGATGGAAATTAAAAAATTCTATGAACTGAATGATAATAATGACACAACTTACCAAAACCTCTGGGATAAAGCAAAGGTGGTGCTAGGAGGAAGGTTCATAGCCCTAAATGCTGACATCAAAAAGACTAAAAGAGCACACACTGACATTCTAAGGTCACACCTCAAGGAACTAGAGAAACAAGAACAAACCAAACCCAAATCCAGCAGAAGAAAGAAGTAACTAAGATCAGAGCAGAACCAAAGGAAATTGAAACAATAACAACAACAAAAATACAAAAGATAAATGAAACAAAAAGCTGGTTCTTTGATAAGGTAAGTAAAATTGATGGACCATTAGCAAGATTAACTGAGAAAATAAGAAAATCCAAATAATTTCACTAATAAAACAGGAGATATTACAACTGACCACTGAAATACAAAAGATCATTCAAAGCTACTATGAACACCTTTATGCACATAAACTGGAAAACCTAGAAGAGATGGATACATTCTTGACAAAACACAACCCTTGTAGCTTAAACCAGGAAGAATTAGATACCCTGAACAGTCCAATAACAAGCAGCGAGATTGAAATGGTAATTAAAAAATTACCAACAAAAAAAAGTCCAGGACCAGATGGATTCACAGCAGAATTCTACCAGACATTCAAAGAAGAATAGATACCAATCCTCTTGACACTATCCCACAAGATAGAGAAGGAAGGAACCCTCCCTAATTCATTCTATGAAGCCAGCATCACCCTAATACCAAAATCAGGGAAGGATATAACCATAAATGAAAACTACAGACCAATATCCTTGATGAACATAGATGCTAAAATCATTAATAAAATACTAGCTAACTGAATCCAACAACATATCAAAAAGATAATCCACCATGATTAAGTGGGTTTCACACCAAGGATGCAGGGATGGTTTAACATACACAATTCAATAAATGTGATACACCACACAAACAGAATTAAAAACAAAAATCACGTGATCATCTCAATAGATGCAGAAAAAGCATTCAGCAATATCCAGCATTGCTTTATGATTAAAACTCTCAGCAAAATGGGCAGACAAGGGACATACTTCAATGTAATAAAATCCATCTCTGACAGACCCACAGCTAACATAATACTGAGTGGGGAAAAGTTGAAAACATTCCCTCTGAGAACTGGAACAAGACAAGGATGCCCATTCTCACCACTCCTCTTCAACATAGTACTGAAAGTCCTAGCCGGAGCAATCAGACAAGAGAAAGAAAGAAAGGGCATCCAAATTGGTAAAGAGAAAGTCAAACTGTCACTGTTTGCTGATGATATGATTGTTTACCTTGAAAACCCTAAAAACTCCTTCAGAAAGCTCTTAGAACTGATAAAAGAATTCAGCAAAGTTTCTGGATACAAGATTAATGTACACAAATCGGTAGCTCTTGTATATACCAATAGCAACCAAGCAGAGAATGAAATAAAGAACTCACCCCCTTTTACAATAGCTGAAAAAAGAAAAAAAAAAAAAGAATTATACCTAAGCAAGGAGTCAAAATACCTCTACAGCAAAACTACAAAACACTGCTGAGAGAAATCGTAGATGACACAAACAAATGGAAACATCCCATGCTCACGAATGGGTAGAATCAATATTGTGAACATGACTGTACTGCCAAAAGCAATCTACAAATTCAATGCAGTCCCCATCAAAATACCACCATCATTCTTCACAGAATTAGAAAAAGCAATTGTAAAATTCATATGGAACCAAAAAAGAGCCCTCATAGCCAAAGCAAGACTATGCAAAAAGAACAAATCTGGAAGCATCACACTACCTGATTTCAAACTATACTATAAGGCCATAGTCACCAAAACAGCATGGTACTGGTATAAAAATAGGCACATAGATCAATAGAATGGAATAGAGAACCTAGAAATAAACCCAAATACTTACAGCCAACTGATCTTTGACAAAGCAAACAACATAAAGTGGGGAAAGGACACCCTTTTCAACAAATGGTGCTGGGAGAATTGGATAGCCACATGTAGGAGAATGAAGCTGGATCCTCATCTCTCACCTTATACAAAAATCAAGTCAAGATGGATTAAGGACTTAAACCTAAGATCTGAAGCTTTTAAAATTCTAGAAGATAACATTGGAAAAATTCTAGACATTGGCTTAGGCAAGGATTTCATGACCAAGAACCCAAAAACAAATATGACAAAAACAAAGATAAATAGCTGGGACCTAATTAAACTAAAGAGCTTTTGCATGGCAAAAGGAACAGTTAGCAGACTAAACACAACCCACAGAGTAGGAGAAAATATTCACAATTTATACATCTGACAAAGTACTAATATCCATAATCTACAATGAACTCAAACAAATCAGTAAGAAAAAAACAATCGCATCAAAAAGTGGATTAAGGACATGAATAGAAAATTATCAAAAGAAGATATACAAATGGCCAACAAACACATGAAAAAATGCTTAATACCATTAATGATCAGGGAAATGCAAATCAAAACCACAATGCAGTACCACCATAGTCCTGCAAGAATGGCCATGATAAAAAAGTCAAATAACAGTAGATGTTGGCATGGATGCGGTGATCAGGGAACACTTCTACACTGCTGGTGGGAATGTAAAGTAGTATAGCCACTGTGGAAAACTGTGTGGATATTCCTTAAAGAACTAAAAGTAGAACTTCCATTTCATCCAGCAATCCCACTACTGGATATCTACCCAGAGGAAAAGAAGTCATTATTCAAAAAAGACACTTGCACACACATGTTTATAGGAGCACAATTCACAATTGCAAAATTGTGGAACCAACCCAAATGCCCATCAATCAACGAGTTGATAAAGAAACTGATACACACACACACACACACACACACACACACACACACACACACACACATATATGATGGAATACTTCTCAGCCATAAAAAGGAATGAATTAACAGCATTTGCAGTGACCTGGATGAGACTGGAGACTATTATTATTCTAAGCAAAGTAACTCGGGAATGGAAAACCAAACATCATATGTTCTCACTGATATGTGGGAGCTAAGCTATGAGGACACAAAGGCATAAGAATGATTCAGTGGATTTTGGGGACTTAGGAGGAAGAAGAGGAGTGGGGCTGAGGAATAAAAGACTAAAAATATGGTGCAGTGTATACTGCTCAGGTGATGGGTGCACCAAAATCTCACAAATCACCACTAAAAAACTCACTTATGTAACCAGATACCACCTGTACCCCAGTAACTTATGGAAAAAAATAAAATAAAATTAAGCAAACTGAAACCATAACAAAAAAGTAAAGGCAGTGCATTAAATTCATAACACAATCCTATTTAATTTTTATATATTTATAATATTTTTCATATAATCATTCTCAAATATTTTTTTAGGCACCATATCTGAATTTTGGATCCAGAAAGCATGGTCATTGTATCTATACCCCTTAACACAGGCTTTATCTGCATCTTCCACCTGCTACCTGCTCCTAGCAGCTGCATCTTTAACCTGCTCCTAGCAAACATCATTTGGCCTATGTCTAGATTGACAGGTGATGATGCCTATGTGTAGATGTGGCTGATTAGAGGTTTAAACTGAAGCTAGCAGGATTCATTCTTTTGAGTTAAAATTTTATTAAATATAAATTATAAAGTAAAACCTGAAGCCTTATCAAACATTTAAAACAAAATTTGAGGATTCTGGGAAGATAATGGAGAAGAAAACACCAGAAATCTGTCTCTCCACTTAGGTAAAACTTATAGTAGTATAATCTCTCTGATGTAACTATTTTGGAACTCTGAGTCTATTGAAGGCTTGCAACAGCCAGGGAAAAGCTTGGATAGTAAATTGTGGTTCATTTTGGTCAATTTTAGCTCTTAGTACAGTAGCAGCTACCCATCCCCCATCCCCTATCCCTCTGGCAGGTGGGTGTGCACATGTTCCTGGAGCAGCTTGCATGCAGGTTGTGGGAGCCAGGGTGAATAAAAAAAGACTGTGTCCTCCAAATAGTGGAGATCTGTGCTTTGATTGCTAATTGCTGCTTCTGATTACAGAGGTTCAGAGGTAGGTGGACATTGTGGTTGCACCTCCCTCCATTGTTGCAAGCCCCCCTCCCCCCGGCTGAAGTGACTTCCTGGTTATTTAAAAGGCTGGTGCCTTTTTGTTTTTTTTGTGCCCTTCATTTTTCTCTTTTCCCCACTTTGGGAGCCAGACACTGAAGACTATGACGTTCAAAAGTAACCTCATATACAAGAGAAATTAGAAAGTTACAGTGCATGTGCAGGGGAAGGTACAAGCTCTGAAAATACCCTACTTTTATACCTCAGGACTGATCCTCAGCACAGGGACAGCTTACAACAAAAATAAAAACACAAAACAACAAAGCCTGGAGAGAGACTATCTGACTTTTAGACTTACCAGATTATTAGATTAAAATGTCCAGTTTTCAACAAAAATCACAAGAGATAGAAAGAAACAGGAAATTATGGCCCATTCTATGGAAAAAAGCAAACAAACAGAAACTGTCCCTGAAAAAGACCTGTTGGCAGATGTACTAGACAAAAACTTTAACATAACTGTCTTAAAGATGCTCAAAGACCACGTGATCCAGCAATCCCACTCCCAAGTATATACCCAAAAGAAAGGAAATTAGTATATGAAAGTGATATCTGCACTCTCACGTTTACAATAGCCAAGATTTGGAAGCAACCTACACAATGGAGTACATTCAGCCATATAAAAGAATGAGATCCTGTCATTTGCAACAACATGGGTGAAACTGGAGGTCATTATGTTAAGTGAAATAAGCCAAACTTTGCATGTTCTCACCCATGGGAGCTAAACATTAAAACAACTAAACTCATGGAGATAGCAGAATGATAGTTACCAGAGGCTGGGAAGGGTAGTGGGGTGGGGGTGGGGGCATGGGGGTAAGGGAGGGGAAATTGGGTATGGCTAATGGGTACAAAAAAATAGAATGAACAAGACAGTATTTGCTAGCACGACAGGGTGACAGTAGTAAAAAGCAATTGTACATGTAAAAATAACAAAGTGTATAATTGGGTTGTTCATATCACAAAGTGAGGGACTAAGTGGCTAAGTTGGCTGGACTTCCTGGGTCAATAGGGACATCCCTAAGGGGACTTTCCCCTAAGCCAAAATGAGTCACAGTTGCAAGCTAAGCGATTGGAACTTCAACCAATCATATAGGGAGTTTAAGCTCTAGCTGCAGCCTGATGTTTTTAACCAATCAGACCCACCAACCCACAAGCGGATTGAAAAATAAGCTAATTCTATAGGAATTAGGAAAAAGGAAAAGAGGATGGGGTTATAAGAGGATATAAGCATAAGACACGCAAACCCAAAACGGCAACCCTTCCGGGTCCCCTTCCACTGTGTGGAAGCTTTACTTTTGCTTTCACTTTACTTTCACTTTCGCTTTAATAAATCTTGTGGTGGCTCATGGTGTAATCCCAGCACTTTGGGAGGCCGAAGGTGGGCGGATCACTTGAGGATCAGGTGGGTGGATCACCTGAGGTCAGGAGTTCGAGACCAGTCTGACCAACATGGTGAAACCCCATCTCTACTAAAAATACAAAAATTAGCCAGGCATGGTGGCACATGCCTATAATCCCAGCTACTTGGGAAGCTGAGACAGGAGAATCACTTGAGCCCGAGAGGCGGAGGTTGCAGTGAGTCAAGATTGCACCACTGCACTCCAGCTTGGGTGACAGATTGAGACTCTGTCTCAAAAAAAAAAAAAAAAAAAAAAAAAAAAAAAGATCTTGCTGCTGCACACTCTTTGGGTCTGTGCGTTTCTCTAATCGAGCTGTAACACTTGCTGCTGTGGTCCACGACTTCATTCCTTGAAGCCCGTGAGACCATGAATGCTTCAATCGAGAAAAACCTATATCGGAAGAAGACTTCTTGTCTCAAAAGGATAAATGCTTGAGGTGGGTGATACCCCATTTGTGATTACTACAGATGTGATTACTATGCATACCCCAGATGTGATTACTATGCATTGCAGGGCTGTATCAAAATATCTCATGTATCCCATAAATACACCTAATGTGTTCCCACAAAAATTAAAAATAAAAATTTAATTAAAAAAGAACTGGCTAAAGATGCTCAAAGAACTAAAGGAAGACATAGAGACAGTTAAGAAGACTATGTATAACAAAATAGGAATATTAAGAGAAAACCCAGGAAGGAAAAATAAATTCTGAAGCTGAAAAGTTCAGTAATTGAAATAAGAAATTTACTAGAGGGATTCAAAGGCAGATTTGAGCAAGCAGAAGAAAATCAGCAAACTCAAAGATAGGACAATGGAAATTAGCAAGTCTGAGGAACAGAAAGGAAAAAGATTGAAGAAAAGTAAGCACAGCCTAGGAGTCCCACGGGACAATATCAAGCAGGCCAATATATACATTGTAGGAGTTCTAGCGGAAGAGAGAGAGAAAGGGGCAGAGAGAATATTTGGAAGAAATAATGGCTGAAAACTTTCCAAGTTTGATAAAATACATGAATATAAACATCCAAGAAGCTCAACAAACTCCAAGTATGATGAACTCAAAGATAGCCACATTGAGACATGTTATAATCAAACTGTCAAAAGACAAACACAGGCGTTTGTCTCTCACTGCAGCCAGAGCTCCCAGTCTTGTGTTCACTTCTCTGTTTCTTCTGCTTCTAGAGGCCCAGCCTCTGTTGCCCTGTGACCTGCAGGTATTGGGAGATCCACTGCTAAGACACCAGGACCCCCTGGAAACCTAGAAATGAGATCATTGACATTTAGGGATGTGGCCATAGAATTATCTCTGGAGGAGTGGCAATGCCTGGACACTGCACAGCAGAATTTATGTAGGAATGTGATGTTAGGGAACTGCAGAAGCCTGGTCTTCCTGGGTATATTGCTGTCTCTAAGCCAGACCTGATCACCTGTCTGGAGGAAAAAAAAAAAAAAAAAAAAAACAAAAAGAAAAAAAACCCTGGAATATGAAGAGACATGAGATGGTAGCCAAACCCCCGGTTATATGTTTTTATTTTGTCCAAGACCTTTGGCTAGAGTAGGACATGGAAGCTTTTTCCAAAAAGTTTTACTGAGAAGATATGGAAAATGTGAACATTAGAATTTACAGTTAAGAAAAGCTATAAAAGTTGGATGAGTGTGAGGTGCACAAAAAAGGTCATAATGAACTTAACCAGTGTTTGACAACTAACCAGAGCAAAATATTTAAATGTGATAAATGTGTGAAAGTTTTTTTTAATAAATTTTCAAATTCAAATAGACATACTAGAAAGGAATTTTTCACATGTAAAGAGTGTATCAAACATTTTGCCTGCTTTCACACCTAATTCAGCATAAAATAATTTATACTAAAGACAATTCCTGCAAATGTAAAGAATGTGGCAAAGCCTTTAACTGGTCCTCAGGCCTTACTAAACATAAGATAATTCATACTGGAGAGAAAACCTACAAATGTGAAGAACGTGGCAAAGCTTTTTAACCAATCTTTGCACCTTACTATTCATAAGATAATTCATACTGGAGAGAAAACCTACAAATGTGAAGAATGTGGCCAATTTTTTAACTGGTCCTCACACCTTACTACACATGAGCAATTCGTATGGGAGAGAAACCCTACAAATGTGAAGAATATGACAAAGCTCTTAACCAATTCTCAAACCTTACTAAACATAAGAAAATTTATACTAAAGAGAAACCCTCCAAGTGTGAAGAATGTGGCAAATCCTTCAGCAAATCCTTAATTCACAAGAGACACAAGATAATTCATACTGGAGAGAAATTCTGCAAACCTGAAAGATGTGACAATGCTTTTGGCAACACTTCAAACTTTTCTAAACATAAAATAAATCATACTGATGAGAAATCCTAGAAATGTGAAGAACGTGACAAGCCTTTAAATGGTTGTCACACTTGATTGTAGGTCGGATAATTCGTAGTGGAGAAAACTATTACAAATGTGAAGAATGTGGCAAAACTTTTAACCAATCTTTACACCTTTTTGCACAGAAAAGCATTTATACTTGAGAAAAATTTACAAACAAAAAGAATGTAAAAAAACCATTAATATCTGTTTACATCTTAATATCAGAGAGTTCATACTTAGTGAAAGCATATAAGTGCAATTACTGTAAAAAAATTTTTCAGAAAATATAAGCTTTTAAAGTGAAGAAAAGTATGTATTTTGAAGGCGAACATTATAGATATAAAGAAGGTTGTAGCACCTTTACTTGTATCACAGATCTTATTGTACATATTTTTACTACAGGAAAAGCCTGAAGCAGTTGCTTAAACTTTGTTCAACATCAAATAATTTATATTGAAGAAAAACCCCACAAATGTAATAAATTTGGAAAAACATTTTTTCAGTAACTACATCTAAAAAAAACCAGAGAGTTTACATTAAAATATAATTTTGCAGATGCCGTAAACTATGTAAATATCAGAGAATTCACAGTAGAAATAACTAAGGCACCGACAGTTCAGACATTACACTAAATCAGAGTACTGAGTAGAGAAAATAATCCAAAACTAAAGTTGGTAGACAAATTATTTGTATATAACTTAAAAAGGAGTAGAATATTTTTTGAAGAGTTATGATTACATTTAAAGTATACTTTTTTGAAAAATCTATTTTTTAAAAAAATTGAATAATATAATTCAACTCTAAAATTACTTCATGCTGTTTCTTCATTTCTATTGTGTTTACATGTGAAAGCATGTGATAAATTGTTTCTGCATTAAAGATATGACAGATTCTTTTTTATTAGGTGGGCATTATTTATGACCTTTTCTATGGGGGAGTAATGACATTAAAATGTAAAATGCATGATGAATATCTTAAAAAGGCTCTTTGTGGGTATTTAGTGATACATTAGGTAAGTTTTCAGAGTAATATTCTTCTACATTATCATGAGAGAAAAACATTCTTAATTCTAGTTAAAATTATGTTAAAATTAATTAAATTAGTATATTATTTTACTAATTGTACTTTTATGTAATAAAATGCAGTACACACACAAATACAAAGAGAATTCTGAAAGCAGAAAGAGAAAGTTGACTTGTTGCATAAAAAGGCTAATCTTCAATAAGATTACTAGCATATTTCTCATCAGAAACTTTTGAGAACAGAACAGAATGGACTGATATATTTAAAGTGCTAAAAGGATAAAACTGGCAACCAAGAATCCTATATCTGGTAAAACTGCCCTTCAAAAGTGAGTAAGAAATTAAGACACTCCCAGATAAACAAAAGCAGAGGCAGTTCACTACCATTAGATCTGTCCTGCAAGAAATGCTAAAAGAGTCCTGCAGGTCGAAATCAGACGACTAGATAGTAACATGAAGCCATATGAAGTAATAAAGATTTCAGTTAAGGTAAATACATGGGCAATTATAAAAGCCACTATTATTGTAACAATGATGTGTAATTTTACTTTTTGCTTTCTACATGTTTTAAGAGACTAATACATTAAAAAAACAATGATTACTCTAAAAGTATTATTGTAATTTGGTTTGTAACTCCACATTTTGTTTCCTACATAATTTAAGAGATTTATTCATTAAAAATTTTTAATTTATGTTTTTGGGCCCACACTAATAAAGATGTAATTTTGCAACATCAACAATGGAAAGGGGGCTGGGTGCGGTGGCTCAAGCCTGTAATCCCAGCACTTTGGGAGGCCGAGACGGGCGGATCACGAGGTCAGGAGATCAAGACCATCCTGGCTAACACGGTGAAACCCTGTCTCTACTAAAAAATGCAAAAAACTAGCCGGGCGAGGTGGTGGGCGCCTGTAGTCCCAGCTACTCGGGAGGCTGAGGCCGGAGAATGGCGTGAACCCAGGAGGCAGAGCTTGCAGTGAGCTGAGATCCAGCCACTGCACTCCAGCCTGGGCGACAGAGCGAGACTCCGTCTCAAAAAAACACAAAAAAACAAAAAAACAATGGAAAGGGATGGGGATAGAGCTGTTACAGAAGTAGAGTTTCTGTATGTTATTAAAGTTAATCTATTATAAATTCAAATTAGAGTGTTATAACTTTATGACGTTAAATGTGATTTGCATGGTAACCACAGAAAAAATAGCTAAAGAATATACACAAAAGGAAATGAGAAAGGAATTTAAAGATTTCACTACAAAAATGAACTGAACAGAAAAGAAGATAGTAATGCATGAAATGCATAAAAAAGCTATAAGGCATATAGAAAGCAAATAGCAAATTGACAGAAGTCCCTCCTTATGAGCAATTACTTCAAATGTAAATGAATTAAACTCTTCAAGCCATAAGGATTTAACTCTATACTGCTTACAAGAGACTCACCTTGGATCCAAAGACACAAAAAGATTGAAAGCAAAAGGACAGAAAAGGTTATTCCATGCAAATAGTAATTAAAAGAGAGCAGGGGTGGCTATACTAATATCAGACAAAATAGACTAAATAAAAAATGTTACTCGAGACAAGGACAGTGTATATCAATAAAAAGGTTCAATACAGCAAGAAGATATAACAATGATAAGCATTTATACAACTAGTGACAAAGTATAAGAAGCAAAAATTGACAGACTCAAAGCGAGAAATAGTTCTACAATAATGGTTGGAAACGTCAATATTCCCCCTCTGAATAATGGATAGACCAGCCAGCCAAATGATAAGAGTGAGATAGATATACATATATATGGCACTGTACCTCAAAACAGGAGCATAAGCATTCTTCTCAAGGGACACTGGAAGGATAGACCATATGTTAGGCCACAAGTGAAGTCTCAGTAGGTTTACAAAGATAGATGTCATACAAAGTGTCTTCTCTACCCATGATAGGGTGAAGCTAGAAAGCAACAACAGATGGAAAACTAGAAAATTTACAAATCTGTGGAAATTAAACAACCAATGGATCAAAGAAAAAATCACAAGGAAATTTGAAAATGCTCAGGGATGAATGAAAAAACACTATATACCGAAATCTTTGGGACACAGTAAAAACAGTGCTAAGGAGGAAAATTATAGTTATAAATGCTTACAATAAAAAGCAAGGTAGGCCAGGTGTGGTGATTTATGCCTGTAATACAAAAATACTTTGGGAAGCTGAGGCAGGAGCGTTGCTTGAGGCCAGGAGTTTGAGACCAGCCTGGACAACATAGCAAGAACCTATCTGTACAAAAACAAAAACAAAACCATAAACCCAAAACCAAAAATTAGCCAGGTGTGGTCATCAATGCCAGTAGTTCTAGCTATCAGGAGGCTGAGATGGGAGAATCACTTGAGCCCAAGAGTTTGAGGCTGCAGTGAGCTTTGATCATGCCACTGCACTCCAGCCTAGGTGACAGACCCTGACTCAAAACAAAACAAACAAAACAAAACAAACAAAAGAAAGCAAGGTAATCCTAAGTCAACAACCTAACTTTACCATTTAAGGAACTAGGAAAAGAAAAACCAATTAAACCCAAAGTCAGTTGAAGGAAGGAAATAATAAAGATTAGAGCAGAGAAAAATGAAACAGAATAGAAAAATAATAGAAAAATTAATAAATTCAGGCTGGACATGGTGGCTCATGTCTGTAATTCCAGCACATTGGGAGGCCGAGGCAGGTGGATCATTTGGACCCAGGAGTTCAAGACCAGCCTGGTCAACATGGTGAAACCCCATCTCTACAAAGAATAAAAAAATTAGTCAGGCATGGTGTTGTGTGCCTTTAGTCCCAGCTACTGAGGGGGCTGAGGTGGGAGGATGGCTTGAGCCTGGGATGTGATGGTTGCAATGAGCCAAGATCATGCCACTGCACTCCAGCTTGGTTGACAAAGACAGACTCTGTATCAAAAAACATATATATATACACACACACACACACACGCACACATATATAATGAAATTAAAATCTGTTTCTTTGAAAAGATCAACAAAATTGATGAAACTTTACCTAGATGGACTAAGAAAAAAAGGAGTCAGATGACTAAAATCAGAAATGAAAGTGGGACATTACTACTGTTTCTACAGAAATAAAAATGATTATAAGAGAGTACTATGAACAATTGTATGCTAACAGATTTGATAACCTAGATGAAATGGATAAATTCCTAGAAACACCAAAACCTACCAAGACTAAACCACAAAAATACAGGAAATCTGAATATACCTGAAACTAATAGATTGGTATGTAATTATCAGCCCCTCAACCAAGAAAAGGCCTGGACCTATGGCTTCCCCTGAAAATTTTACCAAAAATTTTAAAGAAAAACTAGCACCAATCCTTCTCAAACCCTTTCAGAAAATTGAAGAGAAAGGAACACTTCCTTACTTATTCAGTGAGGTCAGCATTATCCTGATACAAAAGTCAAAGACTCCACAGGAAAAGAAACTATAGACCAATGTTCCTTATGAACATCGATGCAAAAAACCTCAACAAAATACTAGCAAACTAAACCCAGCAGCATAATAAATGGATTATACCATGACCAAGGGGGATACATTCTTGGAATGCAAGGATGCCTTAACAGATGAAAATTCACCACTGTAATACATAACATTAACAGAATGAAGGAAAAGAAACACATGATCATTTCAATTATTGCAGAAAAGGCATATGACAAAATTCAACACACTTTCATGATAAAAACACTCAACATGCTAGGAATAGAGAGAAACTACCTTAACATAATAGAAGCCGTATGAAAGCTCATACAGAACATCATAATCAATAGTTATGTTTCCTCTAAGATCAAAAAGAAGGTATGGACGCCCACTTTTACTACTTCTATTCAACATAGTGCTGGAAGTTTTAGCAAGAGCAATTAGGTAAGACAAAGGCATCTAACGAAAGGCATCCTAATTAGAAAGGAATAATTAAAATTGTTTATGCTCACAAATGATATTTATCTTCTATTATATTTCTGCTCACAGATAATATGAAAAACTTAAAGACTCTACAAGGAAACTATTAGAACAAATAAATAAATTAAGCAAAATAGTAGGATACAAAATTAATAAAAAGCAGCTGCACTTCTACACGTTAATAATAAACTGTCTGGGCTGGGCACTGTGGATCACACCTGTAATCCCAGCACTTTGGGAGGCTGAGGTGGGTGGATCACTTAATCTCAGGAGTTCAAGACCAACCTCGACAACATGGTGAAACCCTGTCTGTACAGAAAACTGCCAAAGTTAGCAGGGTGTTGTGGTGTGTGCCTGTAATCCCAACTACCCAGGAGGATGAGGTGGGAAGATTGGTTGGGCTGCAGTAAGCCGTGATCATGTCATTGCACTCCAGCCTGGAAAACAGAGTGGGACTCTGTCTCAAAGAACCCCCAAAACCAGTCTGAAAAGGAGATTAAGTAAATAATTCCATTTAAAATACTATCAACAAGAATAGATTATTTAGGAATTAACCAAGAAGGTAAAAGACTTGTGAAAAAACAATGAAAACTAGAAAATATTTCTGAGAGAAATTAGAGAAGATGTAAACAAATGAAAAGACACCATGCTCATGGGTTGGTAGACTTAATATCATTAAGATGTCAATACTGGCCCAAGTGTTCTATGTATTTAATGCAATCCCTGACAAAACTCCAATGAGTTTTTTTTTGCAGAAATAGAAAAACCCATTCTAAAATTAATATGGCATGGTGGCTCATACCTGTAATCTCTACACTTTGGGAGGCTGAGACAGAAAGATCACTTCAGCTCAGGAGGTCGAGGCTGCCGTGAGCCAAGATCGCATCACTGCACTCCAGCCTCGGCAACAGAGTCAGAGTTTGTCTTTAAAAAAAAAAAAAAAAATTAAAATAAAATGAACATGGAGTATCAAGGGACCAAAATCGCCAAAACAACCCTGTAAAAGAGCAAAACTGGAGGATTCACACCACAAAGCTACACTAATCAAAACAATGTAGTGACGGCATAAAGACATACATACAGACCAATGGGACAGACTAGGGAGTTCAGGAATATATCTTCACTTAAACGGTCAAATGATTTTCAACATTGGTGCTAAGACTCTTCAATTGAGGCAAAGACAGTCTTTTCAACAAGTGGTACTGGGAAAACTGGATGTCCACATCCAGAAGAATAAAGTTGGATCCTTAGCTAACACCATATACAAAATTAACTCCAAATTGGTCTGCTACCTAAATACAAGAGCTAAAATTATGAAACTCTTAAGAGGAAAACATATGGGAAACACTTCACAAAATTGGATTTGTCAATGATTGCTTGGATATGACACCAAAAGCATAAGGAAATGAGAAAAAACAGACAAATTGGACTTCATGAAAAAGACAACACACAGAATGGGAGAAAATATTTGCTAATCACGTATCTGATATGGGATTAATGACCAGAATATATAGGCAACTCTTAAGACTCAAGAATAAATGCCAAACAACCTGATTCAAAAATGGGCAAAGGACTTGAATAGACATTTCTCCAAAGAAGATATACAAATGGCCAATAAGCACATGAAAAGATGCTCAACATCATTAATCATTGGGGAAATGCAAGCAAATTAAAACTATGAGATATCACCTCATACTTACTAGAATGGCTACTACCAAAATAGTAGTACAAACAGAAAATAAGTGTTGAAAAGGACGTGGAGAAATTGGAGCCCTTGTGGATGGTTGGTGGGAATGTAAAATGATACAACTGCTATAGAAAACAGCATAGTGGTTTCCCAGAGTTAAAAATAGTTTTATCTGAAAGTCTTAATAAAGAAAAAAAGAGAAAGAAAAGTTAAAAGTAGAATTACCATATGATCCTGAAAATTCCACTTCTGGGTGTTATAAGAACAAGAACTGAAAGTGGGATCTCAAAGACATATTTGTGCACCATGTTCACAGCAGCACCATTCACAATAGCTAAACCACGGAGGCAACTCAAGTGTCCATTGATACATGCATGGATAAGCAAAATGTGGTATATCCACACAATGGAATATTATTTTTGTATAAAAAGGAAGGAAATTCTGACATACACTATGACATGGATGAACCTTAAAGACTTTATACTGAGTAAAATAATCCAGACAAAAAAGGACAAATATTGTATGATTCCATTTCTATGAGGTACTTATAGTAGTCAAAATATTAGAGACAGAAGGTGGTTCAGCACTTGGGAGAGAACAGAATGGGGAGTTATTGTTTAATGGGTACAAGGTTTTAATTTTAAAAGATGAAAATAGTTCTGGAGATGGAGGGTGCTGGTGATTACATAAGAGTATGAATGTACCTAATACCACTGAACTGTGCACTTAAAAATAGTTAAGATAGTAAGTTGACTTGCTATCTCCTCCTCATACTCCAGGTTTCAGTTTAAATGTTACTTTTTCTGGACATTTTTTCTTGGCCTCCAACCTGGGTCTCATCACAGGTAATATAACCTCAAATATATGCTGTATTACACACCCCAGATCATCCTGCACTTCCTCCTTGATGAAGCTGTTCCCTATGGTGACAAAGACTCAGCCCTTGTTGGTCCTTCTTGTATCCCTGGTGCCTACATCAGCACATGACAGATAGTGGGTGTTTAATAAATACTTATTGAATGAGTACAATGTCTATTTTTTTTCTTCGCATTGAGTCCCTTTTCATGCAGTGGTTGGGAGAATGAAGGTGTGTCTTGGTGGGTTCTTGGTCTCACTGACTTCAAGAATGAAGCTGTGGACCCTCACGGTGAGTGTTACCATTCTTAGAGACACTGTGTCCTGAGTTTGTTCCTTCAGATGTTCAGATGTGTCCGGAGTTTCCTCCTTCTGCTGGGTTCGTCGTCTTGGTGACTTCACAAATGAAGCTGCAGACTTTGGCGGTGAGTGTTACAGCTCTTAAAGGCGATGTGTCTGAAGTTGTTTGTTCCTTCTGGCGGGTTCACGGTCTTGCTGGCTTCAGGAGTGAAGCTGCAGACCTTCGCTGTGAGTGTTACAGTTCATAAAGGTGGCACGTCCGGAGTTGTTCCTCCCTCCCGGTGGGCTTGTGATCTCGCTGGCTTCAGGAGTGAAGCTGCAGACCTTTGCAGTGAGTGTAACAGCGCATAGAGGTGGCGCCCACCCAAAGAGTGAGCAGCAGTAAGATTTATTGCGAAGAGCGAAAGAACATGCTTCCACAACCTTCTCCAGCCGGGAAAGGCACCCCACTACTTTGCCGCTGCTAGCTGGGGCAGCCTACTTTTATTCCCTTATCTGACCCCGCCCACATCCTGCTGATTGGTTGATTTTACAGAGAGCTGATTGGTCCATTTTACAGAGCTGATGGTCTATTTTACAAGAGCTGACTGGTCCGTTTTGACAGTGTGCTGATTGGTGCATTTACAAACCTTTAGCTAGACACAGAGTGCTGATTGGTGCGTTTACAATCCTTTAGCTAGACAGAAAAAAAATTCTCCAAGTCCCCAGTAGATTAGCTAGACACAGAGCGCCACTGGTGTCTTTACAAAGCTTTAGCTAGACAGAGTCCTGATTGGTGCCTTTACACTCCTTTAGCTAGACACAAAAGTTCTCCAAGTCCCCACCTGTCCCAGAAGCGGAGCAAGCCTTACCTCTCAGGGGCACTCGCTGGGGTACTCTGTGGCACCCAGCCCGGGCACTTGGGCAGCCCTGGGGGAGCTCCTCCCCCGATCAAGCCCAGCAGGCGCCGGCTGGCCACGTCGGAATTCGGGGCCCCACACCCACCCGAACGGGCGCCGGCACACGAGCTCCGCCTGCAGCCCTTGCCCCTGCGGGCCCCTCTCCCTCCACACCTCCCCGCCAGCAGAGGGAGCCGGCTCCGGCCTCGGACAGCCCCAGAGAGGGGCCCCACAGCGCAGGGGCAGGCTGAAGGGCTCCTCAAGCGCCGCCAGAGCGGACGCCCAGGCTGGGAAAGCGCCGAGAGCCAGCGAGGGCTGCTGGCATGTTGTCACCTCTCAAAGGGGAGCTGTAGTTTCTTAGTGAGCTCTGAGTCCAGCCACCTTGACTCTTCTGAGGCTCCTCAGGTCTTCCTACTAATAGGTGGCCCCGTTAGTAGGCTGCTTGGTCTGGCTTTGACCCTACAGATCCAGATTTGGAGTGCGCATATCACTTTGACCTTTGCTCTGGGACTCTGAATCGTTATGTTAGGAGAGTTTTTTGGCTCACTGTAATTTTTCCCCCTCTCGTATTTGACCGCTTTGGTTGTGAGGTGGCATGAATGCGGTTGGCACTCAGAGAAGCTGCCACTTGCCACTTAGGGCATCACACAATTTTTGTTTTCCTTCTAACTTAACATTGGTACCTGTTGAATAAACAGTGTCGTTCAATAAAACTGCAGATATTCTACTTGGTAATTTCTGTGGAACCAAATTCAGCTCTTGGGGACTGTTAACGCTCGCATTGCAAAAGTTAGAAGTAGAAATCAGCAGGGAAGAGAAAGAAGAAAGAGAATAATGAAAGAAAAATGCAGGCTTATTAGCAGAATGCTTGACTCTTGCTTCTCGAATATTTTAAATTGAGAAAAAAGTTAAAAAATTCACGTGCAACATTATCATTAACGTAAATTAACATTTATTAATTATACACTTAGGGCATTGCTCTGAAGTGAGTTTAATGAACAAATAACTAGGTTTGGTAATATCTTGGCTGAATATCACTATCCTCTTGAGAAGGTGAATAGTTGAAATAGCATGGTCTGATTGCTGCAGACTAACTTTATTCTGTTTCATTCTTCACCCTACTCTTCCTTCTCCCAAGGGCATAAATGAACAAAACAATGGTTTCTTAATTGTTTAGCACTCAATTTTCTGCCTAGCAAAAACTGTGTGGTTATGCCAGTTCTCACAGTTTTAGTTAAAATAGAAGATTATTGCAATTAGAATTCAGTGCATATTAACCTTTAATTCATTTCTACCAGTTTAAACAAACTCTATTGTAGAAAATTTCAAACATTTACAAAGCAAACCAAATAATAAATATCCTTGCACCCATGACTCAGGTTTGACAATTATCAACATTCTGCCATTTTGTTTAATCTATACTTTCAGCCACTACCCACATCACACTCATTTTTAAAAGGTAACTTTCACCTCTAGTGAGATACCCAAATAATAACTATGCAATTTGGACAATATGTACATTTGTGTAACCCACATCATAAAATTTAGAACACCCCTATCACCTCAGAAAGTTCCTTCCTCTTTTTTCTCAGTTTCCCTCTTTCCCACCATCCAGCTAATCACTTTTCTAAACTTTTTCACCACGGATTGGTTTTGCCTGTTCTAGAATCTCATACACATGGAATCATTAAATATATTTTCTTTTGTATCAGGTTTCTTTTGCCCAGCATGTCTGTGAGTTTCATTGATGTTATTGCATTTATTAGTAATTCATTCTCTTTTTCTTGCAGAGACATGTCCCATGGTATGAATATATAACAATTTGCTTATTCATCCTTCTGTTCATAGATAATGGATTGTTTTTAGTTTTAGGTGTTGTAAATAAGGCTGTTAAGAACATTCTTGTACAAGTCTTTTTGTGGGTATGTTTTCCTTTCCCACAAATAAGTAAAATACCTAGGATAGAATAGCAGAGTCAAAGGATATATGTGTATTTAACTTTAAATGAAACAGAAACCTTTTCCTAAAGTGGTTGTGTTATTTGAGATTCCTACCAGTAGTGTATGTGAGTTCTATTTGCTTCACATTCTAACAAATATTGTCAGTTGTCTTTTTAATTTTAGTCATTCTAGTAGGTGTGTAGTGGTTTCTCATTGTAGTTTCAATTTCCACTTCTTTGATGACTAATGATATTAAACAATTTTCTTGTGTTTATCAGACAATTTTAAATTTTAAAATAAATTTCCTTTGTAAAAGTGTCTGTTCAAATATTTTGCCCATTTTTTCTTGGATTGTTTTTCTTTTTACTGTTGAGTTATAAAAAACCTTTCTATTTTCACTTAAAAGTTTTTTTGTATCAGATAAATGTTTCATGAATATTTTCTTCCAATCTGTGGCTTGCCTATTCATATTCTTAACATTTTCAATGAGCAGAGGTCTTTAATTTTTAAGTCTAATTTACCAATTAAAACCATTTTATTGTTATTGATTTCTGTGTCCTAACAAATTTTTGTCTACTCCTAGTTGTGAAAATAGTCGTTTACATTTTATTCTAAGAGCTTTATAGTTTTAGCTTTTATATTTAAGTTTATTATATATATATATGAAATTCATTTTTGTGTACGGTGTGAAGAGTTCAGGTTTACTCTTTCTCTTATAGCTGTCCAGCTGTTCTAGAACCATTTGTTGAAAATACTTTCCTCATTGAATTGCTTTGGTGTCTGTTGCAAATCAATGGACTATATATGTGTGGGTCTATATCCAGATTTTATATTTGGTTCTACTGATCTATTTATTTATGCTTAAGCCAGTAATACATTGTCTTGGTTACTTTATAGTAAGTCTTAAGGTCAGAATTGTAATTCCTTCAGCTTTATTTTTCTTTTACAAGGTTGTTTTGACCAGTCTAGGTCTTCTGCATTTCTATACACATTTTAGAATCAACTTGTCAATTTCTATGAAAAAGCCTGCTGGGATTTATGACTGGGATTGCACTGAAGCTATAGATCAATTAGGGGAAAATTCTTATCTTAACAACATCAAGTCTTCCAAATTATTAACATTCAAATTAATGAACAGAGAATATGTCTCCACTTATTTAAATCTTCCTTATTTTTTTTAGCAATTAAAAATTTTATTTTTCTTGTTTATTTATTTAAGACAGAGTCTTGCTCTGTTGCCCAGTTTGGAGTGTGGTGGTACAATCATAGCTCACTGTAACCGTGAACTCTGAGGCAAGAGGGCTCAAGTGGTCCTCTTGCCTCAGCCTCCTGAGTGGGTGGGATACAGCTGTATGCCACCACATCTGGCTAGTTAAAAATTTTGTTTTGAGAACTTGTTTGGAGGGTCTAGCAAGGGAGTGCAGCTACTCCTATACCCTTGACCAAAGATCAGTCCTCCTCTATCCGGGATGGTCGTTCTCTTTGACTGAGTGCACAGCTTTGGGAGGGACATACATGGAGCAGTGAGGGAGGAAGGGGACACCCGCCTAGCCAGTCAGATCAGCCGAACCAAGCCTGGTGATCAATGGGGTGACAGATGCCACAGCCAGATCAAGTCAGCTTCATCCCTTGGATGTAAGGTTGATTCAACATATGCAAATCAATAAATGTAACCCATCACATAAACAGAACCAATGACAAAAACCACATGATTATCTCAATAGATACAGAAAAGGCCTACCTTTGAAAACATTCAGCACCCCTTCATGCTAAAAACTTTCAATAAAATAGGTATTGATGGAATGTATCTCAAAATAATAAGAGCTATTTATGACAAACCCACAACCAATATCACATTGAATGGGCAAAAGCTGGAAGCTTTCCCTTTGAAAACCAGCACAAGACAAGGATGCTCTCTCTCACCACTCCTATTCAGCATAGAATTGGAAGTTCTGGCCAGAACAATCAGGCAAGAGAAAGAAATAAAGGGTATTCAAATAGGAAGAGATGAAGTCAAATTGTATCTGTTTGCAGATGACATGATTGTATATTTAGAAAACTCCATCGTCTCAGCCCTAAATCTCCTTAAGCTGATAAACAACTTCAGCAAAGTCTCAGGATACAAAATCAATGTGCAAAAATCACAAGCATTCCTATACATGAATAATAGACAAACAGAGAGCCAAATCATGAGTGAACTCCCATTCACAATTGCTACAAAGAGAATAAAATACCTAGGAATACAACTTACAAGGGATGTGAAAGACCTTTTCAAGGAGAACTACAAACCATTGCTCCAGTAAATAAGAGTGGACACAAACAAATGGAAAAACATTCCATGCTCATGGATAGGAAGAATCAGTATTATGGAAATGGCCATACTGCCCAAAGTAATTTATAGATTCAATGCTATCTCCATCAAGCTACTATTGACTTTCTTCACAGAATTGGAAAAAACTACTTTAAATTTCATATGGAATCAAAAAAGAGCCCGTATAGCCAAGACAATCCTAAGCAAAAAGAGCAAAGCTGGAGGCATCATGCTACATGACTTCAAACTATACTACAAGTCTACAGTAACCAACACAGCATGGTACTGGTACCAAAACAGATATATAGACCAATGGACCAGAACAGAGGCCTCAGAAATAACACCCCACATCAACAACCATCTGATCTTTGACAAACCTCACAAAAACAAGCAATAGGGAAAGATTCCCTATTTAATAAATGGTATTGGGAAAACTGGCTAGCCATATGCAGAAAACTGAAACTGGACCTCTTCCTTACACCTTATACAAAAATTAACTCAAGATGGATTAAAGACTTAATTATAAGACCTAAAACCATAAAAACCCTAGAAGAAAACCTACACAATACCATTCAGGACATAGACATGGGCAAAGACTTCATGACTAAAACACCAAAAGCAATAGCAACAAAAGCCAAAATTGACAAATGGAATCTAATTAAACTAAAGAGCTTCTGTACAGCAAAATAAACTATCATCAGAGTGAACAGTCGACCTACAAAATGGGAGAAAATTTTTCAATCTATCCATATGACAAAGGGCTAATATCCAGAATCTACAAGGAACTTGTTTAAATTTATAAGAAAAAAACAACCCCATCAAAAAGTTGGAGAAAGATATGAACAGACACTTCTCAAAAGAAGACATTTATATGGCTAACAAACATATGAAAAAAAGCTCATCATCCCTGGTCATTAGAGAAATGCACATTAAAACCACAATCAGATATTGTCTCATGCCAGTTAGAATTGTGATCATTAAAGTCAGGAAACAGCAGATGCTGGAGAGGATGTGGAGAAATAGGAACATTTTTACACTGTTGGGAATGTAAATTAGTTCAACCATTGTGGAAGACAGTGTGGCAATTCCTCAAGGATCTAGAAACAGAAATACCATTTGACCTAGCAATCCCATTACTGGGTATATACCCAAAGGATTATAAATCATTCTACTATAAAGACACATGCACACGTAAGTTTATTGCAGTACTATTCACAATAGCAAAGACTTGGAACCAATCCAAATGCCCATCAATGATAGGCTGGATAAAGAAAATGTGGCACATATACACCATGGAATACTATGCAGCCATAAAAAAGGATGAATTCATGTCCTTTGCAGGGACATGGATGAAGTTGGAAACCATCATTCTCAGCAGACTAACACAGGAACAGAAAACGAAACACTGCATGTTCTCACTCGTATGTGTGATTTAAACATGAGAACACATGGATACAGGGAGGGGAACATCACACACCGGGGCCTGTTGGGGGGTAGGGGGCTAGGGGAGGGATAGCATTAGGAGAAATACCTAATGTATATGATGGGTTGATGGGTGCAGCAAACCACCATGGCATGTGTATACCTATGTAACAAACCTACACGTTCTGTACATGTATCTCAGTCCTTAAATTTTTAATATATCCCACAAAAATTAGCTGGGTGTGGTGGCACATGCCTGTAGTCCCAGTTGCTTGGGGGGCTGAGGCAGGAGAATCACTTGAACCCAGGAGACAGAAGTTGCAGTAAGAAGAGATCACGTCACTGCACTCCAGCCTGGGTGACAAAGTGAGACTGTGTAAAAAAAAAAAAAAAAAAAAAAAAAAAAAGGCATTGGCTTTGAGGTGAAATTTGAGTGCTTAAAGCAGAATATTTCAATACTAATTTTTATTACTGATTCTGGAAAGATTTTGAAGACAATGTTATACGCACTGTTTTCTACAACGTGTTCCTATAAACCATTTTAGAAGGCATTGGAAGATTATGGTGGTTGTTTCCATATTAAAATGTTAATGTTTGAGTCAAGTTGGTGGTTTTTGAACCTGAAAGATCAAATAGTTCAATTTAATTGTATTAACCAAATTGATTTCAAACCAGAGGAATTATTTGCAGTGCTTAAAAAGTCATTATTTTCCATTCAAGCGAGATAAATGGGTCACCTTGGGATTTGCAGCTGGAGTTTTCCTTTGTGATAACATATTGGGAACCAAGTCATTTGTCCTAATGATACTCTCAGCAAAGGTTCACCAAACCTGCCTTGATTAATTTTTCAAAAGCACTTGAAAAAATTTACCAATTACACTTTCGGGGGTTGACTTGATCAGCTCCACATGGCTGCACAATCTGCATCTTGCTACTTTAAGCTCCAACAGACCAAAATGGTTAAAATAGGTCTGATGGAAATAAACTATGAACTTAATTCTAATGTGGTCTCAACTTGTATGCTTTAAATATTTGGGATGCTGCATATAAAATGATCTAATGCAAATTCTCAAATTCTGAAAAAGTAGTGAGGGAGCAAAGATTCCGTTTTGCCAGTGAGAGATACTGTAACAGAAAACGATAAAGGAACTGAAGATGGCACACTGAACACCACTGCAGGACTATTAAGATTTGTTTTCTTTCATCTCCGCTCCCATCCTTCATTTCTATGGCAGTTATCATTACATTCTGGCAGTAATGTGGTGATAAGTAATCTGCATTTTCAATTCACACGGACATTATGTAGTTCCATATTGAAACAAATTGTTTTTTCTTTTTTGGTCTCTCCTAAAATCGTTCTTCTCAAAGTATGGTACTTGGTTTAGCAGCAATGGCGTCAACTAGATGCTAATTAGAAATGCTCAGATTCTGCTAGATCAATTTGTTTCGTTCATGTGTATATTAAAATCAAGAGGCACTCTCTGGCCAGGCACAGTAGCTCACACCTGTAATACCAGCAACTCTGGAGGCTGAGGCAGAAGGATCTCTTGAGGCCAGGAGTTTGAGACCAGCCTGGACAACATAGTGAGACTCTGTTTCTAAAATAAAATAAATAAATAAATAAAATTAGCCAGGTATGGTGGTGTACCTAGTCCCAGCTACTTAGGAAGCTGATGTGGGAGGATTGCTTGAGACCAAGAGTTCGGGGCTGCAGTGAACTGTGGTTGTGCCACTGTACTCCAGTCTGGGTGACAGAGTGAGAATCTGTCTCAAAAACAAACACACAAAACCCCAAAAAACTTCCACAAGTTCAGCTGTGCAAGCTTGAGAATCATTGCTTTAGGATAATGTTGCATCTGGGTGCCTTTACTTTCAAACTTACCATTCTTAAAACAAAACAAAACTTTTTATATGCTTTTTATATAGTGTGTTTGTTGCTCCATAAAGGAAGTTGAGGAATTCAAGATTGTTCTTACTTAATCCATCCGTTAACTAAATAACTCTTCCTTTAAGAAATGCTTTTAATCTCATGACTAACGAACTCTGCTAATTCAGTTTTGTGCATTAAGCATTGATATGTGAAAACCTACTCAGTACTCAGTGTTTCACAAAATGTGAGGAAAGAAATAGAAAATAAAGAAAGATATGTTTGGTTTTAGTCATTATTATGGTAGGATAAACTCTGATTATCATAAAAGGAAAGAATTTCAATGATGAAATTCAGTGCTCACATGAGAATACATAAGGTCACTAGGTAAGATACAGGAAATCCAGTTAAATTTGAATTTCAGATCAACCATAAATACTTTTTTTAATCTAATGATTTAGCATCTTTTAGTATAAGTATTTAGTAGAAATAGGTTCCACACAGGTACCTGGGACATAGTTTTATTTGCTAAATCTGGCAACCCTAAGAAATAAGCCATGCAAAATGAGGGGTAAATTATATTTTATAATCAATAAAAATTGGAACCTATATGATATGCTATCAGGCTAGCTACATAAATTCCTTTTTATAGAATATTTTACAATTAAAGAGCAATAATGTATGCTGTGTTCCATGATTGCAGCTCAATATGAAATCGCTAAGTAATTTTGATCAAGAAATTTCTTTGCATTGATGTCAAAACACAAGCAATAATAATTTAAAATAATGCCATGCATCCTGATTACCATTCTACTAATTTTATTAATTAATGTATAAAATGTTGAACCAAAACAATACACTGTAATGTTCTTAAAAGAGAGAAAAGAAAAAAAAAGGAGAAAAAGAAAAACCATACTGAAATTCTGAGCTGTTGGAAAACTCAACTAGCAGCAGAGGGCACTAATGTATCACTGATGAATTGTGCATCACAAGAGGCTTCAACATTTTTTTTTTTTTTTGCTTCGCACTAATAAACTTTCATTTCACTCAAATTAGAGCAAAAATCTTCCATACATAAGTATTTTTCTTGCCCGATAATTCAAATAAAAAATCCAAAATGATTAATAAAGAAAAATATAAGAATTAACAGACCCTTTAAATTTGTTTTAAATATTTTTAAGGTTTAAAAAGGGTTTAAAGTTTGTAATTCCTAGTAGGAAAACATTATCTGAATGAATACCCTAATGGCGAACCACTGTAAAATTCTTCAGCTGCATTCGGGGGAGAGGGGTAGGGATTATATTCAAAGCACTCCAGCTGTCTTGATGAGAAGGTCAGAGGTACACTGGTTTGTATTACTGCAACATTCATAAGGTGATCTAGGTTGCCTTTCCTTAAGCAACGGCTTTATTTATCAGAAGGGCATTACGCTTGACCTCCAAATTTGGCTGACAATTTACTGATAAGATTCATAACCTTTGGGTTGCTGCGGTATTTTGACATATTTGCTGGGTTCTGAGCCACAGCCTGGGAGACCACCATAACTTCTGGATCCTGTATGGCTGCAGGAACCTCTGGCTCACTGAGAATTTTATTGGGTCGAGGCCTTCTGGCCATCCCAGGTATGCCCCCTCCATTCCAGGCATTCCTCTGGGAAAATTATCAGACATTTCCCCAGGAAAGCCACTTGGAAAAGAGCCAGACTGAGCTCCTGACTATTGACTGGCTTGTCTGGCTTCTTCCTCCCTCTGGGCTCTCTCATGCTCTTCCGAGCCTTCTTAACTCTTTCTATTCTTTCTTTGGTCTCTTGCTCTTCACATTTTCGTTCATACTTTCTCTGATGTTCTGCAATTTCCTGTGTCCTAGGTTGACTCAGGATTTACTTCAATGGCTCTGTCACAGTCTCAGATGGCAGCATTTGGCTTCTGTAATTTGACGAAGACAGTGGCCCTCTTGGCATATAAAATGGCCAAGTGAGGATTCAGCTTGATGGAATCTGTGAATAAGTCAATGGCTTTCTGCAGTTCACCGTTATTTAGGGCTTCAATAGCAGCCACTTTCTTATCATTTGCCTGATCCATCATCTCCTCTGTTATCTCTGCATTTCATCTCCCATTTCTGGAGGGGCATCAGTGTCTGGTTCAATCACACCTTTATTATCAATTCCTAGATAACTTTCCTCACTTGATGGTTCATCTGCCTTTAAGTTTTCCTCCACCTTCTTACTACCAGATTTTTCTTCCTTGGTATTTTCTTCTGATTTCACTTTCCGAGTAGCAGGTGATACTTTAACCCCCATGCTCTCCACCCTCTCCCTCAGGAAACACATTTCCTTGGTGTGCAGAATGCTTGGATCTTGTTTACACATTTTCACAAAGGCCCAAAGCACGTTCACTTTGTGGGGGTCTATGGTTGGAAGGCGGTGGGCGAAGCTACGGGGCTGTGGCTGGTTCTAGGCCCAGGTGCTGGCTGCGCATGACCTCGTAGAAGCAGGCAGCTGCTGGGAGACTGAACACACTAGGACCTTCCCGGCCAGTGGCTCTTCCCACCCAAAGGTCTCATGACCCCAGGTCCTCTGCCTGCTCATTCCTATTCCCTCTGCACTGCTCCTGCTCTCTCCCTAGAACCTTCTAGAAGCATGGCTGTTTGTGCTGTTGCCTGCCTTTCTGTGCACACATTCTCATATTCTTAACTAGGAACCAGCTCCCTGGATCGGGCAACCCCTGACATGGGTGCCTTCAAGGAGGCGGAGGATAGCAGCCCCTTAGGGAGCAATGTCCAAGAGCATATTCTGTGGCTGCATGCACTTGAGGCTTAAACATTTTTGTATTGCTTTGTTCAACTTAGATTTTATTTGAATATTTATTTTAATCAACTTTGCCACGCAGTGTTGTTAAAATAGATTAGAAACTAAAAGCAGTTCTAGTGTACTATTCAGCACTTGCATGACCCTAAATAACATATATATACACACACACATATATATACACACACATACACACACACACACACACATATATATATATGCTTAAGATCCTTCGCTAATAAAGTACTTAACCATTTTGGCAACCGGATGTACTACATTTCTGGTTTATGCTTGAATGCCTGGGTCTTTACAAGTGTGTTGACTGTGTGTGAGGAATCATAGGTCTAATTAAGGAAGGCAGTGGTGGATGGAGGTTTATGAAGTTAAGGAACTAAAATCCTAGTTGGGTGGGAGATGGCTTTGGCTGGACTGACTTAACTCCTGAACCAGATAATGGAGTGTCATATGATACAATTCCGTCCCCAGGCATACAAACCTATACAGAGGTGTGTACAAGTGCAACAAAATTCAGGACAATTTCAGTTTCCTCACAGTAATGCTTTATGGACAGAGGAGGAGAGTTCATTTTGGTCCTCTTTGTGCTAGACTTGGCATTGCATATATTTGATTTCATTCCAGTTTCATGACAACCCTGTGAGGTAGGTGTTATTATCATCTGTTTACAGATGAAAAAAATCCCCAGGGCTGAAAGAATGGGTATATTTCAATGACCACTATCCTTTTGTATAGTGGGCACTCACTTAACATTCATCTAATGTATCATTTCTTAAACTTTGGTCTGTAAGACACTAGTACCCTTCAAGGTTTCATAAGTTTTCCTTATCAAACAATTATGGGAAATGTTGCAAACTTTAGCTGTCTTTTAGAGTTTCACAACAATGCACAAAAATGTTTTAAAATTTCTTAAGAAATTATGTGGTAATGCAACTTATTTAACTTTATGCTTAGGTTTCTCAATCTTACTTAGCTAAAGAATTTTTCTTTTCCTCCCATTTTTAGTAGAACGGCCATCCATGTTGCAAGGCATACATCTTTTGTTAAACATGTTTTGAGAAACATGGGTCTAATTATGTATGGAATATATTTCCTGGTAGGAATTAGAGGAGTTAATTCATTATCATCATAATTCTTAGAAAATATGTATTTGGGTGGTGATTCCTCAAGGATCTAGAAACAGAAATACCATTTTACCCAGCAATCCCATTACTGGGTATATACCCAAAGGATTATAAATCATTCTACTATAAAGACACATGCACATTTATGTTTATTGCAGCACTGTTCACAATAGCAAAGACTTGGAACCAACCCGAATGCCCATCAATGATAGACTGGATAAAGAAAATGTGGCACATGTACACCATGGAATACTATGCAGCCATAAAAAAGAATGAGTTCATGTCCTTTGCAGGGACATGGATGAAACTGGAAACCATCATTCTCAGCAAGCTAACATAAGAATGGAAAACTAAACACTGCATGTTCTCACTCACAAGTGTGATTTGCACAATGAGAACACATGGACACAGGAAGGGGAACATCACACACTGGGGACTGTTTGGGCTTGGGGGCAAGAGGAGGGAGAGCATTAGGACAAGTACCTAATGCATGCCGGGCTTAAAACTTAGATGATGGGTTAATGGGTGCAGCAAACCACTATGGCACATGTATATCTATGTAACAAACCTGCACATTGTGCACATGTATCTGAGAACTTAACGTATAATAATAATAAAAAAGAAAATAGGTATTTGGTACCTTCAATTTGTAGGGCATTGGGATAGAATCCAGACATATGACATAAACCCTGTTAGAGAGAGAGAGGAGTTTACACTTTATATGAAGAGGCAAAAATGTCTTTGGTTTGAGTGGGAATGTAACTTTAACTCCAGTGCTCTTCTTTCTTTAATTTTTAGAGTAGGATGGTGATTATGGATAACAGGGTTTCCAATGATTTCTTAATGTGCCATTCTGTTTTGTTCCCTTAGTAAACAATTACCACTTTCTTCCATTAATTTAGTATGGCTTAGATGTTTGGAAGGAAGAAAAACTTAAACATTTGAATACAAGTAAATCCCAGATAGAAGTCATTAAGAACTGTACATCTTTGACACACCCTGGAAAATAGGTGTCTTCCTTTTCACACACATTCAAATGCACACACAGGTGTGTGCGCACACACAGGTGTGTACACATACATTCAATTTCATCTCATCAGAGCATCACATCTTTATGTCATTTGTTGGATAAACAAAAGCAAATGAAGGTTGTAGACATCTATATCAGGGGATTGGTCAAAGATTTGAAATTCATAGAATAAAAATTTCAGTTGTTTTTCAGTAATTTTGAAGGCTGGCAAGTTACCACTATGCCAGAGATCTCTAGCCTTTTTTTCTTTAGGGATGTGATGATATTTTGCACTATTCTGGCACCTTTTTTTCTGATAATCTTTTAAAACCTTATCAAGCAATGTAACATATTACCAACAAGGAAATGAAATTAATTTGTAGTTGTAACATTAACAGGGGAGTTGGAAATGAAATATTCAGCTGTGGTTAGATAGGCAGGTGAAAATGTGAAGATGATGAATAATAAACCAATAACACAACCTTGAAATATTTTTTTCTTGAGGTATTCAGATGCTTATAACAAGAAAAGGTTTTCCTCCCTGCATTACCTTATTTAAGGTAGCTCCAGCACTTCACTGTATGTGTCCCTTTGAAGTAGGACTGCTTAGAAAGGCTCTGGGTGTGCAGCCTTGCTTTTTTGAAAGGATCATGACTTGCACCTCCATCTCATATTCTTGAGGAGGACAGAAAAGAGGGTTTATCTTTGCTTCTACGTATCTTAGCAGCATTTTTATCCTATTAAGCCATAGGCCTTATTTATTCAGGTCACAAATAACTGAGAAGTGTAGAAATGATAGGCTACTGATGGCAAATTATATTTTTCCATATTATGACTGTAAATGTTACCTGAGACAATTTTTCAGAAGCCACTTTCACTATAGTGGTTTAAACCAAAACTCAGTGAAAGGAAGTCATTTTTTCCACATAATGCGGTAATGATAAAGAATGATTATTTTCTCTTTACATTGGTAACACCTAATCCTTAATCCTCCTTATGAGATTTGCTTTAATATCTAAAAATAATGAACATTTCTAAAAAATGTACCTCCAATGGAACTACAAACTCACCAGAAATTGCAGAGGATATCCATGTGGAGATGTTTCATATGAAACCGCAAGTGGCTTATGACATTACTTATGGATAGTTCCCCCGTGGGAACATGACACACATCTGACAATATCAATGAGATAATTTGTATCTTGGCCTAAAGCAGGCTTTCTGCTTTGGTGTCTCTTCATTTCAAATAATAACACTGGGGGCCTGGAAGAAAGAGGCAGAGTTATCATTTAAACTGGGTTTCCTACATTAAGAGATTGAAAATGCAAAACGAAGGAAGTTGAGCCCCAGAGTTATTGGTTGTTATCTCTTTCAGCACTACTAGTAACAGATCCATTGTAAACTTGTTGGGGCAACTTGGGCAACCGGGGACTCTCTAGTCACTTGTTTATAACAGAAATCAATGCTTTTTAAACATCTTTAACTCCAGTTGTGGCATATCAGTAGACTCTGTTAAGCAAAAACCTTTCTTTAATACTTATATTGAATTTCTTCAAAAATATTTATTAAGCACCTATTTTATGCCAGGCACTGTTCTAGGTACTGGGTCACTGGTGAACATGATGGGTGAAGTCCTAGCTATCTTAGAGTTTACTTTTCCTTGGGAATAAAGGCAATAAACAAGTTAACAAAGAGACTATGAAGAAAATAAAATAGGTTAATGTAATAGAGAGTGACAGGTGTGGAGTGGAAAAGGCCTCCCTGAGGGGGTATTATTTAAGAAAATAGAGTCAGCTAGAGAAGGGAAGGAAAAGAGCGCCCCAGGCATTGGAAACAAGTGCAAAGGCCTGAGGCAGGAGCAAACTTGGCATGTTCAAGGTACTGGAAGGAGCTCTTGTAGCCAGAGCCTGCTGAGCAAAGGAGGGGTAATGGAAGATAAGCACAGAGAGGCAGGCAGGCATTGGGCCATCTGGGATCTTGTAAGATCTCAATGAAGAGTTTAGATTTTGTTGTACGTGCAATTCTAGCTGCTGTGAGGAGAATGACTGTGCGGGCAAGAGTGGGTGTAGGAAGAGCACCAGGGCTATTTCAGATAAGCCAGGTAAGTCCAGGGTCTTGGTCTAAGGTGGAAATAGTAGAAATGGTGAGAAGTAGTTGATTCCAAACTATATTTTAGAGAGAGAAACAACACGATATACTGATGGATTAGATGTGGGGATTGAGGGAAAGAGGTCTTTGTCCTGAACAATTTCCTGAGATGGGAAAGAAGAGGTTTAGGGGGTGGAAATTAAGGGTTTGATTTGAACATGCTTAGTTTCAAATGCCTACTGGACATGAAAACATTGATATCAGATAAGTCAGAGCTGAAGATACACACTTGGGTGTCATTTGTATATAGGTGGCATTGGAAGATCAGGGCCATGACCAGCTGATGTTGGGAGAGAGTATAGATCCAAGAAAAGGTGGTGCAGAACTGTGTCTTCAAGTCACAACATTGTTGAAGTTGGGAAGAGGAGGAGGAGCAGCAAAAAAGATGGAGAAGGACCAGCCAGTGTAACAGGCAGGAAGATGGAGAGGTGTAGCTATGGAAATCAATAGAAAAAGTGTTTTAGCGAGGAAGTGTATAGTGCTGCAGAGAGGTAAAGTAAGATGAGAACAGAGAGATAGCAATTAGATTTGTCTCTCAAAGGTCATGGGTGACCTTGAGAAGAGTGAGGATAACAAAGAGGATGAAACTCAACTTTCTCTTCAGAGAACTGACAGTGTAGCCACAGAAACAAAAACCAGTCCAAAGTGGAACTTTATTTTGTGGCTCTACTTAACTTCTTAGGGTAACTGTAACTATAGAAACCCACTGTGATTTAAGAACCCCTAGAGGTTGGATCGTCCAAAGTTTCACCTTGGGCCTTCCAGGACAGGTTGACAGATGTTAAAAATTTGCACAAACATTTCCAGGAATGGAAGTTCATCTTATGATAGTTCACTTTGTGGCTGGATAGCTTTGTCTGTTAAAATAAAAGCCTTTGTCAATTTAAATTTAGCAGAATTTATCTGAGCAAAAAATAATTCATGCATTATCAGTACTTAGAACCAGCAAATGTTCAGAGAGCTCACTAAGCACAGTTGGAAGTAAGTATGTTTACATACTAAAGGAAAGTGCAGAAAGAGCTTGACTGGCTACAGCTTGATGTTTGCCCTATTTGAACATGATCTGAGCAGGCGGCAGCCTGTGATTGGCTGGAGCTCAGCTGCTGTGGTTGGCCAAGACTGACCATTTGTTATATTTCAAAGTTAGATTTTCAGTTTGTTTACTCACTAAAGTTGCAATTTGTTTGTAGGAACTCAAGGTATGGAGATGATCTCAGACCAATGGCCTGCTGCTTATTTAAGAGATTTCTTTCAGAGTATGGAGATTTCTCATGCCAGTGTGTTTATTTGTTATTATTAAATTAATTTTTATTATTACCATTTTGTTATTATCATTTTATTTAACCAATGGAGACTCACTGTATATTATTTTTAACTTGCTATTTTATTATTATTAATTACTGTTTTGTTTTTACAGGATTTTTTTTTTTTTTTTTTTTTGAGATGGAGTCTCACTCTGTTGTCCAGGCTGGAGTGTAGTGGCGTGATCTTGGCTCACTGCAAGCTCTGCCTCCCTGGTTCACGCCATTCTCCTGCCTCAGCCTCCCAAGTAGCTGGAACTACAGGCACCCACCACCACGCCCAGCTAATTTTTTGCATTTTTAGTAGAGATGAGGTTTCACTGTGTTAGCCAGGATGGTATTGACCTCCTGACCTTGTGATCTGCCTGCCTCAGCCTCCCAATGTGCTGGGTTACAGGTGTGAGCCACCACGCCCAGCCTTTTACAGGATGTTTTAATGTCTTTTTGCTATTTCTAACTTTTCTCCTCCTGCTCTGTATGTGTGTGTGCGCGTGTGTGTGCTTGTGTGTGTGTGTGCATGTGTGTAGTGGGGGGAGATGGGAGAGGAAAGAGCATGGGCTTCTAAGTTAGATAAAAGTTCGTTCTTGGCTCTGGCACTTAATACTTCTTCAGTTTTAGACAAGTTATTTTACTTTTGGGGTATTGGTCTCTTGATCAGTAAAATAGAGACAACACATAGTTCATAGGGCCTATTACGGTACTAGAAGGAGATGATCTGTGTTAACACTTACTGATATGGTTTGGTGTGTCCCCTCCCAAATCTCTTCTTGAATTGTAACTCTCATAATTACCAAATGTTGTGGGAGGGAGCCAGTGGGAGGTAATTGAATCATGGGGGCCGGTCTTTCCTGTGCTCTTCTCATGATAGTGAATAAGTCTCACGAGATCTGACGATTTTATAAAGGGGAGTTTCCCTGCACAAGCTTTCTTCTCTTTTCTGCTACCATGTGAGACGTGCCTTTCACCTTCTGCCATGATTGTGAGGTCTCCCCAGCCACGTGGACCTATGCATACATTAAACTTCTTTCTTTTGTAGATTGCTCAGTCTTGGGTACGTCTTTATTAGCAAAATGAAAACAGACTAATACACTCACCAAGCACCTGGTAAGTGGCAGGTGTGGAGTAGATGTTCATTACCCTCCCCTCCCTCAGCTCTTGTGAGAAGACCAGCTCTTGGCTTTGCTGGGTGCTTCCTCTTGGAAAGGTTCCTTGACACTCCTCACCCTTCCCACCCACACTCAATCAAACTTTCTTTTTTCTTTGTGTGTACCTTTATCACACCATCTATGATATGTGATTGGTTTCTACATTTCTCTCCAACTAGACTGTAAACTCTCAGAGTTTGGGAAGGGTTTTCACCCTTAGGGATGCAAAATAGCATAGTGATTAAAGGTGCAGCTTGAAGCCAAACAACCTGTTCCATCAGTATCAGCTGAGGTCTTGAGCAATTTACTTAACTGCTCTGTGCCTTGTTTCCTCATTTGAGGAGTGGGTCTGACAAAATTGGATGAGGATTAAATGGGATAGCTCTGATAAGTTCTTGAGACAGTACCTGCCACATAGCACTCCATAAATGTTTGCTGTTACAAGGATTGTCTTTGCAGCCTCTGCAGTGCCTGGTCTGGGGACTAGTGCGCCAAAGGAGCTAGTCTGTGGGATGACTGAACAAAGTGACCAAATGGAGAGCATAGATTATTACCTAGACGGGTAAGTATGTCCCAGATAATATTGTTATTTTAGATGACTCTTTAAAAAATAAAATTTCAGAAGTTTTACATAAAACATGCTCATTATAAAAAATTTAACTAATATAGAATTATATCAAGTAGAAAGAAAAACACCTTATTTTGTCCCCAGCTCTTCATCTTCCCATGTGTTAAGTTTGGTGTATAACCTTCGAACCTTTATTGTTAACACATTTACTGTTTTCTCTTTGTGGTTCAGGCATTGGTTCTCATGCCCATAGACTGAAAAACAAACTCTACTATCCATTTGCCAAAAATGTCAGAGACTAAGAATTTGAATTAATCAGATATTAATACATTAATTCTAAGTTGTTAGAAACTTATTACTAACAACTTATTTAAAAAAAATTGTTTTATACCTGAATATACCTTTCACTTCCTTCACGATGATTTGTGTGCAGAGTAGACACTGGCCTTGGAGTGTTTGGGGATAATGGGAAGAGGTGCTTTGTTCAAAAATTCTCTGCCACACTTTGTCATGTGCTTGGTATTTTCTTGTTAGAGCTGCATTTCTTTGAGTTCAGATATTGCCAAAAAGCCCCTGCAAATTTGCAAGTGAGCACAGTTGTTAGACAAAACAGCTTAAGGGAAGGGAAGGCCCTGAGAATGAACCTAGAAGCTTTGCCCCTGTCAGGGTTTGACTTTTAGCTCCTCCCGTTAAGAATCAGAATCTCAGCCTTGACTCAGGGGCTTTAACTCTTCTGGTTCCTATGCCTTGATTTTGTCATGCTCTGGTTCTTCAGTTAAAGTTGAGGAACTTTAGACTCATTTTACATTTTGGAGAAACAGTAGGAGGAGCTCTTTGGATGAGCTGAGGCTTTAGCCATTCTTTGATAATAAATTTTTATTTCTAAGGCACTAGGCATAGACCTAAAGGCATTTTACTGTGGTAGGTTTTTATCTCTTTTTATAATAAATAGAAAGGGACACATGAATTTTTATCAAATCATGGATCTAAAAACAAAGCCCATGGTAACAGAATTTTGCTCCGTATTTCCAAATAATGCTTTATTACTAACATTTTCTTATTATCCTAAAAACTAGCTACTTCTCTTCCAATTTTATGGTAATATAAAATTATTGGTTGAAACATTATTATAGCTATTTTATATTTGAAAATTTATTTTGGGACTGAAGTTATATCTTCAGGGAAAACATGATTGTATATTCATAGATGTTATGATTTCTTAACTCTTTTAATTTTTATAATATTTTAATACTTTTATTTGTCTAAATGTTCAAATAATCAGTATCCCAAGGTTTAACAGTGCTTACAGTGTAATTGCATTTAGAACAATAAATTTTATATTGACATTTCAGGGATCCCTATTTAGTTGAACATAATGAATTATGAAACCCCACTGATTGAAATCTGGTTAGATGCTGCTGTTAATGATTTTCTCTTTCCTCTGTTGTTAGTATTTTATGTTGAAGTTAGTAGCTTCTAAACTTCACCCCTATGAGCACTCCTATCCTTTCAAATGATTATAAAATGTTTCCCCATTTGAAAATTGTGATAAAATACATGAAACAAAAAATTTGTCATCCTGACTATTTTTAAGTACACAGTTCAGTATTTTTAAATGCATTCATAATGTTGTGCAATCATCACCATCATTCATCTCCACAACTCATTTCATCTTGTAAAACTGAAACTCTGTATTCATTAAACAATAATTCCCCATATTCCACTTTCCCCAGCTGCTGGCACCCACTATTCTACTGTCTGACTGTATAATTTTGAACTACTCTAAATACCTCATATAAGTGGAATCATACAGTACTTGTCTACTAGAGACTGGCTATTTCACTTCACATAATGTTCTCAAGATTCATCTGTGTTGTAGCCTACATCAGAATTTCCTTCCCTTTTAGGGTGGAATATATTTCATGTACAGATATACCACATTTTGCTTATCCATTCATCCACTGATGGACCATGGGTTGCTTTCATCGTTTAGATATCCTCAACAGTGCTGCTACCAACATGGGTATACAAATATCCTTTAAGGCCCTGCTTTCAGTGTTTTTGGGTACAGAAATAGAATTGCTGGCTCATAAGTTAATCCTATTTTTAACTTTTTGAGGAACTGTCATACTGTTTTCCACAGCGGCTGTAACATTTTACATTTTCACCAACAGTACACAAGGGTCCCAATTTCTCCACACCCTCTCCAACACTTCTGTTCTGTTCTGTTCTTTTGGCAGTAGCCCTCTTAATGGGTGTGAGGTGGTATCTCATTGTTTTGATTTGCATTTCCCCAATGATTAGTGATATTGAACATCTTTTCATGTGCTTATTGGCTATTTGTGTATTTTCCTTAAAGAAATGTCTGTTTAAATCTTTTGCCCATTAAAACTTTTTTTTTCAATATTGTGGGCAGTTTAGTATGGCCCATCTCATAGTTGGAGGGAGGCAGGGGCAAACCCAGTATGTTTCTGCCAGCTCTGAGGCCACCACAGGACTCAAAGAGAGTAGGCTCATGAATAGACAGGAACCAGAGGTCGCACTGGCCTGCCAGCCACTGCTTCCAATTCCTGTTTGTAGAAAAAAAAAAGACAGCCACCTTTTGGTCCATTGGCTTTGTAAGTGTAAAGGGGACGAGCAGATGGCAACTCCCAGGCATCCTGCAAAGTAGATGAGTCACCTTAAGACTTTTGCTCATTTTTGAATCAGGTTGTCTTCTTCTTGTTGAGTTTTAGAAGTTCTCTATGTATGCTGCATATTAATCCCTTATCAGATATGATATTTTCTTTCATTTTGTGGGTTGTGTTTTTACTTGGTTGATAGTGTCTTTTGATGTACAAAATTTAAAAATTTTTAGAAAGTCCAATTTGTCTATATTTTCTTTTGTTGTCTGTGCCTTTGATGTTGAATCTGAGAAATGATTGCCAAATCCAATGTTGTGAAGTTTTTGCCCTGTGTTTTCTTCTAAGTGTTTTATTGTTTTAAGTCTTACGTTTAGGCTTTTGATCCATTAAAACATTTTAAAAATTGTTTCATTTTTGTTTTTAAACTTATCGTAGAGATGAGGGTCTTGCTATATTGCCCAGGCTGTTCTCAAATTCTTGGCCTCAAGCAATCCTCTGCCTTGGCCTCCCAAAGTGCTGGGCCACTGTGCCTGGCCTCTGATCAATTTTGATTTAATGTTTGAATATGGATTAGATAAGGATCCAATTTTATTCTTTTGCATGTGAATATCCCATTTTCCCAGGATTCTTTGTTGAAAAGACTGTCTTTTCCCCACTGAATGGTCTTGGCATTCTTGTCAAAAATCATTTGACCATATATATCTATATCTATATCTATCTATGTATCTATGTATCTATGTATGTATGTATGTATGTATGTATGTATGTATCTATCTATCTATCTATCTATCTATCTATCTATCTATCTATGAGGGTTCATTTCTGGGCTCTGAATTCTATTCCATTGGTATATTTGTCTGTCTTTATGCCACTACCACAGTATTTTAATTATTATAGCTTTGTGGTAAGTTTTAAAATCAGGAAATGTGAGTCCTCCAGCTTTGTTCTTTTTTTCAGGTTATTTTGGCTATTTTGGGTCCTTGAGATTCTATGTGAATTTTAGGATGGGTTTTTCTATTTCTGCAAAAAATGCCATTTGGATTTTGGTAGGTTTTGCATTGAATCTGCAGATCACTTTGGGTAGTACTGACATCTTAACCATATTGTCTTCCAATCCATGAACATAGGATGCATTTCCATTTGTTTAAGTCTTCTTTAATTTCAGCAGTGATTCATAATTTTCATTGTAAAATATTTTGCTTCTTTGTTTAGGTTAGTTCCTAAGTGTTTTATTCTTTTTGATGCTATTGTAAACTGAATTTTCATATTTTCCCTTTTAGATTGTTTATTGTTAGTATGTAGAAATGCAACTGATTTTTATGTGCTAACTTTGTATCCTGCTACTTTGCTGAATTTGATTATTAGTTCTAATAGTTTCTTTTGTTAGAATCCTGAGGGTTTTCTATATATAAAATTATATCATCTGTAAACAGAGATAATTTTACTTCTTCCTTTCCAGTTTAGATGTCTTTTCATTGTCTTGCCTAATTGTTCTTCATAGAATGTCCAGTGTTATGTTGAATTCAAGTGGCAAAAGTGGGCATTCTTGCTCTATTCTTGACATGAGAAGAAAAGCTTTTTTTGTTTTACCATTGAATATGATGTTTGCTGTGGGTCTTTCATATATGGCTTTTATTATGTTAAGGTGGTTTCCTTCTATTCCTAGTTTGTTGAGTGTTTTCTATCATGAAATGGTATTGAATTTTGTCATATGCCTTTTCTGCACCAATTGAAAAGATCATGTGGTTTCCTCCCCTTCATTCTGTTAATGTTGTTTATTACAGTGGTGGATTCTAATACGTTGAACCATCCTTGCATTCCAGGAATAAATCCCACTTGGTGATTGTGTAAAATGCTTTTAATGTGCTGCAAGTTTTGGTTTGCTAGTACTTTGTTGAAGATTGTTGCATCAATGTTTGTAAGAGATGGTGGTCTTTTGTTCTCTTTTATTTCTTTCTCATTTTTTAATTTAATTAATTGTAAAGATACAGGGTCTTACTCTGTCACCCAGGCTGGAGTGCAGTGGTGTCATCCTTGCTCACTGTAGCCTTGAAGTCCTTGGCTTAGGCAATCCTCCCACCTCAGTCTCCTGAGTAGCTGGGTCTAAAGGCATGTACCACCTTGACTGGCTAATTAAAAAAAACCTTTTTTTTTTTTTTTTTTTTTTAGAGACAAGATCTTCATCCCAAGTTGTCAGATAATATACAGTTACAGGATCTTCAGGGTGTCATTTTTCTGGCTAGAAATCTCTGTGGCTAGGCTGTTTCACCAACTTACCCTGGCAGGCTGCGCTTGACCTACTGGACTGGGTCCCATGCCTGCCAAGGGTGATCAGATGTGGAATAGCCAGGGGTGTGTGAGTGAGCATGGGGTCTGGCCACTGCACAGTCAGACATGTTGGTTGCTGCAGTGTGGTGGGGAGCTGCAGGTGCTGGCACAGGTGCTGGCACTCTGCAAAGTTGCAGCTGGACCAGGCACACCACAAGTAGCTTCCAAGGCTGAAATGGGGGAACACAGTGATGCCTGGAGGCTTGGAGATGCCAGGAACTGCAGGGCCCCCAAAGAGGGAGTCACAGCCCTACCTTGGGGAGTTCCCAGATCTGGGCTACCCGAAGAGCCATATCTCTTTTTTCCTTCTCTTCACTCACAATGTGGTGAGCAAGAGGGTATGTCTCAGCCCTGTTTGTGTCACAGCTCTTTTGTCCTTGCCATTTGGGCTTGCGCCCAGGAAGAATGAAGTATGCAGACAAGTGGAGGGTGAGCAAGACAAAGAGGAGCTTTATTGAGTGATATAACAGATCAGAGGAAATCTTCAGGGGGCAGCTCCTTTCTGTAACCAGGGTGCCCGGATGAATGTTCTGTTCCTAGCAGAGAGGATACCCTGGAGTGGGAAGCTCCTCTCTCCAGGCAGGTCATGCCAATGTCTTCTCAGCTTTCAGCAGAGAGGAGGCCCTGGCGTGGGTAGCTCCTCTCTGCATCTGGTGGTCCCAACATCTCTGCAGCTCTCAGCAGACAGAAGACCCTGGAGTGGGTAGCTCCACTCTGAAGCTGGTCCTTCTGATGTCTGTTCTGGCTGAGCCTGGGGCTTCTTTGGGGCTCAGAGGGGAGGAAGTTGATTGGCAATTGGTCCATGGGTGGCCATGGACAGGTCTGCAAAAGGCACCACAAGTTCCATCTCTGGTCCCTGGGACTGGCAGCCCAGCCCCCAGCCTTTAGGTCCTCCCTTGCCTGAAAGCGGGGCTCACTGGGGATCTGTCCACTTCCACTCAGGAACTTGCCTGCTCCTGCTGCCATTCATGGCACCCAGGCTATAGGTGCTATGGGGTGCCTTCAGACCAGTGCTGAGCTGCCTTCAGCCTCCCCTTGTCTTCCCTCCTATGCTTGTCTGGAGGGGGCTGGCATGGCAGGGAGCTTGTGTGTCAGCACTGCCCTGAGTGTGTGCAAACTCAGCTGGGCTGTGACAGCACCTGGGCTTGGCCCTGACTTTGCTTTGAGATTTGAGCAGGCACCAACAGCAGGGGAAGCCAGGCAGTGGGAGCAGGCACTTCTGAGCCTGTGAGGGCAGGGGGGCTTTCCTGGGCTTCCAAGAGTGCAGGGTTGCCTGAATCTGCAGCTGCAGTTTGGGTGACTGCAGCTGTGCCTGGTTTGGGTGTGTGTGCAGAGCTCCTGCCTGCTCCATGGTTTGGGTGGCTGGAGCTGTGGGGTGAGGTGTGGGTCCCACCTGCTCCCAGGCTCCAAGAGCACACAGATGCCCAGGTCTTCAGCTGTGGCTTGGGTGCCTGCAGCAGCACCTGGGGAGCTCCCATCCCAACTCAGAAGGAGTGGGGTTCCCACTTGTCCTTGGCTCCTGCTGTCTCTGTGGAGCGTGCAACCCCAGCCGTGCCTTCCCACTGCAACTGGCGTGATGGCAGTGGCTGCTCCAGATGGGCCACTGCTGCTGTCAATACTTTGTATAGTATATATATTTTCAAACACATTGAGCCTTAATTTGTGGCCTAACATATGGTCTATCTTGGTGAAAATATTTCATGTACACTGGAGAGAAAAGCATTTGCTGTTATTGTTGGGTATAGTGTTCTGTATATGTCTGTTAAATCTAGTTGATATTTTGCGTTAAGTCCTCTATTTCCTTATTTTCTGTTTGGTTGTTCTATCCTTTATAGAGAAGGAGCTACTGAAATCACCAACTATTACTCTAGAATTATTTATCTCTTCA
The DNA here is from genome assembly GCF_047675955.1 of Chlorocebus sabaeus. Taxonomy (NCBI): domain Eukaryota; kingdom Metazoa; phylum Chordata; class Mammalia; order Primates; family Cercopithecidae; genus Chlorocebus; species Chlorocebus sabaeus. Next base: position 55,528,572 of record NC_132914.1, read on the forward strand.
ATTCTGTTTTTGCTTCATATATTTTTGATGGTCTGTCATGTTTATAAAAATGTTATGTCTTCTTGCTGGGTTGACTCTTTTATTAATACACAATGTCCTTCTTTGTCTTTTTTTAACCTTTTTTTGATTTAAAGTCTGTTTTATCTGATATTAGCATAGCTGTCCCTGCTCTCTTTTGGTTACGATTTACATGGAATGTCTTCTTTGACCCTTTGACTTTCAACCTGTGTGTGCCTGTGAGTCTAAATTGATTCTGTCTTATAGATAGTATCTAGTTAGATCATGTTTTTAAAATCTTTCTGCCAATCTCTGTCTTTTGATTAGAAAATTTAATCTACTTGCAATTAAAGTAATTACTGACAAGAAGGGACTTCTGTCATATTGCTCTTTGTTTCTTGAATGGTGTATAGCTTTTTTTGTCTTTCAGTTCCTGCATTGCTGTCTTAAAAAATTTTTTTTGGTAGTAAAATGTTTAAATTTCTTTCTTATTTCCTTTTGTATATATTCTATAGCTATTTTCTTTGTAGTTATCATGGAAATTACATTTAACATGTTAAGTTATAATACGCTGATAGGAATTTATACTATATTAATTTAAATAACGTAAGTCTGCTCCTTTAACAGCTCTGTCATCATCCCTTGTAGTTGTTCATGTCAAAAATTTATGTCTTTATACATTGTGCTCCAAAACATGCTATTTTAAGTTTAATATTAATATTTTATTAATAATTTAATTATTATATTAAATAAATTAGTCTTTCAAATTATGTAAAAAATAAAATGTGGAATTACACCAAAGTTACAATAATCCTAGCTTTGAGATTAATATGTTTTCTTAATATATTAGTCTCTTAAATCAGAAAATAAAAAAGTGGAGTTATACCATTGTAATAATACTAGCTCTTATAATGCCCATTAAATCTTTATTTATTTAGATTAGAGATGGGATTTTACTCTGTCACCCAGGCTGGAGTATAGTGGCACAATCACAGCTAACTGCAGCCTCAAACTTCTGGACTCAAGCATTCCTCCTGCCTCAGTCTCTCGAGTAGCTGGAACTACAGTCATGCACAACCACAGCTTGCTAATTTTTTTTTTTTTTTTTTTTGGAGATGGAGTCTCGCTCTGTCGCCCAGGCTGGAGTGCAGTGGCGCAATCTCGGCTCACTGCAAGCTCCGCCTCCCGGGTTCACGCCATTCTCCTGCCTCAGCCTCCCGAGTAGCTGGGACTACAGGCGCCCGCCACTGCGCCCGGCTAATTTTTTCTATTTTTAGTAGAGACAGGGTTTCACCATGGTCTCGATCTCCTGACCTTGTGATCCACCCGCCTCGGCCTCCCAAAGTGCTGGGATTACAGGCGTGAGCCACCGCGCCCGGCAACCTTGCTAATTTTTAAACATTTTATTGTACAGACAGGGTCTTGCTATCTTGCTTAGGATGGTCTTGAACTCCTGAGCTCAAGCAATCCTTCTGCCACGATGTCCCAAAGTGTTGGAATTACAGGTGGTATGGGCCACCACACTCTGCTAAAATCTTTATTTCTTTGTATTGCTTCAAGTTAATGTCTAGTATCCTTTTATTTAACTCTGCAGGACTTCCTTAAACATTTATTGCAGGGCAGGTATAGTGGTAAAAACCCCCCTCAGCTTTTGTTTATCTGGGAATGCCTTAATTTCTTCATCACTTTTGAAGGACAGTTTTGGCAGATATAGGATTCTTGGCTGACAGCTTTTTCTTTTAGCACTTTGAATATATTGAGCCACTCTTCTATTTTCAAAAGTTTCTGGTGAGAAATCTTCTGGTAATCTCATTAAGGACCCCTTGTATGTGACAAGTCACTTCTCTTCTGTCTTACTGCTTTAAAAATTCTCTCTTCATCTTTGAATTTTGACAGATTGGCTATGTGTCTTGGTGTGGCTGTCTTTGAGTTCATCTTACTTGGAGTTTGCTAAGCTTCTTAGATGTCTATATTTATGTTTTTCATCAAAATTGGGAAGTTTTCAGCCATTATTGAAATATTGTCTCTGTCCTTTTTTTTTTTATCTCTCTCTTCCTTCTGGAATTTTCACAATGCATAGTTTGTTCCACTTGATAGTGTCCCAAGGTCCCCTAGGCTCTCTTTTCACTTTTCTTTAACCTTTTTTCTTTCTCTTCCTTGGACTTGCTAATTTCCATCATCCTATCTTCAAGTTTGCTGATTATTTCTGTTGCTTGTTCATATGTGCTTTTTGGGGGGAACTCTAACTAAGACAGCTATGACTTCATATCTCACTGGCACTAGGTTAGTACCCAGTTTTGAATAAATATTTGTTCAAAGATGAATATTGAATGAATGAACATTTTTTCAATCAACTGAATTTTCATTTCAGTTATTATAATTTTCAGCTTCAGAATTTTGTTTCTTTTTGTATCTTCTATCTCTTTATTAATATTCCCATTTTGTTCATATGTAATTTTCTTAACTTTCTCCATGTCCTCATTTAGTTCTTCAAGCACATTTAAGACAGTTGTTTAAAGTTTTTCTCTAGTAGATCAGTCATCAGGTCTTTTTCAGAAATGGTTTTTATTGATTTATTATTTTTTTCTTTAAATGAGCCATACTTTTCTGTTTCTTTGTTTGCTTTGTGAGTTTTTTGAAATATTTGAATTTTGTAATATGGTAACTTTTGAAATTAGATTTTCCCTCTTCCCAGGGTTTGCTGTTTTCTCTTATTCTTTGTTATTTCGATTGTTGTGCCAAGGATCAGCCTGAGATATAAACTTAAGGCCTTTCAGCTCTTTTCTGAGCCTGTGACTTTCCCTGGTTTTGTGTGGTCACTTGCCAACTTTTCCCATATATGCAGTTTTTATTTTTATTTTATTTTTATTATACTTTAAGTTCTGGGATACATGTACAGAATGTGCAGGTTTGTTACCTAGGTATACACATGCCATGGTGGTTGCTGCACCCATCAACCCATCATCTACATTAGATATTTCTCCTAATGGTATCCCTCCTTTAGCCCCCCACCCCCCAAGAGGCCCCAGTGTGTGATGTTCCCCTCCCTGTGTCCATGTGTTCTCATTGTTCAACTCCCACCTATGAGTGAGAACATGCAGTGTTTGGTTTTCTGCTCCTGTGTTAGTTTGCTGAGAATTATGGTTTCCAGCTTCATCCATGTCCCTGCAAAGGACCTGAACTCATCCTTTTTTATGGCTGCATACACCATTCCATGCTGTATATGTGCCACGTTTTCTTTATCCAGCCTATCATTGATGGGCATTTGGGTTGGTTCCAAGTCTTTTATGCAGTTGTTTTGAATGTCGTAGTTTTCAGTGTCTCACTCCCAAAAGAAGAACAAGAGAAAAACAAATGAAGAATAAAAGGGCACTGGCCCTTTATATCCCCTCAAGTCACTTCAGCCAGAGGAGGAGGGGCTTGCAACAATGAGGGGAGGTGCAACGACAAGGTCCACTGGCCTCTTTTTCTATACCTCTGTGATCAGGATCCCTGCTGAGTGATCAGAGCACAGATCCCTAATATTTGGAGGGCAAGATCTTTTTTGCCCATTCTGACTCCCACAAGCTGTGTGCAAGATGCTCCAGGGACATGTGCACAGCTGCTTGCCATGGGTCTGGCTTGTAGAATGTGTATCTTCTACTCTGCTGAGGGCTGAAAATTAACTTAAATTAACCTCTGTTTTGCTCTAAGCCTTCTCCTGGAAGTCACAGGCCTTCAATAGACTCTAGAGTTCCAAATAGTTCCATCAGACAAATTCTACTACTGCAGTGTTGTTTAGATGAAGAGACAGACTGCTGGTGCTTCCTACTTCATCATCTTCCCAGAATCTGCTCAAATTATAAGGGTTAATGAGATAAAAAGCAGTTCTCCCAAAGGGATATAATTGAAGAAGTTTATTCATTCAGTGTTTATCACTGGGTACCACCCTAAGTGCTGATGAGATATGAAGTCACAGCTGTCTTAGCCAGGGTTCACCCCAAAAGCAGAGCCTGACAAGATCTCATTGGTAGGGAGTTTTGTTTGGGAAATAAGCAGGAGTGGGATTTGGAAATAATATAGGAAAGTGTTACGAGCTGGTTTACCACTGTGGGCACCTGGAGTTCAATTCCATGGGGCCTCTGAGAAGCTGTGTAGGATGCCCCTCAGAACTGCCCCCTTGAGACATGGAAGTGGTGGTATTCAATCTACTGAATAAGGATTGCCCTTGGGAGTGTTAACTTCCTTGACTTCCAAGTTATGCAAGAAGCAGAATGGCTGAGTGTCTCCTGTCAAAGGCAGATTACCCATAGTAGAAAGCAAGAGACAGTGGTGCAGCTGAGATAATGTGCTGTCAGTTTTCACCTGGTGCTTGCTTTGGCCAAGGCTGGACTAAAAAGTGAGCTAAGAGGCTGTGAGATGAGGAGGAAGTAGAGATTCATAAAACAGCCCATGTGGTCATGGACCTTATTTAATGGACTCAGACACTAGGCAACTACAATGATTATAGTGTGATAGGTGATAAGGAAATAGGGAGAGTTTATCAGTTAGAATTGGGATACATGCAACAGAAACCCTACAGTAGAGGCTTAACCCTGTGGTTTAAAAATAAACCTATTTTTCTCATGTAAAAAGAAGTTCAGAGCGAGGAAGTTTGGCACTCAAGGAAGTCATCCAGTACCAGGCTCCATCCAGCTTCCTGCTCTTCCATCCTTAGTGTCTGGCTTTCATCTTCATAGTTGGTCTGATTGTGTTCTAGGCAGGAAGACAGGGAAGACAGGCAGAGGACATGTGCCAGCTGAGTCTGTTTTTATTAGGAAAACCATAGCTTTCTTAGAAGCCCATCCAACAGGATTCTGCTTACATATCATTTAGTGAAGTAGCTCACATAGTCACTCCTGGCTTAAGGGAATCTGGGAGATGAATTATTTTTATTTTTTGAGACAGTGTCTTGTTCCCTTGCTCAACTCTAGGTTGCTGCAACCTCAAACTCTTGGGCTTAAGTGATCCTCCCACCTCAGCCTCCCAAGTTGGGACTATAAGTATGCACCACTATGCTCAGATAATTTTTAAATTAATTAATTAATTTTTAGAGACAGAGTCTCTAAATGTTTAGTGACAGAGTCTCACTCTGTTACCCAGACTGGAGTGCAGTGGCATGATCAGAGCTCACTATAACCTTGAACTCTTGAGTGCAAGTGATCCTCCTGCCTGTCTCTTGAGTAGCTGGGACTACAAGTATGTGCCACCACACCCAGCTAATATTTAGATTTTTTAGAGTCTAGGTCTTGCTATGTTGCCCAGGCTGTTCTTGAACTCCTGGCCTCAAGTGATCCCCCTGCTTCACCTTTCCAAAGTGCTGGGATTATAGGAATGAGCCACTGCACCCAGGCCAAGAGATGAGTATTTTTAACTGGACACATCATATACTGAACATAATTGGAGTACTGGTAGTAAGAAAGACAGCAGAAAGGATATTGAGTAGGCAACTTACAGTATCTGCCTCAGAAGTCTAAGTGGTATGGGAGCATCAAGGAGGGACCCCAAACCTGGACTGGCGATAAGAGAGAGCGGTCAGAGAAGGTCCTTGAAGGTAAGCCTTGAGGTGGATCTTGAAATATGAACTATAACTGGCCAGGTAGATAATATGTAAACTTCTGTTGATGTATGGTGGCAGGAGGCCAGAAAGGGAACGGTTGGAAGAACGATCTAGATATTACATAGAAGAACATGAAAATATGAATGATTATAGGACTGAAGAAGAATTTTGGAGAGATACAACAGGCTAGAGAATTGAGTACAAATAGGTAGTGGTAAAGTACAACTCTGACAGGTGTTATGGGACCAGACTAGACCAGAGAAGGCCTTGTATACCATCATAAGGAATGTGGATTTTATCTGGAAGCCTGATAGGAAGTTTTGAAATATTTTAGGCAGGCAGGTAATGTGATAAGATCTACATTAAAAATCAATCTGAAAAATGTTTGGAGAATGGATTGAAAGTGTGGTGCGGCAATAATCAAGGATTTGCCATAATCTAAGGAAAAATCATGTAGGATTAAACTAACGAGGATAGAGAGAAGAGGACAGACTTGAGAGAAGTTTTGAAGACAGGGGTCGATAGTGCTTGGTGGATAACTGTGTGATATAATTTCTCTAAACCAGCAACACATGAGGGGGAAAAGTAAATTTCCAAGGTAAGATGATAAATGGGCATGCTGAAATGGAGGCTCCTGTGGGTCAGTGAAGTAGTGATATCCAGTAGCTAGGGAGAATGTTGGAACTGAAACCTTTGTAAGAGATTGGATTTGGAATTCTAGATTAGAGGTATTGGCATATGGTGGCAATTGAAGTCCTGGGTATGGGCAAGGTCACACAGATGAAGTGAGTATAAGAAAGAGGAGCCTGGAAGGCAGTACTACTGGGCACATTAGCATATGGACATAAGAAGATGAGATGAAGAAAGGGATGGGGAGGGAAGTGAGAGAGATCCAAGTGACTCTAGGAGAGAGTGATGCATGGAGAGCCATGGATGAGAGAGAGAGACTCAACATATGGTGTAGGGGTGAATAGTATGAGCTTCAGAGTCAGACAGACCTCATTTCCAGCCCAGGGTCTACCTAATTGTGTGACCTATGACAAATGTCCTTATCTTCTCTATGCCTCAGTCTGTTCCCTGATTTTGAAAATGGGGATCATAACAGTATTTACTTCAGCATTGTTTTGAGAATTAAATGAGACAATGTATAAAAAGTACTTAGCACTCTGCTTGGTACACAGTTCTTCAAGAGTGGTAGCTATCACACTAATATGATGAGTGTCTCTTCAAGAGTGGCAGGAGATTCGGACAGATCAGAAGAAGGATGTTGAAAAAAGGCTGGAAAGAATCCATTGGATTGTGATTCAAGAGATCACTGGGAATCCTTGATGAGTTTCAATGGCATGGTGGGGACAGAAACAGAATGTGGGTAGGGTTGGGGAATTTGAGAGGGGTGACTAGATTGCGAAGAGGTGGATGATGATGAGTATGTGGAGTTCATTATTTTATTCTCTCTACTTTTGGGATGTTTGAATATTTTTATAATAAAAAGGGTCTAATAATTATAAAAATATGTATTTTTTCTCCAACATACTCAACACATAATAGAAATAGCAGAAGGCGTTGGTGAGTAGGAGGACTTAGGCTTTGCCCGGTGAAAAGAATTTGGCCATAGCCCACGTAGGATGATTTCCAGACTTATGATGCTGCCAAAAGGAAACTCAATTGTTTGTATGTATCACTCAAACTCAGAGTATTTGTGTATGTATCAATCCCTACACCTGTGTGGGCTTTGAAGTCAGACTGCTGCATTCAAATCCTGTCTCGACCATTTGCAAACTATGAGATCTTGAGTAACTAACTTATTTAACCATTCTGTGCCTAATTTCCCTTATTTATAAAATAAGGATAATAGTTCCTGCCTCACATGGTTGTTATCAGGAATACATGAGCTAATACACACAAGGTGCTTAGAATGGTGTCTTGGTCTGTTTGGGCTGTTATAACAAAATATCATAGACAAGGTAGCTTATAAACAGCAGAATTTTATTTTTCACTGTCCTGGAGGCTGGGAAGTCTAAGACCAAGGTGCTGACAGATTTGGTGTCTGGTGAGGACCCAGTTCCTGGTTTACAGAATGGCACATTCTTGCTATGTCCTCACATGGTAGAAAGGGCAAAGCATCTCTCTGGAGTCTCTTCTTGTAATGGGACCAATCCTATTCATGAGGGCTCTGCCTTCATGTCCTAACCACTTTCCGAAGGCCCACCTCCAATTACCATCACATTGGTAATTAGGTTTCAATACAAGAATTTTGCAAGGGTGACCGGGCACGGTGGCTTACATCTGTAATCTCTGCATTTTTTGGGAGGCAGAGGCGGGCAGATCACCTGAAGTCAGGAGTTTGAGACCAGCCTGGCCAACATGGTGAAACCCTGTCTCTACTAAAAATACAAAACTTAGCCAGGTGTGGTGGCACGCGCCTGTAACCCCAACTACTTGGGAGATTGATGCAGAAGAATCCCTTGAACTCAGGAGGCGGAGGTTGTAGTAATCAGAGATCGTGCCACTGTACTCCAGTGTGGGTGACAGAGCAAGACTCAGTCTACAAAAAAAAAAAAAAAAAAGAGAGAGAGAATTTTGCCAGGCAGACACAAACATTAGGCCACAGCATACAGTGTTGGGAAGATACTAAATGCTAAAAATTGTTGTATTTCATTCTACTATAATTTTATTTCTGTATCTAATATATAAGTTTTTCCACTCAAAGCAATATTGTATTGAATAATTTTTTCCCTAAGGAAATATAGAAATTGTGTTGTTTTTCTTACTATTGTCTTCCTTAGGATAGTGGTAAGTATAACAGTGATGTTTCTCATAACACATGCACTCACACACTTACTACATAAACACATACATAAACACATGTGCACACATACACACACACACACATCCCCAAAACACATTACGCTTCCACTCCTGGCATACATACATGAACACACAAACAACTACTATTGAAGCTGTGAACCTTGGCATTTTTCTGTTCCACTTTTTTTTTCTTTAAAAGACAGGGTCTCACCATGTTGCCCAGGTTGGAGTGTGGTGACTATTCATAGGCACGATCAGAGAGCAAGACAACCCCAGACCCCTGAGCTCAAGTGATCCTCCTACCTCAGCTTCCTGAGTAGCTGGGACTATAGACATGTGCCACAGAGCCTGGCTCTGTTCCGTTTCAAAACTGTCAAGAGATTTTCTGGTGGAGGCATAGGGATATGTCAATTTAAGTAGGAGATGGATCTTTTGGAATAGCCCAAGTCCCTGTTTGGGGACTATGCATTCACACAAATACTGAAGAAGCTGGCTTGATGTAATAAAGTGTGGAAAGGGAGAAACACTTTCCAATTAGTAAATTCATAGAGAGTCTTGGCCTGGGGTTGTGGTTGTCCACTGCCCCACATACTAAGGAAAGGTGGAGCTGAAATTGAGCATCTTTGGTTTTCATCAATAATTTTTTTAATCAAAGGAATGTGTTTATTAAATCATACAATGTCCTAGAATGGTCAGAGTAACAACCTTTTTCTCTGGTGTGTCGTGATCTCTCCATTTTCTTCACCTTCCAAATCCTATCTTTCCTTTAACGTCAAGCTGAAGCCTCGAGTTTGAGGGAATAAGTGAAGGTCGCTTTTCCTGTGAGAATCATGAGACACGTTGATGTAGGAGTCATGTGGAAGTAATTCCTCAGAGATATACATCATGTAATTGTGATAACCAATACATGTTATGACTGCAATAACATATTAGCCCCCACTTCTCAGTGGCTTATCCCGTAAAGCTTTCTTTTTTGCTCCAGCTGCACATCCAATTTGAGTGGGCAGGTAGCAGGTGGGGAGTGTGGGGTAGAGTGAACGTGATGGAGCGCTGCCCACTCAGTCACTCAGGGATCAGCCTGACAGCAGCTCCACCATCTTTCTCCATCAGTGCAAAAGAGAAACTGGAGAGAGGCTGAGTAATTGCACAGGAGTTGCTATTGCCTCAGCCTACAAGTGGCACAAGTCATTTCTCTCATTTTCTTGGCCAGAACCAGTCAGATGTCCCCTTCTAACTGCAAAAGGGCTGGGAGGTGTAATCTTCTGAATGCCCAGTGAGTGAGAAGATAAATCTGTATATCAATGAGGATGGGCAATGTCTACCAAAGCTCATCAGTATTTAAGCCACCAGGGTAGCTGCTCATAGGTGGAAGGGACAATGTGAGTATCACCGCTTTTATTCTTAGAGGAGTCACTGAGACTTCTGGGTAATAGTTAAATATATTTGGCTGTATCTGACCTTTGGATAATGAGGTAAACTAGAGTTAAAACCCAATTTCACATCCTGTAGAAGCCCAAAGCCTCAAGTAGATGATCAAAAATAGACTGTGCATGCCAAAGAGACTTACTAGAGCATGCAGCAAGAGAAAATCAGTATCACCTGATCCCTAATCATGGATCACAGGAAGAGTTCTGAGCCTAAAAACCAGGACACTGAGGTATCATGTTTTTGGTTAGTAGCTTCTCTTTTACCTTAACATTTGGCTTTAGTTGGCAAACAATAACTGTGAGCAATAATAAATCAATTAGAGTCAGCTGCCCAGCAGTTTAGGTTATAACATTTAAATGTAGGCAAATGCTAATTTATTCATTTATGCCTGTCTAACCGCTAAAGACATGAAAATATACCCTTTCTTGTAAATAGAAAATAGCAACCAAAGTGCCCTTGGCAAAGAAGCAGATCCTGCTCCTGTCTACCCCTCACTGAGATATCTTTAAAATAGGACTTGAATTGGCTTTTAATATTTACATAAACAGTTTTTTTAAAAAGTTGAAAAAATTATTAAAACTGAGCCGGAGATGAAGGAAGTCTGATCAGGGTAGATTGTGTTAGTAGAAAGCATATGAATAATTTTTTTTATGTGCCATTGCTGGCTTGAATGAATAATTTTTTAATGTAATTGAGCCAAGAATTCTAGTGGCGTGAAATCTTCAGGGGCAGCGTCCCCTCTAAGCAGGATTCCCTGATTCTTCTCCTTTGACACATTTCCTGCCCCCCTCCCTACCTCTTCTTTTTTGTTTTTAGAGAATAATGGTGAGTACCTCATGCCCTACCCTGTAGAAAACCCTTTAGTGTGATGGTTTGTGGTTTCCTCCTAGAAGATATTACCTGGCCAAACTCCTCAGTGGGCTAATAGATGAGGATAACATATTCATTCATTTTTTTCCTTTTAAGTTACCTAGAGTCTGAGAAAGTAGGGTCCTCAAGAGAGGATGTCAAGGAGTTCCATACACCATTTACTGCTGCAATGACTGTAAACTCAATTTTTTTCTTTCTTTACTTTTCAGTATGTGAATTTGGAAGCAATCTTTTCTAGCTGAAAATCTGAGAAGTTGATTCCATGCCAAAAATTAGCTGTAACCTCAGTTGACTGCATTTTATGTTTTCACCAGTGTGTTTCCTTTCCATGTGGCTGGCAGAAGGAACAAATTTAACTGAGGCTTTATATTTGTGAATAATTTATTTCAACATTCTTATAGACTTAAAAATGTAACCTCGACAACTACTTGAGCAGTAGACATCTGGCTAGCAGGATAGACCATGGGTCTAATCAGGCTGGAAACACTGAATAATCAAGAGAGAAGATTAAGATTCTGATCTGATGGGCAGGAAATGACTCCAACAGCAAGGAAAGTTTGAAGTGGGGACTAATTTTGTTGGTGGCCAGTTCATTAGTGAATTATTTCTAGTTTGAATAACTTTTTCTTCCCTTGTACTTGGGGTCTAGAATGAATACTCTGAAAATGAGAGTTCCAGTAGGTCATGATATGTCTGCTCATATTCCATTCCAAAGCAAGTCATTTGGTCATTTCTAAAGTACACTACACCCAAGGAAGTGGTGGGGGAGGGGGTGGTTAATTTTGAGCAGTAATCTAAAAAAGCATTGAAGACAGACGTGAGGCAAGCAGAAGGTGCCTCTCCCTCCTCTCTGCAGAGCAGATGGCAAGTAGAAGCAAGTCCTGCAGCGGATAGTGGGGGTGCAGAATGATGATGGGGAAAGCCTTGTTAGGGGGCCTGAGTGGTCTGGGTGTTTTGTTGAGCTGAGTCTCCATTATTACATTTTGGGGTCATTTATAGCACTTGGGAGACCCATAATTTTTAGTTCATTTACTATATATGGATATATCAAGGACATTTAATGTAAATAAATATCATTTATTGAGCCTGTAGTATATGCCAAGCATTATACTAAATGGTTTTCATGTTTATCTCAACCTTTTTCTTTTTAGGGCCAGACAGGAAACATTTTAGGTTTTGTGGGCCATAAAGTCTCTATTGCAACTGCTCACTGCTGCTGTTGTGTGAAAGTGGCCACAGATGATGCAAAAATGAAGGAGTGTAGCTGTGTTTCAATATCATTTTATTTATGGATTCAGATTTGAATTTGATATAATTTTTACACATTATGAAATACTGTTTTTCTTCTGATTTTTTCCAACCATTAAAAAATGTAAAAACCATTCTCATCTTGTGGGCTGTATAAAAATAAGTGGTGGGTCAGGTTTGGCTTGTGGTTCCTGGTTTGCTGACCTCTGCTTTATCTCATTATATTTGCACAATAAACTTCATTAGGTAGTTACATTATCGCATATTATAGATAAGTATTTCAGAGGTTTAGTATTTCTGCTCATCTCTGGCAATCAGATAGTATCCCACCAAGAAATTGGTGTTTTTTGTTGTGTTTAACAGATTATGTGTTCATAATATGTAATACAACAATACTTCCCAATGTTTTTTGTGTATTTAAAATTTTACCTATTAATATACCACGGGAAAAAATATATATTCATCTTATTTTCTGTGATTTTGAAAGTGAATTGTTGATTCTTAAATTATTTGATTATGACATAATAAATAATTTATTTCAGACTTCACCCTAAAATTCTGTTTGGTTTAGGCTAGTGTTAAAATATACTGATTTCTTTTTTAAAAAATTATTATTTTTTAATTATACTTTATGTTCTAGGGTACATGTGCACAATGTGCAGGTTTGTTACATATGTATACATGTGCCATGTTGGTGTGCTGCACCCATTAACTTGTCAATTACATTAGGTATATCTCGTAATGCTATCCCTTCCCCCTCCCCCCACCCCACAACAGGCCTGGTTTGTGATGTTCTCTTTCCTGTGTCCAAGTGTTCTTATTGTCCAATTCCCACCTATGAGTGAGAACATGCGCTGTTTGGTTTTCTGTTCTTGTGATAGTTTGCTGAGAATGATGGTTTCCAGCTGCATCCATGTCCCTACAAAGGGCATGAACTCATCCTTTTTTATGGCTGCATAGTATTCCATGGTGTATATGTGCCACATTTTCTTAATCCAGTCTGTCATTGATGGACATTTGGGTTGGTTCCAAGTCTTTGCTATTGTGAATAGTGCCACAATAAACATACGTGTGCATGTGTCTTTATAAAAGCATGATTTATAATCCTTTGGCATATACCCAGTAATGGGGTGACTGGGTCAAATGATATTTCTAGTTCTAGATCCCTGAGGAATCACCACACTGTCTTCCGCAATGGTTGAAGTAGTTTACAATCCCACCAACAGTGTAAAAGTGTTCCTATTTCTCCACATCTTCTCCAGCACCTGTTGTTTCCTGACCTTTTAATGATCACCATTCTAACTGATGTGAGATGATATCTCATTGTGGTTTTGACTTGCATTTCTCTGATGGCTAGTGATGATGAGCATTTTTTCATGTGTCTGTTGGCTGCACAAATGTCTTCTTTTGAGAAGTGTCTGTTCATATCCTTCGCCCACTTGTTGATGGGGTTGTTTTTTACTTGAAAATTTGTTTGAGTTCTTTGTAGGTTCTGGATAGTAGCCCTTTGTCAGATGAGTAGATTGCAAAAATTTTCTCCCATTCTGTATGTTGCCTGTTCCCTCTGATGGTAGTTTCTTTTGCTGTGCAGAAGTTCTTTAGTTTAATTAGATCCCATTTTTCAATTTTGGCTTTCATTGCCATTGCTTTTGTTGTTTTAGACATGAAGTCCTTGCCCATGCCTATGTCCTGAATGGTATTGCCTAGGTTTTCTTCTACGGTTTTCATGGTTTTAGGTCTAACATTTAAGTCTCTAATCCATCTTGAAGTAATTTTTGTATAAGGTGTAAGGAAAGGATCCGGTTTCAGCTTTCTACTTACGGCTAGCCAGCTTTCCCAGCACCATTTGTTAAATAGGGAATCCTTTCCCCATTTCTTGTTTTTGCCAGGTTTGTCAGAGATCAGATGGCTGTAGATGTGTGGTATTATTTCTGAGGGCTATGTTCTGTTCCACTGGTCTATATCTCTGTTTTGGTACCAGTACCATACTGTTTTGGTTACTGTAGCCTTGTAGTATAGTTTGAAGTCAGGTAGCGTGATGCCTCCAGCTTTGTTCTTTTGGCTTACAATTGTCTTGGCGATGTGGGCTCTTTTTTGGTTCCATATGAACTTTAAAGTAGTTTTTTCCAATTCTGTGAAGAAAGTGATTGGTAGCTTAATGGGGATGGCATTGAATCTATAAATTACCTTGGGCAGTATGGCCATTTTCACGATATTGATTCTTCCTATCCATGAGCATGGAATGTTCTTCCATTTGTTTATGTCCTCTTTGATTTCACTGAGCAGTGGTTTGTAGTTTTCCTTGAAGAGGTCCTTCACATCCCTTGTAAGTTGTATTCCTAGGTATTTTATTCTCTTTAAAGCAACTGTGAATGGGAGTTCACTCATGATTTAACTTTCTGTTTGTCTGTTATTGGTGTAAGAATGCTAGTGATTTTTGCACATTGATTTTGTATCCTGAGACTTTGCTGAAGTTGCTTATCAGCTTAACGAGATTTTGGGCTGAGACAATGGGGTTACGTCATTATACAATCATGTCATCTGCAAACAGGGACAATTTGGCTTCCTCTTTTCCTAATAGAATACCCTTTATTTCTTTCTCTTGCCTGATTGCCCTGGCGAGAACTTCCAATACTATGTTGAATAGCAGTGGTGAGAGAGGGCATCCCTGTCTTGTGCCAGTTTTCAAGGGGAATACTTCCAGTTTTTGCCCGTTCAGTATGATATTGGCTGTAGGTTTGTCATAAATAGCTCTTATTATTTTGAGATACATTCCATCAATACTGAATTTATTGAGAGCTTTCAGCATGAAGGTCTGTTGAATTTTGTCAAAGGCCTTTTCTGCATCTATTGAAATAATCATGTGGTTTTTATCATTGGTTCTGTTTATATGCTGGATTACATTTATTGATTTGCATATGTTGAACCAGTCTTGCATCCTAGGGATGAAGCCCACTTGATCATGGTGGATAAGCTTTTTGATGTGCTGCTGGATTCAGTTTGCCAGTATTTTATTGAGGATTTTTGCATCAATGTTCATCAGGGATATTGGTCTAAAATTCTCTTGTTTTGTTGTGCCTCTGCCAGGCTTTGGTATCAGGATGATGCTGGCCTCATAACATGAGTTAGGGAGGATTCCCTCTTTTTCTATTGATTGGAATAGTTTCAGAAGGAATGGTACCATCTCCTCCTTGTGTCTCTGGTAGAATTCGGCTGTGAATCCATCTGGTCCTGGACTTTTTTTTGTTGGTTGCCTTTTAATTATTGCCTCAATTTCAGAGCCTGTTATTGGTCTCTTCAGGGATTCAACTTCTTCCTGGTTTAGTCTTGGGAGAGTATACCAGGAATTTATCCATTTCTTCTAGCTTTCTAGTTTATTTGCGTGGAGGTGTTTATAGTATTCTCTGATGGTACTTTGTATTTCTGTGGGGTCGGTGGTGATATCCCCTTTATCATTTTTTATTGCATCTATTTGATTCTTCTCTCTTTTCTTCTTTATTAGTCTTGCTAGCGGTCTATCAATTTTGTTGATCTTTTCAAAAAGCCAGCTCCTGGATTCATTGATTTTTTTGGAGGGTTTTTTGTGTCTCTATCTCCTTCAGTTCTGCTCTGATCTTAGTTATTTCTTCCTTCTGCTAGCTTTTGCATGTGTTTGCTCTTGCTTCTCTAGTTCTTTTAATTGTGATGTTAGGGTGTCAACTTTAGATCTTTCCTGCTTTCTCTTGTGGGCATTTAGTGCTGTAAATTTCCCTCTACACACTACTTTAAATGTGTCCCAGAAATTCTGGTATGTTGTGTCTTTGTTGTCATTGGTTTCAAAGAACATCTTTATTTCTGCCTTCATTTTGTTATGTGCCCAGTAGTCATTCAGGAGCGGTTGTTCAGTTTCCATGTAGTTGAGCAGTTTTGATTGAGTTTCTTAATCCTGTGTTCTAGTTTGATTGCACTGTGGTCTGAGAGACAGTTTGTTATAATTTCTGTTCTTGTACATTTGCTGAGGAGTGCTTTACTTCCAACTATGTGGTCAGTTTTGGAATAAATGCAATGTGGTGCTGAGAAGAATGCATATTCTCTTGATTTGGGATGGAGAGTTCTGTAGATGTCTGTTAGGTCCACTTGGTGAAGAGTTGAGTTAAATTCCTGGATATCCTTGTTAACTTTCTGTCTTGTTGATCTGTCTAATGTTGACAGTGGGGTGTTAAAGTCTCCCATTATTATTGTGTGGGAGTCTAAGTCTCTTTGTAAGTCTCTAAGGACTTGCTTTATGAATCTGGGTGCTCCTGTATTGGGTGCATATATATTTAGAATAGTTAGCTCTTCCTGATGAATTGATCCCTTTACCATTATGTAATGGCCTTCTTTGTCTCTTTTGATCTTTGATGGTTTAAAGTCTGTTTTATCAGAGACTAGGATGGCAACTGCTGCTTTTTTTTGTTTTCCATTTGCTTGGTAGATCTTCCTCCATCCCTTTATTTTGAGCCTATGTGTGTCTCTACATGTGAGTTGGGTCTCCTGAATACAGCAAACTGATGGGTCTTGACTCTTCATCCAATTGCCAGTCTATGTCTTTTAATTGGACCATTTAGTCCATTTACATTTAAGGTTAATATTGTTATGTGTGAAATTGATCCTGTCATTATGATATTAGCTGGTTATTTTCCTCACTAGGTGATGCAGTTTCTTCCTAGCATCGATGAACTTTACATTTTGACATGTTTTTGCAATGGCTGGTACCTGCTGTTCCTTTCCATGTTTAGTGCTTCCTTCAGGATCTCTTGTAGGGCAACCCTGGTGGTGACAAAATCTCTAAGCATTTGCTTGTCTATAAAGGATTTTATTTCTCCTTCACTTATGAAACTTAGTTTGGCTGGATATGAAATTCTGGGTTTAAAATTCTTTTCTTTAAGAATGTTGAATATTGGCCCCCACTCTCTTCTGGCTTGGAGAGTTTCTGCTGAGAGATCTGCTGTTAATCTGATGGGCTTCCCTTTGTGGGTAACCTGACCTTTCTCTCTGGCTGCCCTTAACATTTTATCCTTCATTTCAACTTTGGTGAATCTGACAATTATGTGTCTTGGAGTTGCTGTTCTCGAGGCATATCTTTGTGGCATTCTCTGTATTTCCTGAATTTGAATGTTGGCCTGCTTGCTAGGTTGGGGAAGTTCTCCTGGATAGTATCCTGCAGAATGTTTTCCAACTTGGTTCCATTCTCCCCGTGACTTTCATGTACTCCAGTCAGATGTAGATTTGGTCTTTTCACATAGTCCCATATTTCTTGGAGGCTTTGTTCATTTTTTACTCTTTTTTCTCTAAACTTCTCTACTTGCTTCATTTCATTCATTTGATCTTCAATCACTGATACCCTTTCTTTCAGTTGATCGAGTCAGTTACTGAAGCTTGTGGGTTTGTCACATAGTTCTCGTGTCATGGTTTTCATCTCTCTCAGGTCATTTAAGGACTTCTCTACATTGGTTATTCTAGTTAGCCATTCATCAAATCTTTTTTCATGGTTTTTAGTTTCTTTGCGCTGGGTTCATACTTCGTCCTTTAGCTCAGAGAAGTTTGATCATCTGAAGCCTTCTTCTTTCAACTCATCGGTCATTCTGTGTCCAGCTTTGCTCTGTTGCTTGCGAGGAGCTGCGTTTCTTTGGAGTGGGAGAGGTGCTCTGATTTTTAGAATTTTCAGCTTTTCTGCTCTGCGTTTTCCCCATCTTTGTGGTTTTATCTACCTTTGGTCTTTGATGATGGTGACATACAGATGGGGTTTTGGTGTGGGTGTCCTTTCTGTTTGTTAGTTTTCCTTCTAACAGTCAGGACCCTCAGCTGCAGGTCTCTTGGAGTGTGCTCGAGGTCCACTCCAGACCGTGTTTGCCTGGGTATCAGCAGCAGAAGCTGCAGAAGAGTGAATATTGCTGAACAGCAAATGTTGCTGTCTGATTGTTCCTCTGGAAGCTTCGTCTCAGAGGTGTACCTGGCTGTGTGAGGTGTGAGGTGTCAGTCTGCCCCTAGTGGGGGATGTCTCCCAGTTAGGCTACTCGGAGGTCGGGGACCCACTTGACCAGGCAGTCTATCCGTTCTCAGATCTCAAACTCCGTGCTGGGAGAACCACTATGCTCTTCAAAGCTGTCAGACAGGGACATTTACATCTGCAGAGGTTTCTGCTGCCTTTTGTTTAGCTATGCACTGTCCCCAGAGGTGGAGTCTACAGAGGCAGTCAGGCCTCCTTGAGCTGTGGTGGGCTCCACCCAGTTAGAGCTTCCTGACCACTTTGTTTACCTACTTAAGCCTCAGTAATGGTTGGCACCCCTACCCCAGCCTTACTGCAGCCTTGCAGTTAGATGTCAGACTGCTGTGCTAGCAATGAGGGAGGCTCTGTGGGTGTGGGACCATCTGAGCCAGGTGCGAGATATTATCTCCTGGTGTGCCATTTGCTAAGACCCTTGGTAAAGTGCAGTATTAGGGTAGGAGTGACCCGATTTTCCAAGTGTTGTGTGTCTCGGTTTCCCTTGGCTAGGAAGGGGAATTCCCTTCCCGCTTGCACTTCCCGGGTGAGGTGATGCCTCACCCTGCTTCGTCCCTCGCTTGTTGGGCTGTGACCACTGTCCTGCACCCGCTGTCCAACATGCCCCAGTGAGATGAATGCGGTATCTCAGTTGGAAATGCAGAAATCACCTGTCTTCTGTGTTGCTCACGCTGGGAGCCAGAGGCTGGAGCTGTTCCTATTCAGCCATCTTGGTGCTACCCCAAATATACTAATTTCTTTAAAAAAAAAAAAAAAAAAGAAAAAAAATGCTCATCATCACAGGTAATTAGAGAAATGCAAATCACAACCACAATGAGATACCATCTCACGCCAATAAGAATGGTGATCATTAAAAAGTCAGGAAATGACAGATGCTGGAGAGGATGCAGAGAAACAGGAAAAATTTTACCCTGTTGGTAGGAGTGTATATTAGTTCAACCATAGTGGAAGACAGTGTGGTAATTCCTCAAGGATCTAGAACTTGAAATACCATTTGAACCAGCAATCCCATTACTGGGCATATACCCAAAGGATTATATATCATACTATGATAAAGACATATGCACACGTATGTTTATTGCAGCACTATTCACAATTACAAAGACTTGGAACCAATGCAAATATCCATCAATGACAGACTGGATTAAGAAGATGTGGCACATTTACACCATGGATACTATGCAGCCATAAAAAAGGATAAGTTCATGTCCTTTGCAGGGACATGGATGAAGCTGGAAACCATCATTCTCAGAAAACTATCACAAGATCAGAAAACCAAACACTGCATGTTCTCACTCATAAGTAGGAGTTGAACAATGAGAACATGTGGACATAGGGAGGGGAACATCACACACTGGGGCCTGTTGGGGGGAGGGGGTCTAGGGGAGGGATAACATTAGGAAAAATACCTAATGTAGGTGATGGATTGATGGGTGCAGCAAAACACCAGGGCTCGTATATACCTATGTAATAAAACTGCATGTTCTGCACATTTAACCCAGAACTTAAAGTATAATAAAAATTAAAAAAAATTAAAAATCACACACACACACACACACACAAATATACTGATTTCTCCTGAATACACTTTAAGGAGAGATGAGGTTGGTTCTGAGAGATGGCCAGAGAAACCAATGTGGGGTGAAACTTTACCACTTTACATGCAATTAATTGAAAGAGGGCTAAATGTAGACAAATATGAATGCATGTATGTGTGTGCATGTGCACACACACACACACACACACAAACACTCTCTCAAGGGAAAGGATTGCCCTTGAACTTGGCAAAGCCTAGAAAAGATACAAAAAGAGGTTTCCCTCTTTTGCATACTCAGTGTGATGCATTATTGATATCTCAGTGAGTTTAAATAAAATAACAAGACTCATAATAATTAATACATATTTCCAGCATATCAAATTTTACACTGTGATAAAATTCTTATATAATATAGATTTTTTGGTTAAATGGGTTTATGTAGAATATGAGCCAAATAATGTTCCTTGAAACACAGTGTCTACATACAATAAAGATCTGATCCATCACAGATATTACTTTTAGCTCCCAGTGTTCTCTTATATTTAGAAAATTGAAACTTCTTGTTTAAATAATAGGCAATTAAAAAATTTCAGAATGTATCAATTTGCATATTACCAAGACATTTAGACCAAAAGGGCTATATAGAAGGACTAAATAATCTCATGTGCTAATGAACAATAATATATTCACTATTTGTACATTAAAAAAATCTAAATTACCCCACACAACTGTGTTTAATTGCATATCACAATATCAGTGGGTAATTGTGCTTTCTATGAGAAAAAATTGTTCCAAAGTCAAAATGTCACCTTGCTGTCAGATAATCCCACAGATTACTATAAACAGAGCTAAAGAAGGTGTGATGTGAATCCTGCTCATTACCCAAGACATGACTTCCATTGTAATTATCTGTCTATCACAATAGCTTCCTCTGCCATCTCCAGCTTACCTGATGCCATACACACAACTCATTAACATTTGGTCAATACACTACCATTTGTACAGTTAACCTCTGAGCAAAGTGGGGTCATTACTTCATTATGATGGATTCTGTAATAACACAACAACTTGTATCAAGGATTAATTTTTTTTCCTTCATTAATGGTTAAATTAATAATTAGTTTAACACCTGGATTCCATTATATTCTTGTTTTTGTGATCTTGTCAGGAATTCCATCGGTTTAGAGGAAACTTCAGAACTCTGTTGCCAAAGAAGAGCTATGTTCCTCTCTGGCTGACATCTATTTTTAAAAAGAGAAAAAATATTTGGCATCCTGTGTGGTCTGAATATGAAAGACATTGATAATGTAAAATGAACCGAGGAACATACAGGCTAGAAAGTCCATTGTGGTTTTTGGAAATAGAGATTAAACTGGATGGAAGTTCTAACAATTTGTTTATTGTGATGAAAAACTTGAGAGTGAGTTAATTCTGGTGGTTTTAAAAAAATTAATATTTTATGGACCAGGTGTGGTGGCTCATGCCTGTAATCCCAACACTTTGGGAGGCTGAAGTGGGCAGATCACCTGAGGTCAGTAGTTTGAGACCAGCCTGGCCAACATGGTGAAACTCCGTCTCTACTAAAAATACAAAAATTAGCAGGCATGGTGGTGGGCACCTGTAATCCTAGCTACTTTGGAGGCTGAGGCAGGAGAATCGCTTGAACCCTGGAGGTAGAGATTGCAGCGAGCCAAGATTGCACCACTGCACTCCAGTCTAGGTGACGGATCAAGACTCCATCTAAAAAAAAATGTATGTTGAATGGAGAGAGGATCTTGCCATGTTGCCCAGGTGGGTCCCGAACTCCTAGGTTTAAACGATCCTCCTGCCTTGGCCTCCGCAAATATTGGGATTACAGGCAGGAGCCACCATGTCTTGCCTCATTCTGGCATTTTTAAGCAAAGTATACAGATCTCAAGTTTGAGTTTTATTTTCACAGTTCTTTAGCACAGCATCTGATTCCATTTGGTAAGCTCTTGTAAACAGCTGCATTTAATGTAAAGAAGTGGTTTATTTTCCCTTAAGTAGTTATTTGAATTTTCTAAGTTGGGAATAGAATTATTATAGCAAGATGCTTTTAAGAGGAAAGGGAATTTTACTTTTAAAATCATCTCTCACTTATGAAGAATAACAAAAGTCAGGGAGAGGCATCAAAGGGAAAACTAATATTTCCAAGAGTCTCTATTAACCTTTGGCGTTTTTTCCTATAACTCTGGAATATTGTTTAAAATTTCTATTGTCATTAATGGAACATTTGATGAAGCTTTATTTTATGCCACCATAATCGTCTTTGGAATGAAAGTTTGAATTAACTTAGCATGCTAGCAATGTCCACTATGGGCAGGTGAATAAAACCCCTAATGTTATCAAAGCAGTGTAATTCGCAGATCCAGGCCATCTTTTAAAATAGATGCTTTTTCTGGGGCAAGTATTTTACGAGGTGTTCTATACAGTAACTTTAAATCCTGCAAAGTGGGTGTTATTATCCCAAGTAAGAGGTGAGGAAATTGAAGCTCACAGAGATACAATGATCTATTTAAGGCCACACACCTGGCAAGTGGTGGCATCAGAACTTAAAACCAAGTCTGTCTGACATAGAGCCAATGCTTTTTCCGTCATGATATATCTTACTCTGCCATTGTTCATAATGTATCCAGGTAAAGGTAGACAACAATTATGTGCTTATCTCAGAAAGAAAAAATACCCAAATATCAAGAGGCAAGAATTTAAAGTGAATACAAATCATTTGAATGTATGATTAGATAGAACAGCATGCACCCAAACCTATGCAAAAGATTCTTTGATGAGGGAATTCTCCAAGGCCCTAAACAGACATTCATGTATAAGTGTAGAATTTTCAGAATAGATAGACTATACTTTTCAGAACCTGGAGCTTCACACTTATGCATGGTTTTGGATTTCTTTAGATGGGAGAGTACCTTGCAATGGAAAGTAGCAACATTTACAGAAGTATAATATTGCAATTAATCTATAGTTATACTTGAATTTTGTATTCAAACAAGAGCAGATTGTTTGCCAGTTACTAATTTACTGCTTCTCAGGTTCGAATGCACTATTTATTGCCTGCTCTATGAAAATGGAGAAGGGCCCTCGAAATTTTTCTGTTTTGCCAGCTGGCATGGTGTTAAGCTTTGTCAATAGAGGGTGCTGGAGAAATATTGGAGAAGAGTATGTTTTTCTTCCTGGTTCCAGTGTCTTTTCTTGATAGGCTCCTGCTCTGTGCATGGCTTCTGCCTTGCCATTCTGTCAGTGTATACAGGGCACAGCTTTCTTCAGTACTCAGTTTCTGCAAAGTATGTCTCCTCCGGCATTGGGCTCCTTTAGTGAATGGCTTCTCCAGGGCTCAGCTTCTGCAGTGCATGGCAACCAACAGCATTCCAGCATCCAGCATCATCCCCTGGTAGTCCCTTGGCAGTTCTGCAGCAAGTTCCAATGCATGACATCTCCCTATGTATGGCTTTCTCTGGTGCCCCAGACAGATTTCCAGAAAGTTCCACCAGTATGGCACCTTGTTGACTTCTCTCTATCCAGTGTGCTATGACGGTGCTCTCTCCAACAAGGTCTGGATATCAGCCCTAGAAAGAGGGGAGTTCTTTCTTGGGTACTCTGTCTCAGCCTAGGGGTGGTATTTGTAATATCTGTATTCTTTAGAATTTTCTTTACTACTTATTAGCTTATCCATCAGAACTCTAATCTTCTGTTATAAACATTCTCTGTTAAAATTATTATGTAGTTTCTGTCTCCTGGTCGGACATTGACTTGTAGAGTTGAGTAGGTTACATTATTTCTACTTCTTCTTCTTCTTTTTTTTTTTTTTTTTGAGACAGGGTCTTACTCTGTCACCCAGGCTGGTGTGTAGTAGTGTGATCCTAGCTTACTGCAGCCTTTGAACTCCTGGGCTCAAACAATCCTCCCACTTCAACCTCCTAAGTAGCTAGAACTATAGGCATGTGCCACCACACCTTTTTATTTTTGTAGAGCTAGGATCTTGCTATGTTGCCTGGGCTGGTCCCCAACTGCTGGCTTCAAGTGATCATCCTGCCTTGGCCTCCTAAAGCTCTGGGATTACAGGCATGAACTACTGCACCCAGTCCATTGCTACTTCTTCATCTGATTTGCCTAAATGCCTTTAGTCTAACAGGATTAAAATGCACTATCGAAAGTTGGCTTATTATACTTTAAATACCTTAGCAAGCGTATTTTCTAGAAAATGACGTATCCAGGTATATTGCATTCAATCTATATAATATACAAATTCTCTTCTAATGATAAAGTGAATTATTTTATCAATTAAGATGATTTGGTTGCAAGAAGTAGAAATGGCCTGGCTAACTTAAGCAGAAAAAGGAATGTATGGGAAGAAGACAATACCTGGCTATTGCAGAAATCTTTAGTAGTCTAGAAAGAGTAGAGATAGGCCTTGAGAGCAAGGGGGAAGAGAATGTCTTCGTTTGACAGGTTTTGGCCTAGAAAGATGATTCAAAAGAAGGATAAATTTTTGGGTGGGACATTAATTCTCTGCAATGTGGGTTTCCCATGTCACTTAGAGAAAAAGCCAAAGGCTTCACGGTGGCCTACAAGGCCTTATGTGACTAGGCTCAATGCCTTGCACTTACTGGAATACCTTCTTCCTGTAATACTTTCCTTGAGATGTTCGCCTGACTTACTCCCTCTCTTCCTGCAAGTCTTTGTTCCACTGTCATCTCAGTAAGATCTTTCCTGCCACTCTTAAATTCATAGCCCTGACCTGGTACTCCCTATCAGTCTTCCCTTATTTGTTTTTCTCTGTAGCAATTATCACCTTCTAAGATACTACATAACCTACTTATTTTGTCTTTTGTTTGTCTCCCTCTGATTAATATATAAGTTCTGCAAGGCAGGGCTTTAAAAACTTTTTTTTTCAATGCTGCATCCTTACTAGTTAGAACAGTGTCTAAATATTTGTGGATAAATAAATGAATGAACTTCCTGTATTATTAGGCTGAATATGATTCACACTTACATACTTTATAATTTTTGCTCATATTTTTGGATGTGTATATGTATGTGTATGTGTCTTCAATTATATAACCAGAACTAAAAAGGTAACAGGCTTTGTGTTATGAACAACGTTCTTGGTGGCCTTTACTTCTTGAATAAGGGATTCCCATAACTGGCTTGCTTTTAAGTGGTATTTTGCCCATTTTAAAAATTAATGATTGCAGTGAACATTTGCTTTTCTTGCCTCCTACTAGCTATCCCTCTTCTTAACAGCACCCTAGTTTTGCTTTTGTGGGGCTATCAATCAGTGACCTGATGGCTGGAAGGCATTTACATTTGTGAGAAGAGTGATATAAACACCCAAAATGTCGGGCACTTTTCCTTCGTAATCTCTGCAGTACTCCCTGAAGTGACATGCATCAGGTCACGCTTCTGCTTTTGCCTGGGGTTGCTTTAGTTCCTGCCCATTCTGAGCATGTTTATTCCCCATTCAATTCCACTTTGTGAGTTATCCCATCTTTTCCCCATACATTTCTTTTTCTGCATAAGTTAGCCAGGCCATTTCTATTTCTTGTAACCAAATTATCTTAACTAATAAAATAATTCACTTTATTATGAGAGGATAATTTGTATGCTATTGTATATAATGAATACAATATGCCTGGATTAGTTACTTGATAGACAATATGCTTTTTAAAATACTGAACATTTGACATTAAAAAAAAATCCAACTTTCATTAGTACATTTCCAACTTGATAGACTAAAGGCATTTAGGCAAATCAGGTCAAGAAACGGAAACGATGTAACCTCTACTGATGTTGTATTGGATACAATATATGATGTTCTGGGTGCCTCCTCTAGATTTATTGTCACCATCAGTAGTTTTAGAATGAATAGTTGATACACTTAGACACAGGTAAAGAAGGGCTCAGTAACACAGAGATGAAGGAATCTGAAGTCAATTTATGCAACAAAAAAGCATGTTACTTACTGTTTTGCTATGCGTAGAGCATCTTCATTTTATAAGAACCAGAATAAATTTTAGAGATTAATGGAAAAGTGCTCCACAAACTTCATTTCTTTCTTTCTTTTTTTTTTTTAAATTATACTAGTGTAGTTCTAGGGTACATGAGCACAACATGCAGGTTTGTTACATAGGTATACATGTGCCATGTTGGTTTGCTGCACCCATCAGCTCATCATTTACATTATGTATTTCTCCTAATGCTATCCCTCCCCCAAACCCCCACCCCCAACAGGCCCCAGTGTGTGATGTTCCCCTCCCTGTGTCCATGTGTTCTCATTGTCCAACTCCCACTTATGAGTGAGAACATGCAGTGTTTGGTTTTCTGTCCTTGTGATATTTTGCTGAGAATGATGGTTTCCAGCTTCATCCATGTCCCTACAAAGGACATGAACTCATCTTTTTTCCTATGGCTGCATAGTATTCCATGGTGTTTATGTGCCACATTTTCTTTATCCAGTCTATTATTGATGGACATTTGGGTTGGTTCCAAGTCTTTGCTATTGTGAATAGTGCTGCAATAAACATATGTGTGCTTGTGTCTTTATAGTAGAATGATTTATAATCCTTTGGGTGTATACACAGTAATGGGATTGCTGAGTCAAATGGTATTTCTAGTTCTAGATCCTTGAGGAATTGCCACACTGTCCTCCACAATGGTTGAACTAATTTACACTCCCACCAACAGTGTAAGAGCGTTCCTATTTCTCCACATCCTCTGCAGCATCTGTTGTCTCCTGACTTTTTAATGATCGCCATTCTAACTGGCATGAGATGGTAGCTGATTGTGGTTTTGATTTGCCTTTCTCTGATGACCATTGATGATGAGCATTTTTTCATATGTCTGTTGGCTGCATAAATGTCTTCTTTTGAGAAGTGTCTTTTCATATCCTTTGCCCACTTTTTGATGGGGTTGTTTGTTTTTTTTCTTGTAAATTTGTTTAAGTTCTTTGTAGATTCTGGATATTAGCCCTTTGTCAGATGGGTAGATTGCAAAAATTTTCTTCCATTCTGTAGATTGCCTGTTCCCTCTGATGATAATTTCTTTTGTTGTGCAGAAGCTCTTTAGTTTAATTGGATCCCATTTGTCTATTTTGGCTTTTGTTGCCATTGCTTTTGGTGTTTTAGTCATAAAGTCTTTGCCCATGCCTATGTCTTGAATGCTATTGCCTAGGTTTTCTTCTAGGGTTTTTATGATTTCAGATCTTACATTTAAGTCTTTAATCCATCTTGAGTTAATTTTTGCTTAAGGTGTAAGGAAGGGATCCAGTTTAAGCTTTCTACGTATGGCTAGCCAGTTTTCCCAGCACTATTTATTAAATAGGGAATACTTTCCCCATTGCTTGTTTTTGCCGAGTTTGTCAAAGATCAGATGGTTGTAGATGTTTGGTGTTATTTCTGAGGTATCTGTTCTTTTTATATATTTTTTATTATACTTTAAGTTCTAGGGTACATGTGCACAACGTGCAGGTTTGTTACACATGTATACCTGTGCCATGTTGGTGTGTATCACCCATTAACTCGTCATTTACATTAGGTATGTCTCCTAATGCTATCCCTCCCCCTCCCCCCACCCCACAACAGGCCCTGGTGTGTGATGTTCCCCTTCCTGTGTCCAAGTGATCTCATTGTTCAATTCCCACCTATGAGTGAGAACATGTGGTGTTTGGTTTTTTGTCCTTGTGATAGTTTGCTGAGAATGATGGTTTCCACCTTCATCCATGTCCCTGCAAAGGACCTGAACTCATCATTTTCTTATGGCTGCATAGTATTCCATGGTGTATATGTGCCACAATTTTCTTAATCCAGTCTATCATTGTTGGATATTTGGGTTGGTTCCAAGTCTTTGCTATTGTGAATAGTGCCACAATCAACATACGTGTGCCTCTGTCTTTACAGCAGCATGATTTATAATCCTTTGATATATACACAGTAATGGGATGGCTGGGTCAAATGGTATTTCTAGTTCTAGATCCCTGAGGAATCACCACACTGTCTTCCACAATGGTTGAAGTAGTTTACAGTCCCACCAACAATGTAAAAGTGTTCCTATTTCTCCACATCCTCTCCAGCACTTGTTGTTTCCTGACTTTTTAATGATTGCCATTCTAACTGGTGTGAGATGGTATCTCATTGTGGTTTTGATTTGCATTTCTCTGATGGCTAGTGATGATGAACATTTTTTCATGTGTCTGTTGGCTGCATAAATGTCTTCTTTTGAGAAGTGTCTGTTCATATCCTCTGCCCACTTGTTGATGGGGTTGTTTGTTTTTTTCTTGTAAATTTGTTTGAGTTCTTTGTAGGTTCTGGATAGTAGCCCTTTGTCAGATGAGTAGATTGCAAAAATTTTCTCCCATTCTCTGTGTTGCCTGTTCCCTCTGATGGTAGTTTTTTTTGCTGTGCAGAAGTTCTTTAGTTTAATTAGGTCCCATTTGTCAATTTTGGCTTTCATTGCCATTGCTTTTGTTGTTTTAGACATGAAGTCCTTGCCCATGCCTATGTCCTGAATGGTATTGCCTCGGTTTTCTTCTACGGTTTTCATGGTTTTAGGTCTAACATTTAAGTCTCTAATCCATCTTGAATTAATTTTTGTATAAGGTGTAAGGAAAGGATCCGGTTTCAGCTTTCTACTTACGGCTAGCCAGCTTTCCCAGCACCATTTGTTAAATAGGGAATCCTTTCCCCATTTCATGTTCTTGTGAGATTTTCCAAAGATCAGATGGTTGTAGATGTGTGGTATTATTCTGAGGGCTCTGTTCTGTTCCATTAGTCTATATCTCTGTTTTGGTACCAGTACCATGCTGTTTTGGTTACTGTAGCCTTGTAGTATAGTTTGAAGTCAACTAGTGTGATGCCTCCAGCTTTGTTCTTTTGGCTTACAATTGTCTTGGCAATGTGGGCTCTTTTTTGGTTCCATATGAACTTTAAAGTAGTTTTTTTCCAATTCTGTGAAGAAAGTCATTGGTAGCTTAATGGGGATGGCATTGAATCTATAAATTACCTTGGGCAGTATGGCCATTTTCACAATATTGATTCTTCCTATCCATGAGCATGGAATGTTCTTCCATTTGTTTATGTCCTGTTTTATTTCATTGAGCAGTGGTTTGTAGTTCTCCTTGAAGAGGCCCTTCACATCCCTTGTAAGTTGTATTTCTAGGTATGTTATTCTCTGAAGCAATTGTGAATGGGAGTTCACTCATGATTTGGCTCTCTGTTTGCTGTTATTAGTGTATAAGAATGCTATTTTATTGATTTGCATATGTTGAACCAGTCTTGCATCCCAGGGATGAAGCCCAATTGATCATGGTGGATAAGCTTTTTGATGTGCTGCTGGATTCGGTTTGCCAGTATTTTATTGAGGACTTTGCATCGATGTTCATCAGGGGTATTGGTCTAAAATTCTCTTGTTTTGTTGTGCCTCTGCCAGGCTTTGGTATCAGGATGATGCTGGCCTCATAAAATGAGTTAGGGGGGATTCCGTCTTTTTCTATTGATTGGAATAGTTTCAGAAGGAATGGTACCATCTCCTCCTTGTACCTCTGGTAAAATTTGGCTGTGAATCCGTCTTGGACTTGGAGTTTTTCTGTTTGGTAAGCTACTAATTATTGCCTCAATTTCAGAGCCTGTTATTGGTCTATTCAGAGATTCAACTTCTTCCTGGATTAGTCTTGTATGTATTGAGGAATCTATCCATTTCTTCTAGATTTTCTAGTGTATTTGCGTAGAGGTGTTTATAGTATTCTCTGACGGTAGTTTATATTTCTGTGGGGTTGGTGGTGATATCCCTTTTATCATTTTTTATTGTGTCTATTTGATTCTTCTCTCTTTTCTTCTTTATTAGTCTTTCTAGTGGTCTATCAATTTTGTTGATCTTTTCAAGAAACCAGCTCCTGGATTCACTGATTTTTTGAAGGGTGTTTTGTGTCTCTATCTCTTTCAGTTCTGCTCTGATCTTAGTTATCTCTTGCTTTCCACTAGCTTTTGAATGTGTTTGCTCTTGCTTCTCTAGTTCTTTTAATTGTGATGTTAGGGTGTCAATTTTAGATCTTTCCTGCTTTCTCTTGTGGGCATTTAGTGCTATAAATTTCCCTCCATACACTGCTTTAAATGTGTCCCAGAGATTCTGGTATGTTGTGTCTTTGTTCTCACTGGTTTCAAAGAACATCTTTACTTCTGCCTTCACTTTGTTATTTGCTCAGTAGTCATTCAGGAGCAGATTGTTCAGTTTCCATGTAATTGTGTGGTTTTGAGTGAGTTTCTCAATCCTGAATTCTAATTTGATTGCACTATAGTCTGAGAGACAGTTTGTTGTGATTTCTGTTCTTCTACATTTGCTGAGGAGTATTTTACTTTCAATTATGTGGTCAATTTTGGAATAAGTGTGATATGGTGCTGAGAAGAACATATATTCTGTTGATTAGGGGTGGAGAGTTCTGTAGATGTCTATTAGGTCAGCTTGGTCCAGAGCTGAGTTAAAGTCCTGAATATCCTTGTCAATTTTCTGTCTTATTGATCTGTCTAATATTGACAGTGGGATGTTAAAATTTCCCATTGTTATCATGTGGGAGTCTAAGTCTCTTTGTAGGTAGGTCTCTAAGAACTTGCTTTATGAATCTGGGTGCTCCTGTATTGGGTGCATATATAAATTGGATAGTTAGCTCTTCTTGTTGAATTGATCCCTTTACCATTATGTAATAGCCTCTTTGTTTCTTTTGATCTTTATTGGTTTAAAGTCAGTTTTATCAGAGACCAGGATTGCAACCCTTTTTTTTTTTTTGTTTTCCATTTGTTTGGTAGATCTTCCTCTATCCCTTTATTTTGAGCCTATGTGTGTCTTTGCACGTGAGATGGGTCGCCTGAATACAGCACACAGATTGGTCTTGACTCTATCCAATTTGCCAGTCTGTGTCTTTCAAGTAGGGCATTTAGCCCTTTTGAATATTAACATTTAAGGTTAATATTGTTATGTGTGAATTTGATTCTGTTATTATGATGTTAGCTGGTTATTTTGCCTGTTAGTTGATGCAGTTTCTTCCTAGTGTCAATGGTCTTTACAATTTGGTATGTTTTTGCAGTGGCTGGTACCGGTTGTTCCTTTCCATGTTTAGTGCTTCCTTCAGAAACTCATGTGAGGCAGGCCTGGTGGTGACAAAATCTCTCAGCATTTGCTTGTCTGTAAAGGATTTTATTTCTCCTTCACTTATGAAATTTAGTTTGGCTGGACATGAAATTCTGGGTTGAAAATTCTTTTCTTTAAGAATGTTGAATATGGACCCCCTCCCTCTTCTGACTTGTAGGGTTTCTGCCAAGAGATGTGCTGTTAGTCTGTTGGGCTTCCCTTTGTGGGTAACATGACCTTTCTTTCTGGCTGCTCTTAACATTTTTTCCTTCATTTCAACCTTGGTGAATCTGACAATTATGTGTCTTGGGGTTGCTCTTCTCGAGGAGTATCTTTGTGGTGTTCTCTGTGGTTTCCTGAATTTGAATGTTGGCCTACCTTGCTAGGTTGGGGAAGTTCTCCTGGCTAATATCCTGAGGAGTGTGTTCTAACTTGGCTGCATTCTCCCTGTCACTTTCAGGTACACCAATCAGATGTAGATTTGGTCTTTTCACATAGTCCCATATTTCTTGGAGGCTTTGTTCATTTCTTTTCACTCTTTTTTCTCTAATATTGTCTTCTCACTTTATTTCATTAATTTGATCTTCAATCACTGATATCTTTTCTTCTGCTTGATCAAATTGGCATTGAAGCTTGTGTATGCTTCACAAAGTTCTTGTACTGTGGCTTTCAGCTCCATTGGGTCATTTAAGCTCTTCTCTACACTGGTTATTCTAGTTAGCCATTCATCTAACATTTTTTTCAAGCTTTTTAGCTTCCTTGCAATGGGTTAGAACATGTTCCTTTAGCTTGGAGAAGTTTGTTATTACTGACCTTCTGAGGCCTACTTCTGTCAACTCATCAAACTCATTCTCCTTTCAGTTTTGTTCCCTTGCTGGTGAGGAGTTGTGTTTCTTTGGAGGAGAAAAGGTGTTCTGGGTTTTGGAATTTTCAGCCTTTCTGCTCTGGTTTCTCCCTATCTTTGTGGTTTTATCTACCTCTGATATTTGATGTTTGTGACCTTTGGATGGGGTTTTGGTGTGGATGTCCCTTTTGTTGATGTTGATGCTATTTATTTCTGTTTGTTAGTTTTCCTTCTTACAGACAGGCCTCTCAGTTGCAGGTCTGTTGGAGTTTGCTGGAGGTCCACTCCAGACCCTGTTTGCCTGGGTATCACCAGTAGAGGCTGCAGAACTGCAAATACTGCTGCCTGATCCTTCCTCTGGAAACTTTGTCCCAGAGGGGCATCCACCTGTATGAGGTGTCTGTTGGACCCTACTGGGAGGTATCTCCAGTCAGGCTACCCAGGGGTCAGGGACCCACTTGAGGAGGCAGTCTGCCCATTAACAGAGCTTGAACTCCATGCCAGGAGAACCATTCCTCTCTTCAGAGCTGTGAGGCAGGGACGTTTAAGTTGGAGAAGCTGCCTGCTGCCTTTTGTTCAGATATGCCCTGCCCCCAGAGGTGGAATCTAGAGAGGCAGTAGGTCTTGCTGAGCTGTGGTGTGCTCTGCCCAGTTCAAGCTTTGTTTACACTGTGAACATAGAACTGCCTATTCAAGCCTCAGCAATGGTGGACAACCCTCCCCCCACCAAGTTCCAGGGTCCCAGGTTGATCTCAGACTGCTGCGCTAGCAGCCAGTAAGGCTCCGTGGGCATGGGACCCACTGAGTCAAGCACAGGAGGGAATCTCCTGGTCTGCTGGTTGCAATGACTGTGGGAAAAGTGCAGTATTTGGGCAGAAGTGTACTGTTCCTCCAGTTATAGAAACTCATGGCTTCCCTTGGCTAGAAAAGGGAAATCCCCTGACCCCTTGTGCTTCCCGGGTGGGGTGATGCCCCACCCTGCCTTGGCATGTCCTCTGTGGGCTGCACCCACTGTCCAACCACTCCCAGTGAGATGAACCACGTACCTCAGTTGGAATAGCAGAAATCACCCATTTTCTGCGTCAATCTCACTGGGAGCTGTAGATTGGAGCTGTTCCTATTTGGCCATGTTGGAAGCCCATAATATCATAATTATAAATGGTGTAAATCATTGTAAAAATGTCACAAAATCTTGAAAATGATATTTGATACCTATAGAAAATAGGGTATTCCAAAGGATTATAAATCATGCTACCATAAATACACTTGCACACATATGTTTATTACAGCATTATTCACAATAGCAAAGACTTGGAACCAACCCAAATGTCCATCAATGATAGACTGGATTAAGAAAATGTGGCACATATACACCATGGAATACTATGCAGCCATAAAAAAGGATGAGTTCATGTCCTTTGTAGGGATATGGATGAAGCTGGAAACCATCATTCTGACCAAACTATCTCAAGGACAGAAAACCAAACACTGCATGTTCTCACTCATAGGTGGGAATTGAACAATGAGAACACTTGGACACAGGGTGGGGAACATCACACACTGGGGTCTGTCATGGGGTGTGGAGAGGGGGGAGGAATAGCATTAGGAGATATACCTAATGTAAATGACAAGTTAACAGGTGCAGCACACCAACATGGCACATGTATACGTATGTAACAAACCTGCACATTGTGCACACATGTACCCTGTGCACAATGTGCAGGTTTGTTACATACGTATACATGTGCCATGTTGAAGTGTAATAATAAAAATAAAAATAAAAAAGAATCAGAATACACACATACACACACACACACACATACAAGAAAATTGAGTATTAGGAAAATGTATTCTCAATAATGGCATTGTTTCCAGACCAAATGATTTTTTTCCTGAAAAATTAATAAAGATGTTCAACCAATGGTACATACAAAATAAACTTTTGGTGGGTAAGCTTCTGTTTTACTACTACTAATAATGGTTTTATGAAAAGCCAACACTATACAAAAATGTGTATGCAAGTCATTTGTTTAGAGTTAGGTAATAAACCTAATAAGCATTTAAAAAGAGGTTGTTTTCATTTGAATTTTAAAATTTGTCTGCTACAGGAATGTATCATACTCCAGTGAAAACAACTGATATTGCCTAAAAGACACTGCTTATTGGTGTGGCCACTTTGGGAATCAGATTTAAAAAACTCAACTTTTTACTATATGAGAATTTCAGACATATAGGAGAGTACATGCAGAGAGAAAATAATGTTAGTGTGCATTAAAATAACCTGGAAGAATCATAAAAATAGATTGCTGAGATTTATTCCCAGAGATTCTGTGAAGAGATATGAAGTGGGGCTTGCAATTTGCATTTCTAACAAGTTTCCGGGTGATGCTGATGCTGCTGGCCCGGGCGCCACATTTTGAGAACCACAAGTATAATGAATTCCCATGTTTCCATCCTCAGCTAATAATCAACACATGACCAACTTGATTTCATTCATACTCTCCACACACATTCCCCTCCTTTCCAACATAAGGTTTAGGAGCAAATTCCGTGCATTTTTTACTTTCATCTATAGGCTCTTCTGAATGTATCTCTGAAACAGAGATTGGCAGAATTCATGGAATTACCTGTTTTTGTAAATAATATTTTATTGGAACACAGCCACACCTATTTGTTTATGTGTTTGTGGCTGCTTTCAGGCTATAAAGATATAGTTGAGTAGTTGCAACAGGGACTGTAGACACACTGTATTGGTCTGTTTTCATGCTGCTGATAAAGACGTACCTTACACTGGGTAATCTACAAAAGAAAGAGGTTTATTGAACTTATAGTTCCAGGTGGCTGGGGAGGCCTCACAATCATGGTGAAAGGTGAAAGGTGAAAGGCACATCTTACATGGTGGCAGACAAGAGAAGAGAGCTTGTGCAGGGAAACTCCCCTTTGTAAAACCATCAGATCTCATGAAATTTATTCACTGTCATGGGAACAGCATGGGGAAGACCTGCCCCCCATGATTCAATTACCTCCCACTGGGTCCCTCCAACAGCATGTGGAAATTCAAGATGAGATTTGGGTGGGGACACAGCCAAACCATATCACACACAAAGTTGAAAACATTTGCTATCTGGCCTTTTTAGAAAAGTATCGCAAGAACAGAAAACCAAACACCGCATGTTCTCACTCATAGGTGGGAATTGAACAATGAGATCACTTGAACTTGGGAAGGGAAACATCACACACCGGGGCCTATTATGGGGAGGTATGGCATTGGGAGTTATACCTATGCAAATGACCAGTTGATGGGTGCTGACGAGTTGATGGGTGCAGCACACCAACATGGCACAAGTATACATATGTAACAAACCTGCACATTGTGCACATGTGCCCTAGAACTTAGAGTATAATAAAAAAAAAAAAGAAAAGGTTTGCTGACCTAACCAATGAACATTAATGTCTCTTTTTTTTCTAAAGAGAGAGTGTCTCTATGCTGTCCAGGCTGGTCTTGAACTCCTGGCCTCAGGCGATCCTCCCAAAGTGAACCCTCCCAAGGGCCTCAGCCTCCCGTAGTGCTGGGATTACAGGCCTGAGCCATCCTACCCAGCCATAAATGTCTTAATATCATCAAATATCTAGCAATATTCAGTTTTCCTTGATTATCTCATACAAATTGAAAAAAAGCTGTTGGTTTGTTCAAATTAGGATTCAAATCAAATCTATGCATTGCATTGATCTTTTTCTTTTAAGATTTAAAAATCTGTAGGTCCCCTCTCCTATTTCATTTTTTGAATAATGTATTTGTTGGAGAAAGTGCATTATTTTTCCTATAGACATTCCCCATCTTGGATTTTGCTGATTGCATCCTCAGGGTGCCCAATAATCTGTTCTTCTGTTCCTGTAACTGGTAGTTAAATTAAGAAGCTTGATGAGATTCAGGTTGACATTTTGACAAGAACACTTTATAGATGGTGTTGGATACTTCCTACTGTATCCCATCTTTTTATGATTTTAGGATTGATCAGTGAGTTTAGATGTTATTCACTTGGTCCATCTATTCTAGGCCAGCACTTTTTCAATCTAATTGTTCTAGCAGCCATTGGTGGGCATTGCCTGTATCAGCAGTGTCAACCTTTGCTTCTCACTATAACCACCCAGGGAGAGTTTAACCCTCCTCGTCTCTCATTGGTAGGCCACCTTTAGGGGAATCAGACCAGAATCTCTGAGTGTGGGATCCAGTCATCATCAATGTTTGGCCAAGCTATGAAAATCTATCATTCCTAAAAATTATTAGCTGGAATTTTTCTATAAAGAACTTTCTCCTGTCAACTATTTGATTACAGTGGGGTGAAGTTTATACAGGAAAGGCAGGAAAAGTGCTTCATTTTTTTTCCTTATCAGTTTTTTGAATAATGAGTTCTGGGGATGATAATTTTGGCCATTATGGTCAGGTGGTGGTCCATCTACCTCAGGAATTTCTGGATTATGACAACACCTGGAAATTTTTCTGTTTGGATCTTATAATGACAACAAAAGGACTTACTTGATAGGATGACACTCATACTGTAGTGTCTATGAGTACAAATGAGGCCAAATTCTAAATTCATATTTAGATTCTGATGATTCTTTGTGCTGTCTCCATTACTGTATTGCTCAGTCCCCTTACAAACTCTCTCCCTCTGTTTATTCTTGAAGTCCACCTGGTGGTGTCACCCATTCACCTATTAATTCAACAGGTTTTTGTCAAGTACCTGCTGTGTGCTAGGCATGTATACATAAGAACAATTCTATTTCTGCTGCTACTGCTGCCTGCCTTGACAACGAGCCTCAGCATTGTCCTCTGGTTGTTACCCCCCTTCAAAGTGCTAGTTTATGTGCTGAGGCTGCTATCTGTC
Organism: Chlorocebus sabaeus; assembly: GCF_047675955.1. Taxonomy (NCBI): domain Eukaryota; kingdom Metazoa; phylum Chordata; class Mammalia; order Primates; family Cercopithecidae; genus Chlorocebus; species Chlorocebus sabaeus. The sequence continues at coordinate 55,564,938 of NC_132914.1, forward strand.
ATTACTTCCAAACCTAGCAGTCCTGGTTGTGTCAGGTTTTGTACAGCAGTGGGAAGAGTTCTCCTATCTTGGTTGCTGTCGTTTATTATGTGGGTTCTGGTAGAGTACCACTTGGTAACCTGAGTCTCACTAAGTCTTTCAGGAAAAAAAGCTTCTTTACCTTTTGACTTCCTAATTTTTTCTACTGGAGCTTAAAACGCATAATCCATTGTTCTTGTCTCCTCTTTTCTTTCCAAACACCCACACACCAAACCCCTTATTCTTTAGCAAATTAAACCAAATCACAACTGCAAACAAATCAAACAAAGCAACCTTTCCATCCATCCTTATGTCAGTTTATAAAAATAAGTTTCTGGAGGGGTCCCTAGCTTGTCAGTTTCACAGTGAGATCATTGCTTCCCAAACTTTAATGAGCAGATTAACTACCTGAAAGTATCTTGTGAAAATTGTCAAAAGACAAAATTACAACTAATTAAGTTTAAAGATCTAATTTTCTTTATTAGTGATTCATGAATCAGGCAGTGTCTCATCTATAAAAATAGGTGGTCCAATGAACTGAGCAGATGAGGTTGGCTTTATAGGCAGAAAAATACTGAAGAAAGCAGAAACAGGGAACAAAAAGCAAATGGGCCATTTAAAAGTCACTTTCCTTATAGGGTTAAAATAGAGATTACTTCCTTATCTTGCTGGCTCAGGTAACTGGGTCCCATCTGATTGGTTGCTGTGAATTTCCTGGTTTTGGAAAACTGGTCGGTTTCAAAGTTCAGATTGATAACATGGCACCTTGCATAAGTGACTCCATTCTGGTTTGGGCTCCTCTATTGGGCCTAGTGCAGGAGCTCAGTCCAAAACAATGGCCTTCCATGCATTTCACTGAATGAAATGCAGATCCTGATTCAGCAGGACGGGGATGGAGCTGATACTCTGCCTTCCTAACAAACTCCCAGGTTATAATGCTGCTACTGGTCTAAGGACTACATCTTGGGAGTAGCGAGGAGCTAGACTTTGCATTCCAGTTGTGGCTCAGCTGAGACACTCTACTAAACAATCCATATACATGGAAATATATAGCAAATTGTATATTTTGGGTCACATTTGGGTTTTGGTACGAAACCCAAATTCCAAGTAAGGAGCCATCACAAGATGTGACTGTGCTGTCCAGGGGCTGCTAATCTTCATCTGTTGATTTGCTCTGGGAGGTTTTTTTCTGCAAACAAGATCCTAATCTACAGTCTCTGTTTATGAACTTTCTCCATGTTCCCAATCACTGTTTTCAGTCCTGGCTGTGTATCAAAATTCCTGCTGGAGTTCTTAAAAAAATGCAAAATCTCTAGGGTTGGGACCCAGGTATTTCTAGTTCTATTCAGATGATTCTAATGTGTAGCCAGAGTTGAGAATCAATTTTTTGTTGTTGTTGTTGTTGTTGTTTTTTGTTTTTGAGATGGAGTTTCGCTTTTGTTGCCAAGGCTTGAGTACAATGGTGCGATCTCAGCTCACTGCAACCTCTGCCTCCTGGGTTCAAGCAATTCTCCTGCCTCAGCCTCCCGAGTGGCTGGGATTAGAGGAGCTCACCACCATGCTAGGCAAATTTTTTGTATTTTTAGTAGAGATGGGGTTTCACCATATTGGCTGGGCTAGTCTTGAACTCCTGACCACAGGTGATTCACCCACCTCGGCCACACAAAGTGCTGAGATTACAGGCATGAGTCACCTCACCTGGCCACAATCAATGTTTTAAATACGAAGTTTTTCGTTTCAGTGTTGCTAAGGTGATTTGCTCCCTCAAAAATGGCTCTACAAAAAGCCCGCTGTGAATCCATGTGAACTCAGGGACTCTACTCCACTTGTGCAGCACCACGGTTCTGCTTTTTGCCAGTGCTGAGCTCATTGAGGACATGGATTCTGCTCTCTTTTATACCTGCTGCTCAAATGGAAAGATGATTTTATTTCACTATCTTTCACAAGATGAACAACTTCTCTATTGTGGTGCAAGCTGGAAACAGGGTCTTCCCATTAGGCAGAAACATGAAGACCTGGAAATGTCCTGAGCTGTTAAAAGGCTGGGTGGGTATTCTCAAAAGGTTTGTGTTGGGTGTTTTTCCTGATATTAACAGTGGACAGAGTTTTTAGGCCTGTCAAAACAGAGGCAGCAAAGTCTGTTGCAGACATCAGCCAGGAGGAGGAAAAGAGGAATAGAAAGGCAAGTTGCTGTTTAGGATTTAAAAAGCTTTAAAAGGTTGCCAACTGAGAAATGAGTTGTGCTGTTGCCCAATTATCCATCTACTTTCTCTGGTCCACTGGCTCCCTGGTATTTGTGCATTGAGAGAAATAAATGATACTAGGGCAGAGATTTGAAAACCAACCTTTAAAACTGTTTGCCAGATTCTAACATTAAATATGCCGAAGTTCAGCCCTTTTCAGTTACTGGAGGCATCCCTTTGTGTACTGAGCACTGGGTTTAAATGCTTTTTTTAAAAAAGTGAAATACGTACATTCTGGCTCCATCCCTTTCTCTCCTAGGCCAAACAAACAAAAATATATAGTGTGTATATATATTTTTACATACATAAATATATACATATAAACATATACGTATATGTATACATGTATATACATACATATATATGTTTTTTCCAAACCTTTCCCTCACCAGGAAAAAAAGAAAAACCTTATTTAAAAAAAAAAGGATAAGAGATTGTCTCTGAGATCCTGCTTAATTTAAATTGTGCTTGTAAAGGTAGGTCTCTGAAAAGAACAAATGTTAAAGTCATTTTGGGTTTGAACCATATGATTTGAACCAGTGGTTAGTGGCTTCTCCATTCCTAAAGTGGCATTGTGAGGTAAAAGGTGAGGTGTAAATCCCCGTCAACCTGGACGTGCCCATTCACTGAGGGAACATATTGCTGAACAGTCAGGGCTGAGAGGGTCGGGGTGTGTGGAAGAGTATATTTAAGTAGAATTGAAGTGAATCCAATGATTAAACGCTGGAGGTAGGGCTGTTTAGACCTGTGAGAAAACTGCTTCAGAATCAGGAAGAATCTTAGCTTCTATTAAATAAATGGGGTCCAACCTTGGGAGTTAGGCCATGTTCCAGTTACATCTGACTCAGAGATTTCATTATCCAGAACATTACAGTATTTTCTTAGTTTTCTGTGAGAAAATACCTGGCCAAACAACTCATATAACAAAATGGGAAGGAGAGTGAGTTCCTTTGTGGGGAAGTGACATGCCTCTTGACATTCTCTCTCCCCACAGAATTTCCTCGTGCAGCTGTCTTAGAAATGCCAAGGTAAGGGATGTGGGGGTGGAATGGGGGATGGAATATATAGGAAAAGGCTGGAAGAGATCAAAACTTGCATAAGAAACTGACTTTGCTATACCAAGGGAAAGAGAAGGGACTGAGCATTTATTGAACATCTGTTATATTTTTGGTGCTTTATAAGTTATTGTATTAATCCTTATATAACCATCTGAAGTTGATGTTAAGACACATTAAGCAGCAATTTTAATATGAGACTTTTCATATTTTAATATGAAACTTAAATTGAAAGTGAATGTGGCAGATGGGACATTTTGTTTTTTCTCTTTCCCATTTTCACCTAAGGATATCAAAGCTTTGCATGGCTGTGAATGTCCAAGTATTTGCACAATAGCTATTCATTTTATCTTCCCAATGCTCCAAGGAATTTCTTTAGCAATTCCTTCTCATTTCCCAACAAACACCTTCTCTTCCCTCTTCCTTCATTTTCCTGATAGGAACCAGCTTCACTAATACGGACAATGAAGTTCCAGTAACTGCTTTCCTCAAAGAACAATGGAAGACCTAAATCAAATTTTAAATCACGGACTATCAAAGGAGATAAAGTCTCTGGACAAGACAGTCCCAGAAAGCTCTTCTTCCCATTTGTTATATGGGTTGTTGGACCAGGTATTTTCTCACAGAAGACTAGGAAAATATTGTAACATTCTGGATGATGTAATCTCTGAGTCAGGTGTGTCTGGAACATAGTCTGACTCCCAAGCCTGGGCCCTATTCATTTAATAAAATCTAAGATACTTCTTGACGAAACATTTTTGTTTTTTTTTAAACCTCCAAAGACTCCGACAACTAAAAGGAAAGCCTAGACTCCTGGAGCTTTAAATATTATTATTTTACCAATGCAGAATCTGAGGCTCAGGAAGGTTATGTAAAGTGGTCAGGTGAACATCATTGGTGAGAGACGGAGTTGGAGCCAGGGCCCAGACATGTCTGACCATATGGTCTGTGCTCCTTTACGTCACACCTCATGTTGTAGGATCATTTTAGGGTGAGGCATCTTGAAGTCGGGGTTTGGGCTAATTTAGTCTTCCAAGTATTTTTTACTTTATTCTCCAGAAAATATTAAGATCCATCAGGTATTTCAGAGAAAAATCAAAATGTCCTACCTGACATGCTTCTTGCACTTTGTTATTCTGCTAGCCTGATTCTGTTGAAGACAATATCTAAACCTATCCACACCCACAAATAAGCCCCCATCTACAAAACCAAACTTACACACAAATGTTATATCCACACACACTATTTGAATTCATTAAGTACAAACCTAATAAAACCCAGGTGACTTCAGGCAACAGCTTTTCCTTAGTAATTACCCTTCTAGTTAGTAGTTACACTTGATTCCAGATAACCTGTTCAATCAAACCTGTATCAGTTACATACTGCTGCCTAACAAATTATCTAAAAAACCCAAAGGTTTAAAACAGGGATCAAAATTTATCCTTTGTAGTTTCTGTTGGTCAGGAATTTGAGAGTGCTTGATGGTTTTGGGCTGCGTCAACTTGGTGAGGTTGAACAATATTCCTCAGAATTCCCTTTCTAGTGTGTTTCCAGATAGAGTGGGCAACTAGAGATACTGTCTCATGAGAGCGGGAGGATAGAAAAGATGCAGCAGCCATATTGTAGCATGCACACACACACACATACACACACACACACACACACACACACACACCCAGTCATTCAAACACAAATCTAGGTGCTGCTGTGAAGGGATTTTGCAGATGTAATTGAAAAATTACAGTCCCTAATCAGTTGACTTTATACATTTGTATAGTCCCCTTCCATATCATTTCAGGCTTGCTCTGGGTGACCAAAAGAAACCAGTGGAAGTGATGGTGTGTGACTGCCAGTGCTACATGAGCAAAGACATTTCTGCTTCTGTTTTTTTGCTCTCTTGGATTACTCACTCACAACTGATTATAATCCCTGATCAGTTGACTTTAAATTGGGTGGGCCGACTTAAACAACTGGAAGGGCTTAAAAGAGGGCTTAGGACTTTTCTGAAGTTGAGGGAGAGGGGAGAAAGGGAGAGAGAGGAGATTTCCATTTGTGGATAACAGCTTTGGCCTGTGTCCATGGAGTTCCAACTTGCTTGTTTGTGATCTTCCCTCGTTGATGACCTGTGGACAACAGCTGGGATTCCAAGCCAGCTTGCTGGTGAGCTTCTCTTTCTGAAGGCTGCTCTATGGACTTCAGACCTGCCAAGCCAGCCCTCACCGCCAATTTCATAAGCAAATTTCTTATAATAAATTCATATATTGCCAACTGGTTCTGTTTCTCTTTCTGAACCAAAATTATAGTACAGGGCATCTTAGCTAGGCTATTACGGTTTGGAGTGTCTCATGAAGGTGTAGTCAAGATGTTGGCCAGTGTTGTACTCATCAAGGCTTGACTGAGACTGAAAGATCTGTTTCCAAGATGATTCATTTATACAGCTGGCAAGCTGGTGCTGGCTATTTTCAGGAAGCCTTAGTTCCGTGCCACTCAAACCTCTCCATAGACCTACTTGAATATTATCATGGCATGGCTGCTGGCTTCCTCTACAGTGAGTAATCCAAGAGAGAAAAAAACAGAAGCAGAAATGTCTTCGCTCATCTAGCACTGGCAGTCACACACCATCACTTCCACTGGTTTCTTTTGGTCACCCAGAGCAAACCTGAAATGATATGGAAGGGGACTATACAAATGCATAAGTACCAGAAGGCAAGGATTAATAGTAGTCATCTTTGAGGCTGGCTACCACAAAATCTTTCTCAATTCAATTCACTATTTTGGTGCCATGTAGACACAGCTATAGTGTAACGGCTAAAAAATATTTTATGATTAAATTTTTAAAAAATTTATATAGAATTTAATAAATTTTAAATCATCCATTTTTAAAGATCACTTAAATAAAATAAAACATTTATATATAGAAATTTTAAATAAAAAAGTAATGCACCATCACTGAGATTGATCACATTTAGAGTTGGCTAATTTTGTCTTACCTACTCCTTTTACTCCACTGTTTTTTTTTCGCTACAATATTTAAAACAAATTCCTAAAATCAAGGTATTTCACCTGTAAATATTTTCTTTTTTTCCCCTTGCAACTTTAATCTTAGGATTGAGGGTACATATGGAGATTTGTTACATGAACAAATGTAAATGTAACATTGCAAACATGTATCACTGGGATTTGGTGTATGTGTTATTTCATCACCCAGGTAGTGTGCATAGTATCCAATAGGTAGTTTTTCAATCCTCACCCTCCTCCCACCCTCCACTGTCAAATAGGCCCTGGTATCTATTATTCCCTTCTTTGTGTCCATGTGTACTCCATATTTAGTTCCCACTTATCAGTGAGAACATGTGGTATTTGGATTTCTGTTTATGTGTTATAATAATTTGCTTAGGCTAATGGCCTCCAGCTACATCCATATTGCTGCAAAGGACATGATTTCTTTATTTTTTATGGCTATATATAATAGTATTTCTTGGTGTATATGTACCACATTTTTTAATTTAATACACAGTTGATGAGCACCTGGGTTGATTCCATGTCTTTGTGACTATTCACTATTGTGAATGGTGATGTGATGAACATATGCATGTATATTAGTCCATTTTTACACTACTATAAAGAACTACCAGAGACTGAGTAATTTATAAATAAAAGAGTTCTAATTGACTCACAGTTATGCATGGCTGGGGAGGCCTCAGGAAATCTACAGTCACGGCAGGAGGTGAAGGGGAAGGAAGGCACATCTTACATAGTGGCAGGAGAGAGAGAGAGCAAGTGGGGGAAGTGCCACAATTTTAAACCATCAGATCTCATGAGAACTCACTATCATGAGAACAGCATGGGGGAAAAACATTCCCATGATCCAATCACCTCCCACCAGGCCCCTCCCTGACATGAGAGGGTTACAATTCAACATGAGATTCGGGTGGGAACACAGAGCCAAAACATATCATTCCTCCACTGGAGCCTCCCAAATCTCATGTCCTTCTCATATTTCAAAATACAATTATTCAGTCTCAACAGTCCCCCAGTCTTTTTTTTTTTTTTTTTTTTTTTTTTTTAAAAAAAAATGGAACCACAACTTTAATGAAAACTTATTTTAAGTAACTGCCTATTTTGTGCCAGATGTTTTTTCAGGTACTTTGAGTGTCTTTTTAAATTTATAATTTTAACAGACCAATGAAGTGTGTATTCTTCTCATTTTACAGATAAAGACATAGGCTCAGAGAAAGTTCGTGGCTTATCATTTACACAGCTAGTAACTGTCAGAATCAATTAGAACCCAGGTCAATTTGAAGGTTTTTTCTGCTACGTCACCCTACCCCTCACAGTTTAGATACTGAGTAATAAACATTCAATATTAAAACACAGAAGCATAATACTACAGACATTCAAGTAAGAAGAGCATTGTTTCATATAAATATAACCTTTCTCCTTTAAAGGAACCCTCAAATTATTCTTAGGTTTGGTAATTCAACATAATCCTATTTTTGATTCTTTTTTCTTTGTCTTTGTCAAATTGGGTTAATTCAAAAGCCTTGTCTTCGAGCTCTGAAGTTCTTTATTCTGCTTGTTCAATTCTATTGTTGAAACTTTCCAGTGTATTTTGCATTTCTCTGAGTTTTTCATTTCTAGAAGTTGTGATTTTTAAATTTATGATATCTAGTTCTCTGGAGATTTTTTCATTTATATCCTGCATTAAAAAAAATTTCTTTAGGTTGTTTTTCACCTTTCTCTGGTGCCTCCTTGAGTAGCTTAATAATTGACCTTCTGAATTATTTTTTTTGGCAATTCAGAGATTTCTTCTTGGTTTGGATCCATTACTGGTGAGCTAGTGTGAACTTTTGGGGGTGTTACAGAACTTTGTTATGTCATATTATCAGAATTGTTTTTCTGTTCCTTTTCATTTGGGTAGACTATGTCAGAGGAAAGATCTGGAACTCAAGAGTTGCTCTTCAGATTCTTTTGTCCCATAGGGTGATCCCTTGATGTGGTGTTCTCCCTACTTCTCTAGGTTTGGGGCTTCCTAAGAGCTGGACTAAAGTAATTGTTATTGCTCTTCTGGGTCTAGCCACCCAGCAGAGCTACCAGGCTGTGGGCTGGTACTGGGGAGTATCTGCAAGGAGTCCTGTGATGTGATCCATCTTCAGGTCTCTCAGGTATGGATACCAACATGTGCTCTGGTAGAGGTAGCAGGGGAGTGAAGTGGACTCTGTGAGAATCCTTGCTTGTAGTTTTGTTTAGTGCACTGGTTTTCTTAAATGCTGGTTATGCTAGCAGTGAAGTTGTCAAGTGGACAGACTCAAGACTTCTGGTTATCCAGGTGGTTGAACTAGCTGTTGTTTTCTCTCTCCTTGGAGTTGGTTGGCCTTTTCTTTCCTTAGAGTTGAGTTCGTTTCGTAATGACTTGAGTTGGTTGGCTTCCAGCCGGGAGGTGGTGCCCTCAAAAGAGCATGAGCTGTGGTAGTATAGCAGGGATTCAAGCTTGCCCTAAGGTTGCCTGGATAAGTATTTGAGTTTCTCAGGTGATGGGCAAGGTCTTAGAGTTCCCTTGAGTTTATGTCTTTTGTTGTCATTTTGTTGTCAGCTACCAGGGTGGGTAGAGAAAGACCATCAGGTAGGGGTAGGCTTAGGTGGGTCAGAGTCTCCTTGGGTGGGGCTTGCTGTGGCCATTGTTGGGAATGGGGGTGGTTCTCAGGCCAATGGAGTTATGTTCCAAGGGGGATTATGGCTGCCCCTGCAGCTTCATATAGGTCCCCAGGAAAGTAGGGAAAGCCAGCAGTGACAAGCCTTACCCAGCTCTCATGCAGCCAGCAAAGCTAATCTCATTCCCACTGTGATCTCCCAACAGCCAACAGAGCTGAATTTATATCCAGGCCACCAGTGCATGGGGCTGAGATCTTGACCCAGGCTACAAGCCTCCCCACTGAGAAAGCAAGCAGGGCTTTCAGTGCCTGCCACTCCCTGCCTGCCATGGCTTCTGTGCTCATATCTGCACTTCCTGTTTGACACCTGGCTTCTGCCCAGGAAAATTCATGCTTTGTCAAAATTATTACAAAGTTCAGCTTAAAGTCTCCCTTTCCCTGTGGCTTTTTCCCTATTCTACTGGCTGCTCTCCTCAGGACCCCTGTGAGATAAAGTTATAAATGACTTCCCTGGAGACCAGGAGTGCTTACAGAGCTCTTCCTACTGCTGCTTTTATTTTATATTTTGCTTGGCTCTCTAAATTAATTTCAGCTTTAGTTAAGGTTAAATCCTTCTCCTGTAATCTGGATTTTCAGGTTCCTCAGGATGTATGTTCAGAGGTAGACTTTCCCCTCTCACACTTTGGGTACTTGCAGTTTTTTGGTTGTCTCATGGTGTTTGCGGCAGCAAGCTGCTTCTTTCAAAGGGTCTGTGAATTTTTTGATTTTCCTGGTATGTTTCTGCAGCGGTTCTAGTAGCAAAATTTTACAATGTGAATTTCCACATATTGTTCTGTCTGAGTGGGAGCTACAACTTAGTCCTGCCTGCTTTCCAGATTTTTTTTCTTCTTTCAGTCTCCCAGTCTTTACCCATTTCAGCATTAACTCAGAAGTCCACAGTCCAAAGTTTCATCTGAGACAAGGTAAGCCCCTTCTACCTATGAGCCTGTAAAATCAAAAAGAAGTTAGTTACTTTCAAGACACAATGGGGGTACAGTGCTCCCATTCCAAATGCGAGAAATTTGCCCAAACAAAGGGGCTACAGCCCTCAATGCAAGTTCTTCATATAGTTGGGCAGTCATTAAATCTTAAAGCTTCAAAATAATCTCCTTTGACTCCACGTCCCATGTCCAGGGCACACTGATGCAACGGGTGAGCTCCCAAGGCCTTGGGCAGCTCCTCCCATGTGGCTCTGCAGGGTACAGCCCCTTAGCTGATTTCACAGGCTGGTGTTGAGTGCCTGCAGCTTATCTAGGTACATGGTGCAAGCTGTCAGTGGTTCTACCATTTTGAGGTCTGAAGGACAGTGACCCTCTTCTCACAGCACCACTAGACAGTGCCCCAATGGGCTGTCTGTGTGGAAGCTCCAACCCCACATTTCCCCTCTGTGCTATCCTATAGAGGTTCTCCACGAGGGCCCTGCCCCTGCAGCAGACTTCTGCCTGGACATCCAGCCATTTCCATATATGCTCTGAAATCCAGGTGGAGGTTGCCAAACTCTTGACTTCTGCATACCCACAGGCCCAACACCACATGGAAGCTGCAAAGGCTTGGGGATTACACCCTCTGAAGCAGTGGCCTGAGCTGTACCTTGGCACCTTTTAAACATGGCTGGAGCTGGAGCAGCTGGGACACAGGGTACCATGTCTCAAGGCTGCAGAGAGCAGCAGGGCTCTGGGTCTGGCCCATGAACCGATTTTTCCCTGCTAGGCCTCCAAGCCTGTGATAGGAGGGGCTGCCACAATGATCTTTGAAATTCCCTGGACACATTTTTCTCATCGACTTAGCTATTAACATTTGACTCTTTGTTACACATGCAAATTTATGCAGCTGTCTTGAATTTCTCCCCCGAAAATGGGTTTTCTTTTCTGGTACAGGGTCAGGCTACAAATTTTCCAAACTTTTATACTCTGCTTCTCTCTTAAATATAAGTTCTAATTTCAGACCATCTCTTTCTTCATGTATATGAATGTGCACTTTTAAAAACAGCCATATTACATCTTGAGTGCTTTGTTGCTTAGGAATTTATTCTGTCAGATACCTGTTCAAAGCTCCACAGATCTCTAGAGCAGGGGCAAAATGCTGTCAGCCTCTTTGCTAAAGCATAGCAAGAGTGACTTTTACTCCAATTTCCAATAAGTTCCTCATCTCCAGATGAGACCACCTCAGCTTGGACTTTATTGTCCATATCACTATGAGCATTTTTGTCAAAACCATTGAACAAGTCTCTAGAAAGTTCCAAACTCTCCCACATCTTCCTATCTTCTTCTGAGCCCTCCAAACTGTTCAAACTTCTGTCCATTACCCCATTCCAAAGTCATTTCCAATTTTCAGGTATCTTTATAGCAGTGGTTCACTCTGCTGGTACCAGTTTTCTATATTAGTCAATTTTCACACTGCCATAAAAAGAATTACCTGAGACTGGGTAACTTATAAATGAAAGAGTTCTAATTGACTTACAGTTCCACATAGCTGGGGAGGCCTCAGGAAACTTACAATCATGGCAGAAGGTGAAGGGAAAGCAAGGCACATCTTACATGGTGGGAGGAGAGATAGAGTGAGGGGAGAAGTGCCACCCTTTTAAACCATCAGATCTTGTGAGAACTCAGTCAATATCATGAGACCAGCATGGGGGAAATCCACCCCCATGACCCAATCACCTCCCATCAAGTCCTTTCCCTGACATGTGAGGGTTACAATTTGACATGAGATTTGGGTGGGGACACAGAGCCAAACCATATCAGCATGTATGTGTCATTACGTAGTATGACTTAAATTCCACTGGGTATATACCTAATAATGGGATTGCTAGGTTAAATGGTAGTTCTATTTTAAGTTCTTTGAGAAATCTCCAAACTGCTTTCCACAGTGGTTGAACTAATTTGCATTCCTATCAGCAGTGTATAAGTATTTCCTTTTCTCTGCAACTTTGCCAGCATCTGTTATTTTTTGACTCTTTAATAATAGCCATTTTGACTGGTGTGAGATGGTCTCTCATTGTTGTTTTGATTTGCATTTATCTAATGTTTAGTGATACGCAACATTTTCCAAAATGTTTTTTGGCTGCCCAAATGTCCATCAATGATAGACTGGATTAAGAAAATGTGGCACATATACACCGTGGAATACTATGCAGCCATAAAAAAGGATGAGTTCATGTCCTTTGTAGGGACATGTATGAAGCTGGAAACCATCATTCTGAGCAAACTATCGCAAGGACAGAAAATCAAACACCGCATGTTCTCACTCATAGGTGGGAATTGAACAATGAGAACACTTGGATGCAGGTTGGGGAACATCACACACTAGGACCTGTTGTGGGGTGGGGGAAGGGGGAGGGATAGCACTAGGAGAAACACCTAATGTAAATGACGAGTTAATGTACGCAGCACACCATCATGGCACATGTATACATATGTAACAAACCTGCACGTTGTGCACATGTACCCTAGAACTTAAAGTATAATTAAAAAAAAAAGTTTGTTGGCTGCTTGTATGTCTTCTTTTGAGATGTTTCTGTTCATGTCCTTCGTCCACTTTTTAATGGGGTTCTTTTTGTTTGTTGAATTGCTCCTTATAGATTCTGGATATTAAAACTTTGTCAGATGCAAAGTTTGCAAATATTTTCTTCCATTCTATAGGTTGTCTGTTTACTCTGTTGATAATTTCTTTTGCTGTGCAGAAGGTTTATTAGGACTCACTTGTCAATTTTATTTTAGTTGCAATTGCTTTTGGTGTCTTTGTTATGGAACGTTGGCTAGGGCCTATGTCCACAGTGATATTTCCTGGGATTTCTTCTAGGATTTTTATAACTTATAGGCTTTACATTAAAGTCTTTACTCCATCTTGAGTTGATTTTTTTTATACGGTGAAAGGAAGGGAGCTAGTTTCAATCTTCTGCATATGGCTAGCCAGTTGTCTTAGCACCATTTATTGAGTAGGGAATCTTTTTCCCATTGCTTGTTGTTGTTGACTTTGTCAATTATCAGATGGTTGAAAGTCAATGATCAGATGGTTGTAGGTGTGTGGCTTTGTTTCTGGGTTCTCTAACCTGTTCCATTGTTCTATGTGTCTGTTTTTGTACCAATACCATGCTGTTTTGATTACTGTAGCCTTGTAGTATAGTTTGAAACGGGGTAGTATAATACCTTTGACTTTGTTCTTTTTACTTAGCTTTGCTTTGGCTATTCAGGCTCTTTTTTGGTTCTATATAAGTTTTAGAATAGTTTTTTTTTCTGACTCTGTGAAAAATGTCCACTGGTAGTTTGATAGGAATAGCATTGAATCTGTAAATTGTTTTGAGCAATATGGTTATATATTCTTCCTATACATGAGCATGAAATGTTTCCCCATTTGTTTGTGGCATCTCCAATTTCTTTCAGTAGTGTTTTGTAATTCTCATTGTAGAGATCTGTCACTTCTCTCATTAGCTGCATTCCTAGGTATTTTTTTTTGTGTGTGGCTATTGTGAATTGGATTACATTCTTGATTTGACTCTCAGCTTATAAATTGTTGGTGTATAGAAATGCTACTGATTTTTGTACATTGATCTTTTAGCCTGAAACTTTGATGAAGTTGTTTATCAGATTTAGGAGCCTTTGGGCAGAGACTATGGAGTTTTCTAGGTATAGATACATATCATCTATGAAGAGAGATAGTTTGACTTCCTGTCTTCCTATTTAGATGCCTTTTATTTCTTTCTCTTGCCTGATTGCTCTGGATAGGACTTTCAGAACTGTGTTGAATAGGAATGGTGGGAGTGGACATCCTTATCTGTTCCACGTCTCAAGGGGAATGCTTCTAGCTTTTGCCTGTTCAGTATGATGTTGACTGTGGGTTTGTCATAGATGGTCTTTATTATTTAGAGGTATGTTCCTTTGATGTCTAATTTGTTGACAGTTTTTATCTTGAAGGGATGTTGAATTTTATTGAAGGCCTTTCCTGTGTCTATTGAGATGATTGTGTGGTTTTTGTTTTTAGTTCTATTTAGGTGATGAATTACAATTATTGATTTGCATATGTTGAACCAACCTTGCATCCCAGGGATAAAGCCTACTTGATCATGGTGGATTATCTTTTTAATGAGATGCTGGATTTGGTTTGGCAGTATTTTGTTGATGATTTTTGCATTTATGTTCATCAGGGGTGTTGGCCTAAAGTGTTTTAAAATTTTTTTGTCTCTGCCAGGTTTCAGTGTCAGAATGATTCTGGCCTCATAGAATGAGTTACGGTGGAGTCCCTCCTCCTAATTTTTTTTTTTTGGAATAGTTTTAGTAGGATTGATACAGTTCTTCTTTATATGCCTGGTAGAGTTTGGTTGTAAATCTGTCTTGTCCAGGGCTTTTACTGACTGGTAGGCTTTTTATTACTGATTCAGTTTTGAAACTAATTATTGGTATGTTCAGGGTATTAATTTATTCCTGGTTCAATCTTGGGAGGTTGTACATTTCCAGGAATTTATCCACTTCTAGGTTTCCTAGTTTGCATGCATAGAGGTGTTTGTAATAGTCTCTGAGGGTTTCTTGTATTTCTATGGGCTTGGTAGTAATGTACTCTTTGTCATTTCTGATTCTGTTTATTTGGATATTCCTTTTTTTATTAGTTTAGCTAGCAGTCTATCTATCTTATTTATTCTTTAGAAGAACCACTTTTGGTTTTGTTGATCTTTTGTATGGTTTTTCACATCTCTGTTTTGTTCAGTTCAGGTCTGATTTCGGTTATTTCCTGACTTCTGCTAGTTTTGGGGTTGGTTTGCCAGTTCCTTATTTTTAAAGTTCCTCTAGTTGTGATGTTAGGTTGTAAATTTGAGATCTTTCTAACTTTTTGATGTGGGCATTTAGCACCACAAACTTTCCTCTTAACACTGCTTTAAGTGTTCCAGGGATTCTAGTATGCTGTATCCTTGTTTATATTAATTTCAAAGAATTTCGTGATTTTTGCCTGAATTTCATTCTTTACCCAAAAGTCATTCAGAACTAGATTGTTTAATTTCCATGTAATTGTATGGTTTTGAGAAATCTTCCTGGTATTGATTCTATTTTTACTGTGCTGTGCTCCAAGAGTGTGGTTGGTGTGATTTTGGTTTTCAAAAAGTTGTTGAGAATTGCTTTATGACTGGGCATGTGGTCAGTTTTAGAATATGTACCATGTTTAGATGAAAAGAATGTATATTCTTTTACTGTTGGGTTGAATGTTCCATAATCTGTTAGGTTCATTTGGTCAAGTATCAAGTTTAGGTACCAAATATCTTTGTTAGCTTTCTGTCTTGATGATCCACCTAATACTGCCAGTGGGTTGTTGAAGTCTCCTGCTATTATTGTGTGGTTATCTAAGTGTCTTCAAATCTCTTCTAAGAACTTGTTTTATGAATCTGGGTGCTCCAGTATTGGCTGCATATATATTTAGGACAGTTAAGTCTTCTTGTTGAATTGAACTCTTTGCCATTATGTAATACCCTTCTTTGTTCCTTTTGATTGTCATTAAAATCTGTTTTGTCTGAAATAAGAATAGCAACTCCTGTTATTTTGTATTTCCATTTGCTTGAGAAATTTTACTCCACCCATTTACTTTGAGCCTATGGGTATCATTGCATGTGAGTGAGTCTCTTGACAACATACGTTTGGGTCCTACTTCTTTATTCAACATATCACTCTGTGCATTTTAAGTGGGGTGATTAGCCCATTTATGTTCAAGGTTAATATTGATATGTGTGGATTTTATCCTGTCATCGTGTTGTTATGTACTTAAGCATATTTTTATGGTGACTGGTAATGGTCTTTCCTGTCCATGTTTGACATGACCTTAAGGATCTCTTGTAAGACAGGTTTGGTGGTAATGAATTCTCTTAGCATTTGCTTGTCTGTAAAGGATTTTATTTCTCCTTTACTTATGAAGCTTAGTTTGACTGGATATAAAATTCTTGGTTGGAATTTTTTTTTTCTCTTAGGCTGCTGAAAATAGGCCCTCAATCTCTTCTGGTTTGTAGGGTTCTGCTGA
This sequence comes from Chlorocebus sabaeus, assembly GCF_047675955.1. Taxonomy (NCBI): domain Eukaryota; kingdom Metazoa; phylum Chordata; class Mammalia; order Primates; family Cercopithecidae; genus Chlorocebus; species Chlorocebus sabaeus. The sequence goes on from NC_132914.1 coordinate 55,580,940, forward strand.
AAGGTCTGCTCTTACCCTGATGGAGTTCCCTTTGTAGATGAAAGCCTCTTCCCTCTGGCTGGCTTTACTATTTTTTCTTTTGTATTGACCCTGGAGAATTGATGACTATGTCTCCTGGAGATGGTAATCTTATATAGTATCTCATAGGGGTTTTCAAAATTTCCTGAGTTTGAGTGTTGACTTCTGTAGCAAGGGTGGTGACATTTTCATGGGCAGTATTCTCAGATATGTTTTCCAAGTTGCTTGTTCACTCTTTCTCTCTTTTTGGGATGCCAATGAGTTGTAGGTTTGGTCTGTTTATCTAATTCTGTATTTCTCAGAGGTTTTGTTCATTTTAAAAACTTCTTTGTTCATTATTTTTGTCTGACTGAATTTATTTGAAGAACTTGTCTTTGAGCTCTGAGATTCTTTCCTCAGCTTGGTGTATTCTGCTGTTAATACTTCTGATTATATTATAAAATTATTGTAATAAGTTTTTCAGCTCTATCAGATCAGTTTGGTTCTTTCTTAAAATGGCTGTTCAATCTTTCAACTCTTGAATCATTTTACTGGATTCCTTAGATTCCTTGGATTGGGTTTCATCTTTCTCCTGAATCTCAGTGGTCTTAATTGCCATCCAGATTCTGAATTCTATGTCTGTCATTTCAGCCATTTGAGTCTGGTTAAGAACCATTATTGGGGAGCTAGTGAAGTCATTTGGAGGTAAGAAGACATTCTAGTTTTCTAGCTTTTACAGTTTCAGAGGTTTGTGCCTTTTTAAAAAAACTATATGTTTGGGCTGATGTTTCTTTAATCTTTACAGTTGCTGTTTTTTTGGATGGAGCTTTTTGCTTTCATATTTTTTGAGGCACTTGAGGGTTTGATGGTAATATAAGTTGGGTTTAGCTGACTGGCTTTGTTTTCTGGATGATTTCAGGGGACCAAGGCTCAGCTCAGCATTCTTGTACTATGTGCTGTGACCCTGGGGGTCTGGGACTAGGTCCATGGCTTTGTTCTCTGTCCCCTTGAGGTTAAGCACCTACAGCACTGCAGGGGCTGAGATATTCCTGGTCTTCTGGTAACAACACTCTGATTGGGAAAGGTGCTGGCAAAAGTACTTTGTCAGGGCAGTGACAGCAGAGCCTGTGCTTACATACACATGCCAGCAGTAGCAGGGTGGTTGTGTGATAGGGTCTGCACCTGTGCACTAGTGGCAGTGGTGTGGTGGGGTACCCATGTACATGTCAGTAGCAGTAGGACGATGGGGTTTGTGCGTGCACATGTGTACTATCAAAGCAGTGGGGGGAGGCTGAGAGTGAGTGCATGTTGGCAAAGTGGTGGTGGTGGGGGTGGCTGTGGATGTGTGTGTGCTGGTGGGGGCCCATCTGTAGAAGCTCTCTAATGGTTAGACAAGATCTGCCTGCAAAAGAGTTATAGCAGTGACCACTGGGAAGCACCTTGGTTGGGCATCTTGAGGCTGCACTACAAGTGGGTGCAGCCAGGCAAGGCCCCTGGCAGAAGCCAGCAGATAGAGGGGTGCTTAGATCAGACTGGCCTCATCTCATGGGCAAGATAGCTCTGTACTGTAGGTCAAATCCACGTAGAAGACCCTGGTGAGCCTTGGGGATACATGTCCCTGGCTGTGCTCCACTGCAACCATTCCCATGCCAAACTCTCTGGGCTCCATGCAGGCTCGAGTCCTGTTCCTGCCAACTCTCTGGGAAGCTCTTCCTGCCAGCTCAAATGTCCATGGAGGTCATAGGGTCTCCTGCAGCTAGGCTTCTGGAAGTTTGTGGCTAGACTGGGCCACTCCACACCTATTTTACTCACCCTTTCCCCAGGAGCCACTCCGGGCCAGGAATGAATCCTGGTGCTTGGCAACCCTTTGCAAGGTTTCCAGCTTCCTCATGCTTCAGCCCAGGGTTTGCATCCTCCCTCTGTTCACTCTCAATGCCTACCTTCTGAAGATCAGTCCAAAGTGTGATGTTCTTGCTGGTCTGGTCTCACTGGGAGAAGTTCTTAGTGGCTCTGTCTAGTCAAGCCATCTTGACCCACATGTCAGTAAATGCTTTCACTTGCATCTCTCATAATTTCTTTTTTTTAAACTTAACCATTATGCCATTATCACACCTAGAAAAATGAATAATAATTTCTTAGTATTGTCTGATACCCAGTCCATGCTCAAATTGTCCCTATGTCTTTTCAGTTGGTTCATTTCAAACAGGATCTAAAGAAGGACCAAAATCACATTTGTTTATTACGTCTCTTAAATTTCTTTTAATCAATAAGTTTCTCCTTTTCTTTTCTTTATAGTGTTTATATGTATTTTAATATTTTATAGCACTGATGTGTTTCAATCCACTGCAGTTATTGTTCTTTTTGATTTTCTTTAAGGTTAATACAAGTCCCCTCAAGTTGGTTCATTTCCCTTTGACATGAACTCATGGGTGATTGAAAGCTTCCTCTCAAAAGGATATCCCAGACCCATCTTGCTGCATTTTCCTTTTTAGATTTAGAATAAGTCATTTATTTAAGGAGCCCTTTTCTTTTTAGTGGAAAATGGTATATAGATGCCACAACCTATGCTAGGAGTGTTCACTGCAATTATAATGCATTTCAAAGTTTATTTTACAGCTTGCTCAATAAGGTAACAAATAAAAATAGCTGGTCCTCCATCTGTAATTTAGTCCAATCTGACATATTGTAATACATGTTATATGAATAGGGACCATTGGGTGGAGTTTCTGCAGTGACAGGAGATCTTTAAGATGGGTTACCACTATGTTACATTATAGACAGAATTAATAGAAGTCAGATTCTAGTCATGGCCAAATCTAGGCAAAATTGAAGTAGACCTTATTCTTATGTCTTTTCTCAGTTTCCTTATCTATGCCCTTCCCCGTTTCCTGAGTCTTCAACTCTGCTTGCTCAGGGTTTGCAGATGCTAATTTATTTCTTCTCACTTAGGAAAAAAGCTCCTTCACATTTATGTTGTTACTGATGACCATCCAAGGGAAAGAGTATGTTGTAGGGGAAAAGAGCAAGAGTTTTTCAGGCAAATGAAACAGGGTTTCAATCCTGGCTCTGCTTGTTGCATTTTATAAAAAGATTGCCTGGAAATGCCTGGATTGAGATCACCGAACCCCAAATAATGTGTCACTAATGGAGAACTTTCAGGCATTGGGAAGGAAGATATTCCTGGGTTGAGGACACCTTTAACATGTCTCTCAAATTCTACATTTAATCATTTAATTTCTTGTTTGGTAAGAAAATAAGAACTCTTTACGATGTTTTATCACATTAAAGAAAACATATTTGTAGGTGTTGAAAACAAAACAAATCTTTAAAAATCTCTCCTCATGTTGACAGGCATTAATACATTTTTGTAGAAAGACTTTCAGAAGATGGAAAACCATACATCCTGTACATCCAGGAGTTAAAGCAGACAGGACAGACTTTTTTTTGGCACTGGAGTAAATATGTCAAGTATGGCCATATTTGCATATGCTGTATTTTAAAATCATGTTTAAAAATGTCTCATATATTCTGAATCTGGCAAGTGGAAGGCAAGGAGGTCACCTGTACAGCTGGTGCAGGTAATAGAATTCCCATCAGGCACATTTTGAATTTCCAAAGTAATGTGACAAATAGAACACTCCATCTGTTGGGAGCCCATTGAGATGAGCATCAGCTCCACAGACACTTTTATATGGGTAGCATATTTTGAGGGCGACCATTTATATTAAGTATCTTTAATTTCATTTACTTTCTGTGTAATTATTCTAGAAGTAGTCACAAATATGAACTGTACAAGAGCACATGTGCTGGCAAGAATATATAATATTTCTGTCTTCATGGTACTACATGAAGAAAAGTAATGGAAACGCATTTCAACAAGACACTTTATAAATCATGTGTTATTAAAAACTGTTTAATCAAAGCTTGGTGGCAGTTTACTTATAATATTCAAAATGACCATGAACAACTATGTGAAGAATGTTAAGATAAGAAAATATAATAAACATTTTCTAAAACATGCTGTCATTTTAAACACTTTGGGTTATTAAAGAAAAAACATAGGTAATTAAACACAAAAATTCTTTTTAGTGAATTATTAAATGTAATACCTAACTGGATCTAGGTTTTCTCAAAAGAAGGGGCAAGTAGAAAAATTTTATCTGAATGTAGGTGTTAGGATAGGTGAGATCATTGCAACTTCTACTAATAATTAACCCTTAGCTTCAATATTTGTATTGAACTCTGGTAGCCCTCATTTGGGAGCAGCAGTACTCAATCAAGGTATGTCCTTTGTGAAGTGTGTCACAAGTAATTTATTATTAATAACAGTTACCAAATTTTAAAATGAATTACTTGTTAGAAATTATAGCAAATTCAAAGTGATCTGCATGATGAGGTCATCCAAGGACATGGGTCTCTTTGGCACTTCTGTGAGCCTTCAAAGATGTGAGTGAATTGGAGAAGGGGAAACTGTTGTACACAACCTGCAGCATATTATATCTGTACCAAAGCCCTTAATCTTGGTGCTACACATGAATGCCATTCATCATGTATGTTGCAGTGGGTATAATAAGATTGGGAGCTGCCAAATACCTGATACGCAAAGGTTGATTATGGTGCTAGAGATCCCTCAGGGGTGGCCTGATAACCCCCCTGCTTCTTGCTTAGCTCTTCATAATAAGGGATGATGCTTAATGTTTCCAGAGGCCAGTGTTTCTGTTATTGTCTTTTAATTAAATGCCCTTCTACAACACTTGTGTGAAGAATGCTCACAAAGGAGAGCTCCTCCTTGGCCAGGAATGTATATTTTCCTGGATTATGGAGTCGGGGTCCAGTAAAAGCAAAATATAACATCCTTAGATAAAAGTAAGAAATAAAGCACTGAGAAGCAATAATGGGCTCTTTACTGAGCTCTTTTTATGATTGATAATGTTACATATTGTTAAGTGCTTTAAATATACATTAATTGTTTCAACACTCCTCTGAAATAGGTATTATTATCTCTGTCTTACCGATGGGGTAACTGAGCCTCAGGGAGGTTAAAAACCTTGGTCAGGATCTCAGCCAGTGAGTGACAGAACCAGGTTGAAACCCATGACTTTGTGACAGTAATGGCCATAGTCATGTCTGTTATGCTGTATTGCAAAGTAAGAGAAGTTCCCACACTCCATGAATGTACCAGTTCAAAAGATGTAACAAAAATTGTCATTCTGTAATAACACTGACTTACACTTAAAAAAAAAACCTATTATGGATTTCAAAACTTTTCAAAGTTCTGGAAGAAAGACAGTCAGGAATTTTACAAATTATTGGTTTATAGATGATACATTCAGTCTTCAAAAGTCCTAATTAGGCTTTCAGTATACTGGACATTTTGAAGAACAAGAGATAAGTCACGAGTTTGACCTCCAAAGATCAAATTGTGGAGGTATCATGTATGATATATTTATGTGTGGAAACAACTTGAAACATCAAACTACAAGTTGAGCTTTCCTTTCCTTGTGAACATCCACCCGTGTATTACCCAAGTCCAGACCCAATGGCAATTTGCCAAGTGTGAGCCAAAATGAGTGTGGATCCAGAAGAACTGGTTCATCTTCCTCCTGTCTGGAGGGGAAATACAAAGCCAGAAGAAGGGGCTTCTTTGAGACAGCAGAGTTCATGGAGTGTTACATTAGACACCTGGTCCCTTACCCTTTCTCCTTTCTGTAGGGGGTATGGAGGGTACTTGACCTGTTCTCTCTGCAACCCCCACCAGCCCAAGGGGTCCCAGGAGAGTATTCCATAGGGTTTTAAGAGTGATTCTAGAACATGGGGCTGTGTCTACTTCTTGCCAGGAGCTCTCACAAAGACTGGGGGCTAACAGTTGTGCCGTAGAATAGTTGAGTGGGAAAGAACTGTGGAGTGGTGGAGCTGAGAGAGCTGGAGAGAGTTTGTGGCTCCCACCAGATGGCATGGCAAAAATACGTGAGTTTTCTGCAGGCTCAGAACCACCTTCAGAGTTAGTGGATCAGTGGCTGGTTTGCAATCCTGCCATTTCCCCCAGGAAGGAAGGGAAAAACGCTGGAAAACAGATTTGGATGGCATTGACTGTGATAGTAATTCCTAAATTAGATTAGAAAACACCTCTGGAAAGGCTTCAAGATAGCTAACTAGAGGCACCAGGTATTGGCCTACCCCACAAAGAAGAACCAAAATAGTGAGCAGATAATCACACTTCAAATAGATCATCTACGAGAGAATGCTGGAATTCAGCAAATAAGTGACAGAAAACACCTAAAGCAAGGAAGGAGAGGGAAGTGAGGCAGCCTGCTCAGTTGGGATCAGATGGGAGCCTAGAGAAGGTTCCCAATGCAGGTAAAGTGAGAAATCCACAGGACTCCACATTCCGACCATGGACTTCCTTCCTTTCTTTTTCTTTTTTCTGTTTTTCTTTGAGATGAAATCTTGCTCTGTCACTCAGGCTGGAGTGCAGTGGTGCAATTTGGCTCACTGCAACCTCCACCTTCCAGGGTCAAGCGATTCTCCTGCCTCAGCCTCCCAGGTAGCTGGGAGTACAGGTGTGTGCCACCACTATTATTTTTTAGTAGAGATGGGGTTTCACCACACTGGTCAGGCTGGTCTTGAACTCTTGACTTCATGATCTGCTGGCTTTGGCCTCCCACAGTACTGGGTTTACAGGCGTGAGCCACCACGCCTGGCCTATGGACTTTCTAATACTAGATGTCCTACCTAGAGCAATTAAACAAGATAAATAAATAAGAGGTATCCAAATTGGAAAGGAAGAATAATCCAAATTATCTTTGTTTGTAGATGATAAGATCTTAGATATGATCTCAGATATCATATCATCTGCAAAACTAAAAAAAAAAACTAAACAAAAAATCTAGAAAAACCTAAAGACTCTACCAAAAAACTATTAGCACTGATAAATTTAGTACAACTTTGGGATACAAAACCAACATACAAAAATCAGTAGCATTCCTTTATGTTAACAGCAAGCAGTCTGAAAAAGAAACGAAGAAAATAATCCCATTTACAGTAGTTACAAGTAGAACTAAATTCTTAGGAATAAACTTAACCAAAGCAATGAAACATCTCTAACTATGAAATGAAAACTGGTAGGGGCGGAGCAAGATGGCTGAATAGGAAGAGCTCCAGTCTCCAACTCCCAGCGTGAGCGACACAGAAGACAGGTGATTTCTGCATTTTCAACTGAGGTACTGGGTTCATCTCACTAGGGAGTGCCGGACAATTGGTGCTGGTCAGCTGCTGCAGCCCCACCAGCGAGAGTTGAAGCAGGGCAAGGCATCGCCTCACCTGGGAAGTGCAAGGGGGAAGGGAATCCCTTTTCCTAGCCAGGGGAACTGAGACACACAACACCTGGAAAATCGGGTAACTCCCACCCCAATACTGCGCTTTAAGCAAACGGGCACACCAGGAGATTGTATCCCACACCTGGCCGAGAGGGTCCCACGCCCACGGAGCCTCCCTCATTGCTAGCACAGCAGTCTGCAATCTAACCGCAAGGCAGCAGCGAGGCTGGGGTAGGGGCGCCCGCCATTGCCGAGGCTTAAGTAGGTAAACAAAGCTGCTGGGAAGCTCGAACTGGGTGGAGCTCACAGCAGCTCAAGGAAACCTGCCTGTCTCTGTAGACTCCACCTCTGGGGACAGGGCACAACTAAACAACAACAAAAGCAGCAGAAACCTCTGCAGATGCAAATGACTCTGTCTGACAGCTTTGAAGAGAGCAGTGGATCTCCCAACACGGAGGTTGAGATCTGAGAAGGGACAGACTGCCTGTTCAAGTGGGTCCCTGACCCGTGAGTAGCCTAACTGGGAGACATCCCCCACTAGGGGCAGTCTGACACCCCACACCTCACAGGGTGGAGTACACCCCTGAGAGGAAGCTTCCAAAGCAAGAATCAGACAGGTACACTTGCTGTTCAGCAATATTCTATCTTCTGCAGCCTCTGCTGCTGATACCCAGGCAAACAGGGTCTGGAGTGGACCTCAAGCAATCTCCAACAGACCTACAGCTGAGGGTCCTGACTGTTAGAAGGAAAACTATCAAATAGGAAGGACACCTACACCAAAACCCCATCAGTACGTCACCATCATCAAAGACCAGAGGCAGATAAAACCACAAACATGGGGAAAAAGCAGGGCAGAAAAGCTGGAAATTCAAAAAATAAGAGCACATGTCCCCCGGCAAAGGAGCGCAGCTCATCGCCAGCAACGGATCAAAGCTGGACGGAGAATGACCTTGACGAGATGAGAGAAGAAGGCTTCTGTCCATCAAACTTCTCAGAGCTAAAGGAGGAATTACGTATCCAGTGCAAAGAAACTAAAAATCTTGAAAAAAAAAAGTGGAAGAATTGATAGCTAGAGTAATTAATGCAGAGAAGGTCATAAACGAAATGAAAGAGATGAAAATCATGACACGAGAAATACGTGACAAATGTACAAGCTTCAGTAACTGACTTGATCAACTGGAAGAAAGAGTATCAGCGATTGAGGATCAAATGAATGAAATGAAGCGAGAAGAGAAACCAAAAGAAAAAAGAAGAAAAAGAAATGAACAAAGCCTGCAAGAAGTATGGGATTATGTAAAAAGACCAAATCTACGTCTGATTAGGGTGCCTGAAAGTGAGGGGGAAAATGGAACCAAGTTGCAAAACACTCTTCAGGATATCATCCAGGAGAACTTCCCCAACCTCGTAGGGCAGGCCAACATTCAAATCCAGGAAATACAAAGAACGCCACAAAGATACTCCTCGAGAAGAGCAACTCCAAGACACATAATTGCCAGATTCACCAAAGTTGAAATGAAGAAAAAAATCTTAAGGGCAACCAGAGAGAAAGGTCGGGTTACCCACAAAGGGAAGCCCATCAGACTAACAGCAGATCTCTCGGCAGAAACTCTACAAGCCAGAAGAGAGTGGGGGCCAATATTCAACATTCTTAAAGAAAAGAATTTTCAACCCAGAATTTCATATCCAGCCAAACTAAGTTTCATAAGTGAAGGAGAAATAAAATCCTTTACAGATAAGCAAATGCTTAGAGATTTTGTCACCACTAGGCCTACCTTACAAGAGACCCTGAAGGAAGCACTAAACATGGAAAGGAATAACCAGTACCAGCCATTGCAAAAACATGCCAAAATGTAAAGACCATCGAGGCTAGGAAGAAACTGCATCAACTAACGAGCAAAATAACCAGTTACTATCATAATGGCAGGATCAATTTCACACATAACAATATTAACCTTAAATGTAAATGGACTAAATACTCCAATTAAAAGACACAGACTGGCAAACTGGATAAAGAGTCAAGACGCATCAGTCTGCTGTATTCAGGAGACCCATCTCACATACAGAGACATACATAGGCTCAAAATAAAGGGATGGAGGAAGATTTACCAAGCAAATGGAGAACAAAAAAAAGCAGGGGTTGCAATACTAGTCTCTGATAAAACAGACTTTAAACCATCAAAGATCAAAAGAGACAAAGAAGGCCATTACATAATGGTAAAGGGATCAATTCAACAGGAAGAGCTAACTATCCTAAATACATATGCACCCAATACAGGAGCACCCAGATTCATAAAGCAAGTCCTTAGAGACTTACAAAGAGACTTAGACTCCCATACAATAATGATGGGAGACTTCAACATCCCACTGTCAACATTAGACAGATTAACGAGACAGAAAGTTAACAAGGATATCCAGGAATTGAACTCATCTCTGCAGCAAGCAGACCTAATAGACATCTATAGAACTCTCCACCCCAAATCAACAGAATATACATTCTTCTCAGCACCACATCACACTTATTCCAAAATTGACCACATAATTGGGTGTAAAGCACTCCTCAGCAAATGGAAAAGAACAGAAGTTATAACAAACTGTCTCTCAGACCACAGTGCAATCAAACTAGAACTCAGGACTAAGAAACTCAATCAAAACCGTTCAACTACATGGAAACTGAACAACCTGCTCCTGAATGACTACTGCGTACATAACGAAATGAAGGCAGAAATAAAGATGTTCTTTGAAACCAATGAGAACAAAGATACAACACTCCAGAATCTCTGGGACACATTTAAAGCAGTGTGTAGAGGGAAATTTGAAACACTAAATGCCCACAAGAGAAAGCTGGAAAGATCTAAAATTGACACCCTAACATCACAATGAAAAGAACTAGAGAAGCAAGAGCAAACACATTCAAAAGCTAGCAGAAGGCAAGAAATAACTAAGATCAGAACAGAACTGAAGGAGATAGGGACACAAAAAACCCTCCAAAAACTCAATGAATCCAGGAGTTGGTTTTTTGAAAAGATCAACAAAATTGACAGACCGCTAGCAAGACTAATAAGGAAGAAAAGAGAGAAGAATCAAATAGACACAATAAAAAATGATAAAGGGGATATCACCACCGACCCCACAGAAATAAAAACTACCATCAGAGAATACTATAAACACCTCTACGCAAATAAACTAGAAAATCTAGAAGAAATGGATAATTTCCTGGACACTTACACTCTTCCAAGACTAAACCAGGAAGAAGTTGAATCCCTGAATAGACCAATAGCAGGCTCTGAAATTGAGGCAATAATTAATAGCCTACCAACCAAAAAAAGTCCAGGACCAGATGGATTCACAGCTGAATTCTACCAGAGGTACAAGGAGGAGCTGGTACCATTCCTTCTGAAACTATTCCAATCAATAGAAAAAGAAGGAATCCTCCCTAACTCATTTTATGAGGCCAATATCATCCTGATACCAAAGCCTGGCAGAGACACAACAAAAAAAGAGAATTTTAGACTAATATCCCTGATGAACATCGATGCAAAAATCCTCAATAAAATACTGGCAACCCGGATTCAGCAGCACATCAAAAAGCTTATCCACCATGATCAAGTGGGCTTCATCCCTGGGATGCAAGGCTGGCTCAACATACGCAAATCAATAAACATAATCCAGCATATAAACAGAACCAAAGACAAGAACCACATCATTATCTCAATAGATGCAGAAAAGGCCTTTGACAAAATTCAACAGCCCTTCATGCTAAAAACGCTCAATAAATCGGTATTGATGGAATGTACCTCAAAATCATAAGAGCTATTTATGACAAACCCACAGCCAATATCATACGGAATGGGCAAAAACTGGAAAAATTCCCTTTGAAAACTGGCATAAGACAGGGATGCCCTCTCTCACCACTCCTATTCAACATAGTGTTGGAAGTTCTGGCTAGGGCAATCAGGCAAGAGAAAGAAATCAAGGGGATTCAGTTAGGAAAAGAAGAAGTCAAATTGTCCCTGTTTGCAGATGACATGATTGTATATTTAGAAAACCCCATTGTCTCAGCCCAAAATCTCCTTAAGCTGATAAGCAACTTCAGCAAAGTCTCAGGATACAAAATCAATGTGCAAAAATCACAAGCATTCTTATACACCAGTAACAGACAAACAGAGAGCCAAATCATGAATGAACTTCCATTTACAATTGCTTCAAAGAGAATAAAATATCTAGGAATGCACTTACAAGGGATGTAAAGGACCTCTTCAAGGAGAACTACAAACCACTGCTCAGTGAAATAAAAGAGGACACAAACAAATAGAAGAACATAGCATGCTCATGGATAGGAAGAATCAATATCGTGAAAATGGCCATGCTGCCCAAGGTAATTTATAGATTCAATGCCATCCCCATCAAGCTACCAATGAGTTTCTTCACAGAATTGGAACAAACTGCTTTAAAGTTCATATGGAACGAAAAAAGAGCCCGCATCTCCAAGACAATCCTAAGTCAAAAGAACAAAGCTGGAGGCATCACCCTACCGGACTTCAAACTATACTACAAAGCTACAGTAACCAAAACAGCATGGTACTGGTACCAAAACAGAGATATAGACCAATGGAAAAGAACACAGTCCTCAGAAATAATACCACACATCTACAGCCATCTGATCTTTGACAAACCTGAGAGAAACAAGAAATGGGAAAAGGATTCCCTATTTAATAAATGGTGCTGGGAAAATTGGCTAGCCATAAGTAGAAAGCTGAAACCGGATCCTTTCCTTACCCTTTATATGAAAATTAATTCAAGATGGATTAGAGACTTAAATGTTAGACCTAAAACCATAAAAACCCTAGAAGAAAACCTAGGTAATACCATTCAGGACATAGGCATGGGCAAAGACTTCATGTCTAAAACACCAAAAGCAACAGCAACAAAAGCAAAAATTGACAAATGGGATCTAATTAAACTAAAGAGCTTCTGCACAGCAAAAGAAACTACCATCAGAGTGAACAGGCAACCTACAGAATGGGAGAAAATTTTTGCAATCTACTCATCTGACAAAGGGCTAATATCCAGAACCTACAAAGAACTCAAACAAATTTACAAGAAAAAAACAAACAACTCCATCAAAAAGTGGGCAAAGGATATGAACAGACATTTCTCAAAAGAAGACATTCATACAGCCAACAGACACATGAAACAATGCTCATCATCACTGGCCATCAGAGAAATGCAAATCAAAACCACAATGAGATACCATCTCACACCAGTTAGAATGGCAATCATTAAAAAGTCAGGAAACAACAGGTGCTGGAGAGGATGTGGAGAAATAGGAACACTTTTACACTGTTGGTGGGATTGTAAACTAGTTCAACCATTATGGAAAACAGTATGGCGATTACTCAAGGATCTAGAACTAGATGTACCATATGACCCAGCCATCCCATTACTGGGTATATACCCAAAGGATTATATATAGTGCTGCTATAAAGACACATGCACACGTATGTTTATTGCGACACTATTCACAATAGCAAAGACTTGGAATCAACCCAAACGATCATCAGTGACAGACTGGATTAAGAAAATGTGGCACATATACACTGTGGAATACTATGCAGCCATAAAAAAGGATGAGTTTGTGTCCTTTGTAGGGACAGGGATGCAGCTGGAAACCATCATTCTTAGCAAACTACCACAAGAACAGAAAACCAAACACCGCATGTTCTCACTCATAGGTGGGAACTGAACAATGAGATCACTTGGACTCGGGAAGGGGAACATCACACACCGGGGCTTATCATGGGAAGGGGGGAGGGGGGAGGGATTGCATTGGGAGTTATACCTGATGTAAATGATGAGTTGATAGGTGCTGACGAGTTGATGGGTGCAGCACACCAACATGGCACAAGTATACATATATAACAAACCTGCACGTTATGCACATGTACCCTAGAACTTAAAGTATAATAATAATAATAAATAAATTAAAAGAAAAAGAAACGAAAACTATGAAACATTGATGAAAGAAATTGAAGAGGGCACAAAAAAATGGAAAGAGATTCCATGTTTGGGAATTAGAAGAATCAATATTGTCAAAATGTTCATACTAAGCAAACCAATCTACAGATTCAATGAAATATCTGTCAGAATACCAATGACATTCTTCACAGATATAGAAAAAAATCTTAAAATCTATATGGAATGACAGAAGACCCAGAATAGTCAAAGCAATCCTGAGCAAAAATAACAAGGCAGGAAGCATCACACTACCTGACTTCAAATTATACTACAAAGCAGTAGTAACCAAAACAGCATTGTATAGGCATGAAAACAGAAGCACAGACCAATGGAACAGAATAGAGGACCTAGAAATAAATTCATACATCTACAATCAACTCATTTTTGACAAAAATGCTAAGAACAAACATTGGGAAAAGGACAGTCTCTTCAACAAATGGTGCGGGGAAAACTGGAGTTGCATATGCAGAAGAATGAAACTAGATCCCTGTCTCTTGCCATATACAAAAGTCAAATCAAAATGGATTGAAGACTTAAATCTAAGACCTCAAACTATGAAACGTCTAAAAGAAAACATTGGAGAAACACTCTGGGACATTGGTCTGGGTGAAGATTTCTTGAGTAAGACCTCGAAAGCACAGGCAAACAAAACAAAAATGGACAAACAGATCACATCAAGCTAAAAAGTTTCTGCACAGCAAAGGAATCAACTAGCAAAATGAAAAGCTAATACGCAGAATGGGAGAGAATATTTGCAAACCACCCATTTGACAAAGATTAATAACCAGGATGTATAAGGAACTTTACTCAATAGCAAAATCTGAATAGGCATTTCTCAGAAGAAGACATACAAATGGTCAACAGGTGTATGAAAATCTCCACATCACTAATCATCAGGAAAATGCAAATTAAAACTATAGTGAGATATCTCACCCCAAATAAAAGGACTTTTATCCAGAAGACAGGGAATAATGAATGCTGGTGAGGATGTGGAGAAGGGGGGATCCTTATATACTGTTGGAGGGCATGTAAATTAGTACATCCACAATGAAGAAGAGTATGAAGTTTCCTCAAAAAAACTAAAAAGAACTGACATACAATCCAGCAATCCCACTGCTGGGTGTATATCTAAAAGAAAGGAAATCAGTATATTGAAAAGACATCTGCATCCTCATGTTTATTGCAGCACTATTCACAACAGCCAAGATATGGAATCAACTTAAGTATCCATTAACAGATAAATGTATGAAGAAAATGTGGTATATATACACAATGGAATGTTATTCAGCCAATAAAAGAATGAAATCCTATCATTTGCAACAATACAGATGGAACTTAGGGACATTATATTAAGCGAAATAATCCAGGCACAGAAAAACAAACTCTGCATGTTCTTGCTTATACGTGAGAGCTCAAAAAGTGGATGTAATCGAGGTAGAGAGTTGATTGATAGTTACTAGTGGCTGGGAAGGGGAGATGAGAAGAGGTTGGTTAATGGATATAAAAATATGGTTATATAGGAGGAAAAAGATCTAGTGTTTGGTAGCACAGTAGGGCGACTATACTTAGTAATAATTTATTGTATATTTCAAAAACAACTAAAAGAGTAGAACTGGAATGTTCCTATCAAAGAAATGATAAATGCTTGTGACTGGGCATGGTGGCTCATGCCTGTAATCCCAGCACTTTGGGAGGCTCAGGTGGGCAGATTATTTGAGGCCAGGAGTTCGAGACCAGCCTGATCAACATGGTGAAACCTTGTCTACTAAAAGTACAAAATAATTAACTGGGTGTGGTTGCCCATGTCTGTAGTTCCAGCTACTCAGAAGACTGAGGCAGGAGAATTACTTGAACTCGGGAGGTGGAAGTTGCAGTGAGCCAAGATCATACCACTTCACTCCTGCCTGGGCGATAGAATGAAACTCCATCTGAAGAAAAAAAAAAAAAAAAGAAATGATAAATGCTTGAGATGATGGATATCCCAATTACTCTGATTTGATAGTTATACACTGTATGCTTGTATCAAAATATCATGTTTATCCTGTAAATATGTACAACTATTATGCATTCATAATAGTTAAAAATAAAAAATTAAAATCTCATAAAGTATCTTAGACCACAATGGAGTAAAATGAAGAACCAATAGTAAGAAGAACTTTGGAAACTGTACAAATACATGGAAATTAAACAACATGCTCTTGAATGACCACTGGTCAAGGAAGAAATTAAGGAGGAGATAAAAAATTTATTTAAACATGTGAAAACCAAAATACAACATACCAAGACCTATGGGATATAGCCAAAGCAGTGCTAAGAGGAAAGTTTATAGCAATAAATGCTTTCATCCAAAAAGTAGAAAGATTTCAAATAGATAATCTAATGCACCTCAAGGAACTAGAAAAGCAAGAAGAAATCAAATCCCAATTTAGTAGAAGGAAAGAAATAATAAAGATCAGAGAAGAAATAAAACAGAAACTAAAACCAAATAAGAGTCAACAAAAGGAAAAATTGTTTGAAAAGATTAAACAAAATTGATAAACTGCTAGCTAGACTAACCAAAGAGATAAGATCCAAATAAAATCAGAAATGAAAAAGGAGTCATTTCAACTGATACTAAAGAAATATACATGATTATTAGATAATATTATGAACAACTACACTGAAAAACTGGAAAACCGAGAGGAAGTTGGTAAATTCCTGAATACATATAAAATACCAAGATTAACTGAGGAAGGAATAGAAAATCTAAACAGACCAGTAATGTGTAATGGGATTGAATCAGTAATCAAAAGTCTCCCAACAAAGAAAAGTCCTTGACAGGAAGGATTTACTGCTGAATTCTACCAGACTTTCAAAAAAGAACTGAAACAAATTTTCCTCAAACTATTCCAAAAAATTGAAGAGGAGGGAATTCTCCCTAACTCATTCTATGAGGTGAGCATTTACCCTAATACAAAAACCAGACAAGGACTCAACAACAACAACAACAACAACAACAACAACAACAACAACAACAACATAAAAAAAAAAAAACCAGTATTTTGGGAGGCCAAGGCAGGTGGATCTTGAGGTCAGGAGATCAAGACCATCCTAGCTAACACGGTGAAAACCCATCTTACTGAAAAATACAAAAAATTAGCCAGACGTGGTGGTGGGCACCTGTAGTCCCAGCTACTTGGGAGGCTGAGGCAGGAGAATGGCGTGAACTTGGAGGTGGAGCTTGCCGTGAGCCAAGATTGGGCCACTGCACTCCAGCCGGGGTGACAGAGCAAGATTCTGTCTCAAAAAAAAAAAAAAAAAAAAAAAAAGGAAAACTACAGGCCAGTATCCCTGATGAACAGAGTCCCCCAAAACCCTCAACAGAATACTAACAAGTTGAAACCAATAGCACATCAAAAAGATAGTATAGCATGATCAAGTGGAGTTATCCTGGAGATACATGAATGGTTCAATGTACAAAAATAAATAAACATGATACATCACATCAACAGATGAAGGACAAAAATCATATGATAATCTCAGTAGATGCAGAAAAAGTATTTGATAAAATTAACCCTTCATGAAAAAAATGCTCAACAAACTAGACATAGAAGGAACATACCTCAACATACTAAAGGCCATATGTGACAAACCCACAGCTAGTATTTTATGGAATGGAGAAAAGTTGTTAGCCTTTCCTCTAAGAACAGGAATAACTTTTACCACTCCTATTCAGCATAGTACTAGAAGTCCTAGCCAGAGCAATCAAGCAAGAGAAAGAAATAAAAGGCATCTAAACTGGAAAAGAGAAAGTCAAATTGTCCTTCTTTTCCCTTTTTGCAGATGATATGATCTTACATATAGAAAAACCTTAAGACTGTCCCCAAAAACTCTTAGATTTGATACATTTGGTGAAATTGTAGAATACAAAATCAACATGCAAAAACCAGTAGCATTTTTATACACTAATAATGAACTAGCTGAGAAAGAAATCAAGAAGGCAATCCCATTTACAGTAACTACAAAAATACATAGAAATAAATTTAACCAAGGAATTAAAAGACCTGTACAAGGAAAATTACAAAACACTGATGAAAGAAATGGAAGATGATGCAAACAAATGGAAAGACATCCCGTGCTCATGGATCAGAATAATTAATTTTGTTAAAATGGCCATGCTGCCCAAAGTGATCTACAGATTCAACGCAATCCCTCAAAATAGCATGGTATTGGTATAAAAGCAGACACATAGACCAATGGAACATAATAGAGATCCCAGAAATAAAATTTACAGCTAACTGATTTCTTTCTTGTTTTTGAAAGATTTTGTTTTGAAAGATTTGCAACCAAGTTTTAATTAGAATATAAGTTGTTCAATTATACTGTATTTCTTATGTATGTATAATTTTCATAAAGTATTTTATAAAATCCCTTGGAATAAATTATCATATGGTTTTAAAGAATATTTTATTTTGATAGGTTTCTGGGGGAACAAGTGGTGTTGGGTTACATGAATAAGTTATTTAGTGGTGATTTCTGAGATTTTGGTGCACCTATCACCCAAGCAGTGTACACTGTACCCAATGTGTGGTCTTTTATCTCTTGCCACCCCCCATCCTTTCCTCTGAGTTCCCAAAGTCCAATGTATTATTCTTATGCCTTTGCGTCCTCATAGCTTAGCTCTCACATATAAGTGAGAATATATGATGTTCAGTTTTCCATTCCTGAGTCACTTCACTTAGAATAATAGTATCCAATTCCATCCAGCTTGCTGCTAATGCCATTATTTTCTTCCTTCTTATGACTGTGTAGTATTTCTTGGTGTATTCCACAATTTCTTTATCCACTTGTTGATTGATGAGCATTTGGACTGGTTCCATATTTTTGCAATTGCAAATTGTGCTGCTATAAACATGCATGTGCAAATATCTTTTTTGTATAATGACTTCTTTTCCTCTGAGAAAATACTTAGTAGTAGGATTGCTGGTCCAGTGGTAGATATACTTCTAGTTGTTTAAGAAAGCTCTACACTGTTTTCAATAGTGGTAGTACTAGTTTACATTCCCATCAACAGTGTAAAAGTGATCCATTTTCACCACATCTCCACCAACATCTATTATTTTTTGATATTTTGATTATGGTCATTCTTGCAGGAGTGAGATGGTATGGCAATGTGGTTTTGATTTGCATTTCCCTGAAAATTAGTGACATTGAGCATTTTTCCATATACTTGTTGGCCATTTCTATATCTTTTTTTTTTTTTTTATTATACTTTAAGTTCTAGAGTACATGTGCACAACGTGCAGGTTTGTTACATATATATGCATGTGCCATGTTGGTGTGCTGCACCCATTAACTCATCATTTACATTAGGTATATCTCCTAATGCTATCCCTCCCCTGTACCCCCTCCCCATGATAAGCCCCGGTGTGTGATGTTCCCCTTCCCGAGTCCAAGTGATCTCATTGTTCAGTTCCCACCTATGAGTGAGAACATGCGGTGTTTGGTTTTCTGTTCTTGCGATAGTTTGCTAAGAATGATGGTTTCCAGCTGTATCCACGTCCCTACAAAGGACACGAACTCATCCTTTTTTATGGCTGCATACTATTCCACAGTGTATATGTGCCACATTTTCTTAATCCAGTCTGTCACTGATGGACATTTGGGTTGATTCCAAGTCTTTGCTATTGTGAATAGTGCCACCTCCCGGCCAGGTGTGGGATATAATCTCCTGGTGTGCCATTTGCTAAGATCCTTGGTAAAGGGCAGTATTGGGGTGGGAGTTACCCGATTTTCCAGGTGTTGTGTGTCTCAGTTCCCCTGGCTAGGAAATGGGATTCCCTTCCCCCTTGCACTTCCCATGTGAGGCGAGGGATTCCCTTCCCCCTTGCACTTCCCAGGTGAGGCGATGCCTTGCCCTGCTTCAGCTCTTGCTGGTCAGGCTGCAGCAGCTGACCAGCACTGATTGTCTGGCACTCCCTAGTGAGATGAACCCAGTACCTCAGTTGAAAATGCAGAAATCACCTGTCTTCTGTGTCGCTCGCGCTGGGAGCTGGAGACTGGAGCTGTTCCTATTCGGCCATCTTGCTCCACCCCCTCCTCAGGTTATTTCTTTGCTCCTGCATATGAGATATGCTGTTAGAAGCAGCCAGGCCACATCTTGAATGCTTTGTGGCTTGTAAATTTCTTCCACCAGATATTGTATATTAGGAGTGATATTATCACTCTCAAGTTCCTCATTACCATGTGGAACCTCCTTAGCCTGGACTTCACTGTTCATGTCACTAATCAGCATTTTGGTCACAATTACTCAAGTCTTCAGAAAGTTCCAAACTTTCCCTCATCTTCCTGTCTTCTTCTGAGCCCTCCAAACTGTTCCAGCCTCTGCCTGTTACCCAGTTCCAAACTACTTTTACATTTTCATGTATCTTTATAGCAATATCCCACTTATCAGCACCAACTTTCTGTATTAGTCCATTCTTGCACTGCTATAAAGAAGTACCTGAGACTTTATTTATAAAGTAATTTATAAAGAAAATTTATAAAGAAAAGTAATTTATAAAGGGTAATTTATAAAGAAAAGAGGTTTAATTGACTCACAGTTATGCAGGCTGTACAGGAAGCATGATTCTGGCATCTACTCAGCTTCTGGGGAGGCACCAGGAAACTTACAATCATAGCAGATGAAGAGGGAGCCCACACTTCACATGGCCTGAGCAGGAGGAAGAGAGAGAGTGCAGAGGTACCACATACTTTTAAACAACCAGATCTCACAATAACTCACTATTGTGATGACAGCACTTGGTAGGGGAGGGGAGGCATGATATTAAACCATGAGAAACAGCCCACTTATGTAATCTCCTCCCACCAAGTCTCACGTGTAGCACTGGGAATTACATTTCAACTTGAGATTTTGGTGGGGATCCAGATCCAAACCATGTCACACATTATGATTCGGATGTGCAAACAAAAAAAATGAACTCACATTACTTTCTAGAACTGATATAATCTCACTCTAGAGCCCAGTTTCCAGTGATGGTGAAAGATTCCTGTTTAGGATTTCCCTAAAGTCCTCTAATTATTTATACTGGCCATGCCCACTGTGGATTCTCAACCACTATGGGAAAAGGTGGAGCAAAGGCTTCAGACCAGGTCTTTTGCTCTTCTCTTCCTCTCCAACTATCTGCTCCCCATCTTTCCTGCTGGAGGGGACAGTGCTGCTTGATAGCCAGCCTACTGTGTGCCTTATAATAACAGCTCTAACTTTGGCCTTCTCAAACTAGATTCCTGTGATTTCAAAGGAAGCTTTTGGAATTTAGGAAGCATGTTCTTTTCAATAAAGCCTAGCTTTCAGTAACTGCCTTGCTGTAAATTTAATAAATCTAGTGTAAAAGTTATACACTGAACAATCACAAATTGGCTATGTGAAATCATAAAACTCCCTTTGCTTTTATAACTCCAGACACTTTTACTTGACAAGCTTCTGCTTCCACTTGAGAGCAGGAAAACTAACTTTAGTCCAATCCACCAAACTTGGCCCAGCCCCATGGTAGTTTTCTTTTAATAGATTATTTTTATTTTTTATCAATACATAATATTTGTACATATATATGGGGTACATGTGATATTTGTTACATGCATAGAATGTGTAATAATTGAGTCAGTGTATTTTGAGGTGTACATCACCTTAAGTGTTTCTCATTTCTATATGTTGGGAACATTTCAAGTTCTCTCTTCTAGTTATTTTGAAATAAACAATACATTGTTATTACCTATAGTCACCCTACCCTGCTATCAAACATTAGAATAATTTCTTCTATCTAATTATATGTATGTACCCATTAACCAACTTTATTTATCCCCCATCCTTCAATATATGCTTCCCAGTCTCTGGTATCATTCTACTCTCTACTTACATAAGATCAACTTTTTTAGCTCTCAACATATAAGCGAGAACATATGATACTTGTCTTTCTGTGCTTGGCTTATTTCACTTAATGACCTCAAGTTTCATCCATGTTGCTGCAAATGATGTGATTTCATTCTTTTTATGGCAGAACAGTATTCCACCGTATAGATTCCAAAACCTATACCACATTTTCCTCATCCAATGATGAGTTCATCAGTGATGAATTTCATCAATTCATCCACTGATGAAAACTTAGGTTGATTCCACATCTTTGCTATTGTGGCTAGTGCTCCAGTAAACATACTAGTGTAGATGTCCCTTTGATATACTGATTTCCTTTTCTTTGGATAAATACCTAGTAGTGAGTGAGATTTGCTGGGTCATGTGGTAGTTCTATTTTTGGTTTTTTGAGAAATTTCCATGCTGTTTTCCATATGGCTGTCCTAATTTATATTCCCACAGTGTAAAGAGTTTCCTTTTCTCTGCATCCTTGCCAGCATTTCTTATTTTTTGTCTTTTTAATAATAGCCATTCTAACTATAAGGACATAAGGTCTAACTATAAGGACATAAGGTAAAATAATGTCCCTGTGGTTTTGATTTGTATTTCTCTAATGATTAGTGACAGTCAGTATTTTTTTCATATGCCTTTCATATTGGTCACTTGTATACCTTCTTTTGAGAAATGTCTATTATGTAATTTGCCCACTTTTTAATTGAAGTGTGTGTCTGTGTGTGTGTGTGTTTACTGTTGAGTTGACTGGCTAGTAAATTCTGGATATTAGTCCCTTGACAAATGAATAGTTTGCATATATTTTCTCACCTTCAACATGTTGTCCTTCCACTTTGTTGGTGGTTTCCTTTGTGGTGCAGAAGCTTTTTACTTTAATATAGTTTCATTTGTCTATTTTTGTTTTCGTTGCCTCTGCTTTGGTTTTAGTCATAAAATCTTTGCCCAAACCAATATCTTGAAGTAGTGTTTCTAAGTTTTCTTCTTGCACTTAAGTATCTAATCCATTTTGACTTGATTTTAGTATATAGTGAGAAATGGGAATCTAGTTTCCTTCTTCTGCATATAGCAATCCAATTTTCCCAGCATCATGTATTGAAAAGGTGTTATTTCCCCAACGTTCTTTCCCCAAAGGTTATTGGTGCCTTGTCAGAAATCAGTTGGATGTACAAACCAAGACTAAGCAAAAAAAAAAAAAAAAAAAAAAAAAAAAAAAAAAAAAAAAATCTGGAAACATCACATTACCTGACTTCAAACTATACTATAAGGCCATAGTCACCTAAACAGCATGGTACTGGTATGAAAATAGGTGCATGGAGGGGGTGGAGCAAGATGGCTGAATAGGAACAGCTCCAGTCTCCAGCTCCCAGCGCGAGCGACACAGAAGACAGGTGATTTCTGCATTTTCAACTGACGTACCAGGTTCATCTCACTAGGGAGTTCTGGACAATCGGTGCTGGTCAGCTGCTGCAGCCTGACCAGCAAGAGCTGAAGCAGGGCGAGGCATCGCCTCACCTGGGAAGTGCAAGGGGGAAGGGAATCCCATTTCCTAGCCAGGGCAACTGAGACACACAACACCTGGAAAATCGGGTAACTCCCACCCCAATACTGCGCTTTACCAAGGATCTTAGCAAATGGCACACCAGGAGATTATATCCCACACCTGGCTGGGAGGGTCCCACGCCCACAGAGCCTCCCTCATTGCTAGCACAGCAGTCTGTGATCTAAGGGCAAGGCAGCAGCAAGGCTGGGGGAGGGGTGCCCACCATTGCTGAGGCTTAAGTAGGTAAACAAAGCCGCTGGGAAGCTCGAACTGGGTGGAGCCCACAGCAGCTCAAGGAGGCCTGCCTGTCTCTGTAGACTCCACCTCTGGGGACAGGGCACAGCTAAACAACAACAACAACAACAACAACAACAACAACAAAAGCAGCAGAAACCTCTGCAGATGCAAATGACGCTGTCTGACAGCTTTGAAGAGAGCAGTGGATCTCCCAACACGGAGGTTGAGATCTGAGAAGGGACAGACTGCCTACTCAAGCGGATCCCTGGTCCCTGAGTAGCCTAACTGGGAGACATCCCCCACTAGGGGCAGACCGACATCCCACACCTCACACGGTGGAGTACACCCCTGAGAGGAAGTTTCCAAAGCAAGAACCAGACAGGTACACTCGCTATTCAGCAATATTCTATCTTCTGCAGCCTCTGCTGCTGATACCCAGGCAAACAGGGTCTGGAGTGGACCTCAAGCAATCTCCAACAGATCTACAGCTGAGGGTCCTGACTGTTAGAAGGAAAACTTACAAACAGGAAGGACACCCACACCAAAACCCCATCAATACGTCACCATCATCAAAGACCAGAGGCAGATAAAACCACAAAGATGGGGAAAAAGCAGGGCAGAAAAGCTGGAAATACAAAATTTAAGAGCGCATCTCCCCCTCCAAAGGAACGCAGCTCATCGCCAGCAACAGACCAAAGCTGGACGGAGAATGGCTTTGACACGTTGAGAGAAGAAAGCTTCAATCCATCAAACTTCTCAGAGCTAAACGAGGAATTATGTACCCAGCGCAAAGAAACTAAATATCTTGAAAAAAGAATGGAAGAATGGATAACTAGAATAATCATGCAGAGAAGGTCATAAACGAACTGACAGATATAAAAACCATGACATGAGAAATATGTGACAAATGGACAAGCTTCAGTAACCGATTGGATCAACTGGAAGAAAGACTATCAGTGATTGAGGATCAAATGAATGAAATGAAGTGAGAAGAGAAGTCCAAAGAAAAAAGAGGAAAAATAAATGAATAAAGCCTTCAAAAAGTATGGGATTATGTAAAAAGACCAAATCTACATCTGATTGGGGTGCCTGAAAATGAGGGGAAAAATGGAACCAAGTTGGAAAACACTCTTCAGGATATCATCCAGGAGAACTTTCTTAACCTAGTAGGGCAGACCAACATTCAAATTTGGGAAATACAGAGAACGCCACAAAGATACTACTCGAGAAGAGCAACTCCAAGACACATAATTGCCAGACTCACCAAAGTTGAAATGAAAGAAAAACTTTTAAGGGCAGCCAGAGAGAAAGGTTGGGTTACCCACAAGGGGAAGCCCATCAGATTAACAGCAGATCTCTCGGCAGAAACTCTACAAGCCAGAAGAGAGTGGGGACCAATATTCAACATTCTTAAAGAAAAGAATTTTCAACCCAGATTTCATATCCAGCCAAACTAAGTTTCATAAGTGAAGGAGAAATAAAATCCTTTACAGATAAGCAAATGCTTAGTGATTTTGTCACCACCAGGCCTACCTTACAAGAGACCCTGAAGGAAGCACTAAACATGGAAAGGAACAACCGGTACCAGCCATTGCAAAAACATGCCGAAATGTAAAGACTGTGGATGCTAGGAAGAAACAGCATCAACTAGCGAGCAAAATCACCAGCTAATATCATAATGGCAGGATCAAGTTCACACATAACAATATTAACCTTAAATGTAAATGGACTAAGTGCTCCAATTAAAAGATACAGAGTGGCAAACTGGATAAAGAGTCAAGACCCATCAGTCTGCTGTATTCAGGAGACCCATCTCACATACAGAGACATACATAGGCTCAAAATAAAGGGATGGAGGAAGATTTACCAAGCAAATGGAGAACAAAAAAAAGCAGGGGTTGCAATACTAGTCTCTGATAAAACAGACTTTAAACCATCAAAGATCAAAAGAGACAAAGAAGGCCATTACATAATGGTAAAGGGATCAATTCAACAGGAAGAGCTAACTATCCTAAATATATATGCACCCAATACAGGAGCACCCAGATTCATAAAGCAAGTCCTTAGAGACTTACAAAGAGACTTAGACTCCCATACAATAATAATGGGAGACTTCAACACTCCACTGTCAATATTAGACAGATCAACGAGACAGAAAGTTAACAAGGATATCCAGGAATTGAACTCATCTCTGCAGCAAGCAGACCTAATAGACATCTATAGAACTCTCCACCCCAAATCAACAGAATATACATTCTTCTCAGCACCACATCGTACTTACTCCAAAATTGACCACGTAATTGGAAGTAAAGCACTCCTCAGCAAATGTACAAGAACAGAAATTATAACAAACTGTCTCTCAGACCACAGTGCAATCAAACTAGAACTCAGGACTAAGAAACTCAATCGAAACCGCTCAACTACATGGAAACTGAACAACCTGCTCCTGAATGACTACTGCGTACATAACGAAATGAAGGCAGAAATAAAGATGTTCTTTGAAACCAATGAGAACAAAGATACAACATACCAGAATCTCTGGGACACATTTAAAGCAGTGTGTAGAGGGAAATTTATAGCACTAAATGCCCACAAGAGAAAGCAGGAAAGATCTAAAATTGACACTCTAACATCGCAATTAAAAGAACTAGAGAAGCAAGAGCAAACACATTCGAAAGCTAGCAGAAGGCAAGAAATAACTAAGATCAGAGCAGAACTGAAGGAGATAGAGACACAAAAAACCCTCCAAAAAATCAATGAATCCAGGAGTTGGTTTTTTGAAAAGATCAACAAAATTGACAGACCACTAGCAAGACTAATAAAGAAGAAAAGAGAGAAGAATCAAATCGACGGGTTTAAAAATGATAAAGGGGATATCACCACCGACCCCACAGAAATACAAACTACCATCAGAGAATACTATAAACACCTCTACGCACATAAACTGGAAAATCTAGAAGAAATGGATAATTTCCTGGACACTTACACTCTTCCAAGACTAAACCAGGAAGAAGTTGAATCCCTGAATAGACCAATAGCAGGCTCTGAAATTGAGGCAATAATTAATAGCCTACCAACCAAAAAAAGTCCAGGACCAGATGGATTCACAGCTGAATTCTACCAGAGGTACAAGGAGGAGTTGGTACCATTCCTTCTGAAACTATTCCAATCAATAGAAAAAGAGGGAATCCTCCCTAACTCATTTTATGAGGCCAACATCATCCTGATACCAAAGCCTGGCAGAGACACAACAAAAAAAGAGAATTTTAGACCAATATCCCTGATGAACATTGATGCAAAAATCCTCAATAAAATACTGGCAACCCGGATTCAGCAACACATCAAAAAGCTTATCCACCATGATCAAGTGGGCTTCATCCCTGGGATGCAAGGCTGGTTCAACATTTGCAAATCAATAAACATAATCCAGCATATAAACAGAACCAAAGACAAGAACCACATCATTATCTCAATAGATGCAGAAAAGGCTTTTGACAAAATTCAACAGCCCTTCATGCTAAAAACGCTCAATAAATTCGGTATTGATGGAACGTACCTCAAAATCATAAGAGCTATTTATGACAAACCCACAGCCAATATCATACGGAATGGGCAAAAACTGGAAAAATTCCCTTTGAAAACTGGCACAAGACAGGGATGCCCTCTCTCACCACTCCTATTCAACATAGTGTTGGAAGTTCTGGCTAGGGCAATCAGGCAAGAGAAAGAAATCAAGGGGATTCAGTTAGGAAAAGAAGAAGTCAAATTGTCCCTGTTTGCAGATGACATGATTGTTTATTTAGAAAACCCCATTGTCTCAGCCCAAAATCTCCTTAAGCTGATAAGCAACTTCATCAAAGTCTCAGGATACAAAATTAATGTGCAAAAATCACAAGCATTCTTATACACCAGTAACAGACAAACAGAGAGCCAAATCATGAATGAACTTCCATTCACAATTGCTTCAAAGAGAATAAAATACCTAGGAATCCAACTTACAAGGGATGTAAAGGACCTCTTCAAGGAGAACTACAAACCACTGCTCAGTGAAATAAAAGAGGACACAAACAAATGGAAGAACATACCATGCTCATGGATAGGAAGAATCAATATCGTGAAAATGGCCATACTGCCCAAGGTAATTTATAGATTCAATGCCATTCCCATCAAGCTACCAATGAGCTTCTTCACAGAATTGGAAAAAACTGCTTTAAAGTTCATATGGAACCAAAAAAGAGCCCGCATCTCCAAGACAATCCTAAGTCAAATGAACAAAGCTGGAGGCATCATGCTACCTGACTTCAAACTATACTACAAGGCTACAGTAACCAAAACAGCATGGTACTGGTACCAAAACAGAGATATAGACCAATGGAAAAGAACACAGTCCTCAGAAATAATACCACACATTTACAGCCATCTGATCTTTGACAAACCTGAGAGAAACAAGAAATGGGGAAAGGATTCCCTATTTAATAAATGGTGCTGCGATAATTGGCTAGCCACAAGTAGAAAGCTGAAACTGGATCCTTTCCTTACTCCTTATATGAAAATTAATTCAAGATGGATTAGAGACTTAAATGTTAGACCTAATACCATAAAAATCCTAGAGGAAAACCTAGGTAGTACCATTCAGGACATAGGCATGGGCAAAGACTTCATGTCTAAAACACCAAAAGCAACAGCAGCAAAAGCAAAAATTGACAAATGGGATCTAATTAAACTAAAGAGCTTCTGCACAGCAAAAGAAACTACCATCAGAGTGAACAGGCAACCTACAGAATGGGAGACAATTTTTGCAATCTACTCATCTGACAAAGGGCTAATATCCAGAACCTACAAAGAACTCAAACAAATTTACAAGAAAAAAACAAACAACTCCATCAAAAAGTGGGCAAAGGATATGAACAGACATTTCTCAAAAGAAGACATTCATACAGCCAACAGACACATGAAATAATGCTCATCATCACTGGCCATCAGAGAAATGCAAATCAAAACCACAATGAGATACCATCTCACACCAGTTAGAATGGCGATCATTAAAAAGTCAGGAAACAACAGGTGCTGGAGAGGATGTGGAGAAATAGGAACACTTTTACACTGTTGGTGGGATTGTAAACTAGTTCAACCATTATGGAAAACAGTATGGCGATTCCTCAAGGACCTAGAACTAGATGTACCATATGACCCAGCCATCCCATTACTGGGTGTATACCCAAAGGATTATAAATTATGCTGCTATAAAGACACATGCACACGTTTGTTTATCGCAGCACTATTCACAATAGCAAAGACTTGGAATCAACCCAAATGTCCATCAGTGACAGATTGGATTAAGAAAATGTGGCACATATACACCATGGAATACTATGCAGCCATAAAAAAGGATGAGTTTGTGTCCTTTGTAGGGACATGGATGCAACTGGAAACCATCATTCTTAGCAAACTATCACAAGAACAGAAAACCAAACACCGCATGTTCTCACTCATAGGTGGGAACTGAACAATGAGATCACTTGGACTCGGGAAGGGGAACATCACACACCGGGGCCTATCATGGGGAGGGGGGAGGGGGGAGGGGGGAGGGATTGCATTGGGAGTTATACCTGATGTAAATGACGAGTTGATGGGTGCAGCACACCAACATGGCACAAGTATACGTATGTAACAAACCTGCACGTTATGCACATGTACCCTACAACTTAAAGTATAATAATAATAAATAAATTAAAAAAAAAAAAAAGAAAAATGCTCAGTATCATGAATCCTTAGGGAAATACAAATTAAAGCCAGAATGAGCTATCGCATCACACCTGTAAGAATGGCGATTATTAAAAAGATGACAGATAACAAGTGTTAGCAAGGATGTGGAGAAAAAGGAATCCTTGTACACTCTTGGTGGGAATATACATTAGTATAGCCATTATGGAAACAGTATGGAGGTTCCTCAAAAAATTAAAAGTAGAACTCCCATATGATACAGGAATCCCACTTCTGAGTGTATATGCAAAGGAATTGAAGTCAATATATCAAAGAGATAGCTCCACTCTCAAGTTCATTGCAGCATTATTTAGAATGACCAATATATGAAATATGAAACTAAATATAAGATTAAATATAACATATAATTAAATACTATGCAGTCTGAAAAGAGAAGGAAATTCTGTCATTTGCAACAACATGGATGAACCTGGAGGATATTATGCTAAGTGAAATAAATCAGGCACAAAACACAAATACCATATGATCTCACTTATATGTGGAATCTAAAAAAGTAAAATGCATAGAAGTAGAGAGTAGAATATGGTTACCAGAGGGTGGAGGTGAGGAGTAGGAGGGAAGAATGGACAGATGCTGGTCAAAGGGTGCAAAGTTTCAGTTTGATGGAAGGAATCAGTTTTTGAGATATATTGCACAGTGAAGTGACAATAGATAATAATGTAATGTAATATTTCAAAATTGCTAAGAGAGTAAACTTTCCATGTTCTCATCAGAAAAAAATGTTAAGTAAGTGAGGTGATGGATATGTTCATTAGCTTGATTTAATCATGCCACATTGTGTACGTATTTCAAAAAAAATCACATTTTACTCTACAAATATATACAGTTATTTGTCAATTGTAAAAAAGAACTTAGTTTTGGAACGTGAATGCTGATAAGCCAGTCAAGTGGAGATGTTGAGTAGACAGCTGTATACCAGTCTGGAGTTCAAGAGTGAGAGGAGATAGGAACTTGGGAGTTGCAGAATACAGATGGCATTTAAAATCATGGGAGTAAATTAGCTCATTTAGGGAATGAGTCAAGATAGAGGAGAGGACGGCAGATTAAACACTGGGCCACCCCAATGTTTAAAGGTGTGGAGATAGATAGAGTTATGTAAAGTGCTTAGAAAAGGGTCAGGCACATGGCAAGTGCTCTTTAGCTGCCATTATGAATTGGGAAATGACTGACTTGGGGAACAGAGGTTTTCTAATGGAGATCAAACTCTTTGATCTTAATGACCTGTTAAAACACCTACAAAAGGGGGCCAGTGTTCAACATAGAAAAAACAAGTGGCAAACTGGCCCATTCATGTTTTTGAATTCATGTTTTTGAATTCATGATTTTGAATGCAATGGTATCAGACTTAAAAATACTTGCTGATTCTGGCTCTTTGATGCAAAATTCAAATTAATCTATTAATAGATTTAATCATGGCAACTTCTTAATTCATGAAAACAGACTATGCCAAACTTTGAAAACAAAAAGCTAGACAGAGGCATAATAATGCTTTTCCTAATTTTTCTACCTTTCTTTTAGTTACCTTTTTAGTTATATGAACAGTCTACAGCAAAACAGCTAAGTGAGGTTAAAGTAGAAGTTAGCTGGTCATTCTGGCATAAGTGAAAATGTAGAACTTAGAGTGTACCTTTGCTTAAAGTCAGCTTTCTTTCAGGAATCCATTTTAATTTTGTGATAGTAGAGACCATGGGAAAAAAATATGAAAAAACTCGAAAAAGAAAATAATCTTTAAAGAAAATTTGAGAGCCTTCATTTCCAAAATTTTATAAGTAGTTTTTACAAAAGACATGCCCATTAAGCTTTGCCAGGCCACTGTCAGCTGTGGATACCACATGGTTAAATCTACCACATGGCATTTCTTACGCTACATGAGTCATGGGATGCAGAATGACAGAATTTATGCAACCTTATGAAACATGCCAGCACAATGTAGCACTTAAGCTAAGATATTTTAATGACCCGATTTGTTCAGACTGCTTGAGGATAAAAAGTGATTTCACAGGATTTGCTACTATTAATCACAGCAGCTTCTAGTGTTTAGTACATAGTGGGCAGGTGCTTTTAGGATTATACTAATAACAAGAAAAACAACAGAATGTTTTTTAATAGTCAAATTATAATGAAAGACAATTAATGTAACATTCTAAATTGTATAAAATGTCAAGGTTAGCATAGTATAAAGTATATAATTAATGTATTAAATGCAGATGAAATAATCTTAATTCATTTAGCAATTACTCATTCTGCTTACAGTAAGTAACAGATTCAGATGGAACTTAACTGGAAGAAAATAAAAGGCATTGTTGCTTAACTCCTGGTGTCTAGGAAGGAGGGAGAATACACTATATTTTAAGAGACCTCTGAAAAAAGTTCATTTACAAAAATGCCAGGACTCAGGTTTATTATTATTCTCCTGGGGCACACACTTTGAAATGATATTTTCACACAAGGTGGAATCTGAAATTTGAATCCTGTCAGAGCCACAAAATGCTGAAAAAGTTCAGCTCTCACAGGAAATAACATTTAAATATTAAATGTCTACGTCCAAGGCAGAGATGACAAGAATAAAAATGACTCAATTTCAAGTAAAATCTCTGTCCTCTTTGTTTTTTAAACTGGGTCAAATTGGCATTTTTTGTTCAGTTTGGCCTGAAGGAATACAAAATAAATATGATAAGAGTTTGCAACTGTAATGTTTACATAGT
Source organism: Chlorocebus sabaeus (assembly GCF_047675955.1). NCBI lineage: Eukaryota > Metazoa > Chordata > Mammalia > Primates > Cercopithecidae > Chlorocebus > Chlorocebus sabaeus. The sequence continues at coordinate 55,612,434 of NC_132914.1, forward strand.
TAAAACGATTCTCAATTTCACTGAAAGCTCTCCTTTGCATGGAAGCTTAGGATTGTTATTTATAACAATCTGTGAAACCAAAAAGAATGGTCCATCAGTCAAACTGGAAGCTTAGTGCAGTGGAAAAAACCAAAGATTTGATTGACTGAATTTTTCACTTTGCAACAAATTGTTTCGGTGTCAGAGAGATCTTATAGTCATTGCTGTTTGGTTCTTCCCTTCATTTTTAGGACTGATGTCTTACACATGTCAGTCACTGGATATCCTAAAGAGCTTCAGCCTTATGGGTCTACTCTTTCCTTAAATATTTAAATAAAAATAGCCAGAGTCCCCACATCCTTTGTGTTAAGAGTATTTGAGGAGCACACAATAAACAGCCTCTGTTTTTTAAACTTAAGTTCTAAATTAGTGGAGGAATAAAATGCAAGTGATTGTGTATCAAGTGAACATTCAAATGATTGCTGACAGAGGCTAAGATGTCACCCAGAAAGAGGTCCAGGTTGCTGTGCAAAGTGCTCTGCTATATTACCTAGCCCATCCAATGGTGCTTGAAGTGTCTGAATAGATTGGGATGTGTGTGGAGACTGTGGCAGGCTGCTCCAGGTGAATTAGAGTGCCTGTCTTTAGAATTTTGGAGCAAAGCTCTGCCATCCTTTTTAGATGGCTATTCTTTGAGAAACTGCTTATGGATTGCTCCTTGGCCTTAGCAGAGACTCAACACTTGGTCATGGGCCACCAAATGAACAGGAGCTGTGGACAATAAACTGGGTGTTTTCAGCCCTCTCAAAAAAATCAAGAAGTTGGGTATGCAGTACAGATTAAGTAGATCCTGAAGGCATGAGTAAGTTGCTTGGCAAGTTTCCCAGTTGCCCCTCCTCATGTTATCTTGCCTCCTCTCTCTCAACCCACATAATCAGCCCTCCAAATCTGAGGGTTCTGCATTGTAGAGTCAACCAACTGAAGATAAAAACTATTTTGAAAACAAAAAAAGAAATAACAATACAATAACAAAAGTCATACAAAGAGAGATATAACAGCTATTTATACACCATTTACATTGTGTTAGTTATTATAAGTAATCTGGAGATGAGTTAAAGTATACAGAAGGATGTGCAAAAGTTGTATGCAAATACTATTCTATTGGAACTTCCACATCTGTGGATTTTGGTATTTGAAGGTCACCTAGAACCAATTCCGCATGGATATCTAAGGACAAATATATATGGCTTATTAGGGGGTTCCCTATGTCAAATATTGACTGAAGAAGAAAATAGTTCAGGCCTGGTTTATAGATTGGTATGATATGCTGGAACATCCTAAAAATGGATAGCTCAGCACTACTGCCCCACTCTGGGGTGGCTTTGAACTATGGTAATGAAGGGAGCTCCTATTGTTGAACAGTACTTCAAGGAGTACACCTACTTATTAATTTTTCTTGGAAGAGGAGATGGCCCCAGGTATGGCCTTATGCTGGTAGGTAGTGGCTAATGGTTTGACTAGATGGTTCGTGTTACGGACTGACTGTTTGCATCCCCCCAAGAAAGAACACAACTAGAGATTTGGTGACAAGGAAGTGTGTGGATAGATCTCTCTGAATGGGAATAGAGAGTGAAGACCTTTGTTCCATGTGATTGCTCATCAAACAGCAACCTCAGTAAAAGAGGATTTTAATAATCAGATGAACAAGATGCCCTGCTCTGTGGACATCAAGAGGCTTTTTCCACAGCCACTCCATCCATGCCCAACGGACACATGAACAAAGTGTCCATGGCAGCAGGCGTAGAAGTTACATATGGACTCAGCAATATGGACTTCCACTCACTAAGGCTGATCTGTCTATAGTCACTGTTGAATGCCCAGCCTGCCAACAGCAGAGTTCAACTTTGAGCCCCTGACATGGTACCATTGCCCAGGAGGCTGAAATAGCCACCTGGAGGTAGGTTGATTGCACTGGACCACATCCATCTTAGAAGAGGCAGTGCTTTGTTCTCACTGGAAGAGAAATTTCCTCTAAATATGGATTTGTTTTCCTTGCCCTCAAGGCTTTTGTCAAAATCACCATCTGTGGACTTACATAGTATGATTCACATCAAGGTATGCTAATAACACTGCTTCTGACCAAGGAACTCACTTAATAGCAATTGCAGTGAGGACTCATGCTTATAGAATCTACTGATATTACCATGTTCCTTGTTAGCAAGAAGTAGCTGGTCTGATAGAATGCTGAAATAGCCTTTCAAAATTTTTAGTTTCCATGCCCTCTGGGAAGGAACATTTCACAGGTTTGAGATAAAGTCTTCAGGATGTGGCATATGCTGTAAATCAGTGACCAATATACAATGCTATCTTTCACAGAGATAGGATCCATGGATGCAGGAAAGCTGTGTGAGATGGGAGTTATTCCTTTCACTATTACCCACAGTGAGCCACTCTGTGTGGAAGTTCAGTGTGGGGTACCAAGCACTCTTGAAGATCATGCCTGTTGTCCCTGATCTTCTGCTCATCCTGTTAGCACAAGGCAGCAGCCAAGCCCACAGCTTCCTAGCACCTGCTGGATCACCTCCTTTAGTTTCTCCAGATCCTAAGCTGGGTGTGTGTATGGCTCTGTGGTGAAGCGTGCCAGCTCCTTCTGTGCCATTGAGGCTGGAGATGGAGAGAGGGAGATGAAGGTTCCAGCTGGTCTTTGAAGGTTCCAGTTTATCCTGGTCCTGCCTTTTAAATGTCCAGCTGTTCTTACCAACTGCTAGTACTGAGAGGCTCTACAGAGCCTGCAGGCCTACAACAGACAAGGACTGACAGCCTCCCATAGGGTTCCTCAACAGCTCCTACAATTACATAAGGTGGAATTCCTACAGCAAATCCCGTACAGTGGCTCTGCTTGTCTTACAAAGCCTAAATGACACAGCATCTGTTCACTATCTCTGAAGATTCTCAGGGAGGACTTCGTCCTCTTAGTCATTTATTGGACTAATTTTCTGTTCCTCAGAGTTTTTGAATTTACTGTCACCTTGACTCCTGTGTCTGTTCCCCTTTCTATGCCCCAAGTCAACCAAAATGTGTAACACAATGCCTTTTCCTTAATTTACCTCAAATGCCACTCATAAAAGCAAGGAATTTCACAGAGGTTCTATGGTAAAAATGGCCATTGTATTAAAGCAAAATGCCTATAGCAGTTTACTTAAAATTGAATATTAGTTGCCCCATTTTGAAAAGTCCAGTTCCTTGGCCTCCTGCCAACTATCAGTTTTGTTTCTTTTCTCTCTTCAGTCTCCCTAATCTGTCCTCCTGCGTCTTTCTGGCAACTCAAAACTCCTTTCATTAAAAAAAAAAAAAAAAAAGTAGAATAATTCAGCTCTCTCATTGTCTTCTTCTTGATCATTGATATGGTTTGGCTGTGTTCCCACCAAAATCTCATCTTGAATTCCCACGTGTTGTGGGAGGGGCCTAGTGAGAGGTAATTGAATCAAGGGGGAAAGTCTTTCCCATGCTGTTCTCCTGACAGTAAGTCTCATGAGATCTGATGGTTTTAAAAAGGGGAATTGCTCTGCACAAGCTTGCTCTTTCTTTGCTTGCTGCCATCCATGTAAGAGATGACTTGCTCCTCCTTGCCTTCCACCATGGTTGTGAGGCTTCCCCAGCCATGTGGAACTGTAAATCCAATTAAACCTCTTTCTTTTGTAAATTGCCCAATCTTGGGTTTGTCTTTATCAACAGTGTGAAAACAGACTAATACAATCATTGTTATTGCGTGCTTTCATTTTTATAACCAAAGGCCATCAAAGAAAAGAGACTTTCTCCTGAAGAGGAAGTTTGCTGCCAGTTGTAAAAAACAGGCCCTTCCCTCCCCGCTGTATCTTGAACTATCTTGTGTTAGATCTCAGTGGAGAGGGATGCCATATACTATACCATCCTGCCACAGATTTACTAAAAATCAATTTTATAAAACCAAAACCTTAAAAGAAAGATTGGCCGGGCGCGGTGGCTCAAGCCTGTAATCCCAGCACTTTGGGAGGCCGAGGCGGGCGGATCACAAGGTCAGGAGATCGAGACCATCCTGGCTAACACAGTGAAACCCCGTCTCTACTAAAAAATACAAAAAAAAAAAAAAAAAAAAAAAAAAAAACTAGCCGGGCGTGGTGGCGGGCGCCTGTAGTCCCAGCTACTCGGGAGGCTGAGGCAGGAGAATGGCGTGAACCCGGGGGGCGGAGCTTGCAGTGAGCCGATATCGCGCCACTGCACTCCAGCCTGGGGCACAGAGCAAGACTCCGTCTCAAAAAAAAAAAAAAAAAAAAAAGGTTGGCAAAAACAATTGTATTAGGAGAAGTAGGTCCTGCTAAGAAACAGCTTTGAGAAAGTTTTGAATTACAGGCAGTTTGTAACAGCTGCGGATTGCAACATTTTCCCTGGTGAGTTGTTTAGTGTGTCATTGTGTATAAATTTCAAGCTATACTTCTAGAAGCTTTCATTTAGAAAGTTGATCTTTTACTTCTTTAAGGGCATAAAAGGAAATTGCAGGCTGTGCCTTGGTATGTGAACTGTGGGCAAATTGTAGCATGTCAGTCTCCCCTTTGGAGACATGTATGTTTGCCAATTTTTAAAATACAATTTAAGGAAGCAACAGAATTGTAGTGAGATGGATATTTAAATTCAGAGATGGGAGAAAATACAGAAGGAAATGGAGGATGGTAGGAGAGTTATTTTTTAAAAATTTATCAAGACATGAATACAAGCACTTTATCTTAACAAAAGGACTAGTTGTAGCCATGCTGAATTAATCATTCTAATTAGATTTCCAAGATATTTGAAAAAACTCTCCATATTGAGAGACTGATAGTTTTTCACTGACACTTTGCTATTTTTGTATTATGGGTCCGGAGCCTTATAGGTTTAGAATTTTTAATTCAATAAGTTAGAATAAAAAGTGAAAGGGAAAATTACTTCTTTTTGACTAGAGAGATTCTAATCACAGGTTTTTATGTTCACAGTGTATGGATGTCTTATCTATCTAATTTTTTTTTCTTCTCTCTCTCTCTCTCTCTCTTTTTTTTTGCTATGTGCAAGATAGGAAGAAGCGTTTTGTGGGAGAGGACACTTGTGGGAAATGCCTTCAGCAGCAGCTATGCAAGAGGACAGATGAGAGAAGGCCTTGTAGGTTTGGCATCCACAGTGCTTTTGACAACCAGTTGACTTGATGTTTCCAGTGATATGGCCAGAGCACCAGGATTCAGGGTATGACCCAACCACTATCAGATTCTACTTTTGGAGTTCATTTCCTTGAACATTGCTCTGAAGCAGTAGTTTCTTAACCTTTTTTGGTTCATGGAGGTGTATGAGGTCATAGACCCTTTCCAGAGAAAAATGCACATATGTATACACAAAAATTTGCCAACAATATTAGAAGATTATAGGCCCTATGAAACCTACCCAAGGACTATAGGCTATAACTCCCATTCTAAATCACTATCTTTTGGAGAATTGTAAAGGCCTTTCTATTTCATGTTAACGGTCCTTTTCAGATCTAAGCCTGAGTGTCACTCAATTCTTCTGTGACTTAGCAGAGGATGATATAGCTTCTTATACCTCACAGTTGTTTAACACAAGGCTAGATAAATTCTAAAGTGAGGGCAGCCACAGAGAAGCCACATTTGTGTCTTATTTACTGTTATATTCCAGGAACATAGTGGGTACTCAAGAAGTAATTGTTGAAACTTTTGCTTTAGAGTATAATGTGGTGGTAAAGTGAGGTGAGAAATTAAAGTGGGCTTTGTGTACTCTTGGAGCAAGAGGAGTGCTCAAATGATAGGTAGAATGTGCAACTGGGTCTCCAGTAAACCAATTAACAAGGGACTCCTTGCTTTCCTTTAGTATTGCTGGTCACGAGAGGAAACTTGGGGCTGCATAAAAATTTGAGCTATGGGTAAGGCTGCTGGAGGACCTGCCTGTCAAAGAGAATTCTGCATTTGTCTTCTTTGTTTCCTCTTGTCTAAGGAAGAAGAATCCTTACCTCCTCGAGAGGAAAGTAGATTTATGTAATAAGGGGAAGAGACTGCTGGAGGTGGAAGAAAGAGAGGAATAACCACAGGATTTGTGGATTAAGAGAAGTTTTTGGAGAGAGACACTCTGGAGAACACACACTTGCAAATATGCATTTCAGATGATTTCTTCAGGATTGAGTTCCCAAACTGAAATTACCTGGTCAAATGGGGTAGATGTTTTTAAGACTCTTGATGACAAAGTGCTTTTGAGAGAAGTCAAGTCAATCATTTAACCCCCTCTCTTTTCCATTCCTAAAACATAAGAAGGTGCTCATATGTTGTCAGTATTTTTTACATTTTATAACCAAGGAAGCAGCATTTTGGAGAATGTAAATACTTGCACAAATTGGTAAATACTCTATTTGTTCAATTCCAAATGACATGCTTTCTCTTACACAGCACCATGGTTCAGTGTTGAGATCCACAGAAAATGTGACAAGGTTGGCCTTTGACTTAGGCCTAGCAGCCCTGAGAATATGGATGGGGACTGAGAGAGAGAGAGAGAGAGCAGGAGCTAGAGAGAGCTGTGGATCCAGGCTTCTGGGATGCAATGAAGCCTGCAAACACTTTTCTCTCACAAGGCTCAAGAACATCCAGTCACCTCCCTGACCACACTTCTCAAATCTGCTTCCATCTGACTTTCATGTTCTCAAGGTTAACCTTGTCAGGCTTGATGATCAACAAGGTTGCAATGAGTATTCATAGAAATTGGTACAGAAGTTAATGTCCAGATCCACATGAAACGCAGGCAGAAATGAAGACAGTGACACTTACCAATCTTGACAGAAGGGACAAAAGCCTAAACTCTACAAGGAAACATTTGTAACCCTCATCAGCATGGTGCTGCATATTGTAGACAATACATGCGCTTTAAAAATCACAGGATCTAAGCATTATGGAAATGACAATGACAACTTAAGGAGAGCTGTTGTCACTGGGGAAGGATGCTTAGAAATACGCACTGCTTTTCAACACCATTAGGAAATCTTGAAGTCCTTGGTTTTAGGTAATTTCTTTTGTAAGTTTATGAGATATAGCTCTCAAATTCTTTCCATGTCTTATTAGTTACTGGATATTTATGACCAATTATTCATTAAGTGGAAAAATGAAAGGAGGGGAGGGAAGATAAATGAGTTCCCAGTTTTTATAAATATTGTTTCCTTTTTTGTTCTGAGTCCTGAAAATAATAATATGGGATACATTCACACAGTCCAGAGGATGATCTGTATTGAAGGCACAGAGAAGAATAGATGAGTACACAGTATACAAAGTGAACAAATTCCCCTTAATGAATATTCAAAGCCTGTCCACCAAAAATTTCCAGTTTTCTGGTTTCAGTAGGTTTTGGATGTTTGATTTTGTAGGTCAGACCTGGTAGGTAGGGCGGGGACTGGGTTATCTGTGCTTTTGTGCTTCACTAGTGTGGGCCTGCCTTATCAATGCATCCCTAGAGCTAATTAAGGACAAGATGAATTTTTGGGGACTCTCCAGTCACCTTTCTTAAGCTTCCACAAGAAAGGTAACTTCTAGTGCCTTTACCTGATCTTGCTTGAAAACAGTCAGGAAAATGCTATGGTACAAATGTATATGTCCACCCAAGATTTATAAGTTGAAAACCTAATCACCAATGTGATGGTATTAGTTGGGGTCTTCTGGAGATGATTTGATCATGAGGTTGAAGCCCTCATGAATGGCGTTAGTGCCTTTATAAAAGAGGCCCCAAAGACCTGTCTTGTCCCTTTCTAACATGTCAGTTTACAGCAAGAAGACAGCCCTTACCAGATACTGAATCTGCTAGTGCCTTGATTTTGGACTTCCCAGTCTTCAGAACTATGAGAAGTAAACGTTGTTTATAAGCTCTCCAGTCTATGGTATTTTGTGATAGCAATCTCCATGGACTAAGACAGAGGCTGTTACCAAAATTATAGGAAATATATTTAGAAAAGAAATTATTTTAAAATACCAGAAATTTATTCATATGGAGAAAAAACTCTTAGAGAAGTATTATGGTCTATAAAGGCTATACTTATTCATATATATGCTTTTTCATTTAATGTTGATGGCAACTCTATGAGATAGACATTATTATTATCTCTCTTTTATGGATGAGGAAATTGTAGCTTGGAGGGGTTTAGGTGACTTGTTCCTGGCTACACACCTAGTGAGCAATGAAGAGAGGAGGACTCACACATAGATATTCTGAGATGAAATTGTTTGGTCTTTTTGTTACTTCATGTTCCTTTGGTTTAAGCCACGGTGTATTATTGAAGTATTCATTGTTATATTTATCTTCCATCATTAGCATCCCTCATCCATGAAGTGGTTTTCATCTTGTAGGTCTAACATTGGGAGGTGTTTCCAGTTAAAAATTAAGAAGTCAAGAAGTCTGAAAGTACAACTCTGAGCTTTGGCCATTTGGATGTGAAAACAGCCCGGTCTCATCAACATTAAATGAGAAAAAGGTGAGCAATGTATCAAGTAGGAATGCATTTGGCTGTAAATAATAGAAAAATGGAAGAATATGGTCAGAGTGGCTTAACCAAATAAGAATATATTATTTTTTTCATAACAAGAAGTTTAAAGGTGGGCAGTCCATGGTGGGGAGTAGCTCCACATGCATCTGAGTCCCTGCTACTCAAATCCTTCCACTCCACCATCTTTAGCATGGGACTTCTGTCTTCAGGTTTGTTGTCTAGTGATTGTAAATTGGATTTTCCATCTTTAGCTCCATATCCATATTCCATACTGGTAGAATATGGGCCCAATCTGTTTGCCTTTGAGTCTTTCTTCTTGTTTGGAAAGGGATATTCTCTCTGAAGACTTCCTTGTAACAATTGGCCAGGACTAGGTCTCAGGACCACCATAACTACAAGGGAATTTAGGAAGGTGAATATTTTCAGCTAGGCCCACTTTCATACTGGAAAAAACATGGATTATGTTAGAAAGAAAAAATAAAAGAATGAATGTAAAGTGAATTTTTTGGAGGGGTTGGGAGTGAGAGTTGTGAATGAATGGTAATGATTAAAAATCACTTAAACCAAATGCTAGTTTAGATAGACTTCTAAGGAGGAAACTAGAACCTTGTGCTTGGGTGTGTTCTAATGAATGAGGAACTAGTTGGGACAGTTTAGGCAGGTAACTGCATTGAAGAGCAGGCAGAGCTAAGTGGCTGTAATGGTGGTGAGAGATAATGACAGCAAGGTGGAACTCAATTATGAAATGGCCAGAAAAGATTAGGATAGAGAGAAGATGCCAAAGTTTATGGGGTCATACTTTTTAAAAAAATTATACTTTAAGTTCTGGTGCAGAACATGCAGATTTGTTACATAGGTACACACATGCCATGGTGGTTTGCTGCACCCATCAACCCATCATCTACATTAGGTATTTCTCCTAATGCTATCCCTCCCTTAGCCCCCCACCCCCTGACAGACCCCAGTGTGTGATGTTTCCCTCCCTCTGTCCATGTGTTCTCATTGTTCAACTCCCACTTATGAGTGAGAACATGTGGTGTTTAGTTTTCTGTTCTTGTGTTAGTTTGCTGAGAATGATGGTTTTCAGCTTCATCCATGTCCCTGCAAAGGACATGAACTTATCCTTTTTTATGACTGTTTAGTATTCTACGGTGTATATAGCTCACCTTTTCTTTATGCAGTCTATCATTGATGGGCATTTGGGTTGGTTCCAAGTCTTTGCTATTGTGAATAGTGCCACTATAAACATACGTGTGCATGTGTCTTTATAGTAGAATGATTTATAATCCTTTGGGTATATACCCAGTAATGGGATTGCTGGGTCAAATGGAATTTCTGGTTCTAGATCCTTGAGGAATTGCCACACCGTTTTCCACAATGGTTGAATTGATTTACACTCTCACCAACAGTGAAAAAGCGTTATTTCTCCACATCCTCTCCAGCATCTGTTGTTTCCTGACTTTTTAATGATCGCCATTCTAACTGGCATGAGATGGTATCTCATTGTGGTTTTGATTGGCATTTCTCTAATGACCAGTGATGATGAGCTTTTTTAATATGTTTGTTGGCCACATAAATGCCTTCTTATGAGAAGTGTCTTTTCATATCCTTCACCCACTTTCTGATGGGGTTGTTTTTTTTTCTTGTAAATTTGTTGAAGTTCTTTGTAGATTCTGGATATTAGCCCTTTGTCAGATGGGTAGATTGCAAAAATTTTCTCCCATTCTGTAGGTTGCCTGTTCACTCTGATGATAGTTTCTTTTGCTGTGCAGGAGCTCTTTAGTTTAATTAGATCTCATTTGTAAATGTTGGCTTTTGTTGCAATTGCTTTTGGTGTTTTAGTCATGAAGTCTCTGCCCATGCCTATGTCCTGAATGGTATTGCCTAGGTTTTCTTCTAGGTTTTTATGGTTTTAGTTCTTACTTTTAAATCTTTAATCCATCTTGAGTTAATTTTTGTGTAAGGTGTATGGAAGGGGTCCAGTTTCAGTTTTCTGCATATGGCTAGCCAGTTTTCCCAACATTATTTATTAAATAGGGAATCCTTTTCCCATTGCTTGTTATTGTCAGGTTTGTCAAAGATCAGATGGTTGTAGATGTGTGGTATTATTTCTGAGACCTCTGTTCTAGTCCATTGGTCTATATCTCTGTTTTGGTACCAGTACCATGCTGCTTTGGTTACCATAGCCTTGTAGTATAGTTTGAAGTCAGGTAGCATGATGCCTCCAGCTTTGTTCTTTTGGCTTAGGATTGTCTTGGCTGTATGGGCTCCTTTTTGGTTCTAGTGAAATTTAAAGTAGTTTTTTCTAATTTTGTGAAGAAAGTCAATGGTAGCTTGATGGAGATAACATTGAATCTGTAAATTACTTTGGGCAGTATGGCCATTTTCACGATATTGATTCTTCCTATCCATAAGCATGGAATGTTTTTCTATTTGTTTGTGTCCACTCTTATTTCCTGGAGCAGTGGTTTGTAGGTCTCCTTGAAAAGGTCCTTCACATCCCTTGTAAGTTGTATTCCTAGGTATTTTATTCTCTTTGTAGCAATTGTGAATGGGAGTTCACTTATGATTTGGCTCTCTATTATTGTTGTACAGGAATGCTTGTGATTTTTGCACATTGAGTTTGTATCCTGAGACTTTGTTGACATTGCTTCTCAGCTTAAGGAGATTTTGGGTTGAGATGGTGGGGTTTTCTAAATATACAATCATGTTGTCTGCAAAGAGAGACAAGTTGACTTACTCTCTCTTTCTTTTGTGTGATTGCCCTGGACAGAACTTCCAATACTATGTTGAATAGGAGTCGTGAGAGAGGGCATCCTTGTCTTGTGCTGGTTTTCAAAGGGAATGCTTCTAGGTTTTGCACATTCAGTACGATATTGGCTGTGGGTTTGTCATAAATTGCTCTTATTGTTTTGAGATACGTTTCATCATTACCTAGTTTATTGAGAGTTTTTAGCATGAAGGGGTGTTGAATTTTATCGAAGGCCTTTTCTGCATCTATTGAGATAATCATGTGGTTTTTGTCATTGGTTCTGTTTATGTGATAGATTACATTTATTGATTTGGGTATATTGAACCAGCCTTGTATCCCAGGGATGAAGCCCACTTGATCGTGGTAGATAAGCTTTTTGATGTGCTGCTGGATACAGTTTACCTGTGTTTTATTGGGGATTTTCACACTGATGTTCATCAGGGATATTGGCCTAAAATTTTCTTTTTTGTTGTGTCTCTGCCAGGTTTTGGTATCAGGATGATGCTGGCCTCATAAAACGAGTTCCATCTTTTTCTATTGTTTGGAATAGTTTCAGAAGGAATGGTACTAACTCCTCTTTGTACCTCCAGCAGAATTTGGCGTGAATCCATCTGGTCCTGGGCTTTTTTTTGGTTGTTAGGCTATTACTGCCTCAATTCCAGAACTTGTTATTGGTGTATTCTGGGATTTGACTTCTTTCTGCTTTAGTCTTGGGAGTGTGTATGTTTCTAGGAATTTATCAATTTCTTCTGGATTTTCTAGTTAATTTACATAGAGGTGTTTATAATATCCTCTAATGGTAGTTTGTATTTCTGTGGCATTGGTGGTGATCTCCCCTTTATCATTTTTTATTTTGTCTATTTGATTCTTCTCTCTTTTCTTCTTTATAAGTCTGGCTGGCAGTCTATCTATTTTGTTAATCTGTTCAAAAAGCCAGCTCCTGGAGTCTTTGATTTTTTGAAGGGTTTTTTTTTTTGTGTGTGTGTCTCTATCTCTTTCAGTCCTGCTCTGATCTTAGTTATTTCTTGTCTCCTGCTAGCTTTTGAATTTGTTTGCTCTTGCTTCTCTAGTTCTTTTAATTGCGATGTTAGGGTGTCGATTTTAGATTTTTCTCACTTTCTCCTGTGGGCATTTAGTGCTATAAATTTCCCTCTAAACACTGGTTTAGCTGTGTCCCAGAGATTCTGGTACATTGTATTTTCATTCTCATTGGTTTTAAATAACTTATTTATTTCTGCCTTAATATCATTGTTTACCCAGTTGTCATTCAGGAGCAAGTTGTTCAATTTCCACGTAGTTGTGCAGTTTTGAGAGAGTTTCTTAAACCTGAGTTCTCATTTGATTGAACTGCGGTCTGAGACATTGTTAGTTAGAATTTCTGTTCTTTCGCATTTGTTGAGGAGTGTTTTACTTCCAATTATGTGGTCAATTTTAGAATAAATACTGAGAAGTATGCATAGTCTGTTGATTTGGGGTGGAGAGTTCTGTAGATGTCTATTAGGTTTGGTTGGTCCAGAGCTGAGTTCAAGTCCCGAATATCCTTGTTAATTTTCTGTCTCGTTGATCTGTCTAATATTGACATGGGGGTGTTAAAGTATCCCACTATTATTGTGTGGAAGTCTAAGCCTCTTTGTAGGTCTCTAAGAACTTGCTTTATGAATCTGGGTGTTCCTGTATTGGGTGTATATATATTTAGGATAGTTAGCCCTTCTTGTTGCATTGCTCCCCTTACCATTATGTAATGCCCTTCTTTGTCTCTTTGATCTTTGTTAGTTTAAAGTCTGTTTTATCTGAGACTAGGATGGCAACCCTGCTTTTTTTTTTTTGCTTTCCATTTGCTTGGTAGATCTTCCTCCATCCCTTTATTTTGAGCTTATGTGTGTCTCTGCATGTGAGATGGGTCTCCTGGATACAGCACTCCAATGGGTCTTGACGCTATCCAATTTGGCAGCCTATGTCTTTTAATTGGGGCATTTAGCCTGCTTACATTTAAGGTTAATATTGTTATGTGTAAATTTGATCCTGTCATTGTGATGCTAGCTGGTTATTTTGCCCATTAGTTGATGCAGTTTCTTCATAGTTTCAATGGTCTTTACAATTTAGTATGTTTTTTGCAGTGGCTGCTACCAGTTTTTCCTTTCTATGTTTACTGCTTTCTTCAGGAGCTCTTGTAAAGCAGGCCTAGTGGTGACAAAATCCTTCAGCATTTGCTTGTCTGTAAAGGAGTTTATTTCTCCTTTGCTTATGAAGCTTAGTTTGGCGGATATGAAATTCTGGTTTGAAAATTCTTTTCTTTAAGAATGTTAAATATTGGCCCCCACTTTCTTCTGGCTTGTAGGGTTTCTGCAGAGAAATTCGTTGTTAGTCTGATGGGCTTCCCTTTGTGCATAACCTGACCTTTCTTTCTGGCTGCCCTTAACATTTTTTCCTTCATTTCAACCTTGTTGAACCTGACAATTATGTGTCTTGGGGTTGCTTGTCCCAAGGAGTATCTTTGTGGTGTTCTCTGTATTTCCTGAATTTGAATGTTGGCCTGTGTTGCTAGGTTTGGGAAGTTCTCCTGGATAATATCCTAAAGAGTGTTTTCCATTTTGGTTCCACTCTCCCCATCACTTTCAGGTATACCAATCAAACGTAGGTTTGGTCTTTTCACATAGTTCCATATTTCTTGGAGGCTTTGTTCATTCCTTTTCATTCTTTTTTTCTCTAATCTTGTCTTCATGCCTAATTTCATTAAGTTGATCTTCAATCCTTGATATCCTTTCTTCCACTTGATTGATTTGGTTATCGATACCTGTGCATGCTTCATGAAGTTCTTGTGCTGTGTTTTTCAGCTCTATCAGGTCATTTATTTTCTTCTCTAGGCTGGTTATTCTGGTTAGCAATTCCTCTAACCATTTTTTAAGGTTCTTAGCTTCCTTGCATTGGTTTAGAACATGCTCCTTTAGCTCAGAGGAGTTGGTTATTACCCACCTTCTGAAGCCTACTTCTGTCAATTCATCAAACTCATTCTTTGTCCAGTTTTGTTCCCTTGCTGGTGAGGAGTTCTGATCCTTTGGAGAAGAGGCATTCTGGTTTTTGGAATTTTTAGCCTTTCTGCACTGGTTTTTCTTAATCTTCGTGGATTTATCTACCATTGGTCTTTGATGTTGGTGACCTTTGGATGGAGTTTCTGTGTGGATGTCCTTTTTGTTGATGTTGATGCTATTCCTTTCTGTTTGTTAGTTTTCCTTCTAACAGTCAGGTGCCTTTGCTGCAGGTCTGCTGGAGTTTGCTGGAGGTCCACTCCTGACCCTGTTTGCCTGGGTATCACCAGCAGAGGCTGCAGAACAGCAAAGAATGCTGCCTGTTCCTTCCTCTGGAAGCTTCATCGCAGGGGGGCACCCACCGGATGCCAACCAGAGCTCTCCTATATGAGGTGTCTGTTGACCCCTGCTGGGAGGTGTCTTCTAGTCAGGAGGCGTAGGGGTCAGTCAGGGACCCACTTGAGGAGGCAGTCTGTCTCTTAGCAGAGCTTGATTGCTCTGCTGGGAGATCTGCTTCTCTCTTCAAAGCCAGTAGGCAAGAATGTTTAAGACTGCTGAAGCTGCACCCACAGCCACACCTTCCTCCAGGGGCTCTGTCCCAGGGAGATGGGAGTTTTATCTATAAATCCCTGACTGGGGCTGCTCCCTTTCTTTCAGAGATGCCCTGCCCAGAGGGGAGGAATCTAGAGAGGCAGTCTGGCTACCGTGGCTTTGCCAAGCTGTGGTGGGCTCCACTGAGTTTGAACTTCCCAGGGGCTTTGTTTACACTGTGAGGGGAAAACTTCCTACTTAAGCCTCAGTAATGGCAGACTCCCCTCCCCCAACCAAGCTCAAGCATCCCAGGTCAACTTCAGACTGCTGTGCTGGCAGCAAGAATTTCAAGCCAGTGGATCTCAGCTTGCTGGGCTTTGTGGGGGTGAGATATGCTGAGCTAGACCACTTGGTGCCCTGGCTCCAGTCCCCTTTCCACGGGCGTGAACAATTCTGTCTCACTAACATTCCAGGTGGCTACTCGGGTATGAAAACAACTCCTGTAGCTAGCTCGGCGTCTGCCCAAATTGTCACCCAGTTTTGTGCTTGAAACCCAGGACCCTGGTGGCATAGGCTTCTGAGGGAATCTCCTCATCTGCAGGTTGTGAAGACCATGGGAAGTGCATAGTGTCTGGGGTGGAGTCCACCGTTCCTAACAGCACAGTCCCTCATGGCTTCCCTTGGCTAGGGGAGGGAGTTCCCCGACCCCTTGCCCTTCCTGAGTGAGGTGATGCCCTGTCCTGCTTCAGCTCGCCCTCTGTGGGCTGCACCCACTGTCTAGCCAGTCCCAATGAGATGAGCTGGGTACCTTAGTTGGAAATGCAGAAATCACCTGCCCTCTGTGTTGATCTCGCTGGGAGCTGCAAATGGGAGCTGTTCCTCTTTGGCCATCTTGCCAGCCACCCTGGGGTGATACTTTAAAGCGAAGTCAAATAGTCAGCTTCTGGAAGCCTGGACTCTACTTTTCCAAGAGGAGGAACTTGCTTGTCTTAAAGTGGCCTTGTTTGCAAGCTACCTGCTTACACCACAACTCAGAGTGTCTCAGGAAGCTGGAGTATTGCTCAGCAGAAAAGCCCCACATGCTGCCATTTTTTTGGTAGTACTGTTGATTCTTTCAGGAGCAACACAGTGATAGTGCTGGATTTTGAGCAAGAAGACTATAATTATCCAATGCCCCTTCTGTTAGGGAGATTATGTGACAATCCCATGGCTTGTGGAATGTGCATCTTGGGGTTTTTGTCTTAACCACTAATTGTCTTCACTTTTCCCTTTTGTTCTCTGTAACAACATTAGGCTTCTGCAGCACTGCTGGCCAGTTATTGGTGATACATCTGTGGCCACAGAATGGTGAGGCTGCCTAGAGTCTTAGTCTGTGGCTCTGTTCACTTTAGTCTCATGTTAAAGCCATTAGAACTACATAGAAGTACACTAGAGTCCACTGCTACTGGAGCTCTTGTCCTAGAGTGGAAACTGGGCCATGAGGATACAGCCCCACCGACAAGCTGGCTGGGGCCTGTCCTATGAGTAATATGTGAGAGTATCAAGCCACAGGCTGGGTTCAGAGATGATCAGCAGCACCATACTGAAGGAGAAGCCAGGAAGGAGAACTCAGGCACAGAAGCCAAGTTGAAAAGGAGAGTGCTGTGGTTAGGTAAGCCAATACAAGGGAATAAACAGAGAAGATACATTTTGTAGAGGCCAGAGTCTAGGGAGATCAGAACCCTTGGGGGTCAAGGCAAGGGATGGGCACTAGGCCCCAGAAGGCACAGTTCTGAGACAGAGTCAGGTGGCATGAGTGTCAGCTGGGGTGGCAGTGGTGGTTGGTACTGGGCCAAGTGGGGAGAGGTGCTGAGAGAAGGTTGTTGAAAATGCACACATCTGGTTCTCCCAGTCCTGAGGCTTATCTGTCTTACAATGGTGGTCTGAGACTGGCCACTGTGAAAATGTGATGCCTGGAACTGATCAGCAAAGGCTTGGCACTTGCAATTTCTCAAAAGGGATTGTTGGAACCCATTTCCATTACCAGAAACTGTTTTCTAATCTACTTGGTGCAAGATGTGGTCCAATCGCTATATGCCTGTTCTTTTCCATTGTTTAAAATGGAGACATTTCCTAGTTTGCTGCCTGGAAGAGATGTTATGAGTCCAAATGAGATTATGTAGTTCTTGGAATTCCATTGAGGAAATAGCTATGTAAATTCAATGTGTTGTTATTCATGATGTGTGGTTGAGCTGAAAACTCTAGCTACTACCCAACCATGCAAGCCCTAAAATTAGACTTCCTATACTGTGCACAGTAATTCTCTTTCTTACAATAGAAACCACAAACCAATTTTGCCTTACAGAAATGTGCTCTCATCCAAAATTTTTAATGCACATTTTAAAAACCAGCTCAGTTTTACTGTGGAGTCACATCTGAGAAAAGTGACATAGTCAGGGAAATGTCTGTCTTACATACAGGAGGAGCATACATATTTTATAAGCTTACCAGGAGCTGATTATGAAGATCACCCATCAAAATGATCTAATAACTTTCATTTTCACATCACTAGTTCAATTAAGAAATAATTTCCAATAATATGAATCCAAATATATTTTCATTTCTGGACATACATGTATCCATGCTGTGGGCTTTATTTGATTTTTTTTATTACTCTTTAATTCTTTAACAGTTGCATTTTTTTTTCTTTGCAAGTGCATAGTGCGTAATTTATGTTGTTTTGATAGTTTGTTTGTTTGATATAATTTGCAATTCTGCACCCAGAGTTGTAATATACTACAGTTTATCTAAACTACAGTTTAGATAAACGACATGGAAATACAGAGGTTATCTATGTAAAATGATTCATATTTCAAAATAGGATAAAATGAAAAAAATATATATTGCTATTAATCACACTTTTTATATTACCTTTTTCCTTGACTGAGATTTGTTGCATTTACTATTGTAACATATTTCCAAAACACATTAGTTAAATGGGGCTGAAAATCACGCATGCATGTTTTATGGAAAAAATGCGCAGATATATTTTCAATTTTAAGCTATAAACTATGGCTTTTTTTTGATGATTAAAATATTCTGGCCCATTTAAAATGAGCTACATAATAAAAGTGATGTGCAATAATAATTTTACAATGCTTAATAATATACTTTATCTGAAAGACGCTTTTAAAAGATCTTATGCATAATTCAAGCACTTTTGTTCTCTTCTGTATAGAAAATAAGTGAGTGATATGCAAGTGAAATCAGAAATTGAAAAGAATTTAAAAAAATAATTAAAAAACTGGACAGATTTCTGCCTCTGCTAAAATTAAGAAGTAGTGACATGTTAAAATGTTTTATGCTATTGGCAACAGGGGGAAGTAGGGCAGAGTGACACAATAGAAAACATTAGGCCCAAACTTTCTCTAATATAGGTTTTCTGGCTTTAAAAAAAGGGGTACAAAGGGTCACTGAAGTTTGTTGAATATGCTTCTTATTGTCAATTCATGTCGCCGAAGAGAGTTTGCCCTTGCTCACACAAGAGAGGAGCTTTTAGATCTTCAACCAGATACCTGCCAGGATTATCTTTAACATGCAAACTAGCCCAGGGAGTTTGCCTGCCTCCCAGTCACCATCAAAGCACAAGCACCCAAAGAAAGAGTGCACACGTCCTCCTAGTGCTGCCTCAGAGCTATCCCTAAAGAAGACGCAGGAAAGCCAGGTTAGGGAATTGTAATGTGTTTATTAATGAAGGCTGGGCTTTTGTTCACTTAGAATCGTCCAAAAGATTAAAATAATTTTGAAAGGGGCTTACGGTATAAAAAGAGGTGTGGAAAATCAGCCCCAGTTAGAAACAATTAATTACTAATTCACAGTGGAAACCATGCTCGACATTTTTTTTTTTTTTTTTTTAATCTGAAGACATGGTAAACTATGGGTAGATTTTTAAAAATTATATATGAACCGATGACTAGATTGTAAAATGTAAAAAAGTGCCAGAATACCCAGTTGCTTTGGTACAGAATTCCGTATGTTGTTTGTAGGTTTTATCTACCTAACACCACACTTTTGTTTGGGTGAATTTTTGTTTGTACTTGGTAAAGGTTTTGGTTGTATTGTCTGGCTCATTTGAGTTCGGCAGCCTGATCTTTTGTTCTAACTTAATCTCCCATGAACAAATTTCTAAAAGGATGGTCTTACTATTTAAAAATTTGGTGCTTCTCAGAGGTCATTTAGAAGTTAGTGTAATTAAAAAGGCGTAAATAAAACAGGAACCTGTTGACCTGACCTAGATACAATCTTACCAGAAGGCAGAGTTGTCATGTGGTTTGTTTTAGTTTTTGTGGGTTTTTTTTTTTTTTTTTTTTTTTGGTGGGAGGTATTTACTTGATTATAGCCTTAGAAAATTCAGACAGTAAATAATGTCCTGGAACTTTGTTTGTAAGAAAAGTTGGTTATTCTGGCTTCTATGCTCTCACTCTATTCTATAATCTTTCATGATAATCATGTCCTAATAGGTCAAGGTAAAGCTTTGCTGCTCTGGTAATGACTGGGAAAGGCATAGAGAAAAAGAGTGCATAGATAGGCTTCCATTTCCCTCTATGCTTTCTTGCCTTCTGGATTTGGCCTTCTCCTTGATGTCCAACATCTTTATGTTGAAGGGCCTACAGAGTAAACCGTGGGACTCAATAAACATTTGTTACTTGATTGATTTTAGAGAAAATTTGAATATAGCCTAAATAGACACAAGACTTTGTTTTGTTGGGGCAATATTTACAGAATGTCCCACTTAGTGTAAAGAGTAAAATGTATTTTAATGTGGGTTGTCTTTGGTTTATCCTTCTATAAATTAAAACTAGGCATTTCTGTTGAGAACCACTTTGTTCCCTCTACTCTTTGCATATGACATTCACTTGTGAAACAACAAGACTAAAAAATCCTACAAACCTGCACGTTATGCACATGTACCCTAGAACTTAAAGTATAATAATAATAATAAAAAATAATAAAAAAATTAAAACAAAAAATAAACACGTACTTGCCCCAAGGACACAATTGCTTTAATACGACTGGGTATGTTAAGCTGTGAATTGTCAGTGCCATAGTAAAAATGGACTTGTGTTTGTAGGTTGTGTCCTGGAGATTGTTGTGAATGATATGGATTTTAGGAAATAATAAACTTGTAATATGTTAAAAAAAAAATCCTTAGCCAAGTTTAAATCAACTCTGAAAAATCACTTGTTTAATACTGTCTTTTTTTTTTTTTTTTTTGCCATCTGCTGTCATTTATTCTGGTTTTATTTTTTTACCCAGAGCAACTCCTTAGAAGAGCATTACATGGGTAGAAATAATTGTTGGTTGATTGATTATGATTGGAGAGTATGTGTTCTGAAGTTTTAGGTTAAATAGAGCCAACACGACAGGTCTACATGGAATATATGTGTGATTGATTTGATAGAGAAAAAACCCAATTCACTACAGAGAGGGCCGGGTGAGATGCCTTGACGGCCTTAGACAACAATTTTGATTTCTAATCTACACAGATTACTTTGGAACTGACTATAAACTAGTTAAATGATTGGCTGGTGACAAAAAAAAGATGAAGAAAGTAATGAATGCGTACTAGATGGCACAAAAGATTTAGAGGGATTTGTATTAGCTTTGTAACCAGACTGACACATGGGAAATAAAATTTATTGTTACTAAACATTGAACATTACTCTTGAGCACTAAAATAATGAACACAGTAAAAATAAATAACATTGAACTAACTAGAGCAGTAAGACTTTCAAAAGAACCCTCCAGAGAGAGGAAGGAAGGGTTTTTCTTTCACATTGTGTAGATAATATAAAGCCACACATCACCTATGCAATAGCATTAGGCTAATTATTCCCAGATAGCTGGTCAGAGTGTTTAGTTATGCCCAATTTATTGACTCTTTCCTCTTAAATTCCTAAGGAAGCATCAATATTTCTTAAAATATACATGTCAAGATTTCAAATTCCCAAGCTTTTAAAAACATAGCAAAAAATCATAATACAGTTTGGATTAGAAAACGATTAGAAAGGTTTCAACTTAGTATCTGTGTTGAGTGTTGAATAAACCCATTAGACCTTGAGATATTGCCTTGGAAAACCTAAATGACAACAAAAAGTATTCGTTTAGGGAGTAGCCTTCCCGAAAAGAGTTAGAAACTCTTATCACTAGAGACATTCAAAATGGCCATAAAATGTGTCAAGGAAATTATTTTCTCTCTGATGTTATTCTGAGTATACATAATGAAGAAAATTATTTTTATTTTGTCAGTGTGTTTTTTACTCTCAGTTCACCATTAAGTGCATTACAAATCAGTTTTGAATTTCACAGTAAACATAGTCATGTTTTTCAGGGTTTCCTCAATAGGTCCAGATAGTCATAGATTAATTGCTTAGGACAGTATCAGGTTTGTCACTTACCCAGGTACTGAGTTTCAAACTGTACCTCTCTTTAGGAATAAGATTAGTTTTTGTTGTTGTTGTTGTTGTCGTTTTATCTCCCTACTAACTGCATTTGTCCCTCTTCATCAAAGTACACTCTGAATAGCCATGCTTTTGCATCTTACTGATGCACAGAGGTTGATCAGTTGGATTGAAAGACAGAGCTCAAAAGGTGTTGTAATGCTTTGTTGGTAGCACCAGATCAAGGTGGTATGCTGTGGAGGGGATTCTAGCTTTAGCTCTGCCACTAAAAAGCAGCTGGACTTTAGGTCATTTGATTGGCATCCCTAGGTCTTGGTTTCTTCATTTACAAATGAAAGAAAAGTCTTTGCCCCTGTTCCAGGATGCTCTCAAAACTGTTTTTTATCCTTCTGACCACCAGGTTTTATTCCATCCAAGGGAGAACAATATAAATGAACAGTGCTGCTTCTGGAGGTCTCATCTAATGAGGGGCTGAAAAACTCTTTCTTAAGGGACCAGAGAGTAAATATTTCAATTTTGTGAGGCAAAATTGAGTGAATTATGTAAGTATTTATGTAACATTTAAAAATGTAACCATTAGGAAATGTAAAACCCATTCTTGTGAGTGATATAAAAACAAGTGGTGGGTTGAATTTGGCCCTGCTGTGGTTGTCCACCCCTGCTCTAGAGGAATAATATACACAGATAATCACACCCCAATGCACAAGACAGAGGTAAGTAAGAGGCAAAAAAATTCATCTGAACAATTTCCTTCCTTGACCAGACACTTTAGTTAAGACAACCTTTCTAGGTCGTGCAAGAGCCCTTTGCCTCACTGGGGGCCATGGAGAGCCCTCCTGCCTGATCTTTTTATCTCTCCTCTCATCTTTCTTTCTCTTTGTTTTTCTTGACCTCAATCTACCATTCCCATTTGCTTCAAGAGCTTTTTTACTGGAACAAGATGAGGAGGCCTGGGGGAAGGGAGGAAGGGAAGGAGGAGGCCAGCAAGAATTTTAATTTCCCATGCGCCAACATAATTACAGAGCAGATACAATTGCCTCCAAATCTTTTGTGCTGCTTTATATGCATTCATTATTTTCCTCATCTTTTTGTCACCAGTCAGCCATTTAACTAGTTTACAGTCAGTTCCAGGGAAATGTATGTAGATTAGAAATCATCGACCTTAACTGAAGCCCTGAAGACATCTTATCTGTTAGCATGTCGATAGATATTGTGTTTTAATAAATTCAGTTTCTCTATCAGAAACTTCGTGTCAGCTGCAAGCACCTCTTATCACAGAGGCATCTGAACTGCCCTAAGTGTGAAATATGGACAATCAGAAAGCCTCAACTCAGATTATTCTGGAGGTTTACTCCAGAGAGAGTCCATCATTTTGGAAATTCATTTAAATAGGTAGAAGGAAAATATCAAGAGCCTAAAAAATGCATGTAATGCCATTGCATTTTCCTTTTCTATGATTAATTTAAGTTCCCCTGGGAAATGTTACCCTTTGAAGTTGTAGATGAATTAGAATTTTTCTCTCAGAATTATTAACACATACCATTTCTATAAGTAGTGTGTTTCCTTTAACAATCTTTGATTTTTCTCACATTTAAATGCAGTTAATATTGAATAAATGGCCTGTTGTCTTTCTTAGTATGAATTTCCTTTTGGAAATGTGTAAGGATACATACATGTTCTAAGATAAGATTTTATCTAAAACATTCTGACCAGTATTGACTGTGTATCAAAAATTATGTGTTTCTTGATTTGAAGTCCAGTAAAGACAAAATGAAAAGTGGTGGGATAAGGCTGGTAAATTGCAGCTTAAGCCCAAACAATGACTATTATGGAATATAAACATGTATGAGCTTGTCTCTCAAACTGGTGGGACGCTGCTGCAATGAAGCCTTTTTTGATCACTATAGGTACTGGATGAGCACTCATTCAGAGAGGAGACAGGCTTGAAAAGCTTCATCCATTATCAAAACCATAGTCACAGCCAGTGTATGTGTGGGTGACACAGGGGACAGATGCCCACCACTTAGCCTTATACCTGGCCAGTGCCCCATGGACTCAAATCTGGGCTGTAGAAGAGAGAAGACCTTGACCAGATTTTCTGTGTATGGAAGGTGATATGGCAGAATTGGAATCTGTGGCAGACACTGTCAGTTGCCCTTCTAACCCCAATAGCCATTTCCCTTCCTTTTTGTAAACACAATCTTGTTTTCTTTGAGGGGGAGTGGGTAGCCTTATGCCCCACTATGAGGGCTAAAATCATGATTGGTTTAAGTCATTAATGGCAATTTCATTACTTTGACAGTCTCTCTTTCCCAGAGGTCCCAGAGCTATGATGACCATGTGACCTAGTTCTATTCAATGCTGTGCAAGGAGAAGGCTGCAGTTGGGTTTCTGGGAGAAACTCTCCTACCATTTTGCTCACCTGATATTGTGTGAAGATGGGCAGCTTGTACCTGTGGCAATCATCTTGTGATCAAGAGGTGGCATGTCCAAGAATGAAAAGCTCACAGTTGAGAATGGCATGGTCGAGGCAGAAAGAAATTAGATGATGGATGGTGCTGTGGAGCTGCTGCACCACACTTGGAGCTCCACATCTTCAGAATTCTTGTATCATGAGATCAGTAAATGCTTTTATTGTGTAAGCCACTGTGAGCTGGGTTTTCTCTTTCTTTCAGCTGCTTGAAATCAAATGAGTGTAACATCAAAATGAATTAATTCATTTGTTTAATTCACCACGAAGCTTGGAGGACTTTCAGTAATTCGAGGGCCCCAGCTGAAGAGGTAGCAGAGTTCAGGAAGGGTGAGTGTGTTAGGCCACAGCATCAGTACCCAGAATAAGCAGTGGAAATGCCAGTGGAGGCAGCGGTGCCCAGAGGCTATGGCAACAATATCTGGTAATCCTAGCAGAAGAGGCAGATGTGCCAGACTGAAGTAATGTGAGCGGGGATGCCCAGCAGATGTAGTGGTCCCTGGTTGACACTGGGGTGCCTCATGTTGCAGAAATAGAAATAAAGAAGTTATGGCACAGAGTAGCTTTCTGAATAGCTGATTTTACTTGTTTACAGGCATATTTGAGGCATCATTTTGCATATTAAAGAGGATAATCTGATGCCTCATTTATGCTAAGAATGTTTAAAGGCTCAAATACAACAGGAGTTTGTGTTCTGCTCACCTAACAGTGTGGTGGCCAGTGGATGGTTCTCTCTTTTTCTGGTGATTCAGGGGCTTTGGAGACTTCCATTTGGAGATTCTGAAGTTCCTTGGGACCTGGTTGTTATGGCATTCAGCTGGTAGAAGAATAAAGAGCATGGGGGAGATATGCCTGCTCCTTAAAAAACCTGTCTAGAAGTGGCACAAATTACCCCCTTCTACTTCACAGTGGAAAGGAGTTATATGTCTCTACCTAACTGCAAATGGAGTGGGCAATGGGTTTCCCTGGCTTGGCAGCTGCTCCAGGTTATATCTGGAAATAGGAGAATGAAACATGATCAGCAATCTCTGCCAGCCAGGTACTCCTGGAAATATGATACTTGTTTTGAGGTGGGATTGGGGTGGGGCAGATACTTTGCAGAACCCTACAGTTCTGAGCTAGCTGTTGGGGTAAGCCAGTGACACAGAGGTAACAAGGCCAGTGATTCACCCATGGATCTTCTAAGTGTTGCCAATTAGAGTAGCTTAGGCAGAAGGGGCATTTTCCCCCCGACTCCTTGGAATTATTTGCTTGACTATATCAAATTACTGAATAATTGAAAAACCCTCTCTTTTGTCTAACTACAGTCATGTGTTGCTTAATGACAGGGATACATTCTGAGAAAAATGTCAATAAGTGATTTTGTCATTGTGTGAATATCACAGAGTGTGCTTACAGAAACCTAGATGGTGTATGTAGCTTTCCACACAACCATGCTATGACCTATTGTTCCTAGGCTACAAACCTGTACAGCATATTACTGTACTCAATACTGTAGGCAATTATAACATGATGTATTTGTGTATCTAAACATATTTAAACATAGAAACGGTACAGTGAAAGCATGGTATGATCTTAGGGGACCACCGTCATATATGCAGTCTATCACTGACCAAAACGTTGTTATGCAGAGCATGACTATATTTAGATCTGGTATGGCCATAGTATTGAATTTCATTTATGATTTAACATAAACCAAATACCGACAGTCTGAACTCTAATATATATACCTGCCAGTCCTTTTATTATTGGAAAGAAAGCACTTAAAAGCATGTGGTAGTTTTTTCTTTTTAAAAGTATTTCTGATGACTGCATGGCCTATGACTACTAAGAAATGGAATTTCAAAATGAACATCAGACTTATTTTTCGAGTGCCTTGTCATAAATGCATTGCTAGCCATGTAATAAAGTAATTTTCCCTTGTGAGATAAATATAGCGCTAAAGAAGAATGAGCCTTGTCTGATAAAATAGCTTTTATTAATCTTCTAATGTTTTTATTTTGTTCTAGAATTATGATTAGTTTCAAGAGAGTAGCAAACAGGTTATGATCAGAGTTGAGTATTATTGCTATCCAGATATATTTGGTTAATGCCTGCTGTTTATTTCAAAACCAAAATGTTCCATTAAGAAAAATCAATGATAATGGTTGGACTTTATTATCAAGAAATTATACCTGTTATGTAAACCTTGCTAATTATAAGCGCTTGGATTCATTTGGGTGATATAACAGATGAAAAAGGCCATTTATTAGGAGAAGTACTTGGCGTTTGTACCAGCATAATAAAACTAAAATAATAAAACACAACCCAAGGAAAGAAAAAAATGTTAATGAGGAATGGAATTTGCCCAGGAATGAATTACACCAGAAGACAGCATGGAGTGTGGGATTAACACTGAGTGCTTCATCCTGGATATCAATTTCCTGTGACACCTCAAACAGCCTGTCCTTGTCTTCTCCTCCTTCCACTTTACTTCTTACTTTTTCTGTCTGAGCTCATGCATGTACATGCTTCAGCTTCTGTTAACTCCTGTCTTTGTAAGTTCAGCGCTGACCTCTTGCCCATGGTTCAGTCTGCCCTCTGGCCATCTCTGCCCGGATGTCTCCTAGGAACCTGAACTCTTCGTGTTCAAATAGAGTTCATCTCTCATCCTCTCCTTGAATATCACAGTGACAGCCCTCACTCCTCCCTCCCTCACACCCATATCCAATCAGCCACATCTTTTTGTTTCCAGTTAGAAATTTCTCTCTCAAATCTAGATTCTACATTTGCTCCCACTCCTACCACCTTAGTCTGGGCCATCATCACCTTTTGTTTTAATGACTGTAACCTATACATCTAACCAGCAGGCTCATAAGATGTAGTCACTAAAGCAATTTTGTTTTTGTCTTCTATAGTCGTTTATTTTAAAATTGTTCTCTCAACTTTTTCAAATATTTCAAATCAGCAGAAAAGTTGAAATAACAAAACAATAAACACATATATAAACTTGACCTTCTACATTCATCAGTTGCTAACACTTTGCGAGCTTTCTTTCTCTGTGTGAATTTCTCACTTTCTCTTGCTTTCCACCACCAGCATCAACCAACAGACATGTGAACACGCCAGATGATTCCACTCCTCAACTGTTGAGTAACCCTCAGTCTTTGAGGCTTCCTCCTTGAATACACAGCTCTCAGAGGGCAAAGCCAAGCCCTCCCTCTGTGCTCTGTTCAAATTTTTGACCCACAGAATCTGTAAGCATAATAAAATGGCTGTTCTATACCATTGAGTTTTAGGGTGTTTGCTATGCAGCAGTAGCAACTGGAACAGCATATAACACTTTTTTCTGGTTTGATAACAACTCCGTGATTTTTGATCATCTAAAAATGTTTTATAAATGAATCAATTTGAAGACATTTTCTTTATCCTATATCATCAAGGTTGTAATCTGAGAAATATCTCTGTGAAGTCCTTTAATTCAAGCATGCCTGGGTAGTCAGAAGAGCCTGCCTGTCAGGTAATTTCCCTAACAGTCTTTGCATGGAAGACCAACAAACCTTTTGAGAAAGAACTTAACCTGAGCAAAGAGACTCTCTGCTCAAGAAGTTGGTGCCAGGATAATGGTCTAATGTTCCAGGGCTGGTCAACTTTGAGAATAGTTCAGTACCATCACTTGACTTGCCTTCCAGCCCAGCCACCATAGACCTATCCCTGAATCCCACAGAGAGAGGAATTGCAATGCAAGAAAGGAAAAGGAAAGAGTACTTCAGTTGCTCTTCCTTGGGGCCTTGGGAATATAAGTCAACAGGTTCAGCAGCACTGGTATCAACTGCCTTGGCCACATAAGGAGGCAACTCACCTAGGATGTTGGGCATTGGGTGCCCCATTGTTGATTTTGGTGGACTTAGCAGAAAGCCAGAGGAGAAGGGCAAATAGCGCTTGGTATGTGGAAGCTGGGAGGACCATATTCATCCATTTATTAATTCACTCTGTGGTGGGCACTATTAACTGTCCATGACTTATGTTTTTCTTTTCTGTAATAACAAAATTGTAGTTGGCATGTGGCTGCCAAGCTATCCTATGTTTTTCAGCTTCCCTTGTAGTTAGGTGTTGTCATGTGGAATGTGATAAGTGATTTGTGCTTCTTGCAATGCTGGGACTTTATACACCCGATATGCATCTTCATGCTCTCTTTCTCCTCTCTGCTGACTGGAATTTATCAACTCAACCTTTGGGTCTCTGAATGACTCATACCATGGGTCTCTGAATGACTATGTGGAGCAAAGCCACCCACTGACATGGAATTGCTCACCACTAATTTTTAGGTAAATAACAAGCTATCTTTTTTCAATCTTTGAATTATTGTTGAGTTTCTTTGTTTTATCATTTTACCCTTAACCTAAATATGCTTATCTATCCAACAAATATTTACTGAACTATATATTAGGTTCTGTGAAAGATGATGAGGATACAATGGCAAGCTTAAAGTTCACCAGGGGAAGCAGACAAAATATAATTACAATTGTGATCCATGTTAAATCCTCTAGAGGAGAGGTGCACGGTGAAATGAGTGTATATAGTCAGGAGAATTGATGCAGTCATGGGCATTAACAAAGTCCTCTGTGAAAAAAATAATTGATTGAAGTCTTCAGGAAGAGTGAGATTAATTTGTGGGTGGGAGGCA
Source organism: Chlorocebus sabaeus (assembly GCF_047675955.1). Classification (NCBI taxonomy): domain Eukaryota; kingdom Metazoa; phylum Chordata; class Mammalia; order Primates; family Cercopithecidae; genus Chlorocebus; species Chlorocebus sabaeus. Next base: position 55,640,828 of record NC_132914.1, read on the forward strand.
ATAAGCAGAGATCCTTCTAGGCAGAAGGGATAGCATGTCCAAAGGCCTTGGGGTAGCAGTTTGCATGGTCAGGCTGGTCTAGAACTCCTGATCTCGTGATCCGCCTGCCTTGGCCTCCCAAAGTGCTGGGATTACAAGCGTGAGCCACCACGCTGGGCCAGATCACATAGTCTTTTATGTCTAGTTCAGTCTGCCGTCTTCTGCATTGGCAAGGGCCTACTGAACGCTTTCTATAGTGAGTGTAGGTCACCCTCTGGCTTGTTCCACACACAGATATGAGTGGGGTGCGTGCAATCCTTATAGCGAGAAGAATCCAGGAATACTATATTCCATTAATAACAAAGATTTGTGTAAAAATGGCAATTTGATCCTGACATAAAATATTTGCCAGTTGTTTCTGGTTCCCCTTTCCTGCTCTTTGTAGCTGTCCAGATCTTCTGACTGCATCATGGTGTGGATCTGTTTACTCTAGCAACTCCTCTGGCTTCTGAGGAGGCATTTCTTTCTTTTTTTTTTTTAAGAGTATTAAATCAAATGATTTTATTATGAAAGATAAGCCATTTATTGATCATTCACTTTTCTAAAAAAACACAAATGTGAGGATAAAATAAACATACCTAAGACTCACTGGCCCCTCCAGGACAGGAAGCAGCCCTGGACAGAGAGCCTGCAAACGAGTTTCCTTATGTCTAATGTCTGAACTTCTCACACATTCTAGGATTTCATGTCTCATTACCTACTACAAAGGAAAGGAAACTGGCTAGAAGATTCATGTACAAGAAGGTCACAACTTTGAAGCTATCTGATGCTAATGACTTATACAATCTGGTTTGCAAACTCTGAGAGACAGTATCAAATAAACACCGTCAAAGACTACTCCCAGCTAAACTTTCTGTCATTGTTCTTTGAAATTGTCTTTGGGACTGGCTATGTTCTCACTGTAGCTTCCGTTTATTCCACAGCACAAACCCTCAAGTCCACGCACAGTCTCCATGTTCAAGTATAAAAGTCTGTTTCAGGACAACCCTGGATTGCTGTAGTGTTTCTCTGTGTAGTGTCTACTTGGTGTCATGCCCTTGGGCAGGCTGGCCAAATGGCAGCACAATGCAGGGGGCGACACGGTCAACTTTCCCACTGCCGAACTTGCTCCCCTTTCAATCTGGTCACTGCCCATGGTCAAGGTTGAATCTTGAGATCAGTGACGACCTTGGCCTATCTTCGGTCTGAAGTTGCACTCTTACATAACCGAATCCACTTCTTCACCAGAAATTAGCTTTCAAAAGGTGTCAGGCATATTCTTAGGAAGTGTCCTGAGATGGAGCTGGAGGGTCCTGGCCTTCGGGCTCTGGTGGGGGTGCTGGCACAGCTGCTTTTTTCTGGGCCGCCAGGAACTCATGAACTGCTCGTTCTATTTGTGGCCTGATGATGTGGTTAAGTTTTGGATCCACCACCTGAGAAATAATCCTGTCTACTCCAGCTTCCAACATCCCTGACTGAACCACACTCTGCCTCAGACCATTTCGCAATTGGTTTTTCTTCATTGTAGGATTCCATTCCTGCTTGTCCAGATGTGTTGACACAAAATTATCCACTTTCTGCCTCAGGTTTTGGTAAGCTGGCTTGGTGTCCACGTCGGCCAGGCAGTCCCGGCGGAAGCTGTCAAAAAGGCCCGGCTCTTGAGCCGCTCCACGATGAGAGCGATGAGCTGCGGGTCACCGGGAGGCAGCGAGGCCGGGTTGACTGGGCCACCACCCCGCTGTCCCCAGTAGCACCAGTCGCTGGCCCGGCAGAGCCCTGGCCGGCTCCGCCACCGCCCACTGCACCCATTCCCCCGCCGCCGCCGCGGTCCGCCATGGCTCTGCCCCGGCCCGCAAGGGAGACCGACCATAGCTTCTTCTCCAGGACCGAAGGCCTTGAACGTGTAGAGGTGGCGAACGGGGTGGTGAAGGAGGAGGGCCCCAAGGAGGCAGCGGCGGAGGTGACGGTGGCGGTGAAAGCGGTGGTGATGGCTGCGGGGGCAGTGGTGGGGGCGGCGGCGGCGAAGGCCAGCTCTGAGACAGCAGACGTTGTGGTAGACGCGCTGAGGAGGCATTTCTATTTTAAAAAGAGGGGTTTGCTGAGGGCAGCTATCCAGCAAGAGAGTGACTGGAAATAATTGCTAGCGGTCTCCTGGTGGCAAGTGAAAGAAACTGAACTAGAGAACACGGAAAAGAGGATTTACTGGTTAATGGAACTGGAAGGGAGGGGCGGTGTCAACATTAGGGACAACTGGAACCAGGGACTTGAACATTATGAGGAATTCTGTTCCTGCTGGTCTTGGCTTCTCTGAGCATCAGCTTATCTGCTCATAGTGGCTTCTAAGGTGGCTGGAGCCATAGTTGCTCCAGCCTCCCACGTTTACATGTTCCAACACTGGAGAGGAAAGGTCCTCTCTCCTAAGCTCAAGTTTGAAAAGACCAGAGGAGAATCCTGATTGGTTGGATGGGGGTCACATGTTTATTCCTGGGCCAATCACAGTGACCAAAGCATGAGACTTTATGATTGGCTCAATTGGATCAAGTACCCACCTCTTGACACATATTGGAAACGTTCACCAGAACTACCTGGTTTGAAAAGGCATCTGCCTAAGGATGCTGTTCTAGGCACTGTTTTAATACATTTTTCCTTGAAGTTTTCCTTCCCTCTATTTCCTTGTATTTATGTATTTGTAAAATGACATCAAAGACAGAGCCTCTCTTAGGTCCTAATTTCTCTACCAAGTGGTAGCATCTGAATATCCTTAACAAAGGGGAGTGGCCAGTGTCTCTTTTAACAAGGAGGGTGTGGTTAGGGCAGGCGCCTCAGGAGCCCAGGGCAGGGCTCAGGCCGGGTAGCCCTGAGAAACAGGGCCCATTTAGTATGTGTGAAATGCAGAGCACACACTAAATGGGCTGCAGTGGAAATCCCGCATCTGAGATACTGGAGGGGTTTCTGTATTCCTGGATGCTGGTAGATAAGAACCAGAAATTTCTGTGTGCTGAAAACTAGAGCACAGAAAGATTGGTGCTTGTTATATGAGGTGAGAGAGGGAAAGAGAGAGAAACTGTGCCGATCTTGTTTCTGACCCTGTGCTCACCACCTTCCTCTCTTTTTTGGCATGTCTCTCAACTCAGAAGTTTGCTTGGGGGCTTCCCGAGCCAGTTCTTTGCTCCTCAAGGCAGGAAACAATGCTTGCCAATCTTTTGGACTCATTTTTAATCGGCTTGGAAATTTAATCAGAATAGTGCCAGGTACCTGCAATTGTAAAAAAAAAAAAAAAAAAAAAAAAAAAAATCTATTAATTAGCTACCCACAGGCTTGCCTTCTCAAGTTAAATTTAAATCCTGAGGAGAAAATGACATACAGCTCTGTTCTATACCTCCAGGTATGGAAACCACCACCTGGGATTAAAGCATCAGTGAAGATTCTGCTTTGGAGGGATTCAGATTTTAGAGAAGAAAGGAGGTCATGAGAGATCATTACTTTATCACTGAACTGGTAAGAATTATAAAGAGGTTGCTTTTTGCTTTTCTTGTGTATATGCACTACATTTTTTTTTTTTTTTTGGTGTGACAACAGTGTTTATAAAGGACCATTCACTCTGCTAATGACAGTTGACATTTCTAGTCACCTGAGAAACAAGGATGCTTAAATTCAAGAGATGTGCATCAGGATGGTACCAATGGGTACAGAGTGTAGACTCTTTGGGGAATTGAACACTCAGAATGGACACAGGCTTAATTTAGCTCAAAGCACACTTAACATATACAGTAGGGCAGTTTGTCTGCAATGCCTAACTATTCTTTATGCCCATGACCTTGGTTCATTTATCTCCCCAGAATTCGATCAGGAGTAGCCTCTTGCCACAGCGGTGGCAAGTCTGCTGCCAAGTGGCTAGCCTATTACTGGGAGCTTTGATAAAATAAAGATCTTGATTCAATAGCGCAGGCAGGGGTGGAATCTGAGACTCCGCATTTCTAATTAGTTTCTGGGTGATGCCAAGGCTGCTGGTCCCAGGGTCACACTTTGAGTAGCAAGGGACCAAGTCACAAAGACAGGGGGAGTTAAGAACCCAGACACCTTAATTGTGTAGCTGATGTGAATGTCTGGGAGCTTCTGGTGCAGAGAATCCCAGACAAGCCCTAATTTGTCCTCCGAGTCCTGTTTGTCCCATTTTAATTTTCCTCCTGCACTTCCATGGATTCCACAAGAGATGTGTCCTTGAACAGAGCCCCTTTTCTGAGCTAATTTAAGGGGATTCTATCCTTTTCTTGCAACCAGATGAACCCTTGCTAGTTCAAGAAACAATTACATCAGTATTTAGAGAAGAGTCCACAGGTTAGGCGTGTATGAGGTACAAATAACCAGACTCTGCCTTCCCCTGCCTATGGCCTGTAACTTTCTCTTTCTTCCTTACCTCTCCATCAGCTGAACACTTCGTCTGTGCCTTCAGGGCAAGACCTTCTTTTGACCCCGTTAGCTTGCTCATTTCTCTAATCGACTTGTCTAGTTAAGAGATATAGTTTCAAAATGGAAACACCTCCAATACTACAAAGTGAAGAAAGCAGAGCATTTAGCTGTTTCATATAAAAACAATCTGAAAATACAGTAAATGAATCCATGGCTAAAAGGCTAAACAGTAAATTTATTTGCAAAGTGAATCACGCATCAGTCATGCTTTTACTGTAGCCCAGAATAATTTCTAGTTATAGCAACACTAAATAGAAAATAGCTTGTATTCCGTTATTTAAAATATTCACAAAGTGGGGGGAGAAGACTAGAAAGAACTGAGTGTATAAATGTGACTGTTCTGGGGCTGTTTTAATGCTTGGCCTTGCATGGCATCCACGCCCAGTTTGGTTCAAGCGATGAAAATGAAATGGACAAATATATTTGGTGACATAAATAACAGTAAAGTTAATAGGTTTTACTCAGCACTTGGCATGTGAATGCAAAAGGAACCGAAATCCTCTGAGGTCACTCAAGATATACTGAGCACCCGCTTTTACTCAGGGAACCGTACTAAGTGTGGTGGGAGTTCAAAAGTGAGCAAAATGCTTCTTCTTTCCCTTTGGCTTTTACAGTCTAGGAAGAAAATGACAAGCAATGTTTTGTTCTCCTCCCTCCATTTTCTATTAGCTGACAACTACATGGATCCTCTTTTCCTTAATCTGATGGACTGTCTCTCTAGTGGTGAAATTTTAGTGTCAGCACCAGGCCAAGGAGTGAGGTATTTTGAACATTTTCAGTGTTCCTCGGATCCCATGATGCAGGTGACAGTCCCCTCTTAAGGCCAGCCCCTTAAGGGTCCATGTTTTGTCCATGTTTTCAGTTTACCCCACCTTTCCTAATCAGAGCCACCCTTTGCTCAGAAAATCACAGACACTTCTGGCAAAACAACGCTTTCCCTACTCTTTCAACCCCCACAACGTCCCTGAGAAATTTCTGCCTTGGCCTCTGCAAAGGGTCCACCTGACAAAGCGATATTAGGAGGCACATTGCAAAAAGAACACAGCCTGTGAACTGGGGGAGCCCTGCTACTCACCAGCCACTCTCCCAGCACAGCTTCCTCAAAACTTTTTTTTTAATGAAAAGATGGTGTGTCATGGTGAATAAGAGCATCAGTGTGCCAGGGCCAGGCGTGCTATAAACTGTATCCCAACCCTAAATTCATATGTTGGAGCCCTAACCCTTCATGTGGGCTATACTGGAGATAGGGCCTTAAAGGAGGTAATGAAGGTTAAATGGGGTCATAAGGCTGGAGCCTGCCCCAGGAGAATGGGTGCTCTCAGGAGAAAAGGAAGAGATACCAGAGCTCTCTCTCACGATGTAAGGGCACCGCGGGAAGGCAGACATCTGCAAGCCAGAAACAGAGACCTCACCAGAACCCAGTCAGGCTGGCAGGCTGATCTTGGGCTTTTAGCCTCCAGAACTGTGAGAAAATAAATGTCTGTTGTTTAAGCCAGCAGTCCCCAACTTTTTTTGACACCAGGGACCAGTTTTGTGGAAGACAGCATTTCCACGGACTCGGGGAGGGGGTGAGATGGTTTTGGGATGATTCATGCACACTATATTTATTGGGTACTTTATTTCTATTATTATTACATTGTAATACATAATGAAATACTTACACAGCTCACCATAATGTAGAATCAGTGGGAGCCCTGAGCTTGTTTTCTTGCAACTAGATGGTCCCATCTGGGGGTGATGAGAGACAGTGACAGATCATCAGGCATTAGATTCTCATAAGAAATGCACAACCTAGATCCCTTTCATGCACAATTTACCATAGGGTTTGCACTCCTATGAGAATCTAATGCTGCTGCTGGTCTGACAGGTGGCGGAGCTCAGCTGGTAATTCAAGCAGTGGGGAGTGGCTGCAAATACAGATGAAGCTTAGCTTACTTGCCTGCAGCTCACCTCCTGCTGTGTGGCCCTGTTCCTAACAGGCCATGCAGGGACTGGTACCGGTGTGTGGCCCTGGGGATTGGGGGACCCCTGGTTTAAGCCACCAGTCTGTGGTACTTTGTTAGGGCAGCATAAAATGACTAATTAATATGAGGGAGACTCAGGGATGGGGAGGCAAGCTGAGGTGGGCAGAAGGAGAGAGCGAGGCAGCTGTGCATGCTGCAGACTGGGAACCGAGATGGCTCTCAGTAGAGGTCAGCTTCATCCATTTCTTCAAACAGTTTAAAAATCCATGTCTGAGAACCGTTTCGCTTCTTATGGATGGGCAGCAAGAAAAGCTGCCTGCAACAATATTTAATTGCGGGACTTCTGGTAAGAACATTATTTTGTTTTAAACTACAAAGAACATGCAGTTCTTATGATATAGATAGTGAAAGAGTCACATAAAAATAGGCATTTGGCCTCAGAACCACAGTCTTGTGGCAGTTTAAGTTTGAATCCTGAAATTAATTTTTGACAGCCCCAATAAACTGCACATTGAGACCACGCTTCCCAACGACTGATCTGATCATTAGGGTTTCTATTTCTCAGGAATTATTGGGAGGAAAACCAACTATATCCAAGCTACTGGGAGATGCACAACCACTGATAATTAGGAAGAAATAAAATTGATGACTAAATGAATGTGCAGTTTACACGCAAAGGTAACCTTTTATTCTTTCCAATTAGGCTTTCTCCTGTAGGCTTGGCAGATGAGGCTGTGTTATAAATAGAAGTGGTATTTTGTAGGGTTCTTCAAACTGATGTGTACATGAGGTCAAATTATAATCAAGGTAATATATATAAGTAATGAGCTGAGTCCACATTCCCAGGCATTTATACATTTAGTGGTAATAAATGAGCAAAGATGAAAAGAGAGCTTCCGGACAAACGCAGCAAAATAGTTACTTCTGTGGCTGGAGCACAGCAACTTATCTCTTTGTAATGAATGCTTGCCAGTGATAATTGACTTCATTTGTTAATTGTATTCATGATATTAATGAGATCATTAGCATAACAGTCACATCCTATTCTCCTGTGGTCAAAGTCTAGGGAATTACAAGCTTTGCACACCTTGTTGCTATAGATATACTTATGCATCCCAGTGATGTACAAATTCGAATGCCATCTGTGCTGACTTTTACAAGGATACCCTGAAATAATCCCTTGCCTGTTTTTAAGGGGGCTTTCTGAGAATTTGGGAGAGATCTTTTTTCTCAGGATAATGAGTTTCATATTTATGGGAAAGATCCAAATTTATCTCTTGTCATCTTTTTCTCCCCTGAATTCTACTTATTAGTAAGACTTAGCCATGAGCTAAGAACCTGGAAGGAGGAAGAGAAAGTGGCAACAGCCAAGTCTCAGTAAGAGAGGAAAGGGAAGTGATGGGGCCCAGGAACATCAAAATATGGCAGCCTGCCATTTGAGAAAACTGCAGAAGTGGAATGTCTCCCTCACCTTACTCTTTCCCCTCTCCCCTGAAGCAGCTCATAAAACCCAGGAAGGGTGCTCTCTGACTTTCTCGGATCCTTCCTCCCTAAAGCAGGTCATAACATCCTCATTCAGGAGGTACCCTCCCTACACCCAGAAGAAAGGAACATCCTTATCTCTGAAGACACAGGAACACAGAAGAATCTGAACAAACAAACCTGCCTTACTAAGTTCCTCCAAGTTTATTCCCATTAGGTCATACCTCCTTTGTCCAATCATACTTCCCCATGACTGTCCATCTTCAACAAACTCAAGCGTAAAAATATACAAGTTTCCGTTTCTCTGGGTCTTCATTTCTTAAGGCCCTTGTGTCACATAAAACTTATATTAAATAAACATGTATGCTTTTTTTTTTTTTGGTTAATGAGGCTTTTCTTATAGGTACCTCAGCTACGAACCTGCTAAAGAATGAGAAAAGAAATCTTTCTTCCCCTACAGAAGTAAGTGAAAGTTTATCCCTTCTGGCTTGGGGGATTGTGGAAAGAAAAACATAGCAGTTGGGGAGGCAGTGGGGAGATGGGTATGTGGGATAAGACATTCAAGAATGGGGTGGAGGAGATTTGTTTCAGTTTAGGTGTGAGATTCTAGAAGGGAACTGGATTACCCTATTCTCCCAGGCAACTCTGGTACCAATTCATGTGATGAGGTGTGGAGGAGACCCAGATGTGCCCATGTACCTCTTCTAGCCCCAGGAGGGATAGTGAAAGGGACTGGACAAGATCCAAGCAAGCCTGCTTTAGAACCCAGCAAGACATGAGGAAGGTGACCCCCAGCAGCTGATTGAAGGATGTGGCAGAGCTTGAGTGAGTAGCCGGGGAGAATCACCAGGCCATTGTGGAGCTGCAAGGGGCCAGCCTGGCCCATTCCAGCCCAGCCTAGCTTCTGCAGGAGACACTGATACTCCTCTAGATGTTGGCTGCTCCATGAGGGTCACTCTCCAGGAGCAGCCCAGTCTAAACATTTTGCTGCAAGGGATGCCATATGGAATCAAGGACCCTTTCCCTTCCTTGAACATCATCTTGGGGAAGAGAAGAAGGAGGAAAGTAGGAAGGAAGGAAGGAAGGAAGGAAGGAAGGAAGGAAGGAAGGAAGGAAGGAAGGAAGGAAGGAAGGAAAGTCGGACATCTGAAAGGCTGAACATTTATCCCAAAGACATCACATTACCTAAGGACTCTGTTCAGATTTTGGGATGGCCTGTAATTTTAGAATTGACCTAAAATCTTTAGTTCCTTCTTTCTGCTTGCAAAGAGAATGGGGAATTTAGAGAGATTAATTAATGAGAAAATAGTGAAACTTCATTTTCTCTGGATTTATGAAGTGAATTGCAACCCTGCTACATATGAAATTGCTATGAAGAGGAAACTTCTTTGGTCCTGTTACCTCCCCAGTGCCATTCCAATTATTTATAATAATTGCTCAGTATAATTATATATGGAAAGGCCAGCAGGTCTGGAAATGGCTCCATGACTGCTCTGTCACCATGAACTAGTTCTCAGCACCATCTGAAGTTCCTGAGATGTGGCCCTCCCCTGATTATCTCCTTACCTGACTCTTTCTTCCTGATTCTGCTTGGTACCTGGGATTCCTCTGCTTTCCCCTATGACCTTGACATATGCCTAGTGGGGAAGCCACTCCATGTCCTCAGCTGCCTGGCAGGGCCCATATGCTGGCCTTATCCTTGCGGTGCATTTTTCAGATGGGCACAAGGAGGCTAGGTGACTTGCCTAATGTCATGCAGTTGGTGGCAAAGCCAAGGTTTGAACTCATGTCAGGTTTCATGGTCTCTGTGCCTAACTCTACCCTCTCCTTTGGATCCTATACTCTTCCAGACCCAGCTTTTCCCACACACATTTGGTTGGAAAGGAAGCTAGTACACTGACAACTTAGCACAATATTTCAACCGACATGGATGCATTTTGCTTTGAAGCTAACTTCATTGATACCTAATTTATTCACTGTTAAATTATATTATTCATTGTTTTTTATGATCGAAGTCTAAAATTCAGGGCAGGACTCTCAGGCGGTGGGTGGAACTTGTTCAGATTGTGGCCACTCCAGCGACGGGGAAGTCCCTTGTTGTTGTGATCCCCAAATCCACGGAGAAAAGGTACAAGAATGAGCTTGTTCTCACAATGCTGAGCAGTTAGAGTAAATAACTCCAAATAAGGTGTTTTCTGTATAACTCGCCTTGCACTTTCGGGTTGACAGTCCCAAATGAGGAAGTGAGAAGGTTTTTTTTAGTGTCCAAAAGCACTCCTTCCACAGCTTGGTGGAAACCAAGTAGTGCTTTACAGAAGATCTTCAGATCCCCTTGATCCAAGAGTCTCACATCCCAAACTGAAGAGTCCCTGACCAGATGGGCCTTCAGCTTGTGGTTGTAAAAGACGGTCCAAACTTTGTGAGGTTTCTCATACAGGACCCTGCCAAATCCTTTCACACTATCCCTACAGATAGAAGGTTTAGTAAGAAGGGCCTGAGAGCATGTGTGAGCCAAATGAGTCTGCTATTCTACCCCTTCCCCTATTGTTGTTGTGCTAAGATCCCTGCTCTTCTGTGAGATCTAGGATAAGATACTCAACCTCTCTGTGTCTGTTTACTCATGAGATAATATGAATACATGCAAGGCACTTAGCACAGTGCCTGACAGATAGTAAGTGCTCAACAAATTACATAACTGGTTAGTGGTGGAACTGGGATTTGAACTCAGGTAGTCTGCTCCAGATCATGAGCCCTTACCATTATGTGATATGTCCTGATGAAAAAAAAACAGACTGCTTTTCCCTCTCTCATTCTCATTGCAGAATACTTCCCCTTTGGTCACCAAAATATGTAGGAATTTCTCCCCACCAGCCAGAATCAGTTTTCCAGTGGATACCAGCTGAATGTTCTACAATTCAACTCTGACACTGTCTATCCAGAGTTAGTATCAGATCCAACAGCTTAGCCCCACAAGACTGCCCCATACTTCAGATGCCAAGCACAAGTCCCAGGTTGTGACCTATATTTCTGACCAACTGGCTTTATATAAATTGGGGGTTCTCACAGCCCTTTCCCTGGGTTCAATTAATTTGCTAGAGTGGCTCACAGAACTCAGGGAAAAACACTTATATTTACTTATTGTCTTAGTCTGTTAGGGCTGCTATAAAAAAATACCTTAGATTGGGTAATTTATAAATAATAAACACATGTTTCTTACAGTTCTAGAGACTGGGAAGTTCAAGATCAAGGCACCAGCAGATTCAGTGTCTGGTGAGGGCTACTCTGTGTTTCCAACATGGCGTCTTCTTGCTGCATCCTCACATGGTAGAAGGGGCTGAAGGGGTTGGGGCAGTCCGTTCATTTTATTTGATAAGGGCATTAATCCCATTCACAAGGATACAACCCTCTTGACTTAATCACTTCACCAAAGATCCCACCTCTTAACACTATTACCTTTGAGTTTAAGTTCCAGCATATGAATTTTGGAGGGACATATACATCCAAACCATAATACCTATTTATTATAAGAGATATTACAGAGGATACAGATGAACTGCTAGATGGAAGGGATGCATAGTCAAGGTATGTGGGCAGGCATGTGGAGCTTCCATGCCCTCTCCAGGCACCTCTACATGCTCAGCATTCCAGAAGTTCTCCAAATCTCATCCTTTTGAATTTTTATGGAGGCTTCACTATTTAGGCATGATTGATGAATTCATTGGCTAGTGGGGATAGACTGAACCTCAGCACCTCTCCGCTTCCAGGAAGTCAGGGAGTGAGGCTGAAAGTTCCAACCATCCAGTCACATGGTTGATTTCCCTAGTGACCAACCCCCACCAGCTGTTACCTCATTAGAACAGAAGATGCTCCTATCACCCAAGAAATTCTAAGGGATTTTGGACCTCTGTGCCAGAAGCTCCTATCACTCAGGAAATTACAGAGGTCTTAGGAGATCTGTGTTAGGAACTGTGTTAGAGACCAAATATTAGCTCCAGAAATGGGGGACAGAGATGAAATATGTATTTCTTCTTGTATCACAATATTACACTTCCTCTCTCTTATTCTGATGCTGTTTGTCTTCTCTTGAGGACCTCTTTGTAACTTGAACTGATTGGGGTCCACTTTCTCCCCACTCCCTTCAATTTAACTAGATCCACTTTAATCTCTTTGAGGTTTCCTAAAATATTTTATTTATTATTTTTATTAAAAAATTAAAGTTCATATTATATTTAATTGGCCAATCATAACTGTATATATTAATATTTTATTTAAATAAAGGTTTCTGTGGCTAAAATATTTGAAAAATGCCGGCATAACATATTATTTTCCCAGATAACATATTTGAATTAAAAATGTTTATAGTTCTCCAAACCTCAGTGACTTCTAGTACAACCTACAAAACATAACTTAGTGAGAGGTTAAGGTCAGTCTAGGCTGGACCTCCATGGGCTGAACTCTGAGGGCATTGCTAGACAGGCCCTTAGGTTTGCAGAGTTGGAGCACCTTTTCCATCCCTACCCCAATCAAACAAATAAAATATATATTATTGTGGGGAAAAGAAAGATCAGACTGTTACTGTGTCTATATGGAAAGAAGCAGACATAGGAGACTTCATCTTGTTCTGTATTTGAGATGCTGTTAATCTGTGACCCTACCCCCAACCTTGTCCTCCTTGCAAGAGACATGTGCTGTGGTGACTCAAGGTTTAAAGGATTTTGGGCTGTGCAGGGTGTGTTTTGTTAAACAAGTGCCTGAAGGCAGCTTGCTGGTTAAAAGTCATCACCATTCTCTTAATCTCAAGTACCCAGGTGCAGGGGCCTTTGAAAACAGTATGCTGAGAATAGATAGGGCTCAAGGACAGTATCTCCAACTGAACTTTTAATGAACTCCCGTAGGCGCCAAGAAGGCGGGTAGATAAGAAAGAATATAGAAACAAGGTACTGAGTAGAAGGTTACATGTGGGAAAAGAAAGTTTGTTTTGCATTGCATTCTTTCTGCTGACCTGAGGTTTATGGAGTATAAATAAAGTGAGGCGGAGGCTCTGAGTGCGGCCGCCATGTTCTCTGTGTGTCTTTGTCTTTGTGTGTGTTCTTTCATTCTCCACCACCCCCGGTGCGGCCCCCAACACCCAGGGACACGTAAGTCACCACAGCACGTGTCTCTTGCAAGGACAAGGTTGGGGGTAGGGTCACAGATTAACAGCACCTCAAATACAGAACAAGATGGAATCTCTTATGTCTACTTCTTTCTATACAGACACAGTAACAGTCTGATCTTTCTTTTCCCTACATTATTATGTAAGAATACATGTTTATCTTCAAAACCAGCAGCATAGCATCTTCAAATCTCTCTCTGCTTCTGCCATCACATCACCTTCTCTCACTTTGACCCTCCTGCTTCCCTTTATAAAGACACTTGTCATGACATTGATCCCACTTGGATAACCGGGACAATCTTCCCGTCTCAAGATTCTTAATCACATCTGCAAAGTCTCTTTTGCCATGACAGGTAATATATTAATAGATTGTAATAATTAGGACATGGGCATTTTTGGGGGACTGTTTTTTTAAAAGCCATAGAGGACTTATGCTAGGATCTGGTTAATAGATGGGAAGAAAGAAAGAAAGATGTTGGGCATGAAGGAAATGATTAAAGCAAGCTCAGAAAGCCATAAGTTGAAAAATGTGAGCATACAGATGAGCTCCACCTGGTTACAATGGGAAGTTTGCTGTCTTCTTCACCTCGTTATCTCTATTCCTAAAACTTTATAATATATGTGGATGTGACTTCTATGTCTGCAAACAATAATTCGTATAAAGTTTGAAGCAATGAGTTAACAAATTTGCTCAAAGCCATACAGCTTGTTCGTAAGATTATAACACGAAGTTAATGGGGTGCTAAGCTGTTGCTTAGCTTGTCAGTCCTATTACCAGTGCTCATACTGCTTGTAGCATTATTTATATACCTAGAGCACAAATAAAAATGTAATTCTGAACAACTAAATACATATACATACAGCAAGCTCCATGTATCTCTCTTGATATACCTGTATTCCTCCATCATATATTTGAAAATCTTCTCTATTTTCTTGTTTCTTCCTTCCTTTCTCCTTCCATGGTCCCAGCTTGAGTCCTAGGTTTTCTCCCTCACCCCAGGATTTAAACATGTCTGGGGGCACTGCTGAGTCATGGAGCCAGAGCTGTCTGAGTCCATTTTTTTTTTTTTTTGTAATCGCTGCACACATAGTCAGCATAGTGCCTGACACCTGATGGGCCCTCAATATTTGTTGAACAAGTTAGGGAATGACCCTATTTGCAGCAGAAACTGTGGAGTCCCATGAGAAAGAACTCAACCCAAGGGAACAGGGAGTCAGGCACACAATTTTAGTGCAATATGAAAATTCCAGGCCAGGTGCAGTGGCTCACGGCTGTAATCCCAGCATTTGGGGAGGCTGAGGTGGGAAGATTGCTTGAGCCCAGGATTTGGAAACCAGCTTGGGCAACATGGTGAAACCTGGTCTCTACGAAAAATAAAAAATTAAGTGGGTGTGGTGGCATGTGTCTGTCCTCCCAGGTACTTGGGAAGCTGTGGTTGGAAGATTGCTTGAGCCCAGGAAGTTGAAGCTGCAGTGAGCTCCAGCCTGGGTGACAGAGTGAGACCCTGTCTCAAAAAAACAAAACAAAACAAAACAAAAACAAAAACAAAAACAAAATCCAGGCAAGGAGATCACTTGGAGTCCAGTTTTTGATCTGTCACTCAGATTGCCCTCTACCCCACTGTGAACTGTGTCCTTGGAAGGAGAACCTGAAATTAGAATTCATTAAAGAATTTGGATGATACCAGGAGCACCTGGCAACACTGCAACACTGCTTTGGAGACTGTGGTGTTAGACACTCAGCTCAAAGTGGCCACATCTTAATGTGGCAGGGATGCAGGTGGTGCTGCTGTGTTGGGGCACAATTGCCCTAGCATCATGCTTTGTAGCTTTGACCTAGCAGGGTAGCATTAAGGTGCTGTAGTTTTGGCTAAGTGACTATGAGGAGCACAGTGGGAGCTTGACATCAGCAACAACCACAAGGCTCCTTCTATGAGTCTTGGGAGCCTGAGCTTCAGTTATTACTACGTGGCCACTGAGAGGTCTGAGCACACAGGACATCTCCATGGCCCCTGGGAACAGTTGGGAAGACACCATGGGGAAGTGAAGGGGCCACAATAGTGTGTGAAGCAAAAATCAGAGAACTACTGTTCACTTTAATGTGATCTTATTTTTACCTTTCACTCAACCCAAGGGAATAGGGAGTCAGGTGCAGTGGCTCAAGGCTGTAATCCCAGCATTTGGGGAGGCTGAAGTGGGAAGATTGGGGCCAGGCTTGGGACAACATAGGTAATGCATAAACAAGACAGGTATTGGATGTGCAAAAAATATTTACTCATAATAGCAATATAGGTAGATTAAGTGTATATATATTATATATTAACATTAATATACACACATAAGCAGTATTAAATATATTATAACCATCAGATATATGCCTGTGTATGTGTGTGTTGTGTGTAAACATTTGCATAAACAGAAATCAATTGGTGATTGGAGTTTTTATTGTCATAGATACTGATCAGCTCAGTCACATGCAGAAAAATGTGAAAACAGTAAAGGTCATTAAAAAGCAACAAATGGCCCAACCTAATTTGAATATGGTCAGGCTAATATCAGAAAGCCCATTGCACTTGTGGAGAGCATAAAAACTTAGCACCAGAAGATATTGTAAGGCAGTCAGGTGTTTTTTTCTTATTGTTGCTTTTTCTCTTTCTTTTTCTTTTTTTTTTTCGGTAAGAAGGGATAGAAGAAAGATAGTAAAAACTACATTGGGTGCCAGGATTTATTGCATTTATTCAAAGGCACCCAACTACATTGGGTGCCAGGATTTATTGCATTTACTCTTAATGGCTCTGTTTCTCTGAGCCTGAAAAGAAATATATGACAACTTTTTTTCACAGATGAGATTCCCAAAAGTATTATATTGTTTCCTTAGTAAGAAGAAGTTAATAGAACCTTTAATATCAAGAATTACAGAATATCATGAATGGTATTTCCATAGTTAATTCAGAAAAATGTGGCCTTTTGTTTTGTTTTGTTTTTCTGTTTCTTTCCTAGTTTCCAGGGAAATAAGTAAGAGTTTTAATTTTGAGGTGTGTTTTGGAGGGAGGATATTTGTCTGGCAGAGGGAAGACAACCCTGTCACTGTATTTTGAATTTGGGAGGTCAGTGTGTTTGTGTGAATGTGTGGGTGTGTGTAACTATTTGTGACTGTAGGGTATTTGGAGATTTTATATCATAAAGATAGAGGAGGAGAATGGCTTGTGTGTGGTTTGATCCTCAAGACTGTGAAGAGGAATTGAGGGCTGGAGATTCTGAGGGTGACAGAGACATGAGCCTTCCGGAGCAGGGCACTCAGATGTGGCACAATCTCGTGTAGTATGTTAGTTTTCTATTGCTGCTTAGAATAGATTACCATAAACGTAATGACTTAAAACAATACAAATTTGTTACCTTACAGTTCTGTATGCCAGAAGTCTAGCAGGCTCACCTGAGGCTCTTCAGACTAAAATCAAGGTGTTGGCAGGGCTTCTTTCCTTTCTGGAGGCTCTCGGGGAGAATTTATTTCCTTGTTCATTCATGTTATTGGCAGAATTCAGTTCCTTGTGGTTGTAGGACCGAGGTCCCCAGTTCCTTGTTGGCTGCCATCTGAAGGCTGATAGCTTTCAGAGGCTGCCTGCATTCCTTGACTCCTGGTTCTATGCCTCCATCTTTAAAGCCAGCAGTGACAGGACAAGTCCCTCTTAGGTTTTGAATGTTTCTTGCCTCTTTTTCCACCTCACCTCTGATGAACTGTTCTGCCTTCCTCTTTCATTTTTAAGGGCTCATGTGAATGCATTGGAGCTGCTGGGTAATCTAGGATAATCTCCCTATTTTAAGGTCTGCAACCTTAATTTTATCTGCAAAGACCCGTTTGCCATATAATGTAATACACACAGGTGTAACACCAGGGGGTAAAGATCTTGGGAGTCAAAATTTTGCCTGCCACACATGGGAATTACTATTTGGGTTACTTTTTAGACTGAGGCCCTAAGAACCTCAGTGATCATCCCTTTGGCCAAACTTGGTAAAGTTGTCAGTTGAGCTGGAGACTCTTGAATGAATCTCAAGGGCCTGGGAAGGAGTCACAGCAGTGGTGGCCTCATAAGCCCCAGGATTCTTCTCTGATCCAAAGATAGAGGATTCTGAAAAATGACTGGTGTTGGACTTCTGGCCAAACTTGGAGACCTGGGGTATGTAGCAGTTACGATGCTTTTAGCTACAAATAACAAAAGCTTGGGTTCAGCTGGCTTAATAATAAGAACCTCTGTTACTGTAGACAACACAAAATGCAAAGGTAGGGAGAGCTAAAGAGTTGATTAACCTTGTGGCTCAAAAATGCCATCAGGAACCTAGATTCTTCTCTCTTTCTTCTCTGCCATCTTCAACTGACTGGTCTTGTCTTCTGGCTGTGGTCCCTTGTGGCTTTAAGTTGCTGCCTTGATTTCACATCTAGAGATGCCTGTATCCAATGGAGAAGAGACCATCTCATTCTGTGTCTCCTTGAAAGATGAAAGGAAATGTTTCCCAGAAGCTTTCTGCTTTCCTGTGTGTCTTAGGCCAGAATTGTACCCCATCCTCCTTCTGACAAGGTGCTCTGTTGGGACCACTCAGGATTCACTCACCTGGGCTAGAGCTGGGGTGGCAAATGATGGACATCTGAACAAAAATCAGGGCTCAGCTAGGGAGAACATTGGAATGGATGTTGTGCAGGCCACCAGTGGTGTCCCTGACAGGGAGAGGGTCAGATATAATTTGATTTGGGAAAATGAAAAAAAATAAATGTGACATTTATTACATTCTGTTTCCACACAGCATCAATGATCACATTAATCTTACTGCCATGAGCAGGGATACCTGGTCAGAGAGTTTAAGAGACTTGCTCAGAGCTACACAGCAGGTAAATGGAGGGTCATGGCTTGGTCCCAGATTTTCTGACTCAAATCAACTTCTCTTTCCACTACCCTGAAGTTGTGTTATAATAATTGAATAGATCTTTTTAAAATACCAACATTATACCATGTTCTTCAACTATGCATTTTGATTTCTGGCACAAAACATGTTTATTTCTAAACCACCTATTATAGTTTTGCCTAGGTCTTAAACAGATACCAAATTAATACATTGGAAGGAGATAAATTTCTCCCTGCCTTAAACACTGTATATTCACATTAGGAGATATGACTGCAGGAGAAGAGAAAGTCAAGACATTTGTGGATCTTTAGTTTGGCATTCAGTGGGACATTGATGTAAACTTCTCATTTTTTTTCTCAAGAAAAAATTTAACAAGAAGAGACAAAACTACTAAATTTAAAATTGCATTTAAAAATGCCATCCTCAAATAAACAAAAACAAAGCTATAGGCAAATGGATTTTCTAAACTCTGCCTCAAATCACATCTAGCTGAGAAGAAAACAGGAGAAGTTTTAGCATAAAATATAATTATTTGGGAGCCAATAAGATGCAGAAAACAAAGGTTAAGTAAGAAAGGACATTCTGAGCCAGAATAGTAATAAGTAGAAGTAGCAAGTCAGTGTATTTCAGCAAGAATACATTATTTTGTATGGTTTTTTTTTTTTTTTTTTTTAAGAGACAGGCTCTTGCTATGTTGCTGAAGCTGGACTTGAACTCTGGGCTCAAGCGAGCCTCCTGCTTCAACCTCCTGAGGAGCTGGGACTACAGGCATATGCCACTGCACCCAGCTTTTATATGGAATTTTTATATGGAATGTGTAATGCATAAACTATTCAAATCGCTGAATGCTTGTGAGGTATTCATTGCACCTGGAAATTAAACCAGGCTATCTCTTCATATAAAAGTAGAGAAAACACTAAACAGGCTAAAGAAAATTACCTCTCTACCCTTGCCTCCTGCTTTCTGTTAGTCTTATATGAAGCTTTTAAGGGATAGTCAACTGCACAAAAGCAACATCTGCTTGACAGATTTCCTTTAGTCCTGGTGCCCACCATTCCGTTCTATCTCACTGAACATGTTTACTGGAAAGTGGAAGCACAGATGCATTTATTTAAGTAACTGTTTGCTTATTTGGAACTGCTCTTTTAAAATGAAGGCAAGAGTTTTGGGACTGGTTACAATGGGTGGTAATGTCTACTTGTGGGAAATGTTGAATGATGGATAATGTAACAGCTGCAATGAGAATCTGGCAGAATGGAAAATGTTCTAGATTTAGCTCCCTTGCATTCATGTCCAGGGAATGATTAGCACGTCGGCATGACGAGATCAGTAAGTCATTTATTAGCCAAAACACTCTCCAAGGTCAGAAGGTTAACTTTTGATTGTCTGTTGTGTTTTTAAAGATCTGCTGACACAGGTCTTGGGTTTTGCTTTTGAAGGTCATTTTCTGAATTAATGGTTTTATGGCCAGGAAAATGGATTTCAGTAAAAATCAAGATTGTATTTTTTAAAAAGACATTTATTGATTATTTAGTAATACATATAAATGGTTAAGATACATTTCTTTTCCCATATTGGTAGCAACTATTAGGTTGCACATATATAATTGCCAATAGTTGACAGTTTTTACCTTAAAGAAGGCAATTTTGTATGGTCCAACTGAATATATACTACATTTCAATTCAGTCCAATACTTTAACCAATATTAAGTTCCTGATGAGGTATTATGTTAAGTGTTGAAGCTACAAGGCTGAACAAAATAGTCATGGGTCTTGTCTTCACAAAGCTTACAGTCTAGAAGGAGTGGCAGACAATTAAACCACTGCTCTGATAGCAGAAGGACAGTAACCGTGTGAATTCAGAGCAAGGGAAGCTAATCCATTTTAGAGTGGTCAAAAGAATCTTCCCAGAGGAATGAAAGCTAAGCTGAACTTGAAGGATGAGTAAGAGTTAAATGGAAGAGTAGAACAGGGGCGAAGAGGCTCCTGGTAATGTCAATAGCAGTGTGAAGACAGGGAGGTAAGAGCAATACAGTGTGTGACATGACGGGAGCTGTGCAACACTCAAAGAGTGGAGGTGGGCTGTGTAGAGAGATGATGCTGGGAGGGAAGAAAGCCCCATGGTGAAGAGAAGAATCTGGTAATTCTGTAATAAAATATTTACCTCTCTATTCTGAAGACATCAAGGAACTACTGGACAAGGAGTGACATGATCATGAAGGTGCTGTATAAAAAGGACCACGTGGTTGCTGTATGGAGCATAGGTTGGAATCTGGGAAGTCACCTAGGAGGCTGTTCTAGGAATCCAGGCAATAAAAGATGGTGGCCTGTACTGGGGCAGTGAACATGGGGATGAAACATGGAAGACTCTGTGAGCTGCTTGGGAGGCAAATTGATGGGTCTTGGTGATTCCAGGGTGGAGGGGGAGGGGAGGGCAGGGATGGGTGACAGGGAGATAGGAAAGAGGATTGCTGTCTGAATGTAGAACTACTTCTGGGCCACTGGAATTTTTACTGGCCACAGTGGTTTGACTTCTTCTTCTTTTTTTTTTTTTTTTTTTTATTATACTTTAAGTTCTAGGGTACATGTGCACAACGTGCAGGTTCGTTACATATGTATACTTGTGCCATGTTGGTGTGCTGCACCCATCAACTTGTCATTTGCATCAGGTACAACTCCCAATGCCATCCCTCCCCCCTCCCCCCTCCCCATAGTAGGCCCCAGTGTGTGATGTTTCTCTTCCTGTGTCCAAGTGATCTCATTGTTCAATTCCCACCTATGAGTGAGAACGTGCGGTGTTTGGTTTTCTGTTCTTGCAATAGTTTGCTGAGAATGATGGTTTCCAGCTGCATCCATGTCCCTACAAAGGACACAAACTCATCCTTTTTTATGGCTGCATAGTATTCCATGGTGTATATGTGCCACATTTTCTTAATCCAGTCTGTCACTGATGGACATTTGGGTTGATTCCAAGTCTTTGCTATTGTGAATAGTGCCGCAATGAACATACGTGTGCATGTGTCTTTATAGCAGCATGATTTGTAATCCTTTGGGTATATCCCCAGTAATGGGATGGCTGGGTCATATGGTATTTCTAGTTCTAGATCCTTGAGGAATCGCCATACTGTTTTCCATAATGGTTGAACTAGTTTACAATCCCACCAACAGTGTAAAAGTGTTCCTATTTCTCCACATCCTCTCCAGCGCCTGTTGTTTCCTGACTTTTTAATGATTGCCATTCTAACTGGTGTGAGATGGTATCTCATTGTGGTTTTGATTTGCATCCCTCTGATGGCCAATGATGACGAGCATTTTTTCATGTGCCTGTTGGCTGTATGCATGTCTTCTTTTGAGAAATGTCTATTCATATCCTTTGGCCACTTTTTGATGGGGTTGTTTGTTCTTTTCTTGTAAATTTGTTTGAGTTCTTTGTAGGTGCTGGATATTAGCCCTTTGTCAGATGAGTAGATTGCAAAAATTTTCTCCCATTCTGTAGGTTGCTTGTTCACTCTGATGGTAGTTTCTTAAATGACTCAATGGACTCCAGTATCACAACTTGCCACCAGGTGCTGCTCTCCAACATCTGAATTCTAGCTTAAAAACTCTCTAGGAGGTTTTGGGCTATGCAACAGTTATTAGATTTTAGCTTTAACAATTCCAAAATGTGTGCATGGAATTTATTTAACATGGAGGAATATCAGCAGAGTTTTGTTACTTGAAATCTGATGATAAAAGTTTCAATTTATAGTTCAATCCTATGGACATGGTAAGACTTTGGTCTTTAACTCAGTTCCGTGTTCTACTTAGAGATGGTGTGGATTTGAATCCAGTAAAGCTAGAAAGGGGTGAAGCTGGTCCATTGTTAGAAGATTGATTCTTTGAAAAAAAAACAGGGCCTGGATTTTCATTTGACAGACCTCAGCTCAGTTAGATCAGTGCTTTTAAGATGGGTCTTTCCTCTAGACTAGGAGAAATGTGAAGAGAACACTTATTTATTGAGTACCTATTTTTTTCACATACTTTAAATTTTACTTTAGTCCCCACACCAACCTTTTGAGGTAGATCTTTGTGTCTCTGTGTTATAGATGAAGAAATCTAGGGCAAGACAGATTAATTGACATGCCCAAGTTTACATAGCTGCCAAATAACACAACTGAGGCTTGATTTCAAAGCATACTTTTGCCTTCCACTTTATGGTGTCATCTCTGTCATGTCTCATACCCAAAGTATGTCATCATGCCCATCATGCACAGATGCATGATTAAAATAAAAGCTCTTTGATATCCAACTTCTTCAGTTAACTATCTTCTAACACATTCATTTAATCAGCTATGGTAGCAATCTTGTTCAAGTAAGGTTAGTAGATTCATGTTGATAATGAGCTTGATAAATGAGTTGGTAAAAGGATACTGTTTCAACTGAAGACATTTTTGAAGCAGTTATTTGTATGTTTTAATGAATAAAAAGTAATTGTTACTATAGGATCTTTTTGGGGCCTCATTGCTCAGGGCATATGGAATCCCATCAATCAAACTTTCAGATAATAACAATTTAGCCACCAGAGAGGAAGAAGCAATGCCCATATTGATATATAGTAGTTTACAGGGCCACTGAACAGAAGCTATTATGGCTGCTTATAGGACCACTGAGTGGGAAAGCCTGCCATGTTGCTGTTATGGCAGATATGATTATCTGGAGGCTGTCTGCAAGGAGAATCCACCCATAAGTGGTTCAGAAGCTATCATATTCTATCAAGGAAAAAAAAGGTGACTGGAGTCATTTGAGCCTCTTGAACAAAGAGGTCAGAACATGGTCAACCATTTTCAATTTCTTAGCGTAGACTGATAACTGTAATAAAGTCCACATGATCAGAAAAAGATGATGGAGCAATATTATTAAGTCAGACAGAAGAGGCTTCAAGAAAAAGAGTATTAGAGATGAAGAGGGTTTCTACATAACAATAAGGTTCAATTCACCAGGGAGATATAAAAACTTGATATACACTAATATCATTTTTAAATACATAAAACAAAAGTTGACAGAACTGTAAAGAGACAACCACGCCAGACATATCTGGTAGGTGAGTGGGAGATTTCAATCTACTTTTCTCAGTAATTAATAAATAAAGCAGTTGAAAAATCAAAAAGGATATAGAAAATTTTAATAATACTAATTGTGTTATTGGTCCGAAAGACATTCACAGATCACTGCACCACTAGTCTTAGGAAATTTTGAAACATACTTTATGTAATTTATGGATTAAAGCAAACATTATAGTGAAAAACAAAATACTGAGCAATAATGAATATACAACAAATAATTTATAAGAGACATCAAAACAACACCTTTAAGAAAATGTACAGCCATGAATGTATATATTAAAAAAAGAAGAAAGGCTAAAAATTAAAGAACTAAGCATGCAACTTAAGACATTAGAAAAATAGCAGCAAAACAAATTTATTCAACAAGGAGGAAGATTATAATAAAGATAGCATATATTAATGAAAAAGAAAATAAAGATACCACAGAAAGACTCAAAAAAGATAATTGTTGTATTTTTGAAAAGATTAATAAATTAGCAGTCTTCCTCTGGGAAGAACAATCAAAAAAGGAGAGAAAGCACAAATAGAAGTTGCTTGGGTGAACAAAACAGCATAACCATAGGTGATGTGGAGATTAAAAAGAAAGTTTAAGAACATAATGAACAACATTTTGCCTATAGATTTTTTTAAAGCCGAAATGGATCCTTTATTTGTTTGCTTGTTTCTTGTTTTTGTTTTGGAGAAAAATAATTTGTTGGCTTATATAACTGGATGTACAAGAATGGACTTAAGGCACGGCTGAATTCAGGGATTTATGTCATTATATCTGCTCCTTTCTCCTTCTCTTGATTCCACTTAAATTTTATTTTTTTTATTCAGGGAAAATATCCATATGCAATTTGTCATCTTTACCATTTCAAAATGTACAGTTCAGTGGTAGTAAATACATTTATAATCTTTTTTTTCCTTATCATCTTCCCCCTTTCCCTTCCGGGCCTCTAACTCCAGGAGATTCACTTTTTTAGCTTGCACGTATGAGTGAGAACATAGCTTGCACATATGAGTGAGAACATGTGTTTTTCTGTGCTTGGCTTATTTCATTTAACATGATGACCTCCAGTTCCATCCGTGTTGCTGCAAATGACAGAATTTCATTTTTTATGGCTAAATAATATTCCATTGTGTGTGTGCATGTGTGTAGGTACATATACACACATACATACATACATATACATACATTTTCTTTATCCATTCACTTGTTGATGGTCACTTAGGTTGATTCCATATTTTGGCTATTTGTGAATAGAGCTGCAATAAACATGAGAATAAGATATCTCTTTAATACATTAATTTTCTTTCCTTCCTTCTTTCTTTCTTTCTTTCTTTTTGAGATGGAGTCTTGCTCCATTGCCCAGGCTAGAGTGCAATGGCGTGGTCTGGGCTCACTGCAACCTCTGCCTCCTGGGTTCAAGTGATTCTCCTGCCTCAGCCTCTGGAGTAGCTGGGATTACAGGTGCTCGCCACCATGCCCAGCTAATTTTTGTATTTTTAGTAGAGACGGGGTTTCACCATGTTGGCCAGGCAGTTCTGGAACTGCTGACCTCGTGATCCGCCCGCACTGGCCTCCCAAAGTGCTAGGATTACAGGCGTGAGCCACTGCGCCTAGCATTAATTTTCTTTATTTTGAATATATTCCCAGTAGTGGAATTGCTGGATCATCATATGAAAGTTCTATTTTTAGCTTTTTTGAGAAACCTC
This sequence comes from Chlorocebus sabaeus, assembly GCF_047675955.1. Taxonomy (NCBI): domain Eukaryota; kingdom Metazoa; phylum Chordata; class Mammalia; order Primates; family Cercopithecidae; genus Chlorocebus; species Chlorocebus sabaeus. The sequence continues at coordinate 55,665,612 of NC_132914.1, forward strand.
CATACTGTTCTCCATATTGGTTGTATGAATTTACATTCCCACCAATAGTGTGTGAGGGTTCCTCTTTTTCCACATCCTTACCAGCATCTATTGCCTGTCTTTTTGATACAAGGCATTTTAAGTAGAGTGAGGTGATATCCTGTTATGGTTTTGATTTGAATTTTCCTAATGATTAGTGATGTTGTGTATTTTTTTCATATACCTGTTGGTCATTTGTATGTCTTCTTTTGAGAAATGTTCAGATATTTTGACCATTTTTTGATTGAATTATTTGTTTTGTTTTTTGCTGTTGAGACAAGGGTGATTAACCGGCACAATATATAAGGATGGGTTGTTTAAAAATTATGTTTAAAAGACAAAAATGTACACTATTACTACTTCTATTCAACTTTATATCTTGTCTAACAGGCCAGAAAAGAGATGGTTCTTGAAGTGTCCATGGCAGACCCCTATAGATAAATACTAGTGTAAGCCTTTAGGGTTTTGAAACAAAACTCTGCCGCCCTCTTCTGATAACTAGTCTTCTTTTGAGAAACACCTGGCTTGCTAGTGGGCCTTAGTAGAAATTAAACATTGACCATGGGTCACCGAGTTACTGTGTGATGTGAAGTACCCACCATGAACACTAGGAGGAAGTTGCTGTGCTTCTGCAGCTCTTCCTGTTATTTGTTTCCTGGTAAGCATGGTCCTGTTTTTTTTTTTTTTTTTCCTTTCCATCATGGCAGCTTAGTAGAAGCCTCAAAATCTCTTCTCTAACTTTATGAGTGTTGAGAAGCAGGATGTGGTGACTCAGATAGCATCAGAGGATTCCTTGAAGCCAGTAGTAGGAGTGGTGGCTACCCAGTCCCCTACTTCCTGATCATGCAGATTGTAACTCCTTTGGTGGACCAGTTTTGTCCCATTGTACAGGGAGTTGTTCCTGGAAGTTTAGTGTGTCCAGGTCAGCTGAGAAGCAGATGTCAAGATGGAAATTTCTCATGTGAGAGATTTATGGAGGAAAATGTCTGTGAAGAATAAAACCAGGAGGGAGCTGGAGTGGGCAGGTAGAGGAGCAGACCATGATGAGGCTCTGACATCATCCGTAAAATGAGAGAGGAAGGAAGGAGGGTTGAGCAGGAAGAGACCTGGACTGCAGTGCAGCTCTGAGAAAAGTCTCGGCTAGGCTGATGTGTCCTACCCAACCACAGCCTGCTTGTCAGAGGGGTTCTGCACTGGGCAGGAGGAGCCTGGCTCTAGAACTCCCACTGTACTAACTACTCACTGGCTTGGAGTCACTGGTTTGGAGCAGGCTGTGTGAGGCGTGGCCTCATGTGGATGCTGGGGTAGGTGCTGAAAGTGGCAACTGCCAGTCAACTGATCTCAGGGCAGGTTCTTTCTCAAAGAGAGAACTGAGCAGCACAGTCCCAGGGTTGTTTAACTCAGCCTGGAGGCTTCTTTTTCTGTTTTTCTAATGATTTTTTTTTTTAGAGCATCGAAATTCTGTTTCAAATCACTCATCTTAAACTAGCTTGTACAGTTTTTGTTACTTGTAGTTGAACCCTGACTAATATAACTCCAAAGCTCAGCAGACTATCTGATGTATTGTAGAGGATCAATAATATTTCTTGTATTAATTAATTTAAGCAGAACGGCTAAAGTTCTTTTAAGAACAGAATATATATACATATATATATTTATTTATTATACTTTAAGTTCTGGGATATATGTGCAGAACGTGCAGGTTTGTTACATAGGTATACACGTGCCATGGTGGTTTGCTGCATCCATCAACCCATCATTTACATTAGGTATTTCTCCTAATGCTATCCCCTCTCCTAGCCCCCGACCTGCTGACAGGCCCCGGTGTGTGATGTTCCCCTCCCTGTGTCCATGTGTTCTCACTGAAGAACACGATATTTAACATTTAATTGCTGGTTGTTTGCATTGCTGCAGATACTCCTTTTAGCAAATTCTGATAGACCCACAGATCCATATTTAGGGGTGATGTGGCTGCCACCATTCATCAATCTGCTGATGCTTATATTGGGGTAGCAGGAGGGGTTGTGGTCCAGGAGTTCCAGGCTCTGTTTGGTAGTGAGTGATTTATTCCTGATGCAGAGAAGCAGCTGCAACTTGAATTCCATGCAGGTGCTGATGAAAGGAAAAATATAGTGCAGGGAGGTCTCCTTAGAATGGGTGGGTTGGTGGCAGGTGGAGGCTGGTATATGGGTTTACATGCAAAACAATGAATTCCATATATATCTTTATAGTTCTTCCTCAGATTTAAACATCAGCCATCACAACCACCTCCTTTTCTCTCTCTTGCTGCCATCCCAAGGAATGTTCAGTTCTTTATTAAAGTTAATCTGCTCTCTTAAATGGAAGGATTAAGGCAATCACCCTAATTCTGTCTACCCTCAGGAAGGCTCATTGTGCTTATAAAATCTTAGCTATTTTCTGAGAACTATGTTTACTAAACTTTGAACCCTACCATCAAATTCCTCTAAAATATTGAATATAATGCGGAAAAATATTTTTGAAAGAGGTTGATGTCAACAGTTTTGCAGAAAAATTCTTGGACAAAGGGGAAACACGCAACACATCAAGACTTCTAAATTTAAAATTAGCACTTCTCTAAAAAAGCTCACCTTTTTGGTGGGAAGAGCTTCAGGGAAACACACTTAACTGATTGAGACTTTTAAAATTAAAATTTAGTCAGCACTTCCCAAAACACATTTACTTTTTTGCTGAGAAGAACTGCAGGAAATTCAGGTGGAGGTGGTAATTTGTCCAGGTAATAAACACGTTAAGAACAAGAGCGGCAATCAAAGTTTCTCCTCAACCATATCTCAGGCTAATGGAGCAGAGTGCTTTCTGGTCGGGCATTTTTCATTCTGCATCTGGAACCACCCAGGCTGATGAAAGAAACTGATCTATAGTAGTATTTAGTTTTGCCAAGTAGTGTTTAATATTCCGAATGAAAAGCTGTGGAATCTCACTTGAAAAGGAGGACAAATTTAAACCAGTGTCTAATTCTCAGCCTTCTTTTTTCATTTCATTATGGTAAACTGGTACTCCCTGCCGTCTAGTGCTTTGGTTCATCATTGTGTCTGTACAGGGACTGCACCTGCCATTTAAAAGTACTTAATTTAAGCATTTGGGAAGATGCTATTAATAGACTTAAAGAAAAATGTTATATATATAATGTATGTATGTATATTTGGACCCACTGATAATTTAATATTTTAAAAACATTTATTTAAAAATAACAATTTAATATCATAACATGTCTAATAAATTATATATAATAAAATTTAAAATTTATTAGCTATGATATTAAATAATTGATAAAGATATCTAATAAAGATATCTAATAAATTTTAAAATTTATTTATTAAAGAATTGTTGTCTTATTCTTTGTTTAAATAGTGTTACTCTTTGCTTGAGTCAAGATGTCATTAAGTTTCACACATTGTGATTGACTGACGTGCATTTAAGCCTCTTTTTATCTACCTGCTCTCCCCATTCTTATGTCTCTCTGTCTCTGTCTCCCCTTGCAGTTTTATTGGTTGAAGAAATGAGGTCATTTGTTCTGTAGAATTTCTTACAGTCTGGATCTTGCTGACTGCATCTCTGTGAAGCCTTTTAACATGTTCTTCAGTTCTTTGTATTTCTCATTAATTAGTAGTTGGATGCAGGCTTGATCAGATTCATGGTTGCCTTTTGGCAAGACTCCTTCATAGAGAGTGCTTTGTGCTCCCATCTGGAAGTACATGATGTCTAGTTGTTGTGTGTGTGTTTGTGTGTGATGGCAGCAACTACAGGGGAGATCACTGACTAGATAGATTATTAATTCATGAAGTGGCTGCTGACTTTTTATTTTGAAATAAATATAAACTCATAGGAAGTTGGAAAAATAGTATAGAGTCACATGTACCCTTTACCTACCTTGCCTTATCTATGTAAGGAACATGTAACCCTAGTTCAATATCAAAACAGGGAAATTGACACCAGTACAATAATCATACACTTCTAAATGTGTTCTGATAAGAACATTTTTCTTTTAAAAGTCCAGTGAAAGAATCATAAAAAACTGTTCATAATTTGGTTAATTACATGTGACTTTCATAAATTTGTTCCACCTCAAAATAAGAATTTTTCTCTGAAAACTAATTTATGAACCTAGGTTAAAATACATCAAAGCTAGCTTTATTTTGAGCTGAAGATAGAATTGGCACTGTCTGATCCTGTTCTAGGACACTTATTTGTAATTCAGTGGTTTAAGTGTGGATTCTGGGTGTCCAGAAAAAAATAATGCCAAAGGCCCACTTTTGTTAAATGCAAAAGAAACAACCTTAGAGATGAGGTCACCTTCCTTTCCCTTGAAATGCAGGCAATGCACTTACATAATGAGTCCATGGAAAACTAGCATAGAACAGAGCTAACAGGAATGACAAAAACATTTTTAGTACTTTCTAATTTACAAAGTACTTTAGTTAAATAAAACTACCCTGTAATAGGATGTCTGAGCCTAAGAATCAGTGGAGGGCATATCTTGCTTAGAATATGAATTCCTTCTTTTGTGATAGCAGAGAAAAACTTGGCAATTTTGACATAGTAACAGTGTTGCTTACAGCAGTTTAAACATTGTTGTTTGTTGGAATATTTCTGAGGATTCCTTCTGGTCTAGTTTTGAAATTTAAAATTATTGTTTAGGTTCATAACTTGTAAAAATTGGGAGAAAATTTTGAAATCAATTGCGTTATCTACTCAAGATACACATGAGAAACTGAAGTCTAGAGAAGTGAAATACAGTCGTCCCTCGGTAAACTGACAAGATTGGGTCCAGGACCCCGCGGACACCAAAATCCATGAGTGCTTAAGTCCCTGATATAAAATGGTGTTGTATTTTTCCATAACCTATGCACACTCTCCCATGTACTTTAAATCTTCTCTAGATTACTTATATTACCTAATACAATGTAAATGCTCTATAAATAGTGGTTATACTATATTGTTTAGGGACTAATGACAAGAAAAAAGTTTGTAACTGTTCAGTTCAGATATAATCCACCACCCCGACAAAATATTTTCAATTTGCCATTGGTTGACTCCACGGATAGAGAGTGCTAGGGATAGCCAGGTATTTCTTCTAAACCCCCACAGTATAGAGGGCTGACTGTAATTTGCTTAAGGTCACCCAGTGAGGCTTTGGCTGGGCCAGCAAAGTTATGTCTCTCCACCACTAAGCCAGGCTTTGGGGCAGATGAGGAGCATGTGTGAAGGCCCAGAGGCCAAAGGGATCTGTTTCAGCCATGAGCATGTCTGTGGCTTCTTGTTCCCTGTAGTATCCCCAGGCTTTCCGCGGCATCTGACATGGAAGGGAGAGTTTGGCTTGCGAGTGTCCAGTGTGGCTCTGGTGCAAGGTTAATGTGGGGGAGTGACAGGAGATGAGACACTGAAGAGGCTGGCAGGGACAAACCCTCACACACTTTATACACCATGTTAAAGGGTTGGAACTTCGCGTTGGTAGATGACAGCCCTGAAGAATTTTAATATAACATAATCAAATTACCACTTTAGGAAAATCATTCGGCAACAGATGAAAGATGAACAGCTAGAAGCCAATGAGACTGGAGTGGAGACAGCACACAGAGCCCTGGTGGAAAGGAAGGGGCTGATGATAGGAATCCCACTAAGGCAGTGACATGGAGGATGGCGTTCGCAGAACTGCATTTGGAAAATGCTCAGGGGTGGACTTGGTTAAATGGTGACAGAGTGAAGGCTGACTCCTGAGTTCCTGCAGTGGGTAAAGTGGTTGATGGTCTTTTGTTTGCTAAGATAAGGAAGGCAAGCTGGCTGGGGTAAAGGAGGAGATTGACTCTTGAGGTGATGGATGTGGGTCTGGAGCTCAAGAGAGAAGCGGCAGCTCCTCACGGGGAGATAGTGTAGTGGAAGCTCACAAATTTAACTTTTTTTTTTTTTTTTTTTTGAGATGGAGTTTTGCTCTTGTTGCCCGGGCTGGAGTGCAGTGGTGCCATCTCAGCTCACTACAACATGCGCCTCCCGGGTTCAAGCGATTCTCCTGCCTCAGCCTCCCTAGTAGCTGGGATTACAGGCATGTACCGCCTGGTTAGTATTTTTGTATTTTTAGTAGAGACTGGGTTTCTCCAAGTTGGTCAGGCTGGTCTTGAGCTCCCGACCACAGGTGATCTGCCCGCCTCGGCGTCCCAAAGTGTTGGGATTACAGGCGTGAGCCACCGCGCCCGGCCTAACATCTTTTAAAGAAGCATTTTGTCGACATAATACAGACCTCAGTGTGTTTCTGACACTAAGTCACCCAGTCTGTATCTTTGCAGCAGTGATGAAAATAAAAGTGCTTCTGGTCGTTTCAAAACTTTAAAACATGACATTAATCTCTGCTGTTGCTTTTTCCACACTTGTTTGGAGAAGCTGAGGTTTTCAAAGGTGAGCCAAAATTTGGACCAGCAGCGGGCATCGCCCCCACTTGCACATTCTACTTAGCAACCCTGGAGGCCTGCATTGAGGTCCAGAGGCTGCTGAACACCTGGTTCTCATCGCTCTCCTTCTCACCCCCACTGCTCTCTCCCCAAAGCAGCTTAGCCAAGTATTTCTTCTAACCTCTGATACTCTCCCGGAGAGGGGTTCTGGGAAATACAGTTTTCTCTGTCTCGTTACATTTCCAGATTTTGAAACCTGGTTATTGATTTTATTACATTCATCTATTTTTACTTCTGTATCTCTTACCAAATTATAAGTTGTTTGAAGGGAGGAAGTGCAACTTATTCCTCTTTTTTTGGAACCCAGATCCAAATTTGGATCTTAGTACAGCTCTTAATAAATGGAGTCGAAATGAAAGTATTTTAGTTTCAGGTTTCTAATTTTTTTTTTTTTTTTAATAAAATGGAGTTTCCATAAGAATTGTTACAAGAACTTTTATAAAAGAAACAAGCGCCCTATTCTTTCTCATTTGGTTCATTCAGAAATCTTTCTTACATTAACAAAAGTACTTAGAATATAGAACTATTTTCTATCAAAATTGTTTTTTGAACTCCAGAGATAGTCTACTTTAGATATTTTTAGCAATTGGATTTTTTAATGCCTTTGATTTTATACACATGACTTTAAAAATGGGGAATGGTTGCCTTTTGGGCACAATGAATTTAAGCAAATGTGTTTAGGTCTCTTGTGGGTGGTGGCAAAGGTGAGTTTAAGATAATGCATCTTGCAACAAACAATTCAAATGATAAATAAGCTGTTCTCTGAGTTAGCCACTTAGGAAAGGCTGGGGTGTATGGAAATTAATTCTGTGTAGCTGAGCATTCTTTTTTTTTTTGTATTAAAAAATGGTTAGTCTTCATTCAAAGCTTATATATGAAGTGTTTTTTGTGTGTGTATATATATATATGCACATATATTTTATTTTTTTAAATTTTATTTAAAGTTCTGGGATACATGTGCTGAACATGTGGATTTGTTACATAGGTATACATGTGCCATGGTGGTTTGCTGCACCTATCAACCTGTCATTTAGGTTTTAAGCTTGGCATGCATTAGGTGTTCGTCCTAATGCTCCCCCTCCTTTTTACCCCAACCCCTGACAGGCCCCAGTGTGTGATGTTCCCCTCCCTGTGTCCATGTGCTCTCATTGTTCAGCTCTCACTTGTAAGTGAGAACATGTGGCATTTGGTTTTCTGTTCCTGTGTTAGTTTGCTGAGGATGATGGTTTCCAGCTTCATCCATGTCCCTGCAAAGGACACGAACTCATCCTTTTTTATGGCTGCATAGTATTCCATGTTGTATATGTGCCACATTTTCTTTTTGCAGTCTATCATTGATGGGCATTTGGGCTGGTTCCAAGTCTTTGCTATTGTAAACAGTGCTGCAATAAACATACTTGTGCATGTGTCTTTACAGTAGAATGATTTATAATCCTTTGGGTATATACCCAGTAATGGGACTGCTGGGTCAAATGGTGTTTCTGGTTCTAGATCCTTGAGGAATTGCCACACTGTCTTCCACAATGGTTAAACTAATTTAAAATTAGACATTAAAGTTAAACAATGTAAAAGCATTCGTATTTCTCTGCATCCTTGCCAGCATCTGTTGTTTCCTGACTTTTTAAGGATTGCCGTTCTAACTGGTGTGAGATGGTATCTCATTGTGGTTTTGATTTGCATTTCTCTAATGCTGAGTGATAGAGGTTTTTTTCATATGTTTGTTGGCTGCATAAATGTCTTCTTTTGAGAAGTGTTTGTTCACATCCTTTCCCCACTTTTGATGGGGTTGGTTGTTTGTTTTTTTTCTTGTAAATTTGTTTCTTTGTAGATTCTGGACATTAGACCTTTGTCAGATGGATAGATTGCAAAAATTTTCTCCCATTCTCTAGGTTGCCTGTTCACGCTGATGATAGATAATTTCTTTTGCTGAGCAGAAGTTCTTTAGTTTAATTAGATCCGATTTGTCGATTTTGGCTTTTGTTGCAATTGCTTTTGGTATTGTAGTTATGAAGTCTTTGCCTATGCCTATGTTCTGAATGGTATTGCCTAAGCTTTCTTCTAGGGTTTTTATAGTTTTAGCTTTTACGTTTAAGTCTTTAATCCATCATGAATTAATTTTTGTATAAGGCGTAAGGAAGGGGTCCAGTTTCAGTTTTCTGCATATGGCTAGCCAATTTTCCCAGCACCATTTATTAAATAGGGAGTCCTTTCCTCATTGCTTGTTTTTGTTAGGTTTGTTGAAGATCTGATGGTTGTAGACGTGTGGTGTTATTTCTGAGGTCTCTGTTCTGTTTCATTGGTCTATATGTCTGTTTTGGTACCAGTACCAAGCTGTTTTGGTTACTGTAGCTTATAGTGTTGCCTCCAGCTTTGTTCTTTTTGCTTAGGATTGTCTTGGCTATGTGGGCTTTTTTTTGGTTCCATATGAAATTTAAAGTAATTGTTTTTCTAATTCTGTGAAGAAAGTCAATGGTAGCTTGATGGGAATAGCATTGAATCTATAAATTACTTTTGGTGGTATGGCCATTTTCAATGAAAATGTTAGAAGCATGGAAGTTTACAAGAGAGATAGGACTTCAAAGGGAATTTCTGTTTTAAAGGCCTGGTAATGGATAAACAAAGCCTCGTTTCTGAACAATTTTGTTTCCTTCCTAGGACCAGAAATTAATTGGGTTATAGAGAAAACTTTTTTAACCCCTTAATGAAAAAAAATAGACCTTTTGCATCTCATGTTTGCATTCAGTTCTTTCAATTATGCAGCTTTTAATTTTTTAATGAAAAGTAAATTTTTAAAAAAGCAATCCACAAATTATTCTATGTTCTTAAAAATTCAAATAATACAGAAGTATATAGAGGGAATTAAGTTCTTTTAGAACGTCCTGCTAGTTTACTACCTCTTCCTCAGCAGTGACTACTGTGAGTGATGCAGACTCCTCAGCCCTTGTCCTGTGTATTCATATATATATATATATCCATGCAAACTTGTAGTTTTTATTTTTATAACGTAAACAAGAATATTACATATATTGCTTTGCAATTTGCTATTCTTTTCTGAATAATAGCTCTTTGGCATTTTTTTTTCATGTTACTACATATGAATCCACCTTATTCTATTTGACGTTTGCCCAGTGTTATATAACACGTATGGTAGAGAGCATGGTTATATATACTTTTCCAATAATCCCTTGATTTGCCAGGCAGAGGGTAGATATTCCCTGATCTCAGGGAAGGCCTTTTTCCCAACCAATCATGATTCTTTTTGCAGGGACCTAGGTCCTTTACTTCTAAACCTCCCTAATAGCTACACTGATCATGTGACATGGTTCTGGTCTATGAAATGTAAGGGAACGCTGGCATACAGGCTTCTGGGAAATTTCAGTGTTCTTTGATCAAAAGGCAAGAGTGTTACAAAGAAAGGTTTTTCTCTGCCCTGGCTGCCCTCCTCACACCCCTAACTTCCTGCCTTTGAATGCAGATGTGATTTCTGGAGTTTGAAACCATCTTGAGACCACAGGCCACAGGCCTAAGGATGGAAAGTCAACATGCAAAATTTATTAGTTAGTTTTGCTGTCTAACAAACAACCTCAAAATCTCAGTGGCTTACAACAAAAATATTTGTTTTGTTGCTCACGGGTATTTGAGTTAGTTTTGGCTCTGCTTGGCTTATCCAAGATTGGCTGGGCTTGGCTGTAAGCTGTGAGTTTGGTTCAGCTTTGTATTTCTTCATTCTTCTTGGGTCAGAGGTTTCCTAAGAAATAATTCTTATCATGGATCACAGAAGTGCAAGAGAGTTGGTAGAAACATGAGATCCTATTAATATCTTGTCCTGGAACTGGCACATACACAGTTACTTTTACCCACATTCAGTTGGCCAATGCATGTTGCAAGGCCAACTCCAACATCAGCCCATTCTAGCACACTGCAAGGTTATACCGCAGATAAAAGGGGTAGAGAGCTGAGAACAATAATCAAATTGACATAAAAGGATGGAGGAGCAGAAGGATGAGACCTTAGGTCCTTAATAACAACATGGAGCAGTTGTGCCAACAATGGCACTAGTGTTTTCTAGCTTTTGTTAGAGATGAAAATGAGCCCCTGTTTATTTAAAGCACAATTTCTACTTGCTGTTGAAAACATTCCAAAATGATAAAATGCAGTTGTATTCTAATTTAACTCTGTATTGATGGGCATTTAAGTTGTTTCTAATTTTCCAAATAATGCTACAATGAACGTCTTACATAAAACTTGACCAACTGTATGTGCATTCTAATTGATAGATTCTTAGAAATGAAATTGTTGGGTGGAAGAGTATTTACATTTAAAGTTTTGATAAATAATATCAAGTTGCCCTCTACAAGACTTCATCTGTTCATTCTTCATATTCTTACTAATTCTGATAGTATGTCATTTTTAAAAATGCTTCCAATGTGATGGGTTTCATTCGGTTTCATTTGCATTACTATGATTAGTGAAGTTGAATATCTTTTCATATAGTCATTGGCCATTTGTATTTCTTATTGTGTGATCACATGTTCATGTCATTTGCTCATTTTTCTCTTGTGGTTTCCTTTTATCTTAGTAGTTGGAAAGGGATCATTTTATTTTGTGCTTTTCTTGTCTGTTTTACACTTGATAAATATTGTCGTTTATTTGTCTTTCCTTCTTTTAAAAATAATTTTATTAGATATTACAGAGATACAAAAGAGTATATATGAAATCCTCTCAAACGCTAAAAAATAAGAATACAATAAATTACCAAGAATTCATCATCCAAAGAATTTGTACATTCTCATTGCCTTTGAAGTCCACCCATTTCCTCCTACATTTAGAGTAACTGAAACTTTGAAATTTGTGTTTATTATTCTCGTTTTCCTTTATACTTTTACTACAAACATATGTGTCTGGAAACAGTATTTAGTTCACATGTTTTGACCTTTATATAAATGGAATCATACTATAAGTATCCTTTGTTGACTTTTTTCATTCAACATGTGTCTAAGATTCATCCACTTTGTTGCATGTAGCAGTAATTCACAATGGCAAAGAATTCTATTATATGAAATAACAAAGCATATTTATCCCCTTTTATTTCTTAAACATAGTAAACGTACTTGTCTGTTTATTCCAATATCTGAAGTACAGAGGTTAGTTTATGTTGTCTATTGCTTCTGCTGGCTCTTAGTCATGATGCCTCATATGCTTCCGTGGTTTGAGATTTGCTATGATCTGAAAGCGTGTATCTCCCCTCAAGTTTCGTATGTTGAAAACCTAATTACCAATGTGAAGGTATTAGGTGGAGCCTTTGGGGAGTGATTAGATCAGAGAGTGTGCCCTTATGAAAGATACCCCAGAGAGCTGGCTTGCCCCCTTCCCCCATGTGAGGATGCATGAGAAGGTGTTGACTAAGAGGAATGGGCCTTCACTAGACACTGAACCTGTTGGCACCTTAATCTTGAACTTTACAGTCTCCAGAACTGGAGACTGTCTTGAAAAATAACAATAATAAAGTCGCATGGGAAGATGAGCTCAGCTGTCAGGCCTGGTGATGAGAAATGATGCTGACATGTGGCTACCCTACATTTGAATTTGGTCAGTGGGAATACAAGAATTCAAATACCAGTGGACATTTCAGAAACTTCTTTTCTTTTTTTTGAATGTCAAAGCCGAAACTGCATGAAAGCTTTGGGGAAATTTTCTGCCTGGAGAACTAATCAAGGACATTCTTTTTTTATGCATATTTTAGGGGTTTATTTTTATTTTATTTGATTTTTTAATTATACTTTAAGTTCTTGAGTACATGTGCAGAACATGCAGATTTGTTACATAGGTATACACGTGCCATGGTGGTTTGCTGCACCCATCAACCTGTCATTTACATTACATATTTCCCCTAATGCTATCCCTCTCCTAGTCCCCCACCCACTGACAGGCCCCAGTGTGTGATGTTTCACTCACTGTGTCCATGTGTTCTCATTGTTCAACTCCCACTTATGAGTGAGAACATGCGGTGTTTGGTTTTCTGTTCCTGTGTTAGTTTGCTGAGAATGATGGTTTCCAGCTTCATCCCTGTCCCTGCAAAGGACATGAACTCATCTTTTTTTATGGCTGCATAGTATTCCATGGAGTGTATGTGCCATATTTTCTTTATTCAGTCTAACATTGATGGGCATGTGGGTTGGTTCCAAGTCTTTGCTATTGTGAACAGTGCCGTAATAAACATACATGTGCATGAGTCTTTATAGTAGAATGATTTATAATCCTTTGGGTATATACCCAGTAATGGGATTGCTATGTCACATGATATTTCTAGTTCTATATCTTCTAATCACGGACATTCTAAATGGTGGCTTTGATCCAAAAAAATCTGTTTATTATTGTCGTTATCTATATAAATTGCTGATCTTTTATCTATAGTTGAAGTTCCTGCTACTTTTGAATGCTAATAATTGAGATTGCTTCAGGTTGTATGTGTGAATGCATGAATCAGATATATATCTGTGTTATCACTTAGGGGTGGTATACATTTTGTCCTGTATACTTGTTTCTCTCCTAAACTTGACTACAACCTTGGAGGCAGATCACCTGGAACCAGTTTCCATTAACCTTCCTCTGGTTTATTCATTTAAAAATATTTGAATGTGTCCCGTGAGCCCAGGGCTGTGCTATGTGCTCATTCAAGTCAGTGAGTATTTTTATTGCACACTCTGTGTTTGCTAGATACTACCTGAATGAGTAATGTGCATTCTTGGCATAAGAACATCACAGTTTAGTTAGAGATAAAATTTTAAATTTTAGGACACATTATTTGGCAGTTTTACACTGACACAAAATATTGGATATAGCCGACTTGCTGCTTGTGAAAACTACACTTTGTATAATTATGTGACTGGGCTGCAACCCCAGTGGTTTTGAAAAACAAGAATCAGCAGAATTTTGCAGCTTTAATAGAATGTACAAGCAACTAAACTATAGTTTATGTAATTATTACACTTCATGTAATCACTTACTCCAAGTGAACTAGGAAAATATTGCTTTTTAAAATTCATTCTTCTGTTGTACTTCTTTCTGAAACAGAGTAAGGTATAATGTCTCTTTTCCCTTTAGCATTTAACAAATAAGATATAAATATGATTTCCAATATACAGAAATGACCTATGCCACAAACAAAAAGGAACTTTATCTTATATCCCTGCAGTCGGGGATATTTCACGTGGTACAATTTTCCAAGATCTGAAAAGGATTTGTCTGAACAAAAAGGAGCAAGCCTCAGGCACTGGTTGAACAGCCTAGGGTTGACTTTAGATGCCAACATAAATAACTGTGGGGAAACTAATCTATGGAGAGGGTTTTTTTTTTTTTTTTTTTAAAGGAATGCAGTTTTCCTACTTTCAAAGACACCTAATAATGTAAATGAAGCAACACAACAAGGAATTACTAGAATCTGCTAAAGATTCTAAGGAAATCTGCTGGACTGACTCAGTATGATAGAACTGTAACTAGTTTATCATTTTGTTAAGATAATGATGCTTTCAGATAAGAATAATAACAACAATAATAGCTGGTACTACTGAGTGCTTATTGTGTTCCAGTAACTTTTCTAAGTGCATTGTTAACTATAAATTTTATGACAACCTGCTATGAAGAATACACTATTATATTGCCATCACTTTTAATGGCAAAAACTTCAGTTACTTTTGTACCAACATATTATCTCCATTTTACAGACAAGAAAACTTAGGCATGGTGAGGGTAAGTACTTTGTCTAAGGTCATGATAGTGGTGGGGGCAAGATTCTAATTCAGGTGAACTGGCTCCAGAATCCATGCTTTTAAGCTTTTTTGTCTTAAGATTGTCTTTTAATTATAATGGTATGAACATTCAAGCTTTTTATCTTATTTTTAATAACATTTTTACCCCATTAATTCATTTAGCAAATCTTTTCTTCATAAATCGTGAAAGTGCCACGCAAGACACTGTCTAATTTATTGAAAGTTAAGATTAGCAGGGTCCAAATTTACAACTTGCAGGATAGGATTGTTTTTTTTACTGATGGTGGCTTATATTCTAAAATAGTAGTTATGTGTATTTGTATCTCTAAAAAATATTATTAAGAAAGCAAAACAGAGACAAAAACCTCACATACACACAAAAGTCCACGGTGGCAGACTGGATAATTCACAATGGTGTATAGTCCTTTTAGAGAGGGATTATTTTCTTCTAGTCTTTGAATGTTCACACTTTTATTTACTGTAGTGTATGCTCATTAACCCCTTCAATTAGATGGTGGTCAACAATTATGCTTCCGCTGTGCTTCTGTTCTCCCTTGGGGAGAGAGAGATGATGGATTCAGCATAAAACTGGACTTCACTGTATTAGTAAGTAGCCTGACTGCTGTGCACATCAAGATAACTTTCATGATACATAGAGGTAACACAATGGAAATCACAGCTTAGAAATCCAATTTATCTTGCTGTGAATAGAATTGCCTTCAATACAGATACCAATTAGTTTTGTTCCATAACACTGTTATAGAAATGTGACATTGAAAAACTACTTGCAAACTACTAAAGCATTCATCTACCATGAGTTCATGTCATGGAGGGAAAAATGTTAATTCTCCTTACGTGAGAAAGCATAAAAGTGTTTTTTACAAAGAGCAGCCACAAGGTCAGAATACGACTCTGAGGTAATGAAGTGAAGTCTTCTCTGAAACTTTTAGTTGCTTATATATTCTATTAAAGCTGCAAAATTCTGCTGATTCTCGTTTCTCAAAACCACTGGGGTTGCAGCTCAGTCACATTATAGATTAAGTGGAGAGTGATGCCGGCTTTTAATGTTGCTTCTTGAACTGCATCTGGACCTGCTGCTGATGCTTTTGGCTGGCTTGGTTCTCCTCTTTGGCTCCAGCATCCTCCGACTCTTCCTGTAATCACTGGTCAGTTCACTACTTAGACCATTTATGGTAAAGCCTCAAAATGTACCTTCACATTCATTATAAGAATAAAAAGGCCCAGCTAGAGTACTCTAGAAGTTAAAAAAACTGAAGTGTAGCTAACATTTTCCCGTTCATCTGTAGACAAGCACACATCATAAGAACATGGTTATGGTTTAATAAGATTGGACTCAGACATCTTGCAACTCAATTGTACACATACTTGTTGATCATACACAAGATAAAAGACATTGTTTAGGAAAAGCATGATATGGTGGAAAGAATATAAGAGCTGGAGCAGGACAGACTGGGGTGGGAATTCAATCTCCACCATTTACCAGCTCTCTGGGCCTGAGCCAGCACTTAATTTTCTAAATTTTGGCATACTTTTTGTTAAATGGAGATAAGAGCTACCTTGCTTGTATGGTTATTGAGAATTAGACATTATGTATATAGAGTACCTGGAATATAATGTGTTGAATGATGTCTATTATTATTAAGCTATGTGGGAGTAATTAAGGTGAGACATGGTTCCCATCTTTAAGGAGCTTGTTCTAGAAGGGGAGAGAAAACATGTGAACAAATATTTGTGCTTCAAGCAGAAAGGATTAAAGGCCATAAAGGAGCTTCGAAATGCCTTGATGAGAGTGCTATGAAGGGAACCTATTGGCTGGGGTATTGCAGCAACCTCCTAATTGGTCTCCCTGACTACTGTCTTGCCCCATCTAGTCTACTCTTCATTAACAGCTAACATAATCTTCCTTAAACACAGATCTGATCACATCAATCTCATGGTAAAATACTGCTGTGACTTTTCATTCCCTTTGTGACAAAGTGTCTAGTATGTGAACTCTGGCTTAAATTTCCAACTTCATCTCTCTCCTTCCTTCTGCCTTGCCCATCCACAAAAATACCCTTCATGGACTAGCCTTACTAAACCTTTTTTCAGTTTCAGGTTAGTTAGGGTTCTACACAGGAACAGAACCTATATATATATAGGAGATATATATATGTGTGTGTATACATATACATATACATATCATATACATATACACACATAAAGAATTGGCTCACACAATTTTGGAGTTTGAGAAGTCCCAGGATCTGCAGTTGGCAAGCTGGAGACCTAGGACAGATAGTTGTAAGTTTCTGTCTAAGGGCAGAAGAAGACAATGTTCCAGTTCAAGTAGTCTGGCTGGCAAAATTCCCTCTTGATCAAACTTTTGTTCTATTCAGGTCTTCATTTGATTGAATGAAACCCACTCACATCAGGGAGGGCAATCTGCTTTATTCAGTCCACCAATGCAAATGTTAATTTCATCCAGAAACACCCTCACAGATACACCCATGATAATGTTTGGTTGAATGTCTGGGCATCCTACGGCCCAGTCAAGTTGACACACAAAATTAACCATCACAGATTCCAAGAGCACGACATGTTCTGTTTTTCATCTGTTCCTTTGTACATGTAGTTCCGTCTGCCTAGTTTACTCTTGGTCTCCTGACCCCTGGTCCACTTCTACAGGCTGTTCCGGTCTCAGTTCACAAGTCTAACCCTTCCAGACTGGGTTAGATCCCTCTCCTATGGTACCCTTCAGTTCCTCTATTATAGCATGCATCTTTGTACGCTGTAATTTCCTATTTACCTGTCTCTGTCATGTAGACTGTCAGCTCACAGAGAGTCAAGAACTTGTCTTTAATGTGTCCACAATATCTCCTGTGTCTAGGACTGGATTCAGCATGTTAAATCATCCAATAGTTATTTGTTAAATGAATGAACAAATAGATTTAATGGAGCAGGTGGCAGCTAATATAGGTCTTAGAGGAGGAAGACTTCAGAAGAAATTTAATACCCAATTTGGGAAAATCAACAATAGATAATACCAAAATATTCATTTTGGGATTAAGACTTCAAACATTTGTATAGTGATTCTGAAGACTAATGGTTATTTCACTATACCAAAAATAATTGTAGCTATCATGAGACACTCTCCAGGAGGTAAGGGGATTTGTTTTTCATCATATTTGAAGGACAGTTTTTATTATGAGAAAATAGATGTTGAAAATAGTATAATGAAGCTCCACATGCTAATCTTAAGTACCTATTAACATATCATCATATTTGTTTTTATTTTTATTTTTTGGCTGAAGAATTTTAAAGCACATCCAGAAAAATCTGATACTTTTTGTGCTTAAATAGTTCAATACATTTACACATCTTTAAAAATAAGGGTATTTTCTTCATAATCACTATACTATTGTAGAACTCAACAATATTAGCAGTATTTCTATAATAATATTTAACACCCAGTCCATACTTGAATTTCTCCAAAGTGTCCTTTTTTTAACAGTTAGTTTGTTTGAATCAGAGTGCAAATAAGATACACACATTTGATTGCCATGTCTCTTGACTCTTTTTAATCTATAAAGGTACTCTTGCCACCACCGCTTCTTTTTACCACATGCCACCGATATGTTGAAGACTGGGAAGACTGGGTCATTTGTCATGTAGAATACTTCTCATTCTGGATATGTTTGTTTGCTTCCAAATGATGTCATTTAACCTATTCTTCTTTCCCTTGTATTTCCCATGAATTGGAAGTTAGAGCTAGAGTCTTGATTAAGTTCAGATTCAACATTTTCAACAAGGATACTTCATAGACAGAGCTGCTATGCCATATTACAACCTATCAGAAGTATATGCTGCTTTCTAGTTTTAGGGATGCAAAGAGTGAGCATCTGGTACTTCTGTAATAAAGTTGCACCCCCCCGCCCCACACCACCACCACTTGCTAATGCTTATGTCAAATCAGTGGTTTATTACTTTGGTATAGTTATTGTTATCCTTTCATCTAATTGTTTTTAGCAACTGTTAAAGGTTGCTTGAACAATTATTTCATTAGGGATTGCAAAACGGTGATTTTTTAATGCAGTAATTCTTGCTATATTTATTAGTTGAAATTCTTCTACAGAGTTTTTTTCTACCTAAACTAGAACTATTTGGTGTTCTGAAATATAGTTTTTTTTTTTTTAAATAAGAAAGGCAAGATGAATTCTAAATTCATTCTCTTTAAAGATATTTTCTTTTGTCTTTTAAAAAAGATTCATCGTGTATTTTTATATATTCGGTGTATTCCAACCAGTCACAATCATTATTCATTTTGATGCTCAAACTGTTCCGTCTCTGGCCAGTTGAAGCCCCTTTAAGCTGCTTTCTAAGACTTTTGAAGAGTCTTTTTAAACTTTGTTAGCTTCCTTAAGCTCATCTTATATATTTCACGCCCCAGACCTGGAAACAGCTTTTTCTTTTCTTTTTTTTTTCTTTACTTTAAGTTCCAGGATACTCTGCCAAATGTGCAAGTTTGTTACATGAGTATACGTGTGCCATGGTGGTTTGCTGCACCTATCAACCTGTCACCTAGGTCTTAAGCCCCACATGCATTAGCTATTGTACTGATTCTCTCCCACTGCCGCCTCAATAGGCCCTGGTGTGTGTTGTTCCCCTCCCTGTGTCCATGTGTTCTTATTGTTCAACTCCCACTTATGAGCGAGAACAAGTGGTGTTTAGTTTTCTGTTCCTGTGTTAGTTTGCTGAGGATGATGGCTTCCAGCTTCATCCATGTTCCTGCAAAGGACATGATTTCATTTCTTTTTATGGCTGCATAGTATTCCATATGTACCACATTTTCTTTATCCAGTCTATGATTGATGGGCATTTGGGTTGGTTTCATGTCTTTGCTATTGTGAATGGTGCTGCAATAAATGTATGTGTGCATGTATCTTTATAACTGAATGGTTTATATTCCTTTGGATGTATACCCAGTAATGATATTGCTGGGTCAAATGGTATTTCTAGTTCTGGGTCCTTGAACCAGATGATTCCTCATCACCACACTATCTTCCACAATGGTTGAACTCATTTATATTCCCACCAACAGTGTAAAAGCATTCCTGTTTCTCCATAGCCTCACCAGCATCTGTTGTTTCTTGACTTTTTAATGATCGTCATTCTGACTGCATGAGGTGGTATCTCATTATGGTTTTGATTTTCATTTCTCTAATGATCTGTGATATTGAGCTTTTTCTCAAATGTCTTCTGTTCATATCCTTTGCCCACTTTTTGACGGGGTTGTTTTTTCCTATAAATTGTTTAAGTTCCTTGTAGATTCTGGATATTAGCCCTTTGTCAGATGGGTAGATTGTGAAAATTTTCTCTCATTCTGTAGGTTGCCTGTCCACTCTGATGATAGTTTATTTTGCTGTGCAGAAGCTCTTTAGCTTAATTGGATCCCTTTGGCAATTTTAGCTTTTGTTGTAATTACTTTTGGTGATGTCATCATAAAATCTTTCCCTATGCCTATGTCCTGAATGGTATTGCCTAGGTTTTCTTCTAGAGCTTTTATGGTTTTGGGTTTTACATTTAAGTCTTTAATCCATATTGAGTTAATTTTTGTATAAGGTGTAAGGAAGGGGTCCAGTTTCAGTTTTCTGCATATGGCTAGCCAGTTTTCTCAGCGTCATTTATTAAACAGGGAATCCTTTCTCCATTGCTTGTTTTTGTCAGGTTTGTTGAAGATCAGATACTTGAAGATGTGTGGTCTTATTTCTGAGGTTTCTGTTCTCTTCCATTGGTCTATATGTCTGTTTTGGTACCAGTACCATGCTGTTTTGGTTACTGTAGCCTTGTAGTATGGCTTGAAGTCAGGTAGCATGATACCTTCAGTTTTGTTCTTTTTGCTTAGGATTATCTTGGCTATGTGGGCTCTTTTTTGATTCCATATGAATTTTGAAGTAGTTTTTTTTTTTTCTAATTCTGTTAAGAATGTCAATGGTAGTTTCATGGGAATAGTATTGAATATATAAATTACTTTTGGCGGTATGACCATTTTCATGATATATTGGTTCTTCCTATCCATGAGAATGAAATGTTTTTCCATTTATTTATGTCCTCTCTTCCTTTAGCAGTGGTTTGTAGTTCTCCTTGAAGAGGTCCTTCACTTACCTTGTTAGCGGTGGAATCAGCTTTTTCCTCAAGGAGTCCTGGTTCCTTTCAGTGGTATGCAATATTTGAATCCCAAATCTGGTCAGTAAACATGCTCATTCCTGAGTTGTTATTGCTTTCAAGTCTTTTTAGTAGACAAGAGCTAAGGAATCTGTATTAAAACACCCGTAAGTTCACTGTAAGATTTCCAATTCCAATTTAAATTTAATAGGGTTTTTACTTCACTTAAAAAATTATACATTTGCTTCTTTCCTTTTCAGTGAAAATCTTAATTCCTAATAACAAGATATTTTTATAGCTTTATCTTCTATATATATAATGTATAAGTATAAATACTTAAAAATAATAATACCAATACTACCACTAACCATTAGATTACTAAATTAAGTTTCAGGTTTTGTGGGTTTTTTTTTTTTTTTTTGCCCTTAGAAATAACTCATTAAATAAATATGGCCCAAATACTGTGTCTTAAAGCCATTTGAGTTATTTCTTTTTTCTGTGTGGTAAATTATCTTTTCTAATGACTTATACAACACAACTAATGAGTCCTCATTATACTTGAAAAAGCAAGGTTTTCATTCTAATAGACCTGGTTCCTCTAGGGGAGGGGTGCTGGAGATTAGAGTTGTGTTCTAAATTAATTAGTTGAAGCAACAAAAACCAGAGGAAAATCTGTTATGTAAATACGTGGTCACAATGGACTTTATCTTGAAGAAACTTGTCAGGGAGTGAATAGCAGATGCAGAATTTTTCTGCCAGTGTGAGTTAGTGGGCTGCCTGCTTCTGTAAATTTTTAAATACGATCCCTCAGCAACCTGTGGACAATACCAGATTTCCTATCACCTACTTGATCTTCAGGTCATTTTTGGTATAAGCATATACTCAGTAGAGGGTTAAGAAAGGAGTTGGATTAGAGCCAAAGGCAGTTGCTTTTCACCTTTGTTGAAAGTGGGGATTAAGAAATCCTGCTGCTTCAATAGTGTTTCTTTTGAGTACCATTGGAGTAGTAGGAGTGAAAGAAAAGGCAGATTTAGGGAAAGGAGATGGAAAGATAGGAAGAGGGATAGGAAGATAAAGATTATAATAGCTCTTCTCTCCTATACCAGACACAGTGCTAGGCATTTTAATTAATTTAAACAACTCTCAGAATGCAACTTTCACATGATCTCTGTAGGATGAACTGAAGGCTGTGTATATCAACACAATTTTAGCAAGAGGTTTTAGTTTCTTCTTAGGTCTGGTATAATGCAGTGATCTGTTGATTAAAACATTTTATTAGACTAAATGTGTACTTTGGTTTGAGGTTGAGACCAAGTTTTTCACTCAATGTTTTTGTAGAGAAATAATTAGGAACATCAGTATTATCATCACTTTTCATTTTATTTTCTCAAGCCTGCTACCTAGGGCTTGGCACATAATAAGGGCTCAATAAATGTTTGTTGAGTGATTAAATCACTCGATTATTTTTCATTCCTTCCAACCCTAGATGGAATGGAGAAGTAAAAATATATTATGAAATTTTATACAGGCAAACAATTTGTATAAGGAAATACAGTGAATGGAAATGCCGTAAATGTTGAAATAAGCCTAACCACTCTACGGTAGTAAAAGGAAAAATCAGGAAAATATGTGGATAATATAGTAAGGTTTAAGGGCTAAAAGGAGCTTTAGAAATCATCTGAATCTTCATTTTGTAGATGAGGACTATGAGGATCAGACATGGTTGCGACTTGTGCAGAGCCACAGTCATGGTTAGGGGAGTCAGCTGATCCTGGTTTTCTAATTGCTTCCTCCAGGTGCATACCCTACCCTTACATCGCACCCAATGCCCAACAAAGACAGAGAGTAGGACTTCCATGTTCATTGAATCACAAGCAATTACTTTGAGAACCCTGAAAGAAATCATTTTGGGACATTTACCTGAGATAAGAATGAAGCCCATAATGCAATTCAGAAAACAAACAAGGGAGTTTAGCAGATCACATAAGCCTGTTTACATTGAGAACCAGATAGAGAACAGTTCCTCAAGAGACTAGATAGAGGCTGCAATATTAGGGACATTTCTGTAGTGATGACATAAAACTATTGGGATGTCTGGGAGAGAGTGAGCGTTCCATCCCACTGAGAGGTTGGATAGACTGGGTCTATTTTCAATTCTCCTCATTTTCATTATCTGTGTTTGGGATGGACAATCACAACTGTAATGATTTCTTTTTGGGGTAAGGGTGGAGGGCAAACCTAATGATGTCACCAGAGAAAGCACACGGAGAGTATTTACCATCCTGGAGATCAGTCAACTGAAAATTTTGCTAGCACATCAGTCCTAGGGTGATGAGCTCTGTGGGAGCTGAGAGTCGCAATGAGTTGTGCCAGCTACCCACTGAGGGTGACAGTTTAAAAACAATGGACTGAAAAATGTTGTAAATTTGAAAAACAATGAACTGCCTGGTGTCAGTGTTTAGAGATTGATGGGACTGGTGCCTGGAAAGCCAGATAGAAGGAGTATAGAAATTCACACTATTTTAACATTCAAAGCATCCCTTGAAATGATTCATTAAGAGCCATATAGATATAAATGCGTATCTTTGTATACAGATTTATATGCATTTGTACACATACACACATGCACATTATTTATATTTTTCTCTCTCTGTGTTTAAAATGCTCAGGAGTTGAAACTTGTTTGGAAATATTCAGTCAAGCGCAATGTTTCCTTTTGCAATATGCAGCAAGTAGCTCATGCTGCCTTTAACTTTCTTTTCCCTTCCTCCCTACATAATTAAAGGTGAAGGGCAAGCAGGAGAGAGAATTTTTACTTATGCTGGTGCTCTCCTGAGTGCTGCTCCATGTGGCCATACAGGCTCTGCATTGCACAACATATAGATTATGATGTGGATGGCGTCTTCCAAAGTGGTGTGACAAGGCTGTCAGTCCAGTGCTATAGCCAGATGGGAATTTGGAGTTTGAAAGTGTGTCAGTTAACTATTGATACTTGATATCCCAAAACTTTGGGTTTAAAATAATCGTCCTTTATTATATTTCATGAGTTAAAGGATCAGCTGGGAGGTTCTGCTGATGGACTCTGCTCTGCATCTCTGTGGTCAGCTGGTGAATACACTGGTGGCGGTGGGTCTAGGATGACCTTGACAGGGACAGTTCATTTGTCCTCCATGAGTTTTTCACATCCTCTAACGGGCTAGCTAAGGCTTATTCTCATGTTAGTGGTAGTTAATGTGCAAGTATTTTTTCACTTTTTCATCTCTGGGATATGGTTTGGATGTTTGTCCCTTCCAAATCTCATGTTGAAATGTGATTCCCAGTGTTGGAGGAGGGGTCTGGTGGGAGGTGATTGGATCATGGGGGCAGATCCCTCATGAATGGCTTAGCACCATCTCTGTGGTGATGAGTGAGTTCTTGCTCAGTTAGTTCATGTGAGATCTGGTTGTTTAAAAGCGTGTGGCACCTTTGCCCTCTCTCTCTTGCTCCCACTCTTGCCATGTGACATGCTGGCTCCTTGTTGCCTTCCACCATGTTTGTAAGTTTCCTGGGACCTCACTAGAAGCAGATGCTAGCACAATACTTTCTGTAAAGCCTGTAAAACCATGAGCCAATTAAACCTCTTTTAAAAATAAGTTACCCAACCTCAGGTAGTTCTTTATAGCAATGCAAGGACAATCTAACACACTCTGCTTTGTCAAGTTTGCTGCTTTTTCATTGGCCAAAGCAAACCGCATGGTGAAGTCCAAAGTCACGTGGGAAGGTAGTTCCAAAGGGTGTGGATATAGAGAGAAATGAAAAACTGAGACTCTTAATGCAAGCAGTCTAACACAGAGAGTGAGTTAGCAAACAAAAGGCTCAAAGAGAGGATCATGAATGTTGCTCTGGTTTGAATGTCCCCTCCAAAACTCAAGTTGAAATTTAATTGCTATTGTGATAGTATCAACAGGTAGGACCTTTAAGAGGTAATTAGGTTATGAGGGTGGAACTGTTATCATGAGAATAGGTTAGTATTGCTGGAGTGGGAATCTGATAAAAGGATGAGGTTCAGCTCCCTTTTTCTTTCTATCTCATGCACTGTCATCCTCTCTTGCCATGTGATGCCTTCTGCCATGGGATAACACAACAAGAAGACCCTCACCAGATGCGGCCCCTTGATCTTGGGCTCCCCAACCTCCAGAACCATGAGCCAAATAAACTTCTATCATTTATTAATTATCCAGCCTGCAGTATTCTGTTATAGCAGCAGAAAACAGACTAAGATAAATATCAATAGTCATTGTTATTCAAATCAGTACTATTTTTCTTTGAAGTTTGTATTTATTCATTTATTCATCCATCCAGCTTTTAACAGGTCTACCACATTTAGACACTATTCTAGAGACGAACTTTGTGCTTAAAATGGTTACCTGGTGAAACAGGCTTTTCTTTGAGCTCCATGTCTTCTATTTCTTCTTCTCTCATCTCAGATATGAAGGGGGTATTTTGTAAAATGAAATATCAGAAGCTTGCCCTATGAAGCAGTTCATGTTAACTCAAGAAAGATTGAAAAGTCTTGAAGCTTGCTCATCAGAAACATTGCCTCACCTGTGAGGAGCTGGGACTCAGAAAGAGGGAAAGGAAATGGAAAGAGGCCAAGGAGATAGGGGTAGAGGAGAGAAGGAGGGAAAAGGGAGCAAGTCCAGAGAGAAAGAGAGAGAGAGAGAATTTAGATGCTTGTCTCAGGTGAACTGATTGAACTGAGGGTGACAGCAAAGACATTTTGCATCTTCCTCTGCGTTTTGTGTGTGTGCATAACTGGCTAATTCTTTTTTGTAATGGCCTGTCCTAATGTTGTCTCCCAGATACTGTGGGGGGTAAGTAAAGCATTTCATTATGTAGAAATACGGAAGAAGAATAATCATTTATCCTTTTCTAATCTTGCCTTCAGGACTACCCAGTCCTCTCTTTATTCTTGTCATGTGCTAGTCACCATTACCTTCTTTTTGGCTTCGGGAGCCTCCCCACTAACCTGGACTTCAATTATTAATCATTTAAATGTTGCGTTTTGTGGAATTCTGGAAGTCTCATAGTTTTTATCATGATTCTTCAACAACGTTTCCACATTCTAGCTCCCAGGATATACCTTGATTCTAACTTCATCCATTCATGGAACATTTAGAGAGCTCCATTGCTCATGCATGACAGTGTAGTTACAAACAATATTATGAAGATAATAATTGAATACTTACTATGTATAAGACCTTAGTGTAGCACATTTACTTGTGTAAACTTTATTTCGCAACAATATCATTATTATCCTCATTTCACAGATGAGAAAATGGAAGCATAAAGAGATCAAATCACTTGCTGGAAATAACAGAATTGGGAATTGAATCCAAGTGGGTAGGCATAACTACACTGGATAAATAAGGCCCATTTCTGCCCTCAGGGAGTGATGATACCTTCATTTTCTTCTTTTATTACTAACCTCTTACTGCTTCAAACATTTTTGGCCTTCATCCATTCTTAAGAAAATTTCCTTGACTTTTCAAAGTTAACTATTTAATATTTCTATGCTATTTTAATTCCTGTTTTTACTGTTTTCCTTCCTCTTGTTCTCGCATCCTCTGAGACAATGCTCTTTTCATTACCTTGACTTTTACTTTGATCTTCGTCTGTGCTAGCTCCTTTCCCTCAATAAACAAAGAGGCTGAGCATTGACAAAATCCAATTATCCTCTAACTTGTACTTTCTTGAAGCACAAAATTTAAAAAACTGTAGATCTTTAATAATCCACCTCTTGATGGGCTCTTCTCTCATGGCGTCCCTGAAACCAATGTCTTTCCCATCATGGCCGTCCTTCACTTCTCCGAATATGCTCTCCTACTTCTCTGAGTGTGCTTTTCTGTCACCACAAGTGAACTTTACTCTGTCTCCTGTTGTTCATACATGGACATTGCCCCGTGTTCTGTCCTGTAGGCTTGTCTCTAATCTTTTTACCTTCTTTCTCAGTGATAGGGTGGCCATAGAACTTATTGCCCAAACTGGGACAATATTGTCTGGGACAAATGCCAAACTGGATGTTGCCAAACTGGGCAACCAGAGTAAACCAGGACTGCGATCTTTCCCACACCTTCCTCAGTTCCACATTTCCAACCCTTGGCTGGTGGTTTCTACTTGTGTGTTTGGGGCTTTCAGCTTTAGATATCCTAACTTATACTCCTTTTTTTTTTTCTTTTCTAATCCACAATTCCTGAATTCCCTGCTTCTGAGGGAGCTGCCATCCTGCAGTGCCTGAGATATGACAACCTGGGTCATTTCTGAATGTCTCTCATACACAGTGTCCATAGCATCAGTCTTCAGGTCTATTGATTTGGCTTTTACAATGTTTCACTTCATTCCTTCTTTTTGATTTTCAGTGCTGCTATTTAGTTCAGGCCTTTATCACTTCAAGCTAGGATTACTGTGGTAGTCTGATCCCAACCAACTTTTTATCTGTATCTTCTCCTACTTGTTCTAGAACTCTACACATATCTAATATAGACCCTTTCCTGTCTCCTGTCCTGCATGGATTACTTTGGCTTTTGTTTGAATATGATGTGTCTTTATATGAATGTCTTTGAGTTTGTCCTACTTGGAGTTCATTGAGCTTCTTGGATGTGATTAATGTATTTTTCATCAAATTTGGAAAATTTTTGGTCATTAGTTCTTTAAATCTTCATTCTTTTTCTTGCATCCTTCTGTGTAGGGAAAAGAAAGAGAGATCAGACTGTTACTGTGTCTATGTAGAAAAGGAAGACATAAGAAACTCCATTTTGATCTGAACCCTGAACAATTGTTTTGCCTTGAGATGCTGTTAATCTGTAACTTTAGCCCCAACCTTGTGCTCACAAAAACATGTGTTGTATGGAATCAAGGTTTAAGGGATCTAGGGCTGTGCAGGATGTGCCTTGTTAACAATATGTTTACATACAGTAAGCTTGGTAAAAGTCATCGCCATTCTCCATTCTCGATAAACCAGGGGCACAATGCACTGCAGAAAGCCGCAGCGACCTCTACCCAGGAAAGCTGGGTATTGTCCAAGGTTTCTCCCCACTGAGATAGGCTGAGATACGGCCTTGTGGGATGGGAAAGACCTGACTGTCCTCCAGTCCAACACCCGTGAAGGGTCTGTGCTGAGGAGGATTAGTAAAAGAGGAAGGCCTGTTGCAGTTGAGATAAGAGAAAGGCCTCTGTCTCCTGCATGCCCCTGGGAATGGAATGTCTCGGCATAAAACCCGATTTACATTTGTTCTATTCTGAGATAGGAGAAAACAGCCCTGTGACTGAAGGCGAGACATGCTGGTGGCAATGCTTCTCTGTTACTCTTTATTCCACTGAGATGTTTGGGTGGAGAAAAGCATAAATCTGGCCTACTTGCACATCCAGGTATAGTACCTTCCCTTGAACTTATCTGTGACACAGATTCCTTTGCTCACATGTTTTCTTGCTGACCTTCTCCCCACTATCACCCTATTCTCCTGCCGCATTCCCCTTGCTGAGATAGTGAAAATAGTAATACTGAGGAAACTCAGTGACCAGTGCTGGTGCAGGTCCTTCGTATGCAGAGCGCTGGTCCCCTGGGCCCACTGTTCTTTCTCTATACTTTGTCTCTGTGTTTTATTTCTTTTCTCAGTCTCTCATCTTGCCTGATGAGAAATACCCACAGGTATGGAGGGGCCGGCCCCCTTCACTTCTGAGATTCTCATTATTAGAATATGGCTATATTTGATGGTATTCTATAGGTATCTGAAACTTTTTATATTTATATTATTTTTTATTTCTCTTCCTCAGACTAGAGAATTTCAACTGACCTGTCTTCGGGTTCACAGATTCTTTATTCTGCTGGCTCAAATTTGCTATTAAGCCTTTCTAGTGAATTTTTCACTTTAGTTTTTGTACTTTTCTCTTTTTAAACTTTTCTTTTAGGTTCAGGGGTACATGTGCAGGTTTGCTATATAGGTAAACTCATGTCATGGTTGTTTGTTGTACAGATTATTTTGTCACCCAGGTACTGAGACTAGTATCCAATAGTTACTTTTTCAGATCCGCTCTCTCCTCCACCCTCGGCCCTCAAGTAGGCCCCAGTGTCTGTTGTTCCCTTCTTTGGGTCCATGAGTTCTTATCATTTAGCTCTTACTTATAAGTGAGAACATGCAGTACTTAGTTTTCTGCTCCTGCATTAGTTTGCTAAGGATAATAGCCTCAGTTCCATCCATGTTCCTACAAAAGACATGCTCTTTCTTTTTTATGGCTGCATAGTATTCCATAGTATATATGTATCAGATTTTCTTTATCCAGTCTGCTATTGACAGGCATTTAGGTTGATTCCATGTCTTTGCTATTGTGAATAGTGCTGCAGTGAACATTCACTTTTTGTGTCTTGAAGGTAGAATGATTTATATTCCTTTGGGTATATACCTAGTAATGGGATTCCTGGGTCAAATAGTAGATCTGTTTTTAGCTCTTTGAGGAATTTCTACTTTGCTTTCTACAGTGGTCAAACTGATTTACACTCCCACCAATGGTGTATAAGTGTTCAATATGGCTATTTTAATGATATTGGTTCTTCTGATCCATGAGCATGAAATGTTTTTTTCTGTTTGTTTGTGTCATGTCTGATTTCTTTGAGTAGTGTCTTGTAGTTTTCATTGTAGAGATCTTTCACCTCCCTGGTAATCTGTGTTCCTAGGTATTTTATTCTTTTTGTGGCAATTGTGAATGGGATTGCATTCCTGATTGGCTCTTTGCTTGCCTGTTATTGGTATATAGGAATGCTAGTGATTTTTGTACGTTGATTTTGTATCCTGAAACTTTACTGAAGTTGTTTATCAGCTGTAGGAGCTTTTGAGCTGAGACTATGGGGTTTTTCTAGATATAGAATCATGTCATCAGCAAACAGGGATAGTTTGAGTTCCTCTCTTCCTATTTGGATGCTCTTTATTTCTTTCTCTTGCCTGATTGCTCTGGCCAGGACTTCCAATAGTATGTTGAATATTTGTGGTGAAAGAGAGCATCCTTGTCTTGTGCCAGTTTTCAAGGGGAATGCTTGCAGCTTATGCGCATTCAGTATGATGTTGACTGAGGATTTGTCTTAGATGGCTGCTATTATTTTGAGGTATGTTCCTTCAATATATAGTTTATTGAGAGTTTTTAACATGAAGGGGTGTCGAATTTTATTGAAAGCCTTTTCTGCATCTATTGAGATAATCATGTGGTTTTTGTCTAATGTGATGAATCACATTTGTTGATTTCTGTATGTTGAACCAACCTTACATCCTGGGGATGAAGTCTACTTGATCATGGTGGATTCGCTTTTCGATGTGCTGCTAGATTCACTTTGCAAGTATTTTATTGAGGATTTTTGCATTGATGTTAATCAACGATACTGCCCTGAAGTGTTTTTCTTTTTTATTTGTGTGTGTGTGTATGTCTGCTAGGTTTTGTCATTTCTGATTGTTTATTTGGATCCTCTCTCTTTTCTTATTAGTCTACCTAGTGACCTATCTACTCAAGTATTTTTTTTTTGCAAAATACCAACTCCTGGATTTGTTGATCTTTTGAATGGTTCTTCCTGTCTCGATCTTCTTCAGTTCAGCTCTGATTTTGGTTATTTCTTGTATTCTGCTAGATTTGGGGTGGGTTTGCTCTTGCTTCTCTAGTTCTTTTAGTTGTGGTATTAGGTTGTTGTTAACTTGAGATCTTTCTAACTTTTTAATGTGGGCATTTAGTGCTATAAATTTCCCTCTTAACACTGCCTCAGCAGTGTCCCAGAGATTCTGGCATGTTGTATCTTTGTTCTCATTAGTTTCAAAGAACTACTTGATTTCTGCCTTAATTTTGTTATTTACCCAAAAGTCATTCAGTAGCAGGTAGTTTAATGTTCATGTAATTACATGGTTTTGGTGATTTTTTAAAGTCTTGATTTCTATTTTCATTGCACTGTTGGTCCAAGGATGTGTTTGGTATGATTTCAGTTCTTTTGCATTGGCTGAGGATTATTTTATGTCTGATTGTGTGGTTGATTTTAGAGTGTGTGCCATGTAGCGATGCGAAGAATGTATAGTCTGTTGCTTTTGGGTGGAGTGTTCTGTAGAGGTCTATCAGATCCATTTAGTCCAAATATCTTTGTTAATTTTCTGCATCAATGATCTTTCTAATACTGCCACTGGGGTGATGAAGTCTCCCACTTTAAAGAGACATCAGATTTCCCAGATTTTGCTTTTAAGTTTTTTTTCAGCTTTTTATTTGTCTTGTTATTGTCACCCATAGCAGTTATAATGCTAAACAATTGCCACTGATTATTTTTGATTGATGTTGCAAGCAGAAAGGCTATTTTCACTTAATGACCTCTGAGTCAGGTCAAATAAAGATGAACCTTGGAAGTGGGGGCTTCCAGGGAACTTCTAGACAGATCAAATAGTGGGATGTGACTTTTGGACAGCCCTAAAATATTCTGTTCCTTCCAGTAGGTGCTAGGTGACTGTTTTTCATCACTATTGTGATTGTGAGGCTGTTGGTTTTCAAGGCTACTGAAGAGCAGGGGTGAGGGGAATGAGATGTGGGTACATTAAGAAAACGATGAAACTCCTTGTTCTTACCAAGATTCAACCACTTTTCTTGAATAAACACTTTTTGGATTGTTACAAGCCTTTTACTATTTTCTAGAGTTCTTAGAAAGTTGGTTTTGATAATTTTTCTAGTATTCTCATTACTTTTATGGGAAGAGCAGTTTTTTGGAGGTCCTTATTTCATCATTCTAAAACATAGAATCAATGTATAGAATACTTTGACTTTCAGTTTCTACCTAACAAAATCTTATTCATTAATACTGAATTTCTAAGCACTTCTCTCACCCTAACAGCTTATTTCTATAGTGAATTATGTATAGCACTTTACATCCTTTTTCTTAGATGTAGGTGCTCATACAAATAACCCCCAGAGATCTGTATTCTGGACATCTATGGGGGGCCCAAGGATCTGCATTTTAAACAAGTTCTAGTGTATTTGGGATGCTAGTGGCTCATGGACCAAATTTTAAGAAATGTCCATCTAAATGATATTCACAGTACTTACCTTATACCAAATTTATATTACCTATATATCTCTAGTTATTATTAATATGATTTTTGCATATCCCTATCTTCCCTACTGGAATAATAACTCTTCATGGACAGAAGCAATTCCTGTACCCTGTGAATCCCCAAGGGCTTCAATTTTATATAAATATATAAAATATAAATAAATATAGTCATATTTGCTGAATGAATCAATAAATAAGAGCATTGTTTTCTCTTGCATCTCTAGCTCTAGAGCATTGGGCAAATACATTCCCAATTACGAACTGCTGATTGACGAAAAAAACCTTTTGGAGTTTGAGAACTCATTGGTAAATTGAAAACTGCCAGCAAGAAACTAAGAAAGCACTTAAGTTTGTAAACATTTAAACTTAAAAGCATCACCTCAATTGTTTTAACGAAAAGTGCTAAGTAGTCAAACTCCAGGAAAATGTGTAAATGAAAAAACTTTCATCTTGAACTCTTTGAGAGAAAGGATAGAAAACATTAAACTGCATAAAAACATATATATATACTGCAAGGTATTCATTTCTTACTCACTGGAAATGATTTTAGGTGAGTGAAATGTCAGCAGTTTTGTCATCATTCATCTTTTTAGTCTCAAAGATGATAATTTACAGACTTTCTCTGCCATATGGCCATCTGTCTCTTGTGTACAAAATAGGTATGGGTTGCCAGGACTGGTGAGTGTGACTCAGATACAGACAGTGATGTTGTGTCTGGTCTCGGGTGGTCTCTGGTCCTGCTGGAGTGTGGAGTATTTCCTAGTTGGTGAATTAACATTCTCTTGCTTGAGAAGCTGTGAGATTTTTAAAAAATCTTCTGGAAGAGAGAGGCATGGTAGGATATTAGACTGTATGGGCACCATTCCAGTTCTCTGCCAGAGAGAAGTAGATTGTTGAGCTGTGAGCTCAACAAGTCTTCAGTAGAATTCAATTAATTGGCTTTCTGAAATGAAAGGACCTCTTCAGAAATTGGTTAGGTGGTCACAGGCTCTCTCTCAATGTATTATATAAATAGATCTTAGTTTTTGGCATATTTAAGATGATAGCAGTAAAAAAAATCATAACCTTTCTTTTCTCTTTTCTTTCTTTCTTTCTCTCTTTCTTTCTCCCTTTCTTTCTCCCTCTCTCCCTTTCTCTCTCTTTCTCTCTCTTCCTTCCTTTTTCTCTCTTTCTTTCTTTTTCTTTCCTTTTCTTTCTTCTTTTTTCTTTCTCTTTCTCCCCTCGCTCCCTCCCTCCCTTCCTTCCTTTCTTTCTTTCTTTCTTTCTTTCTTTCTTTCTTTCTTTCTTTCTTTCTTTCTTTCTTTCTTTCTTTCTTTCTTTCTTTCTTTCTCTTTCTTTCTTTCTTTCTTTCTTTCTTTCTTTCTTTCTTTCTTTCTTTCTTTCTTTCTTTCTTTCTTTCTTTCTTTCTTTCTTTCTTTCTCTCTCCCTCTCTTTCTCCCTCTTTCTCCCCCTTCCTTCCTCCCTCCCTCCCTCCCTCCCTCCCTCCCTCCCTTCCTTCCTTCCTTCCTTCCTTCCTTCCTTCCTTCCTTCCTTCCTTCCTTCCTTCCTTCCTTCCTTCCTTTCCTTCTTTGCTCTTGCTCTGCTGCCCAGGGTGGAGTGCAGTGGCATGACCTCAGCTCACTGAAACCTCCACTTCCCAGGTTCAATTGATTCTCCTGCCTCAGCCTCCCGAGTAGCTGGGATTACAGGTGCACACCACCACACCCAGCTAATTTTTGTATTTTTTAAGTAGAGACGGGGTTTCGCCATGTTGGCCAGGTTGATCTCAAACTCCTGACCTCAGGTGATCTGCCCTCCTCGGCCTCCCAAAGTGCTGGGATTATAGGGATGAGCCACTGTGCCCATCCAAAAAACCATAATATTTCTAAGTTGTGTTCATGCTAAACATGTTTATTAGAAATAGGGAGTCTCAATTGTATGATTCGGGAAGCAGAGGGTAACATCACGAGGAGTTTATTAATTGATAAAAACTCTATTTAGATATAATTGATATATAATAAACTGCATATAATAAACTGTATATATATAATAAACAGCATTATTTTAAGTATACAGTTTGGTAAGTCTTGACATATGTATATACCAAGGAAACCATCACTAAAATCAAGATAGTGACCATATTCCTACCCCTAGAAGTGCCCATGCTCCTTTGTAATTCTTCCAAACTGTTTCTTTCTGCCCTTCCAGGAAGCTACTGATCTGCATTCTGTCACTATAGATTACTTTGCATTTTCTTGAATTTTAACAGAAATGGAATCATAGAGTGTGTACTCTTTTTTGCGGGGGGTCTGGATTTTTTCACTCAGAATAATTATTTTGAGATTCCTTCATGTCACAGAGTTTATCAATAGTTCATTCTTTTTTTTTTTCCTTAAGTAGTTGTATTAGTCAAGGTTCCCCAGATAACTTGGAGATTTATTATAAGGAATTGGCTCACAACACTATGGAGGCTGACAAGTTCCAAGTTTTGCAATCAGTAAGCTGGAGACCCAGGAGAACTGATGGTATAGTTCCAGTCCAAATGCTGGCAAACTTGAGACCTAGCAAGAGCTGATGTTTCTGTTTGTGTCTGAAGGCAGGAAAAAACCAAAGTTCCAATTCAGGGCATTCAGGCAGGAGGAGCTCCCCTTACTTGCAGGAGGAGAGGATGGTCCCTTTTGTTTTAGCCAGGCCTGCAACTGATTGAATGAGGCCCGTCCAAATTAGGAAGGGACATTTTCTTTACTTAGTTTACTAATTCGAATGTCAGTCTCATCTAAAACACCCTAAAAGACACCTGCATAATAATGTTTAACCAAATATCTGGGCACCTCATGTGTAGTCAAGTTGATACATAAAATCAACCATTATAAGCCTACCTGTTGTTAACTTGGCACCCATACGCATTTTTAAAATCATATTTAATCTCCAAATGCATACGATAACAAGGTCATAGTTACACCAAATATGATACAACTACTCTGTGTACAATTGAAAATGCCCTAACTCTTTCCCAGAAGAGGAGGTAGTCTTTGAGTGATGGTTACTCTTTCCCTGGTATCTTGTAACTTAAATACTATGATATAAAATTAACCATACTTAAATACTATTCCATAAAGTCAATACATCTTATGTTACATGGTAAGGGAATAAATAGAGGGAATAAAACAAAGATATTTTATGCACACACACATATTCATAACAAAATAAGGAGGAAAGACTTATGACAATTTTAGCCCTCATTTTTATTCTGAAGTCCATTTTGCTGACTCCACACATAACCTCCATCCCTGCCATCATGGCCACTTTCTTTATGAGCTCATTGGGTGAGGACAGGAGTGGATGGGGAAAGAAGCTGATTGCTATCCACAGAATGGGCCATTCTGTCCGCTTGATTATGAAAATTCTCCTCTGCTGAGGTCACACTTGGGTGAGCATTCACATGGGTCACTTATATCTTTATATTTTTTACCCCTTCAGAAAGGTATATCCACATACCTCTCCCCTCATATCTTTGTGACCAGTTTTCCAACCACATTTTTTCTAAGTCTCTGACCATCCAGGCAAATCACTGGCTACAGCCCATGAATTGGTATACAATGGCATATTAGTTCATTTATTGTAAGTACGAGCTTATAGTAATCCACTGTCATTTTAAGCAAAGTGCACAACCAGGTGTGCTGCCCAAATTTCTTCCCACTGGGAGGATTTCCCTTCACTACCATTCTTCAGGGATATTCCAGAAAGTGGCTGTAGTACTGTGGCTGTCCACTTTTCAGTGGCACCTGCATATCTTGCAGAACAATTTGTAAGACAGGACTGAGTCTTCTCTTTCTCTGTTAACTGATTGTAGGAAACTCCTTATGAGGCCATCAGTGCAGGTGGGAGAGAGAGACAGGAGTGGGGACCGTAAGCATTTAGGCCACTTTTTCATGCAACATTTTTGTGCCATTAGGGCTTGCTTGAGGCTGATCACTTATATGCCATTTCCATTTGATGACTAAGTGTTCCTATGCATGCCTATTTTTATGGTTTGGTAGGTCAGATAATACCCAATTCATGATGGGCAGCTCAGGTCACATGGTAACTTGATGGCTCATGTCAAGTGTTCAGTCTCTACTCAGGCCCAGTGGCAGTCCAAGGGCTGTTTCTTAGAAGGAGAGTTGTTATCTATGGATGATGGTAGGATCTTTCTCTAAAATTCTAAAGTCATGATCTGTGATTCACATATAGGGCCCTGGCAAAGCCTCCAAACAACATCCCTATCTGCCACTGACTCTCAAGCACCACTCCATCTGCAGATCACATGGCCTAAGTAGCACAGCAGCCTGCACAGCAGCCTAGACCTATTACAGTCTTTTCTTGTTCTGGGCCCTGCTCAAAACTAGCAACTCTTTGGGTAATTTGGTTAAATGGGCCAGAGTAACACACCCAAGTGAGGGATATGTTGCCTCCAAAATCCGAAGATGCCTACTAGGTGTTTTTCCTCTTTCTTGGTTGTAGGAGGGGCCACATGCAACAATTTATCCTTTACCTTAAAAGGGATATCTTGACATGCCCCACACCTCTGGACTCCTATAGAAATGTGACTGAGAGAGAAGACCCATAAATTTTAGTTGGTTTTATTTCCCACTTTATGACACACAAATGTCTTACCACTAAAAGTCTAGAATAGTTGCTACTTATTGCTCACTAGGTCCAATCAGCATAATGTCATCAATGTAATGAACCAGTGTGATATCTTGTGGAAGAGAAAGTGATCAATATCCCTGTGAAGTAAATTACAACATGGGGCTGAAGAATTGACATGCCCTTGAGGCAGGACAGTGAAGGTGTATTGCTGGACTTGTCAGTTGAAAGCAAACTGCTTCTGGTAGGCTTTATGGACAAGGATGGAGAAAGGGCATTTGCAAGACCAGTAGCTAAATAACAGGTACCAGGGGATGTGCTAATTTGCTTGAGCAATTAAACATCTGGTACAGCAGCTACAATTAGTGTCACCACCTGGTTAAGCTTGCAATAATCCACTGTCATTCTCAAGCATCTGTCTTCTGTACAAGCCAAATAGGAAAGTTGAATGGGGATGTGGTG
The DNA here is from genome assembly GCF_047675955.1 of Chlorocebus sabaeus. Classification (NCBI taxonomy): domain Eukaryota; kingdom Metazoa; phylum Chordata; class Mammalia; order Primates; family Cercopithecidae; genus Chlorocebus; species Chlorocebus sabaeus. Next base: position 55,702,217 of record NC_132914.1, read on the forward strand.
GGAAACAACACCCCTGCAATTTTCAAGTCCTTGTAGTGGCACTAATCTCTGAAATCCCTCTAGGAATGTAGTATAGTATAGTTTACTTTCTAGGTAGATGCAGTTCTAATGGCTTCCCCTTGGCTTTTCTCATCATAATAGCACTCACTCTACAGGTCAAGAAATCAATGTGGGGATTCTTCCAGTGGCTCTGCCTATTTCAATTATGCATTCTGGAACTGGGGAAATAACCACCGGATGGGTTCAAGGATCCACTGAACCTACTGTGAGATGGACCTAAGCTAGAACTCTATTGATCACCTGACCCCCACAAACCTCTACTCTGACTGGTGGGCCATAGTAATGTTTTGAGTCTCTTGGAATCAGTGTCAGTTCAGAGCCAGTGTCCAATAGTCCCCAAAAGGTCTGATTATTTCTTTTCCCCAAATGCGCAGCACCTAGGTAAAGCATCCTATGTTCCTTTGGGGAAGGCTTGGAGAAAGATTAACATAATACATTTTTTTGCAGTGTTTTAAGGTCTTTCTTCAAGGGGGCCTGGCCTTCTCTACATTCAAGGAGTTCTGGGTCTGTAAACTGACTCAAGTCTGGGAATTGATTGAGGGGCCCTGACACTCAGTTTTTATGATTTGAATGAGACTTCTATTCACTTAGCCTAGAACTTTTCTGCTTATACAGATCAAGCAAGAATTTAGTAGACTTCCTATCTACTTCACTTCTGGGAACATGATGATCAACTAGACCATGTCACAGTCTGTGTGAATCAGACTATTCTGATTGCTGCTTCAACTCAGCTGTCCATTATGGTAACCACACTAACCTTGACTTGGTGAGTAAGTCCTGCCACTTGGCTCCTGCCACCCCTGGATGTAATTACTGTATGCATTTAGGTTTCCAGATTTAGTCATTCCAGTTCCCACTGTGAGTTCTGTCCTACAGAGAAGAGTAATCACAGAGATCTTCGAAGATGTTGGGCTCCTCTCATAAATTTATTTCTTACAGTAGTGGTGCAAGTCATGTCTTCTGAATCCTCTGAGTATGACTGAGTATATCTTAAATGATAGTTCTACTATAACATTACAATCTGCCTAAGCCTTGAATCCCTTCCTCTATGTTAAACCAAGGCATGTCCAGCATTTCTAATTTGCTCACTGTGGGCCATCTTCTGATCCATATTTCAGCCAACCAACCAAAATGTTAGCACCATTTCTAGCCCTCAGAGGCACAACATTAATTGTAGAATCTTTGCTTAGTGGGACCATATCAATAAATTTGGCCTGATCTAACTTATGAAAGTTGTCATATTCAGAATGGATTCACTTATGTTACAAAACAAAACAAAACAAAATGAAACAAAAACGACTCTGACAAGTAGAGTGCAGAAGCCCATGAAGAGAAGGGTTCTCATGTGCAAATGCCCAATAACAAAAATATCAAAAAGGCTCTGCGAAAAGCGCAACCTTGCGCAAAGGCTACCATAACATTACACAAAAAATACTTCTGTGAGAACATCTGTCCAGCCACTGCCTGTCCAACCTTGGACTGATGTTACCCCTTGTTATTGATCCTTGTAACCAAGTATAATCTTATCAAAACAACTATGTAATCCTTCTCATTTTTCTTTTAAAAACCTTTGTCTTCCTTTACCTCCCTGAATATACACACACACATAGTTTATTATAGCTCATGTATTCACATTGCAATGCTCTATTCCTGAATAAATATCATTTTCTTTTAGAGAGCCTCTCTCTGTTTGTTATTTCAGGTTGACAAACTTTATGTTACTTTCACCATTATCTACCCCACTAATATCCATTCCCACACATGTTCCCCAGATTTCTGCTCATATGAATTGGAAAACTCAAGTAGTTTTTTCGCAGTGTTGCAAACCTCTTCATGGGTCATATTTGTACCTCAACTTTAGGGACCTGCTTGAGTCTAGTTATAGGTCTAGAAGCAAAGGTAGGGTGGTGGGGGTGGGTCCTGAGGAGAATCAATGTTGTCTTGCATTCTCCCATAACAACTGCCCCAGGGGAAGTCATTACCATTTCCTCAGGCAATAAAGGGTTAGTCCCCTAACACTGAGGAGGAAAGACTGATATGCTGGGGGAAGAGAGGCCAATACCACTGGAGTGGAGAGACCCTGCCACTGGGTGGGGGTGTGTGCTGCCACTGAGTTTGAGAAGGCCACTTCTGCTGGGAGTGGTGAGGCCAATTTCACTGGTAAAGACTCATCAGCATTTAGGAGCTCAATGTCTTCAGCTTCATCAGGTTCTTCCCACACATCCCCATCACAACTATAAATCCAATTCTTTCCAAACCAATGCCCCCACTTTAATAGTAGTCACCCTGCAAGGATAGGAGTTTAACTTGCATTGCACTTCAGCCTATCACAGGATCAGGTTCTGCATTTGATTTTCAGCAATTTCAGTCCTGTGTCTATAGGAGATAAGGGACTCCCTCAGGGCACACATAGAAGGTCTTAGGTCATTTATACAGAGATCAACCTAGGAATTCAAATCCCTGAGCTCATCCTTTTCACTTACCACTTTGTCCAGCAACATTAGGAGCAACCAACCAACATCATTGTATTCATTAATTTTTTAAAAATGTTAAAAAATATATACAGGGTCACCTAGTTACTTGCTTCTTGTAAGTGGTTGTTTAGAGTTTCCAATTGCAGATATTTTGAATGGTTTTATAAACAGTTCACACTACAGACTATCAGTGCTCTCTTTACTACTGGAAATAGAGTCATTAGCATCTTTAAATCTAAGCAGATTAGAGAGCCAATTACAGAAATCCTAGAGCTAGCTTAGAAAACTCATCCTTAAAATTCTGTTTTTCTTGAACTATTCTCAGTACCACAATCTATATTAATCAGGGTTCTTCAGAGGAAAAGAACCAGAAGGGTCTATATGGATTTATAGGAAGAGATGTATTATGAGGACTGACTCAAGTGATTATGGGGGCTGAGAAGTTCTACAATTTACCATTTGCAAGCTGGAGGCCTAGGAAATCCAGTGATATACTTCCAATTCAAATCCCAAAGCCTGAGAACCCAAGGAGCCAGTGGCGTAAGTCCCAGTCCAAGTCCAAAGGCTCAAGAACTGGGGAGACAATGGTGTAAGTCCCAGTCCAGGTCTGAAGACCTGAGAAACAGGAGCACTGCTCTCTGAGGGCAGGAGAAGATGGATGTCCCAGTGAAGGAGACAGCAAATTCATCCTTCCTTTACCTTTTGTTCTATTCAGGCCCTTAACAGATAGGATGATGCCTAGCCTCATTTGGTGAGGATGATCTTTACTCACTCTACTGATTCAAATGTTAACCTCTTTTGGAAACACCCTCACAGATACACCAAGAAATAGTGTTCTACCAGCTATCTGGACAATCCTTATCCCACTCGATTTGACACCTAAAATTAACCACTGCAGTGGTCTGTAGTTTTTATCAGGTTTGAAACAATTTTGTCTACTATTTGTTCAATTTTTTTTTCCTCTAGCTTCTCCACTGCGGGATTCCACTTGAAACTTTCCCATAGCTCACTGATGCTGTGTTCATTTTTAAAAATTCACTTTTCTCTCTGTGTTTGATTCTGGATAGTTTCTATTTAGCTGTTTTCAAGCTTACTGACCTTTTCTTCTGTGATGTCTAATTTGCCATTAATTTCATCCAGTGCATTTTTCATCTCAGACATTGCAATATACATCTACAGACATTCAGTTTGAATATTTTTAGATCTTCACTTCTCTACTTAACATTTTGAACATGTGGAATACAGTTATGATAACTTTGAAATGCCTTGTCAGCTAATTCTAACATATATGTCAATTTGGGTTTGGTTTTGATGGATTGTTCTTTTTCTTCATTTTTGGTTGTATTTTCCTAGTTCTTTTCCTGTCCGGAAATTTTTTTCACGGGAAAGAAAATATTGTGACTTATACCTTGTTGGGTGCTGGATATCTTTTTGTTCCTATTAATATTCTTGAGTTTTGTTTATTGGTATAGTTAAGTTACTTGAAAACATTTGGTATTTTTTGGTCTTGCTTTTAAGGCTTGTTTTCAGGGATGGAGAAGTAGTTAGTCTAGGGCTAACTATTCCACACTGTTGATGAAAGTGCCTTCTGTGTATACGTTACCCAGTGCCCTGAGAATCATAAGGTCTGACTGGTAAGAATAGGCACCAATCCCACCATGTGTAAGTTCCAGACACGGTTACCTTTAATCTTTTCAGGTGATCTTTCCCTGGCAACCCAGGTAGTTTCTTCAGACACATGTACTGATCAGTACTCAGCTAAGTACTAGGGGGGGACCCTTTGCAGATATCTGGAATTATGTCTCTGTGCATCACTCTCCTTTCCAATGCTCTGTCCTTCAAACTCCAGCTGCCTCAGTCTCCCCACATGTCTAGCTCTGCCTCCTTATCTCAGGGAGTCTGCTAGGCTCTGTCCAGATTTCCCATCCTTGTGCTGGGGCCTGGAAACTCAGGCAGTGAGCTGGAGCAATCATATGTTTCATCTCAATGTCTTCTTTCAGTGACCAGTGTCCTTTGTTGCCTTATGTCCCATGTCTTAAAAAATTTAATTTCACATTCTTGTCAATTTTTGGAGTTAAGTGGGAAGGTAAATCTGGCCTCTGCTGTCTAATCTTGGCCAGCAATTGGAGTCTCTGAGGAGTGTTTTCAAACATGAACTTGCTTCATTAGCCTTGTGACCAAACCTGAAGACTAAGTTACATGCAGCTCCTAAGTAGACCTTTTATTCTCTCAACATAATAATTCATTAATTTTTACTTTTATCATTTGACATCCACAGTTATCCTGATATTTTCCTGTCTTAATGAAATCAATTTGCTCTTTAGCAGGGGGCCAGTTGAGTGGATTCTACTTTTAATTGAAAAGATATTATTGTGGCCATTCTGAGAAGAAGAAAATTATTCTCTTTTTTGGAAGAACATCAATGTTTCACTGCCGTTTAATATGTGGGAGTGAAAATCTATTCAGTTTACTGGCCTGAGTTGAAAGAGTTCACCTGTCACTAGAAAGTGGGAAATTATCCACTGGTTTAACTGAGCCCCCAGTTTTTCTGACTTTGTCTTTCTTGAATATTTCCCTCCATTTCTGAGGAGATAAAATGTTATTTTATCATACATCTGCTGTGACAGAATGACATAAAAGAAAAAGCATCAGAGTGGGACTCAGGAGAGCTGATTCCTGTACCTACTTTTGCCCATAATTAGTCATTTAACCTTGAGCAAGCTAATAAACTTCTCTAAGTCTCACAATCTGTAAAATAAGGTTGATCACTAATTTCTAATATTCTAGGACATATCAATGACTTTTTGGATCTATGGTTCAGAGTACAGATTTTTAAGAACACATACAAAAAAATAAGTCTTTTGACACACCATGAAGATGAACTAATTCCTTGGATGAAGATGAATTAATTCCTTGGGCAATGTGGAGATACCCGCATGGTCAGCATCCTACTCAAAAGGCAAACAGGAAATTTGCGAAGCATTTCTATGACCTCACAAAGTTCCTTTTTGCCTCTTTCCAGTCAGTTTCTACTCCACTCCTCTTGAACTTTTTACAAATGTAATCATACAGTGCATTTGGTTTTGGGCCTGGCTTTGTTCACTGAATGTAATCCTGCTGTTGTATGTATCAGTAGTGCTTTCTTTTAAAAATTGCTGTTAGTGTTCCTTTGTATGAACATACAATGATCTATTTACCTATTCACCAGTTGATCAGCTTTTGGGTTGTTTCTAGCTTTCGGCTATCATGGTTATGAACATTCTTTTGTGTGTCTTTTGGTGGACAATTGTACTCATTTCTCTTGGGTAAATACTCAGGGATGCAATTGCCAGCCCATAGGGAAGGTTCATGTTTGACTTTAGTAAATGCTGGCCTGGGCCTGATTTGAGGTTTTAAGTAGCTTTGGCATTCTCATTTTCCAAGAAAAGAATCACTTTGAAAGACTCACAGAAGCAGAGGGTTAGGAAGTAAGACATAAAGAAGAGACGTACAGAGTGATTTTGTTTAGGCTTAGTGTATGCTTGCTTGTTAAATGATGGCAGGTGAGAGGTCTAGGTCAGATGTGTAGGAGGGATCAAACTTGCAGAAAACGTAGGCTTGGATCCTCAGAGAGAGCCCGGGACATAAGCAGAGCCTATGGCAGTGCTGAGTGCATCTGAGAAATTCTTGCATAGGTTGAGGGGTGTGACTCTGTAAGGACTAAGATGGGGGTGGACCCGGGGGATACCCACATGGGCCCTGTTTAGTCTCCCAAGAGGAGAGCCATATGGTTTGGCTGTGTCCCCACCCAAATCTCATCTTGAATTGTAGCTCCCATCATTCCCACATGTTGTGGGAGGAACCCAGTGGGAGATAATTGAATCATGGGGGCAGTTTTCCCCATGCTGTTCTCATGGTAGTGAATAAGTCTCATGAGATCTGATGGTTTTATAAGGGGTTTCCCCTTTCCCCTGGCTCTGATTTTCTCTTGCCATGTAAGATGTGCTTTTGCCTTCCGCCATGATTGTGAGGCCTCCCATGCCATGTGCAACTGGCCACATGAGTCCATTGAAACTCTTTTTCTTTATAAATTACCCAGTCTCAAGTATGCCTTTATAAACAGTGTGAAAATGGACTAACACAGAAAGATATGGGGAATGGAGTTCAAGTCAGAAACTGGAGCCACATTTCAGGGTCCAAAGCAGGGAGGCTGCCTCACACAGAACAGCTGGCTGCTCTATGCTCTGCCTTGGTTTCCTGTGGGGTATGGAAGTTCTGCATCTTTAATATGCAAAGGCACAGGATCTGTCCATTAGTATTTTTTGAAAGCCAAGGATACATAAAAGAAGAGGAAGAGAGATCAGAGCACCCTCCACTAGCTGAGAACAGTGTGAAGGCGGCCATTTGCAAGCCAAGGAAGAGAGCTCTCACCAAAACCTGACCATATTGGCAACCTCATTTCAGAGTTGTAGCCTCTAGAACTGTGAGGTAACTTCTGTGGTTTAAGCCACGTAGTCTGTGGTACTTTGTTACGGCAGCCCTAATGAACATAGTCAGGGCTGAGAACTGCTGAGATGAGTGTCAGTTGCATACTCCGAGAGACATGGGTTTGGCACAGAACCTCCAAACTGGTTTGCCAAAGCTCTGCAATTTATCCCAGTGGCTTAAAAATATGCCTGAATTGGTTCTAGGTGTGCCAAGGTATTGAGTTTCCTCTTAATCCTGGAGGTGGCTGAATTGCCAGAGTAGTTATTAATAACATCGTAAATAATGTTCTCTGTTTATTTTCAGTGTGTCAAACAAATGTTATCATTTTCTTTAGGTCCTGTGAAAGTGAAAAAGGGTGGAAGAAGTGAGAGCACTCACCCCTGCTGCTTAATGCGGAGCTTAGCCCTGTCACACAGGATTTCTAGCTGAGCACCAGGCCTTGTTATGTGTGTGTTGGCTGAGGTGGGGGAGTGAAGATCCCATTTCTATAATAATAAGCCAGAAGAATAATTGTATTTAGACTATTTGTACATTGAGTTGCTAAATGATGAGAGATGGGAAGTAGATGAAATTAGAAGTAACAGCTAAAATTGGTCAGCAGAGGTTAAGAAATGAGTTAGTCTTTCCAAACCATTTCTCCTTGATACTTGTACCAGACAAGTAGGCTTAAAGCTGATTCTAAATGCAATTCATTAAGACATTAGGTCTACAACTTGCTATCTCTAAAAGAGATCCCAAGGAGTAAAATGACTAAAAAAAATTACTTGCGTAATTCTCTCAGTTCTATGAATATCATTAAAATGGAGAGGAGGAATTCCCTAGGGAAAAATCCATCAGTTTTCAACTGTTACCAATCATGACAGTGCAGATTTTGTGACCCCTTCCTATTCATTCTCTTCCACCTGCCACTCTCAAAGGGAAAGCTCCAAGCAAGGATGGATTCCTGGGTGGTCTGGAGTTTGCACCTGGTGCATCCAGGAGGCAGGTTACTCATCATGAAGGGATCAATAGGAGCTCGGTGTAGAGAAGTTTTACGAAGAGAAAAATACTGTAGGTTCTTTCCCTCTCAGAGTCGTGGCACACAGTGGAAGAAATGCATGGGCAAACATGAAAAATTGTTTGGGAAGTATTCTTAGGTAGAATATGCCTGGCACTAGAAAGAATTTTTTTCTAAGGTGAGTCCTGAGAAGCACTTGTTTCATTCTTCTCAGAATTTTAATTGGTGTTCTATGAAAAATATGTGTTTAAGCCGGGTGCACAGTATTAGCCCTTTCCAAACTTGTTTAACTACAGAGCCATGTTTAGTGCTTCATAGAGTGCATGTTAAGAAACCATGTGTTAGAGACACATGAAAATGGTGTAGACTTTAGATTGTTTTCTAGAACACTCCACCTAAAGCCTCTCAAACACTAGCGGTGGAAGAGATCCGAGTTATTCCAAGTTACTCCGAGTTACCAGCTGCGAATCCTTATGGGTCTGCAGCAACTTCAGCTCCTCGCCTCCTCAGAAGAAAGAATTCAACTGAGGGTAAGAGGCAGGGGAGACAGAGGCAGGCTTCAGAGCAGGAGTGAAAGTTTATTGAAAAACCTTAGAACAGTAACAAAAGGAAGGAAGGAAAGTACAACTTGGAAGAGGGTCAAGCAGATGACAAGTGCACAGTTTGACCTCTTGACTTGGGGTTTTATATATATTGGCATACTTCCATGATCTTGCCTTACTTCTCCCCCACTCCTGAGATCTTACTGGGAAGCTGCTGGTCAGTTTCAGGTGTTTTCTATCTATCAGGAGCCTGCTATTCCCTGGTGCCAGCTGTGAGCAGTTATTATTTTAGAGAAACAGTTAACCACGCCTGACCATCACCTGATGGTTGCCCAACACTCCTGGTGTATGTGTGGGGAGCCCTCTCCTTCCCTGCTGATACCTGACTAGCTACCTACTGTAACAAAATCAGGACCCAGGAAACTTCCTTTTCCTCCTAGTTTTCTTTTCTAATTTCTTTCTTCAAGTCCTTGCCAAATAGAAGTTCCTTTTTTTTTTTTTTCTTATAGAGAAAAGGTTTTTCTCTGTTTTCTCTGTTACCCAGGCTGGAGTGCAGTGGCAGGATCCTAGCTCAACTGCAACCTAGAACTCCTGGGCTAAAGTGATCCTCCTGCCTTAACCTTCCAACTATCTGGGACTACAGGCACATGCCACCATGCCTGGATAAATTTTATTTTTTTCTTTTTGATAGAGACAGGGTCTTGCTATGTTGCTTAGGCTAGTCTTGAGCTCCTGGTTTGAAGTGATCCTCAAGTTTCAGCCTTCCAAAATGCTGGGATTACAGACTGAACCACCACACCTGGCCATGAACAGTTCTGAGTCAAGTCCTTGTAATGTACTGTGGCACTTAAAGAGAAATAAGGCAAGTTATTTGTTTGGTCTGGATCTCAGTTTATTCATTTGTGAAACAGGAAGATTGAGTTATGATTACTAACATCTCTCCCAAATCTTTAATTCTACGCTTTTTTAATTTAAAAAGCATGATCCCTGATCCCAAGGTGATAACTGCCTAGATTGGGGTAAAAGGCTGTCGCAAACGACATAACTAGCCATCAATTGAAATGGTACATATCTGTGTGTCAAATTGTGTGGTGCAGATTAGAGGGGCTATATAAGTGCAGAGAGGGGAAACCAATGAGGCTGGTGCACTTCTAGCTCTCTGTTTTTTCTTGCTACATTAGGCACTCAACAGAGCCCCTAAAATAATGATTTAATGAGAATACATTTGGCTGTAGAGATTTAAAATGCATTTACTACATGGAAGGACTTTGTTCTATGTCTACTTAAGCTCCCTTAATAACCTTGCAGAGGTTAGCTACCATGTGAGATTAATGAAAACATCTCTGTCAATGTAAGCATTTAATACTTATTGAAATAATCATTAGGTTACTAATGCGTTTTGCAGAACTCGAAGACTTGAGCTAAAAAATGTTTTAGGTTGAAGGCATGAATAGGATCCTAGCATGTTAGAGCTAGAAGAGTCCTAAGGGATCATTTAAGTCTAGGGTCAGCAAACTTTTCCTGTAAAGGGCCGGATAGTAAATATTTTAGGCTTTGGGGGCCATTAGATCATGCTGCAACTATTCAACTCTGCCATTGTAGCACAAAAGCAGCGTAGACAATATGTAAATAACTGGATGCGGCTGTGTTCCAATACAACTTTATATACAAAAACAGGAGGCAGGCTGGCTTTGGCTGGTGGACTGCAGTTGTTGAACCTTGATCTGAATGCAATCCAGGTTAGTGAAGGGGGTTGATCAGGGTCACACAGAGCTATGGACTGAATTGTGTCTCCCAAAAAACCACATGTTGAAGCCGTACCCCACAATGTGGCAGTATTTAGAGATAGGGCCTATGAAGAGGTAATTCAAGTTAAATGAAGGCATAAGGGCAGAGCCCTGATATGATAGAATTAGTGTAGTTAGAAGAAGAGACACCAGAGTGCTGTTTGTCTCTTTCTGCCATGTGAGCACACAGTGAGAAGGTGGCCATCTACAAGCCAGGAACAGAGCCCTGCCCAGACTATGCTGGCACGCTGACCTCAGACTTACAGCCTCCAGTACTGCGAGAAAATAAATTTCAGTTGTTTAAGTCACCCAGTCTATGGCATTTTGTTATGGCTGCCTGAGCTGACTAATACCCACAGCAGATTAGGGGCAAAGTGAGGTCTGGCATCCAGATCTTCTGAAGGCGTTTCAAACAGCATTGGGTGAGAAAAGAATGAGCATATTGGTTTATGTTTAAAAAGGAAAGCGTTTAATTTTTCCCATTTCACCTCTTAATACTTTGGCCCAACATATAGATTAATAGATCAAATAATTAGATCTTCATTTTGGAAAGCTGAAGTGTTGAGTTGGATATAAAATAAAACCCTTTAGGAGATTGAGCAAGGGATAGATAAAAGTTGGGGATTTAGACCACATTTCTAATTTTGCCTCCGTCTCCTTTGGGGACTTAATCTCTCTTTGGCTACTTCTATTATCCATGTGCCTCTCATTTCCTGCCCTTTGCTACATGTCCGTCTTCATCTTTAAAGCTTCATGAGAGTAGGGTCACATTTTGTTTACATAAACTACAGTGCTTAGCTTGTGCCATGCATTGCATGTGAATGGAATTTAACAGTCATGGATGTTACAAATCGTTCATTCTGTCACCAAATTATTTGTTAAGCATCTATTAGGTGCCTGACTCTGTATTAGATGCTGAGGATAATGGCAAACTGAAAAGAGTCCACCCTTGTCCTCATGGAGCTCATAGACTGGTGGGGAAGACCGATGCAATAACACAATCATTCAATTGAAAATTCATTTACAAATTATGATAAATGATATAAAGAAAAGGTACTGATATAATGAGGGTGTAAAATAGGGAAACCCAAGAAGGTTTTCCTAAGCAAGTGATGTTTGTGACAAGATATAAAAAATAAGTGTTAATCAGGTGAAAGAAAGGTGTGGGTGGAGGGAAGAACATGGCCAGAGTCGTGAGATGAAAGAAAGCAGTTGCACCTTAGGAATTGGTAGGGGCCAGGAGGGCTGGAACACAGATACACACATGAGTCTGGAGAGAGTGACAAGGGCCTGGCTACTTGAAACCTTGTAAACCAGAATTGGGGTTGTTCTAAGCATAATGAGAAACCATTGCAGAACTTTAAGCATCTTTAATATAACTCAGGTGGCATGCAATGTATTGTGGAGGACAAAAGTGATTGGGAGAAGGCCAGTTCAGAGATTCCTGCTGTATGATGATGGTTTGAATCAGGGATCTCAGTGTTAGTTGAGATAGAGAGAAGAAAATGGAGTTGAGACACTTTGAGGAGAACTTGGTGAGGATTGGATACAGGGGTGAAAGAGTGCAAGGTGCAGGATAATTCCCAAATACTTGGCTTGTGAAACTAGAGATGTAGGGTGTTTTTTCCTTAGGTGGGGAACACTAGAGGAGAACTGGGTTTCAGAGAGGAGCAGGTGGGAGTGGGTTGTGGTTGAGTCTGAGGTACCCGTAGAGATGCTGAGTAGGCAGTTGGGCAAATGGGCCTTTGTTAGGCTCTGCCTTAATCATAATTAAAATTTGTAGTATCTTCAAAGGGTAAAGAGAAAGCAGAAGCATTTTTGGTTAAAATGAGTCCAGAAAACTAATCCACATGCCTCTGATTCATGATCCTGGGGAGCTGTGTCTGATAGAAAATCCCAGTGCTGGGGCTGCCTTGAAGTAAAATAATACAGACCATGACTCTTCAATGCCCTCCTATTGAAGGAGAGATCATTCTTCTAAAATCTTGTAACATCTTATAGATCTAATGGTAGCTTCTTCAGACTGCAATACTGCATCCTTTAGTATTTTCCCATTCACATTTGAAAGAAAATCTAAACTTCCTTCTCACAAGATCTTGCATGATTTGGCCTCAGCCAACCTCCTTAATGTCATCTGGCACGCCTCTTCCTAGATTCTAGCTAGGCTGGCTTCCTCCTGGTTCCTCTCACGATCCAGACTTGCTTCTGCCTCAGGCCTTTTGAACTTGAAGCCCTCTTCTTGATGTGCTCCTCCCTTGCACTCTTTTTGGCAGCTTTGTGTGAGGTTTGTGCTTAAATCTCACTTCGTCAGTGGGACATTCCCTGTTCACCCAATTTAAGTATTCAGCCCCATTACATTCTATTCCATTACTTTGCTTTGTTTTTGCCCAAGGCCGTGGGAGTCCACCTTTTGCATCAGTGTGCCCTACATGTGAGACATGGAATCAAAGGAGATTATTTTGGATCTTTAAGATTTAATGACTGCCCTATTGGATTTCAGACTTGCATGAGGCCTTTAGCGCCTTTGTTTTGGCCAGTTTCTCCCATTTGGAATGGGAGCATTTATCCAATGCCTGTACCCCCATTTGTATCTTGGAAGTAACTAACTTGCTTTTGATTTTACGGGCTTTCAGGTGGAAGGGGCTTGCTCTGTCTCAGATGAGACTTTGGACTTGGACTTTTGGGTTAATGCTGGAATGAGTTAAGACTTTGGGGGACTGTTGAAAAGGCATGAGATTTGGGAAGGGGCAGGGATGAAATAATATGGTTTGGCTCTGAGTCCCCACCCAAATCATCTCAAATTGTAATCCCCACGTATTGAGGGAGGAAGGGAGGTAACTGAATCATGGGGGTGGCTTCTGCCATGCTGTTCTCGTGACAGTAAGTGAGTTCTCAGGAGATCCGATGGTTTTATAGGCATCTGGCGTTTCCTCTGCTTTCACTTCTGTCTCCTGCCACCATGTGAAGAAGGTCCTTGCTTCCCTTTCCACTGTGATTGTAAGTTTCCTGAGGCCTCAGCAACCATGTGGAACTGTGAGTCAATTATACCTCTTTCCTTTATAAATTACCCAGTCTTGGGTGTTTATAACCATGTGAGAATGAAGTAATACAATTTTTTTATTAATCTTTTACCAGGTGAAATCGAGTTTGTATGTTTATTCATCTATTTCTCCCTGCTGAATGAAAGTTTCTTGAGAATGGGAACCGAGTCTGTCTTGTTCAGTGCCTTATCACCAGCAGTTGGAGGTGCTCAGAAAGCTTTTGTTTAATGAATGAGGTTTCTATTAGGTTTTATTGATTTATATCAGTGTGAGAATGAACTAATACAATTTTTTTATTCATCAGGTGAAATTGAGTTTGTATGTTTATTCATCTGTTTCTCCCTATCGAATCAAAGTTTCTTGAGAATGGGAACCGAGTCTGTGTTGTTCAGTGCCTTATCACCAGCACCTGTTCCAGTGCCTGTTTGGTTGGAGGTGCTCAGAAAGCTTTTGTTTAACGAATGAGATTTCTATTAGGCATTGGGGAAACACGGATAAACACGGATAAATAAAACACGGATATTGAGAAGGAATGCTAAGCCTTGCAGGCTGCAAATGTCAGACAATGGAGAAATGTTGGTGCGTTGGAGAGGAGTAGGGTGTAGGGGACAATTTCTGAGCAGAGATGTTACCGGTGGAAGGCATACTTAGTTACCAGTGGCAAATCCTTACGGGTCTATAGCAACCTCAATTCTTTTCTCCTCAGAAGAAATAATTCAACTGAGGGACATAAAGCAGAAAAAGAGGCTGAAACAAGTTTCAGAGCAGGAGTGAAAGTTTATTTAAAAAGGCCAAGTGGTCACCTTGAAGAAAAGCATGATGTTTAACCATGATTCTAGCACTTCACAGGCTGTCCCTTTTCCTGTGATTCTTCCCTTAGCATGGACTGCCTGCATGCACAGTGTCCCCCTTACCCTTGGGAAGTGAACATGCACAATGTGTTTAGGAAGTTGTACACTTGCCCATCTGAGGGTTTCTTCCCTTTTCCGGTGGACTTCCCCTGGAAGGTCATAGTCCGCCATTTTGTCTCTTAATGCACGTGCCCGGGAAGTTGCTTCTCACTGGCATCTGCATTCAGTAACACTTTAGTGCAACAGGTATAGACCATCAGGAAATGGCCTCTTCCTGAGGCGGGCTGCCAATTTATCACTTTTAGAGAGGCAATGTGATAATTGCAGAACCATCACTCAACATTCCTAGTGGGTGGGAGAGCCCTCTCCTGCCCCACTTATGCCTATCTGTGACAAAGATGCTGAGGACACATAGTTCAGATAATCCCACTCTTCAATACTCAGCACGTCATAGTCCTGGCCACTAGTTGGCAAAAGCTTTCAACTGTATTAGGAAGTTTAGAGAAAACTCTCAATTTTATGACAGTCAAGAGGAAAATGGGATTGATTTTTTAAATATTTAAAGTAAACTTTAAGGAGAAAACCCGTAAGTGAAGGATTTTGAATTCAAAATGGACAATCTTACAAGTTTCAGAAGATGACTTCATTTATTTCTTTATTTTTAATTAATTTTTTATTATGCTTTAAGTTCTAGGATACATGTGCACAACGTGCAGGTTTGTTACACGTGTATACATATGCCATGTTGGTGCGCTGCACCCGTTAACTCATCATGTACATTAGGTAAATCTCCTAATGCTATCCCTCCCCCCTCCCCCCACCCCACGGCAATTTAAATAAGGATTCTGACTACATTACCAGGAGTTTTCTGCCCTTTGAAGAGATCTGGAAATCTGTGTAAACAATCCCACTTCCTTGGAAATCAGTGGTTTTACTGTCTGAATGATCACTATATAGTTCTACAGCCCACATTCAAGCCCCACTCCAGTAGAGCTCACTGTCATGTGTTGTAAATGTGTAACCTGTTGTTCATGAACCCCAAACAACACAGGGGTTATTTATTAGAGATTTGAAGGAAGTGCATACAGCTCATTCCTCAGTGTGTGAAGCTGCTGCTATTGCATATTAAAACTCGTTTTTGGGAGCAGGTGGATTTTAAATATGAAAGCTGACCTCTATGCAGGTGGCTAACTGTAGTGAAGCCCTTGCCACACAGCTGTGCTGGAACTGCATTAAATAAGCCAGACTTAGGGGCCTGAATTACTAATTGCCCCCTACTAATTGCGGTAAAAGAAATGAAGAATTTTGAAGAGCATTACATTCAAAATGGTAGGTAAGAGCTTAGTCCATTTCTGGTTTTCCACCTAAGTAACTACACAATGTTGAATGAGATCAAGTCCCTGCCATTATGGAGGAAACAACAACAACAACAACAATAATAATAATAATAATAATAATAATAATAAAAATAAATATGTATTGAAGAATTCCTATGCACTAGGGAACCCCTCCAACGGATACAAATGAACTATCTCACTTAATCCTCCTAATAACTTTGAGGTAGATTCTGTTATTATGATTATTTTCCAGATGAAGAAACTGAGACACAGAGTTATTATATAACTTGCTTAAAGTTATGTAACTTGGAAGTAGCAAAGCCAGGTTTTGAACTCAGATGTCACAGTGCACTCTCTTAGCCACGTACCCTAATGGGTAATTACAATATATAAGTGCTACAGGATAAGTACAGTGGAAGCATTCTTAACCCTCCCTACCTAATTGACCTACTGTATTAGCCAACACTCTCCTTCCTTGTGTAAAACATACTTACAGATATCTCTAGCACCTTGAAAACTACAACTGGAAGGCTACTGTATAGCACACTTGAACACTGTTATTGCCAACAGGTAAGCTGTTTGTAGAGACAATATAAGCTCCCTCTTGGAGAAATAAAATATACAACTAAAAACATGAATCCCTTCTAAGAAGGACATCATCTTAAATTAAAGAGAAACTAGCAAACCATCTATTGGACCTATGTTACTTAGTTTCTGTGTGCTCTTAAATTTGATTTACGACTTAGTAAACCAAACAAAGTGTTTTGGGTAGCTCAATAATTGAGATGAAGATTTTTGAGGAAGATAGAAATTTGATTATACTTTCTATCCTCTACCGTTGGGTCAATTTTCTTCACTGGGTTTTTCTTCCATGTAATATAAAGAGATAAGGACTGTCCTGCTGTCAAATTGTCTTGTTACAAGACTAAACTTCTATGCTTGTAAAGCCTATTTTAATCATTGCAGAAATCATAAAACATGGCTGGGGTAGAAGATAATCAATTATAGGTTATAAATTTTACCCACTTTAATCAAGTCAGATACAACTGAACCTACAATGAACTTTCTAGCAACAATGTAAAGAGTGAACCAAAAAATGGAGAGTTTGTTATAATCTGAATCCTTAATAACCTCAGGTAGTGATAGTCTGCTGTGGCTTTCCCTAGCACAAGCCAGGCAAGCTCTTAAGCTGAGGCCATTTCACCCCAGATGGCACCTGGAAGGTCACTTTCAATGTTTGTCTCTATGATCTGTTTATATGCTTCAATCCTTGACCACTTCTCTATGATTGAGGTACTCTTTTAAAAATATCATCTTTTTTTTTGAATATAAAAGTTACATGTATGTATTGTAGAAAATACAGAAAAATATAAAGATGGATGTTAAACATTTCGGTAACATATGTTCAAGAAAAAAAGTTAACATTAGGGATATTTTAACCCAGATTAAGTTGTTTTCTTTTTAGAAAATTTGTATTATAATGTTTTTGTTTCACTTAATATATCATGAATATTTCCCCTGACATGTTTGGGTTTTTTCTTTGTGAAAATGATTTGTAATGGCCTTACAACATTCCATTATTTAGATGACTTAACTCCTCTACTTTTGCGCAAGTGAATTGCTTCCAATCTCTTTCCCTTCCTTCTTTCGTTGAATTTTGTAAACCTCAATTCAGTTATTCCTTATTTTTAAGATAGCAGATTGGGTTACAAATTTAAATTGTAACTTGAAAATCTCTAGTAACAAGACATTTAATTAATGTCAATTTATTCATAAGTAATCATGGAAAAAACAAAAAATATAGACCGAGAAGCAGCAGGAGAGACACGTGAGTAAGTCTTGTCAAAGTCTACATTTTCATTTTTAGGAAAGTTATAGTTTCAGGCCCAACATTATACAACATTATACAGAGAAAGATTTCATTGTTATATACTCTAGTTTCTAATTAGTCCACAAACTGCTTCCTGCTCTCTTGGGTAGGCTGAGATGCATTTACAGAACCTTCTTTGTTTGCAGCTTTAAATCTGAATTGCTCTTATCATTTGTCTCCTTTCCTGCCAAGCTGAGACACTGCATTTTTGCTCTACCCATTGGCCATGTGATTCTGTTCCTTTTGGTACGTCATATTCTGCACCGAGTTCTGGTAGCTCAGGCAATTCTGTTCTTTCTTGTATTTTTTATTATGCAGCCATTTTTGGCAAGAGTCCTTCAAGAACAGAAAATTTTTCTTATGGACATTAAACAGAGAGCATCTGAAGCAAGGCCTGCTGTCTTTTCCAAATTGACTAAATCCTGGATGTGTTTGATTAAAGCTTGTGTCACTCTGCTAGCTAGCTGAATTGTTGCTGACCAATTTTACCAGTGAATTCTAGATAGCATCCCTATTTTTTCAGCTACATAGTTGAGCAACAAAATGTTACCGTGGTAGAGAAAGTCATCAAAATAACAACAGAAATTTCTTCGATTAGAAAATACATGATAAACCCAGTACAAAGCATGTAAGGTGCTGGACTTCAGTTTTAGGATGAAGCTGAAAGAAATCCTCAGGGATCTCCTTTCTTGTTATTTTTCATCTACTCTTCCTTCATGTTCAGGAAGAGGTGATAACAGGTGAGATATGACAGCCTGGTGTAACAGAACCTTACTCTTTGATATAGTTTGGCTGTATTCCCACCCAAATCTCATCTTGAATTGTAGCTCCCTTATTTCCCATGTAATGGGAGGGACCTGGTGGAAGGTAATTGAATCATGGGGATGGGTTTTCCCTGTGCCGTTCTTGTGATAGTGAGATCTGATGGTTTTATAAAGGGGAGTTCCCCTGCACATGCTCTCTTGCCTGCTGCCATGTAAGATATGACATTGCTTCTCATTTGCCTTCCACCATGATTGTGAGGCCTCCCCAGCCATGTGGAACTGTGAGTCCATTAAACCTCTTTCCTTCGTAAATTACCCAGTCTCTTGTATGTCTTTATTAGCAGTGTGAGAACAGACTAATATCATCTTCTTTACTCCCCTTTCAGGGAGAGCTGTGCTCTTTGGGGAGGAAGCTGCAATGGTGGTAGCAGACATCAGACATGTGGGACAAAATAGTGAGAGTCCAGGCAGTGGTTGCAGTACCCTTGTGGCCCAGATGGCACAACCAGTCAGCTGTGGTGCTAAGATGGCAGCTTCTCACTCTTTAATCAATAATTTTTAGGAATTTCTTTGATAGATTAGAGTTCTAGAAGTATTTAGCAAGACATAAGTGTTCGATCTGTTTTTCATATGAACACTTAGCTTATTCTGTGTTGGTGGAAGCCCCATGGTCAGTCCTTGGGAAGAGCCCTGTAGAAGTCAAGTGAGAGGCCTGAGCTCACAGCACCTGAAACCAACGGTGCAATACTAGGCCAAGGGCAGGGCTCTGCTTGTAGCCAAAATTTCCCTTTAGAAAACATTTTTCCTTGCTCAGGCCTCATTTTTTAACATTACTGCAGTTCAAGATGCAATCAGGATGGAACCAGGTCCTTTGGGCCTGCATCAGGAGTGAAGAGGAGTGGAGGGTGTCTGTCATTACTGGTGGTGGCATCCTCACAGGATTGATTTTGTATGTTGATGGAAGTCCTTCCTGACCATGTTATTATTCATTGCAACACTTTTAGTTAGTTATTTATTACATTGTTCCCCCTAGTAGATGTAATGGAACAAGAATCTTTATACAAGGACTATACAAATGCTGTCCTTCTACCTTATATAATGGAAGTCACTTTTGCCAGTTCAAGATAATTGCTATCATTAAATATTGATAGAGCACAGCTTTTTTTTTTTTTTTTCATTTCTAGAAGTAGAAATAGAGGAAAGAACTCTGGGAAATATAATCAATGTGTCTTGGACTTATCATCCAATGGACACCAGGTCTCAAGGAGGAAGAAAATTATTTGGGAGAAGAATGCTTTTCTTTTTGATTTTTAATAAGAGACCTCCCAGGTGCTGACTATTGCCTGAGCTGTGAGAGAAAGGAGACATTTTACAAGGCAGAAGGGAAGAAAGAAAAAGCACTTTTAAAGATCAAGCCAGAGTACATCTGTGTGTGTTCTTTAACCTTGGGCATGCTGCCCAGAAAAGAATGTAGAAGGTAAATATAAGTTGGCTTCTGCAGTAGGAGTAAGACTAATTAGAAGAAGGAGGCAGAGGTCTTTGACATCACTATACAGAGTAGAGTCTCAGGCCGAACGATTAAATCTGAAACAACAGCAGGCCTTGGACAGATGAAAGCAAATCAAATTGTGAGTGGGAGTCAACTTTGCCTCAAGCAGGCTAAAGAACAGAGAAGGCAAGTTACAGGGTTCTCTCCAGCAGGGCCCTGGCCCACATGGAAAAGGCAGAGTTATGCCCTCTTCCTCCTTTCCTAGTGCAGTCGGAGTGGTTTTATTCTCATAAAAATAAAATGAATGCATTCATTCACTTTCTCTTTCCAAAAACGGTTTGAAGAGTTAATAGAACATTAAGGGCAAGCTTGAAAGAAGGCAAATAACTCATGAAAGGGTAATGTGGGGGTCTCAAGTAGGAGTTTCTGCCCTAGGACCGGTGGAGGGGACGGATTTGCCTTGTTGCTTTGGTGATGGAGTGCGACGGTGGCGGTGGGAACAGGGGCTGTGTGACGCATGATCGCTGTGTGTGTGCGGGTTTGTGTGTAGGAGTGATTTGCCTTAACCACCTATCACTAGGCTTCACAGATTTGGAAGGGAATATGTGCTTCACTTAGGACCAAGAGAATGGGGATATATGGGGTACTTCCCTAACATTTAGATGCCCTGCTGGCTCCTAGTCTGGTCATGAATGCTTCTGTGAAGGTCTCAGGACGCTTGACGTCACGAGGTGGAACCACGCATGCACACTTCCTCCTAAGTCAGCACAGCTCCGGGACCCCACGGTGTGGAAACACCACCCCACTGGTTCTCCCAGGGCAGTGTGGACATTGTTTGGCCATCTTTTTCCAGTGCTCAATTTTTTTCTCAGGTGCATCTTGATGAGATGAGACCAGCAAAAGAAAAGAAATCTTAACTTGGGATAGATAAAAAGCATTTGAAATAAAATCAATCATCTTAGAATCGGGGCGTGCAAAGGAACACTCAGGACTGTGGGTAGTGGTGGGATACACTCATATGTCTCACACAGATGTGCAAAGCAAATGGAGTTGGTTTGTTACTTAAAACTTACACGATCTTCCTTACTGAACGCACTCTCCTGGATGGTGGTAGTTGGGGAAAGATGTGGAAACCAACTTTAAACTTATCAATTAATGCTATCCCAGAACTTTGGGATTTAAATAGTCGCTCTCGGATGACTTAGTTTCTTTTGGGTAAGTGTTCAGTTGTTTATATTTCCACCTCATGCCCCTCCCCGTTCCCCTCTATGATGGCCCTGGGATAGATCAGGGTGTGGGGCATGTGTGACCTCATGTTAGCAGGGGAGATAGGGGAATTTCCAATGCATGCGGGGCTCTTTGCATCCTCACTGGTCTTTACTGTGTGATAGCTGAACTAGTGTGCTCCCTGAGCTGGTGTTGGAGGTGGGCCTATCTGGCTATTTGAAGATCAGGTACCTAGCACCGAGTTCATGCTTTTGCCTCTGGTCATATAGTTCTTGAATGCTGTAACCTTTTAATCCTGATTGCAATCCTCCACAGGCCCTCCTGTCCTGCTACACTTGATCCAGGGCCTACAGGAGGTCCCAGATCTCTTGTGAACCTTCCTGGGTGCTGGGCAGCCAGGAGCGCCGCCAGGCCTCCCCTGTTTAGCCTCCTCTCTCTACCAGTCTGAACTTTTGTTCCCATGCTCTTTGGGATGAGGCCCTGGGTATGTTTTCTCCTGTGTCTTGCAGGCACCCCAGACTATGCAGAGGGGAGCTTGCCAGTACAAATCCCACTAACAGCTCAAGTGCTCGCCCATATCTAGCTGGATGTTTCTATCGTGTCTTTTCCTCCCAGGGTTTCGCTTCAGAGGCGATAAGTGAAGTCATGAGTATTTTATCTGTTATTACTTATCTCTCCTCCCCATATTCCACTGGGGTTTGAAACATGAAGGCTTTCCATTTTCTCTTCCAGTCTGGTCGGAACTTTCTTGACCCCATACTCTCCTTCTTCTTGAGGGGGCATGTACTTTCCCTCCCACCATAGCATAATGATGAAATGCCTGCCAGGGAACCCTCACCATACATCAGTAATAGTTTCACAAATATTTTTCCCATTATGTGTATCAGGAGACAGTGGTGAGCCCCCTTTGTCCTTACAATTGTTATGGAAGTTTTCTTTTGAAACAGTTGTCCAGGAATGGAATAGGACTGGTGACTGCTCAAATACAATTTATGGTTTACTATTTAAACATTAAAACTGTGAATGTGGAAACAGAAACCTTTGCCTCTGTAAATTGAGCATCTGCAATTTTTGTGTTACAAACTACCATTAACACTCTGTTTTCAGAGCTTGGGATATTGCAAAGGTCCTGAAAAAAAATTTTGCAGTTTGGCTGGAAATGTTCATGCTTGATTTCAACACATTCACAGAGCATTCACAAGAAATAATTGCAAGTTCATACAATACGCTCTGTGGGTGTGATTTGGATCAGCTCTCAAGAGCACAGAATGAAGGCTTTCAGCCATTTAGACAAAGAAACATTAAAATAATGATAAAAGGATCCCACTGCAATTGAAGGGAGTGAAAAAGAATTAGATAGTAAGGCACACGTTTTATCTTCCTTGGGATCACAAGCTGCTGGGCACACCAGTGGATCTGAATTCTATTATATTGAGAAGTATTCTTAGGGTTTTAAGGATTTGAGCCATGTTCATTTTGTTTGTTGAATCCTGGTCATAGCAACATTTCACTTTGTGGGGGAATAATAGGAGGTAGGGGCAGGGAAGGCTCACGGAATGGAGCTTACTCTTTATGAGAAGAAAAATGTGCTAAAGATTTGAGATTTTATTGTTACCAAATGTGGAAGAAAGGATTTTTATGAAGCCAGTCTTGTCTCCTGAGACCTCTCAGTTGCTAACATTGATCTAAACACTGTGAGGGCTGAACAGGAAAATGCGAGATGGGACCCTTACCTTAACATTCATATGAGCTATTTTGGGAGGTAAAACATGCTTCTGTGGAAGGACTAAATGAAAGTTAACACAAATTAAAGTGTGCCCAGTCTAAGAAACAGAAATCTGAATACCTGAGCACAGAAAACCAAAATCTTAGTGTATATAAAACAGTGATTTGCATAGCCAATGATCAAATATAGGATACACTAAAAATGTAAATATACTTCAATTTATTAATAATAATAGCTTGTATCTGTGTTGCCCTTGACTGTTTTCACAGCATTTTCACATACTTATTTCCACATTTCTCACTACTGTTGACCCAGTGACCCATTTTTCTGGGACGCAGATACAAGGCAATTGTTAGAGCATCATACAATTATTATGCCATAGAATTGTCGCTACTATTTCCTTTTCAGTTGGTTTTTAAAACATTTTTTTCTTTTAGTAGAGACGGTCTCATTCTGTTGCCCAAGCTGGTCTTGAAATCTTGGCCTCAAGCAATCCTTCTGCCTTGGCCTCCCAAAGTGCTGAGATTATAGGCTTGAGCCACCATGTCTGGTCTTATTTAACTTAGTAAGAATATTGTTTTTACCATAACACTGTACTCCAAAAATCATATGTCTGCTACAAAAGTCTTTATTTTCACTGTTGAATTTTTTCATGAGATAGACAGAAATATTGGAAATACTGGAGCTATTTTTGGAAAGAACAGATAGTGTATTTGAAACTTCAGTGATGACAATGATATTAAACTGACAGTTTTTAACTTTTGAAGTTTTTTCTACTTATGGAGTCACTCCATACGGCTTTCACTTTACCTTTTGTATATGCACAGAAATATTTGGAATAAAAAGTCAGTGAAATTTATTTAGAAGAACAGTCATTTGATATAAATAAAAAGTCATGCCTCACAGAATAATACATAAATACATGTTCTGCAGCTGAAAGTGCTAAATCTTCATCTTTGGGCATAGTTGTCTTAAAATAATTAACTTTTGAAGTAGACGAGGATGGTTCTTAGGTTTGTCTTCAGGTTTTCACGTGGTCAGTGATCTCACGATGGCCCTCATGGTGGATGGTAAGTCTTAACAAACATTCTTGAGACATAGAAATTCAGTACTTAATTTTTTATTAATAGTCACTTTTAAAAAGATCATTGCAGCTGAAAGAGTTTATTATAAAATAAAAAAATTACCGAACACCATATTATAAATGACAAAATCACTTTAGTAAGAGCTTTCAGACTACTTTCTATGATACATTCTATGGTAAAACTGTTCAGACTCTACTCTGATGTGTAATGTAATTTCCCACATTTCCCACTCAATGGTTAGCTGGAAGCCTGGCGTATCTGTGCATTTAGGCATTTCACACAGGCTGGTCCACCTGGTTCATTCATGAAATCGCCAGCAGAGGGAGGAATGACTACATCTCCTACCACCTGACACTGGAAGTTTGCAAGTGCTTGTATCTGAGTATCTTCTGTCATGTGGGCAAGCATGCACCCTGCATGCTGTTCTTGAAAGTGAGCTATTAATCACGTTGCCTCTGAAAAGGGTTGGGAAAAGAGAGATGGATTGTTGATCATCTTTTGGTTTTAAACCATGTGTTAAAGTGAGATCTCTGTTCACTTCCCTGTGTGCATTACACAAAGCCAAGTAAGAATTATGGCAGAAGCTGGAAGTACAAAGTGGAAGTCTACCAAACCTATCCTGACTTATTTTAATGCAGCTTTAATAAGTATTCTTCAAATGGGACAAATGCTAAACTAGTCCTGGGTCAACAGGCATAAGCTAGTGCTGGCCCAGGGACGAGGAGAATGATGTTCACTCTAGTTAAGGAGAAGTAACCTCTTTTCTTTACCACATTTATCCCTTCACATTTGAAACTTTCTTCTCTGCCCCAAATGGATCTCTTCTCTAAGCCAAGCATCCTTAGTTCTTTCCTCTGTTCATCATATGAGGTGCATCCCCGCATTATCCCCTTCTTGGGTGAAGGGTAGGACTACTCAGTGTCCAGACGTTGACTTCATGTTTGATGGACTGTTCGGCCAGTTGTTTCTACCTGTGTGGATTAGCTTCTCTGGCTCTGCCCTTGGATATGATGGGCTTAAGAGGGGTTTATAGGAAAAGAAATTGAGGGACCAAATAGGCAACCATTTCATGTTCCAAATTCTACCTGGAGAACAAGTGTGATCCCATCCTGTTCATTTTTACTCTCTCCTGTACTGTCTTCTTCATCTGCTTTCTCCATGACATTTCAGAACTCTCTGTGCATCTGGGTCTGTCTCACTTTATGTAAAAGCAGGTGTAGAGGCCGCTGAGTCTGCTTTCTTTATCTAATCACAGTGGTCTAGCTCACCTTCACCCTTCCTTTAACCTGGGGGATAGATATGCTTACCACATCCTGTAGTTTTTTTTTTTTTTTTTTTCAAGACTTGACCTCCCAGGCTCAAGTGAGTCTCCTGCCACAGCTTTCCAAGCGGCTGGCACTACAGGTGTGCACCATGATGCCTGGCTAATTTTTCATATTTTTGTAGAGATGGAGTTTTGCTATGTTGCCCAGGCTGGTCTCAAACTCCTAGGCTCAAGCCATCCACCTGCCTCAGCTTCCCAAAGTGCTGGGACTACAGGTATGAGCCACCGTGGCTGGCCCTCTGTTGTTCCTATAGAACTCATGTATTACTGTAAGTTAGCACCCTTCTAATGATCCAGAAAGAGGAGATACACTTTGTTCTGGAAACAGAATTAAAATAATTTCTTAGATTTCTTCTACAGCTTATTTCCACAAAACGTGATCTATGCCCTTATGAGGCTACTGGTTGCTCTTTAATTTAGATAGCTGTTGTATAAACCATCAGGCACGAGGAACACACTAGTTCTCTAATCTTCTGCTAGAGATGCCTCCCTAGATCTCCTTTCCCTACTTCATCTGTGTTCGTTACATTCCCCCCCATTGCTCCAGGCAGAAAGTGAAAACGTTGGAGCGGGAGATAGCAAGGAGGTGAGTGCAAGACTGGACAACTTCACAAAGTGATTAGAAAGAGCAGAAGACTGTAGAAACTGGTGAAAGTGATTCCTGTCCCACTCTTCACCCATAAAAATGGTGCAGAATTTAGCTTTGTCAATAGGATCATAGAATGCTGCTATTACTGATCAGAATCTTTGCAATCATATGGTTCCAGTCCCTTCATTTCATAAAACAGAAATAAGAAGTTGAAGGAGGCATCAGTCTGGGAGTAGAATATGGGTCTCTTAATTCTGTTCATCATGATATCTTCTTATTCATGGGTGCCTGGCATAGCAAAAGCTGGGGGACAGAGGAGGAAAGACTAGGAGTATTGGAAATAGTATTATTTTGGGAGTCAGAAAATTTATGTTCTAGTACCAGCTCTGCCATCAAATATCTGTGTAATTTTAGGGAGTCGATTTCCCTTTCTAAACATTAGTGTTCTCATTTATAAATTGATAATATCTAAAGTCTCTTTTGTTTCTAAATCTCCACTGAATTGCTGCTTTCCTTCTAGCATTCACTAAGCTTTACTTTTAGCTAGATCCTATTCTAAATACATAATAATATTTAATCTATAAGGAATTCTGAAGTACGTTCTGTTATTATTCTATATTATAGATGAGGAATCTGGAAAGCAGAGAGATTAAGTAACTTGCTCCAAGTCATGGGGCTAATAAATGGAAGACGAAACATGACTCCAAAGCCCACTCAGTGGGTGAAAGATAAATGTGTGTGTGTGTGTGTGTGTGTGAGTGTGCATGCACAAATGAAGGAACTTCTGAATCTGCAATATTCACTGAGGGGGGTGTCCAGTAATAAAGAGCTGAGAAACATCAGCTTGAGTCTTACAAGCCTATGTAAGATATATATTTTGGATACATTTATGGGCTGCTGATGCCAATTGAAGTCTTTGTGCAAACTGTCAAAAATGAAAGCGTTTTCTTATTGAGCAACCAGGCACAAGAGGCATAGCTCTTAATTCTTAGATCTCAGAACACTTACCAATCACTCTGACTTCATAAAATGCCTTTGTTCACCTTGGCTTGCAATCACGTTTCCCTGATTCTCTCCTTGAGTTAAAATATTTTTCTCTACTCTTCTAAAAAAGAGGCTAAAAATAATAGACAATATTATAACAGGCAATTCATAATCAGAGAATTGATTTAGGACCTATTATGGCAGGTAAGCAAAAGTGAAATTTTAATGAGGGCTTGGAACAACACTTTTTCCTCTTTGATTCCTCAAATGACTGACGGTTTATCATTTTTAAAAGGGCTTATATTTTGCACTGTCATTATGCTAGGTATAATGCCATATATTCTCTCCTATGAGGTGGTTTCTCAAATAGAACATACCTGAGGTTTTCCATATCCTAAGGAAAAATGCTCATAGCATTACTTCTTGAGGTGCATAGTTCTTCTAAAACAGTAATCTTCAAAATCTTTTGCTTTATTGAGAAAAAATTTACATACAGTAAAATGCACAGACCTTAATTAAGTTCAATGGCTTCTGACAAATATATGCACCCATATATCATTATTGAAATTGAGATACAAGACATTTTTATTATCCTCAAAATTTTCTGTGTGGCCCTTTTTAGTCAAATTATCTCACTAAAGACAATCACTATAGATATGGTGGGGTTTTTTTTTTCATTGTCTTCAACTTCACTTAAATGAAAGAATACAACATTTACTTTTTTACTGGCTTCCCCCCCCCCCCATTCAACATACTGTTTTGAGCTTCACACAGGTAACACATCACAAGGTGGTGAGTTATCACAGTCATGGACAGGGTGCCAGAGAAGCAGCAGATGGTGCACAAAACCACCTGTGTGGGTTAGGCAAGGTCTCCTAGAGGAAGTGATGCTGAGTTGATCCCTGAAGACAGGTAGGACTTCAGGAGGTGGGCCTTTGGGAAAAATCCTTTACCTGTCTTCTGGTCTACACATATATGTCAGCACTGAGGCCTAGGGCAGAAGAGGTGCCATTAAAGGTGGGGGAAATGGGAGAGAGAGCAGATAGGTTTTCTCATCATACACCTGTGCCTGATATTAGCCCAGGTGAGAATGAAGCAGGCTGTCTGAAGTGGGCAGATATGGCAGATTGTTTTTGAAAGATCAGAATCCATAGGGTGTCAACTTCCGGTGAGAGGAAGTTCAGGGTCCTTGAGGCCTGGGAGGCCCTGACACCACTGAGTGCCATTGCTCTGCACTAGGGCTTCTCTCTGGATTCAGTGCATCATTGAACATGGCTGCACAGGATCGCTGATTATGGCATTGAAAGGGGTGTTAAGCAATTTTCTAGTTCTCTAATTTTAGAGTGGAAGAAACCAAGTGACTTGCCCAATGCCACACCATTGAGTGGGGACTGGTGTGCATGCTTCCTTGGCTAGCAGTCTGGACTGAGAGTGACAGTGATAAAGCAAATGACTAGCCATTTGGTCTGTGGCACTTCTGGAGAATGAGGGAGGGTGGGAAAGACGATGGATTTGTCAATACTTAGGTGTTGAGGAGGGTGAATCTGGCAGGGACCACACGTCAACATCAGCAATACATTTTGCCATTATCTTTCATTTTCACAGTTGTGCTTAGTGTGGGCAGAGATAGATCTTTGGGATCTTGACCACCCTTTTCATCTGGCTTAAAGCCTCTACCTCCAAATGGTAAACACATCTCTGGAGCCCTATATCAGCCTGGTTCCAGGCTGCTGCAGGTTTCCCCTCCTAGGTATTCCAGGGAGCTAATGCTGCATTGAGGAGGCAGTGCTTCTGTGAGCCTTAAACCTCCCTGTAAGGAGGTTTATTGTTTAGACTCTTCCTCTGAGCTGACATTCCGTGGGAGTAACAACATTGGGAAGATAGAATCCTACCTAGCATTTTAGAGCTGGAATCCAGGCCATGTGAAAGTGATATAAAGAAAAACAAAAGAGGCTATATACATTTGCAAACTGGGGCACTCAAGGTACATTTGAGAAGCACCTGGTTTGCTTTTTGTTTGTTGGGCTATAAATCCCTCTTCTCCCTCCCTTCATTCTTCACTACCCCAATGAGATATATGCTTGGATGGTATTTTATAAACAACAACAACAACAACAAATGACAAGAATAGAGTTGTATAGAAAGCCAAAATTTAACAGTAAAGTACAGAGATAAAAGTTTATTTCTCTTTCTGATCAAGTCTGGGTGGCTGGTTCAGAGGTATGCCACTCCACGGTGTCAGAGACCCAGGCTTCTGCTATCTTGTTGTTTGACCATGTGTGACTGCAGCCTCGAGATCCAAGATGCCAGGCTTGTATTCTAACTTGCAGGAGAAAGAGACAAAGAACAAGCAAAGGGCACCCTCACATGCTTTCTCTTAAGGATGGTGAATGACAGCTACCGCCTGACTGCCATCTGCTTTCCATGGCCGTGATAGTCACAGGCCAAGACTCCACTGAAAGGGAGCCTGGGAAATGCAGTATTTATTTCAGGTAGCCCAATGCCTAGCTAAAAATTGGGAGCCCTTACAGCAATCATCAGCCACATGAACCTGATGTCACATGATCCTCACATTAGCTCAGTCAGATGGACATTGTTGACCCCTTTTCACAAATGAGGAAAGCAAACATCAAGGAGGCCATGCAGGAGGTGCCTGAAGCTGAGCCCAGGTTTTCTGATTATTAATACTGCATCCATCCCAAATGGGATACCTGGCCCCTAATGCTTAGCAAGCGCTTCACACGTAGTAACTACTCAGTAAATGATAGTTATTTTTATTTCTGTAACCATACATGGTATAAAACAGACCTCTTCTCTTGGTTTGGATGATCATAGGCCTCTTTTTAGTTCCTGGGGTCCCAGTTTTCTGTAGTATGCACCTCTCTCATATCGCAGGGTAATTTCAGCCCTATGACAAGAGCATTTCTCTCCCACACCGAAGAGTCTACTAAAATATTTGAATTGCTTGGATCTGCGTTGCTTTCCAAAGTGAATCAAGCCAATAGTGTATGAAGGGCAATGGATACACCCAAATCTTAATAATTAGATGGGTTTTCTCATTTTGGCCTCGTTAGTCAATTCAGTGCAGTACAATTAAATCAGGAGAGAGGAGACATTCAGGCAAATCGCTTCTCTTCCAGCCTCCAGCCTCTCTCTCCTGCACTGGAACATTGTGGGATGAGAGATTTTCTTTCTTTCTGCCTGAGGTAACCAATGTGCAGCAGCTTAATAGAGTTGTATGAGTTTTGTTTTCATGCGACCAAAGGTTATGAGATTGTATTAGGAAAAGGATTAATACAGGTGGTGAAATGATTGAACTAATTGACTGATTAAGTCATGTAAATCTGGCCTCAGAGGTGACTCATAGCAATTGAGTGTTATGTGAACTATTCTATCTCTTTATTTTGCTTTTTAAAATAACTTTTTCCTATGCCTGCGAATGCACCATGGACACCAAATTAAACATTAATTCTCTACAATTCAAATGTATTGTTTTATATTTGTTAATCTTCTTATAGCCACTTAGATATTATCTGAGTAAAAGAAAGGCCTTACAGTTTGTATATGTCTAAAAAGCCATTTTATGTGGTTATAACATTTTTCTCACCATAAGATTTTCTTTCCTCTTTATTGCCCCTTTATGGCTTCGCAAAGAAAATACAAGTCTAAGAGTTTTGAACAAAAAAGAACGTGAGTATACGAACGGAATATCTATTTATTGAATTGAATCATTCACCTCTACCTCCCAAAATACTTTGTCGAGAAGTGTGTTATTCCAAACCTCAATTAGTAAAGCTACTTCTGAAAGCCTCAGCCATTGCTTTACACAGACAGTGGGAATATGCAGATGAGAGCACAATCTCTGTGAGAGCACAGTCTCTGTGTAGAATGGTGGCGAGGACTCTAGCCCTGGCCCCAGCCTGGCTGCATTTGAATCTCAGCTCCTCTGCTTGCCAGCCATGTCACCTTTACTTAATTTCCCCATGTCTTGAATTACTATCTGTAAATTAGGGTTGACAATAATAATGGTTAACTTGCAGGGTTTTGAGAATTAAAAATAAACCTCTATCATATTTTACAGTGCCTGACACAAAATAAATGCAAACATCAAGAGCTTGCTATAATTATTTGGCATTCTTCTCTAAGGCATGGTTTTTACTTGATGTGAACATTAGTGAAAGACATACAGCACCCCCAAGATGGCCTGAGAGATATACAGCATCCTGCCAAATGGCCTGAAGTAGTCACTACTTGTGCCATTTAGCTCTCAGGATGGCTCATGTGAGTGGAGACCAGGGTGGTGTTGCCACTAATGAGGGCTTTGGAGTCAAACAGCTCAGGAATTAAATCTTGGCTCTGCCACTTGTAAGCTGCGTGACCTTGAGCAGATCATTTACGCCTTCTGCACCATGGAAAGGATCACCTGGAGGATTGAAAAGGGATAGGATGGAAAGCACTTTGCACTTTACCTGCTCCATGGTAAGTGCTCAATAAAAGGTAAGGTTTTATTATTGTGGCTAAGTCCTAGAAGGAGCCAATCCAAAAGATTTGAGTAAAAATGAGTAAAATATTGTTTCCTTGTTATTTCTGTATTTTCTCTGAGTGTAAGGTTAAAAAATACCCAAACAAATCCTTTGCTGAAATAATGTCTTAAAAAGTTACTAATGTTAATTGCATGTTAGCTAGTTAAATTCATTCATTCAGAGTATGTGGGAAACCTTTTGACAAATTAGACCGAATTACAGCTGAAGTATAAGAATATGAACATTCCAGTTCACAGCACGTGCAAAAATATTACTGTAGGGCTGTGTCTATACACATACAATTTAAAAATCTACATTTTCTTAATCACCAGCTTGATGAAATTATTTTGCTTTTCAAACAGTTGATTTGTTACCATGTTACTCAAACTAAGGTGTAAATTAAGCTATATACATATTTAAATACAAAAATCACTACTGTGGATAATTTATCTGCAATTTTGTACGTCACACTGGTAAACTATTGTGAGGTGAGAACATAATTACACGTACAGTATTGTATACAGCTGTCTTGTAGCTGTAACAACTACTATATTTTGCATATTGTATGACATTAACAAGTATTGATTGCATTTAACATGCAGAGTAGCTTGATAAATTCGGAAGGAACCTTAAGGCAATTCCCCCAAAACTTGCCTTAAATAAATGGCTTTTTATTTTAACCCAGTTCAAACCATTACTCAATAGTGAAATGAACTCTCTCTGATAGTTTTTCACACGATGTGAAACGGGATGGAGAAAGCAATTGAGCTCCAACAGCCTGGGAACAAAGCTCTGGCCCTGTCCTCTGCCCTTTGCTCCCCTGGGTACCCACAGGCTCTGGGGCTCCATTATTCCTGCTCCAGAAAGTACATCAACTTCATGGAGAAACCACCTGGTCCCTCTCAGTGGCTCCCTGTGGGTTACTGGTCATTTGGGACAGACATTAGTGGCAAGATTTTGCCAGTCCATCTAGGCTGTTCAATGAATGCTAACTATCATAAGAAGATTTTATTAGAGAGTTCCTGGTTTTCAACAGTTGTTTCATTGTACGTCTTTCTACATGAAAATTATAAAAATAAAACAGATTTAAGAGATTTACGGTAAAAAGTATATAACAAAGAATGTAAATAGTACCCACAATCACACCTTTAATTCATAAGTACTATATCATAGTATATATCTTATTATGAGGACTTTAAAAAAACATATGGTCTTGGAACTAAGAGAAAACTTGGAACGGTACCATATTGCTTTAAATGAAAAATGCCGGCCAGGCATGGTGGCTCAGGATTGTCATCCCAATAATTTGCAGCACCTTGGGAGGCTGAGGTGGAGGATCTCTTGAACCCAGGAGTTCAAGACCAGCCTAGGCAACATAGTGAGACCCTGTCTCTACAAAAAAGAAAAAAATCAGCCAGGCATGGTGGCACATGTGCCTGTGGTCTCAGCTACTCAAGAGGATGAGGTAGGAGGATGGTTTGAGCCCAGGAGGTCAAGGCTGCAGTGAACTGTGATTGCACCACTGCACTCTAGACTGGACAACAGAGACAGACCCTATCTCAGTTAAAAAAAAAAAAAAAAGCTGGAATTGAGTTCTTAGGATTAACTTGTCTTCAGTTCCAGCCTTTTCTGTACCTCAGTCCCATGCACTACTTGGCACATGTTGCGTTCCCCACCTCACTGTTTCCCACTCAGCATTTTAAGTTTAAATCTAACTTGCTACCATAACATGATAGTTACCATTTATTGTTAGCTAACGATATACTAAGCAGTACGTTAGGCTTTCTGACATTTTATTCTTACAGCTACTCTACAAGGCAGGTACCCTCATTTAACAAGTTAATCAAAGATGAGGTGTAGTGAAGTGATGAGCTTGTCCAAAGTCACATGTTAAGCAGCAGAGTGAGAAAATCAACTCATGCCTGACGTTTAAAGCCTTCTTCCATCTGGACCCTGATAGGAAACTCCTTATTCTGGCCCTATAAGTCTATTTACTGTTCTCCAACCTCTCCATCAGGGTTCTGTGTATATACTACCACTCTGTAAGGTCCAGTTAAGTCCATCTTCACTCATTTACCCATCCATTCATTCATTTAACATTGCTTGCATGCTGCAGGCACTGTGCTAGATGCCACTAGGAATCATTTCCCAGTCTGTGCTGTTTCCTGATTGCCATATCATCTATTGTATATCTTCCTCTAGATTATAAACCAATTGTTCTGAACTAGTGGTGGTGCTGTCACTTTAGAGAACACCGGAAAATGTATGGAAATCTTTGTTATTATAATGACTATCATGTATATTATAATGAGGCACCCCTGGCATTTAGTGTCCAGAGGCCTGGAGTATTAAATATTGCCCAATGTACGGGATAGGCCTGCACAATGGAAAATTGTTTCACCCAAAATGGCTATAGTACCCTCCTCCAGAAACAAGGTTGCAAATGGATCTAGAGCAAAATCTTTTTATAAACTTTCTGTATTTTTATCAAGCCTGGTATCCTGCTTACAGAGAGTGTTGGTTAGCTGAAATGATGACGTTCTTTTCATTAACTAAAAATTTTAAGCAGCATTTTCAGAGAGAGATTCTTTAATTGGAGATGTGGAATGTGATGTTTTCTAAAATTTATTTAGATAAAAGAAAATCATGTTTTCTAAAACAAATGGAAACCCCTCTCTGCATATGTGAAATCTTAAGGTTATAGGAATACAAAAACTCCTTCCTTGACTTGTAAATAATTTCCCCATAATATTTCCATAAATGTCTTAAATAAGCTGGTAGAGTTCACTGCTGTTACTAGAGTTATGTCTACTTGTTTTCTAGGCCATGAACCAGAACTACCACCCCTTTAAGATCCATTAACTTTAAGCAGATTAATGAGATGATAAAAGATAGTTAAGAGAAACTATATATTCATCTGTAGTGGACATTTGCCATTTTTATTTGGTCATCTAGTATCTAATCTCCCTTCTTATTTTTGGAGAATCCCTCATTATATGTAGTCTTGGTGGGAGACCGGATTTCCATTACACCCTTCTTGGATGCCAGGACATGAGCACATGAATTAGGCATGGGCAATCAGATACTGTGGCCCAGGACTCTGGCTCTCAAGTAAGTGACTAAAAGGATAAACAGACAGCTAGAATTTATTCACAGCAGTAGGAAGAAATGCATTATGTTAATGGTGGTAGTGCTCTTAGGTACCCCAGCTGACTGTTCTTCCTTAAAGATAATTGTTTCTTCTTCTTTGTCATCCAGAGCTTCCTGGGTTACTGTGGCAGAGACTGCCAATTCTCCCACATCCATTCCCCTTTTTTCCTTTTTGAAATAGACTTCATACACCCCAAATATTAGCTGGGTATTTAGCTACCTAGCTAGTGACTAGATTTTTCTGGCTCCCTTGCAGCTAGGGGTGACCATGTGGCTATTTTTGGCCAGTTGTCTGTAAGTGGAAGTGATGTGCATAACTTTTAGGTCCCATCTTTAAAAGGAAGTGGTTTACTCTTTACTTCCTCTTCTTCTTTCCATGGGCTGGAGCCTGGATGTGGTGCTGGTGATGCAGCCATGCAAATTAAAACAACATCTTAGACAATGAAAAGACAGGTGGAAGGGACCCAGGGAAGAACAGCTCGCACCCCTTGCACCCTTTCTCCTGACATGATCCAGAAATGAATCTTCTATCTTGTTTAAGTCACTGTTATTTGGCCTCTGTTGAAGAAGCAGAATTCATATCCTGATTAGTACAGTTTCTATTTATTTTCTAAGCCTCGTACTCCAACGTCCTTTTGTTCCATAAATCCTTAATAACTTTTCAACAATTTCCCTTTTCATTTAGGATTGTCAAAAACCACTTTTGTTGTTTGCAACTGTTAATGTATTTGAAGTGAAGACACCTAAAAATGTGGAATTGGCCAAACCCAGGAATTTGAGTGGACTGCAGGTCTCACTATTCAAGTCTGGAAAATTATCTATTCTTATTTCTAGTAGTAAAATAGCTGATTGACCTAAGGCTTGCTGTAGTTTGGTGCTTAGATCTTTTGCCTATAAAGGCAGTAGTATGCTTAGCCTGAAATCGAAAAGAAAGGGAAAAAACCCTACAACTTTGTGAAGAGAGGCCTTTTATGCAGTAGTCTATAATCCAAAGTGGCTTAAAGTCTAGCAGTCTGAAAAGCTTCCTTTCCAAGCTAAAGTTAGTGCAAGCAAAAGCAAAGAAAGTAAAACACTCAGCTGAAGATAAGGTCAGAGCTGAGAGAAGCCTGATTCCCCCGACTCCTCTCAGGAACCTCTGCTGTGTTCTCCCTGCTGAGAGCAGAAACGGTGATTTCTTTCATGAAGCTGCAGCAGGATGCAACCTTTGGGGAAGTCTTTTAGTGGTGCCTTCCCTGTACGGTCTATCTGAAATTGGCCCAAGGTAAAGACCATTAAATAAAGGACTGTAGAGGATTGTTAGAAGAGAAAAATTCCCAGTCTTAGACTCAAAGTCTGTGACTTGACAAGATCTCTGCCTCGGTTACTAGTCACATTGGTTGGTTTTGGGTTAGGCACAGCATTCACACCGAGAATTAAAAAGAAGTTTCTGGAATCTTCTGGAAGGGGAATTTACCTGATGTTCTGTGGGTGGTACCTAGAAAGCTGGTCTTTGTCCCTGGGCTTAACTAAGCTAGCATGTAGCCCTAGAAGCTATCTGTGACAATGAGGGAAGCAGGCTTAGGATAAAGCAGACTCTGTGAGAGGCAGAGAAGAGAGATGGCAAGAAGTTGGATGTTTTGTAATATAGTTGAGCTGCTATATATCAAGCCCAACCTAAGCCCCTGTTTATCTCTGAACTTTCTAGTTAGGTGAGCTAATAAATCTTCTTTGCTATTTAATCCAGGTCAAATTAAATTTTCTGTTAGTTGCAACATAAAGTATCATAAGTGATATATCTTTTTGTCAGTCACCTAATTTAGAAGGTGGGCCATTTAACATTGGAGATTCTGCAAGGTCTATACCAATATTACCCAAACTGATTATGACAAGTCTTGTCAATGAGAGATTTTAAGTGCTGAATATTTGACCCTAAGTCCAACCTTCTCCCCAAATTTCAATATCATCTTAGTTAAGATCTGAGTGGTTCTTGTAGATATTTCTAAAACCCCAGGTACCTTCTCTTTCACCTTTATAGTTATCCCACTCAACTCTGTGAATAACAGTCTAATTTCAGGTGCTTCCTGGGGCAATATCCTCCCCAAAGGTTTGCCTTCAAACATTCCATCTTTAGTGAGAACTTCTACTACCATTTGTTTCAGGAACCCTTAGTGAAGTCACCATAAAAATCACCATATTTAATATTTCCCACATCTTGGGAAAGATCTGGAGCTAACAAAGTGTTGTTATATAAATATCACCAAAATTGGTTTGTTCCTTTTTCTGGAGACATATGTCATTGCACCAAATGGCATATGTAATACTTGCAAAACTACTGTGAAAAATCTTGTTCCAAAAATGGTGCCAGATTTCTCTTTAACATGGTTAGCAAAGACCAGCGAGGAACATGATTCATTCAATAATTCTTGAATGGGGTGGCTGAGTTATGACTGGAGTTCATCACAGTCATTTCTGTCTAAACAGATTACAAGGGGTATTGGATCAATTTCTTTTCAAGCAGGCACTTGTCTGAGGGCTAAATCCTCTACATATCCTTACCAGGGTGAGAGGTTGAAATCTGCTTGTTCATATGCAATAAAGAATCACTGCACAGAGGGCTTAGACAAGGGTGATAATACCTGAAAGCTGTGTACAGAGAAGTAAGGATAGAGTAACTCTTGACTCACCTCGACATCTTTTGGTTAGACCTGAAATTTCTACTTCATTGCTTATTTATTTA
This sequence comes from Chlorocebus sabaeus, assembly GCF_047675955.1. Taxonomy (NCBI): domain Eukaryota; kingdom Metazoa; phylum Chordata; class Mammalia; order Primates; family Cercopithecidae; genus Chlorocebus; species Chlorocebus sabaeus. Next base: position 55,739,220 of record NC_132914.1, read on the forward strand.
TTTTTTGAGACAGAGTCTTGCTCTGTTGCCAGTCTTGCTCTGTTGGAGTGCAGTGGCACTATCTCGTTTCATTGCAACCTCTGCCTCCCAGTTTCAGGCGATTCTCAGGCTTTAGCCAACCGAGTAACTGGGATTACAGGTGTGTGCCACTACATCTGGCTAATTTTTAAATTTTTCATAGAGAAGGGATTTTGACATGTTGGCCAGGCTGGTCTTGAACTCCTGGCCTCAAGCAATCTGCCTGCCTTGGCCTCCCAAAGTGCTGGGATTATAGGTGTGAACCACCACATCCGACCCTCATTGCTTATTTTTAAAGAACCTAAAATTAGGTCTAACCTTAAGAAGAGAATAACTAAGTTGTAGCAGACATCTACTGCACCAGTGAAAATCCTCTGGCAGTGGAGGTGATGTGCCTCCCTAATCTTTAAGAAATAAAGGATACACCATGGGTATTGTTTACTCTGTTTCAGATCTCAACAAAGTTAGTGTTTATCCAGTGATTTTAAAATGACTTGATGAGAATACACTTTGGAGTAAGTCATCCTGTATGCAGAAAGGAAATGCATTTTGCTTTGACACCTCTTCTTCTGCTCAGAAATTATGATCTGTGCCCTAGGCTATCAAACATCAGTACACAAAATTATTCACAAAGGGTTTATGGTTCAAGTGGTAAATCTAGGCATTTGCAAAATGTTGACCCAAGTGAGTCAGCACAGAAAGCTTGATCTTTCAGTTTGATGAAAATGTAATTTTATGGATGTCAAGTTGAAGTTCAAAAGTGACATATCGTGTCACACAGATAAATAGTTTTGCCTGAAGCAATGCCATAATTCATAAGCACTTGTCTGGCCAATAGTAACTATCAGGCTGATTAAGCGAAGTGCTTGCTAATAAATGCAGTCTTTATCCTCTATTATACATCAGTCTTCTCTGAATAATAAAGATTGCCCTATTTAAGAACTGAAATTAGTACTGCAAGCCAATATCCAACACAAAAATACTTACATATGTGCTTCTTTTGCCCTCAGAAGATCAATTTTAGAACAATGCTAAGTTATAAAACGTAAGTATCTGATATTATTTCCCTCCTTGGACCCCCACAGACCAACTGGATAATTATGCCGGAGGTTAAAAAAAAAAAAGTAAATACAATAATAACAATAAATTATAATAAATAGCTGCTGTTCTTCAAATGCTTTTAGTGCTGAGGAGGAAACAGACTGGAAAAATAAATAATTCTCATATTCTGTCCCTGATCAGCTTTCCTGTAGATCTTGTGTTACCACCCTGCCTCCCCTCTAGCTCACAGACATTTCTCCTGGCTCTCTGGCCCAGCCAGCCACACAGAGCTCCCTGCTGCACTCTGGATGCCCCATGCTCTGCAAAGTTTGCGTGGTTGTATGTGTGGAATGGCCTTTTCTCCCACTCTTCTAGTGGGACTTTTGTTCCTCTCTCAACACTAAATTTAGTTTCTGCCTTTTGAAAACATCTCTAATTTGCAGGGGAGAACTATTTTTCTCTTTTAATTTGATTACACTGTTACAGCCATAATCCCTTTGTTTTTTTTATTTTTTTAATGAAAAGCAAGTTTCTTTAAAAATTTATATTTTTTCATTGCAAGTTGATAAATTATGGTTGTATATATTTATGGGGCACAAATATATGATTCATGAATACAATGTGGAATATGATTCATGAATACAATGTGGAATAATTAAACTGATTAACATAACCATCACTTCAAATACTTAACATTTTTTGTGATGAGAACATTTGAAATTTACTTTCTTGGAGATTTGGAGATGTACAATACATTATTATTTGCAATATTCACTACCCTGTGCAATGTATCTCAAAATTAAAAAAACCCGTACTCCCTCTGGGTAATTGAGACTTTGGACCATTTGACCATTATCTGCCTCCCCTGCCCCCCACCCCCACCCCACCCAGTCTCTTGTAACCACCATTCTACTCTCTGCTTCTTTGAGTTCAATTGTTTTAGATTCCACATATAAGTGAGATGATTAGTATTTGTCTTTCTGTGCCTGGCTTATTTCACTTAACATAATGTTCTCCAATTCCATCCATGTTGTCACAAATGACAACATTTTTTTCCTTTTTAAAGGCTGACTAGTATTCCATTGTGTATATATACCACATTTTCTTTATCCATTCGTCCATTCATGGACACTTAGGTTTGTTCCATAACTTGGCTATAGTGAATAGCATTGCAACACATATAGAAGGGCAGATATCTCCTTGACATACTGATTTCAAATCTTTTGAGCGAGATTGCCAGATCATATGGTAATCCTATTTTTAGGTTTTTGAGGAACCTCCATACCGTTTTTTTTACAATGGCTATCCTAATTTACATTCCTGCCACCAGTGTATGATGGCTTCCTTTTCTCCACATCCTTGCTGACTTTTGTTACCTTTTGTTTTTTTCATGATAGCCATTATGACAGATGTGAGGTGATATCTCATCATGCTTTTAATTTGCATTTCCCTAACTTAGTGATGTTGAGCATTTTTCATATGTCTGCTGACGTTTAGTATGTATTCTTTTGAGAAATGTAAATGTTTAGTCAGATCTCTAACCCATTTCTAAATTAAATTATTTATTTTCTTTCTATAGAGTTGAGTTCCTACTACTTTGGATATTAACCTCTTATCAGATGCGTGGCTTGCAAATATTTTCTCCCAATCTGTAGGTTGTCTCTTTACCACATGAATTATTTCCTTTATTGTGCAGAAGCTTTTAATTTTGATTGTCTATTTTTGCTTTTGTTGCCTGTGCTTTTGGAGTTAAATCTAAAATCAAGACCAACGCCATGTAGATTCCCCTTGTTTCCTTCTAGCAGTTTTACAGATTCCAGTCTTGTATTTAAGTCTTTAATCCATTTTGAGTTGTTTTTGTATGTGATGTGAGATGTGTCCAATTTTATTTTTCTGTATATGAATATCTAGTTTTCCCAACACCATTTATTGAAGAGACTGTCCTTTCCCCAATATGTATACTTGTCACCTCTGTTGAAAATCAGATGACCAGTCATATGTGGGTTCACTACTGGGCTCTTTATTCTGTTCCATTGGTCGACGAGTCTATTTTTACGTTAGTAACATGCTGTTTTAATGATTATCACTCGTGGTATAGTTTGAAATCAGGTAGTGTGGTGCCTGTAGTTTTACTCTCTTTCACTCACAATTTCCTTGCCTAGTCAGATTTTTTTGTGGTTCCATATGAATTTGAGGATTACTTTTTCTATTTCTATAAAAATGATGTTGGAATTTTGATAGGGATTGCACTGAATCTGTAGATTGTGTTGGGTAGTATGGACATGTTAGCAATATTAATTCTTCTGATCCATGAACATGGGATATCTTTTCATTTATTTGTGTTTTCTTCAATTTCTTTCATCATCATTTTATAGTTTTCAGTGTACAAGTGTTTTGCTCTTTGGTTAAATTTATTTCTAAGGTTTTTTTGTAGCTATTATAAATAAGATTGTTCTCTTGGTTTCTTTTTAAGATAGTTCATTTTTAGTGTATAGAAATGTTACTTGTTTTGTGTGTTCATTTTGTATCCTACAACTTAATTTTATTTGTTTATTAGTTCTAATAATGAAATCTCTAGGATTTTCTATATATGAGATCATGTCAGCAAACAATAATAATTTCACTTCTTTATTTCTGTTTTGGATGCCTTTTATTTCTTTCTCTTGCCTGATTGCTCTGGCAAGAACTTCTAGTACCATGTTGAATAGAAAAGGTGAGAGTGGGCATTTTTGTCTTGTTCTGGATCTTGGAGGAAAAAGTTTCAAATTTTAACTGTTGAGTGTAATGTTAGCTGTGGGCTTATTATATATAGCCTTTATTGTGTTGAGATGCATTCCCTCTGTAACTGATCTGTTGAGTGTTTTGTCAAATGCTTTTTTCTGCAGCTGATCATATGGTTTTTGTGCTTCATTTTTTTAGTGTGATCTATCATATTTATTGATTTGTGTATGTTAAATCATCCTCATATCCCAGGGGTAAACCACATTTGATCATGGTGTATGATCTTTTTTTTTTTTTTTTTTTTTTAAATAGGTAGAAGATTTATTTTTTATTTATTTATTTTTTAAAATTTATTTATTATTATTATACTTTAAGTTGTAGGGTACATGTGCACAACGTGCAGGTTTGTTACATATGTATACTTGTGCCATGTTGGTGTGCTGTACCCATCAACTCGTCATTTACATCAGGTATAACTCCCAGTGCAATCCCTCCCCCCTCCCCCCTCCCCCCTCCCCATGATAGGCCCCGGTGTGTGATGTTCCCCTTCCCGAGTCCAAGTGATCTCATTGTTCAGTTCCCACCTATGAGTGAGAACATGCGGTGTTTGGTTTTCTGTTCTTGTGATAGTTTGCTAAGAATGATGGTTTCCAGCTGCATCCATGTCCCTACAAAGGACACAAACTCATCCTTTTTTATGGCTGCATAGTATTCCATGGTGTATATGTGCCACATTTTCTTAATCCAATCTGTCACTGATGGACATTTGGGTTGATTCCAAGTCTTTGCTATTGTGAATAGTGCTGCAATAAACATACGTGTGCATGTGTCTTTATCTTTTTAATGTTTTGTTGAATTCAGGTTGCTTTTATTTTGTTGGACTTTTTCATCTATATTCACTGTGAATATTGGCCTGTAGTTTCATTTTCTTGTGATGTTCTTGTTTGTCCTTGGTTATAGGGCTTTGTAAAAATAGTTTGAAAGTATTTCTTTCTCTTCAATTTTTTGGAAGAGTTTGTGAAAGATTGATACTAGTTCTTTAAATGTTTGGTAGAATTAAGCTGTAAGACCGTTAGGTCCTGGACTTTATGGGAGACTTTTTATTAGTGTTTCAATAACCTTACTTGTTATTAGTCTGTTCATATTTTCTGTTTCTTCATCACTCAGTCTTGGTAGGTTTTATGTGTCTTATTTATTTATTTCTAGGCTATCCTTTTTTTTTTTTTTTGTATATAATTGTCCATAATAGTCTCTTATGATCCTTTATATTCTGTGGTATCAGTTGTAATATTTCCTTTTTTATTTCTGGTTTTATTTATTTGAGTCTCCTTTTTTTCTTAGTCTAGCTAATTTTTTTTCTATTTTGTTTGTTTTTTCAAGAAGCTAACTCTTCATTGGTCTTTTTCCCCCCATATGTAATTTTATCTATATAAAATGTCCAGTTCAGGGAAATGCAGACAGAGTAGGTTATTTGTTGCTTAGGTCTGGGGGAGTTGGTTGGAGGGAATAGAAGTGTGAGACTTAAATAATATAGGGTTCTTTTGAGGTAATAAAAATATTCTAAAATTGTGGTGTTACTTGCACATACAAGTGAGTACGTAAAAAACACTGTATTGTACACTTTTTTTTTTAACTTTTATTTTAGGTTCAGGGGGTCCATGTGAGGGTTTGTTACATAGGTAGACTCCTGTCATGGGGGTTTGTTGTACAGATTATTTTATCACCCAGGTGTTAAGCCTAGTATCCAACAGTTACCTTTTCTGCTCCTCTCCCTCCTTCCACCCTTCACCCTCAAATAGACCCCAGTGTCTGTTGTTTCCTTCTTTGTGTTCATAAGTTCTCATCATTTAGCTCCCACTTAAAGTGAGAACACGTGGCGTTTGATTTTCTGTTCCTGTGTTAGTTTGCTAAGGATAATGGCCTCCAGCTCCATCCACATTTCTGTAAATGACATGATCTCATTTTTATGGCTGCGTACTATCCTGTGGTGTAGATGTACCACATTTTCTTTATGCAATCTGTCACTGGTGGCATTTAAGTTGATTCCATGTCTTTGTTATTGTGAACAGTGCCGCAATGAAAATTGGTGTGCGTTTGTCTTTATGGTAGAATGATTTATATTCATCTGGGATGAATGGGATTGTATGGGTCAAATGATAATTCTGCTTTTAGCTCTTTGAGGAATTGCCATATTGCTTTCCTCAATGGTCGAACTAATTTACACTCTCACCAACAGTATATAGGGTTCCCTTTTCTCCACAACCTTGTGATATTGAGCTTTTTTCACATGCTTATTGGCCACATGTATATTTTCTTTAGAGAAGTGTCTGTTCATGTCCTTTGCCCACTTTTTGATGGGGTTGTTTGTTTGTTTTCTTGTAAATTTGTTTAAGCTCCTTATAGATGCTGGATATTAGACCTCTGTCAGATGCATAGCTTGCAAAAAGTTTCTCCTATTCTGTAGGTTGTTTGTTTACTCTGTTGATAGTTTATTTTGCTGTGCAGAAGCTCTTAAGTTTAATTAGATCCCATTTGTCAATTTTTGTTTTTGTTGCAATTACTTTTGTTATTTTTGCCATGAAATCTTTGTCCATTCCTATGTCTAGGATGGTATTGCCTGGGTTGTCTTTCAAAGTTTTTATACTTTTGGGTTTTACATTCAAGTCTTTAATGTATCTTGAGTTGGTTTTTGTATATAGTGTAAGAAAGGGGTCCAGCTTCAATCTTCTGCATATGGCTAGCCAGTTATTCCAGCACAATTTATTGAATATGGATTCTTTTCTCTATTGCTTGTTTTTGTCACCTTTATTGAAGTTCAGGTGGTTATAGGTGTATGGCCTTATTTCTGGGCTCTCATTTCTGTTCCATTGGTCTATGTGCCTGTTTTTGTACCAGTACCATGCTGTTTTGATTATTCTAGTCCTGTAGTATAGTTTGAAGCTGAGTAACATGATTCCTCCAGCTTTGTTCTTTTTGCTTAGGATTGCCGTAGCTATTTGGGCTCTTTTAGTTGGTTACATATACATTTTAAAATAGTTTTTTTCTCATTTTTTGAAGAATGTGGTTGGTAGTTTTATAGGAATAGCATTAAATCTGTAAATTGTTTTGGGTAGTATGTCTGTTTTAATATTGATTCTTCCTATTCATGAACATGGGATGTTTTTCCATTTGTTGGTGTCTTTTCTGATTTCTTTGAGCAGTGTTTTGTAGTTTTCATTGTAGAGATCTTTCACCTCTGTGGTTAGCTGTATTTCTAGGTATTTTGTTGTTTCTGTGGCAACTGTGAATGGAATTACCTTTCTGATTTGGTTCTTGGCTTGGCTGTTGTTGATGCACAGGAATGCTAGTGGTTTCTAAAAATTGATTTTATAACCTGAAACCTTGTGAAGTTGTTTATCAGCTGAAGGAACTTTTTGGCCAAGACTACTGATTGGGATATGCAAGACCAGTTGCCTTCTCTGTGGAAATATATTATTGAGGTTTGCCTCCTTGCCTATTTGGAGTCTTTGGGTGGGCTTTGAGGCTGGCTGAATACTGTTCAAACTCCTGTGTCTGGCAGACCTAGCTCTGCTCTTTGCCAAAATTATCTGTGACAATTGTCTCCCTCCCTGGGTGGAATCTGGGGGTGGACTTTGAGGTTGCATGGGATGCTATGAAACTCCTGAGTATGGCACAACTAGCTCTTGCTCTTTTCTATAATTTGTTGCAGCAGTCATTTTCTTCCCTGGGCAAGATCCTGAGGTAAGATCTAAGGCTGGTCTTGGAGGCTAGTTGTTTAGGGATTCAAGCAAGGTAGCACTTCCCTATGCTTCTGGGAGCAATCAGATCAGCTTTGTGGGTGGGCTGTGTTCTTAGCTGGAACTTCTGATTGGGCACTGTTGCTGCCAGGTACGTAGAGCTATCAGCAAGATCTGCATGCTTGTGTGAGCTCTGCCTCCTTGCTTTGTTTCTACCTGAACCCAGATGGTCTAGCCATGCCGTTTTTTCTTGTGTTTCCTTTAGGTACAATGGGAGTGGGTGTCCTGGGAAGTATCTTGGAATGCTAGGGAAGCTGGGTGTCCACCTCTGGTTCTCTTTTTTCTTTGTAGAAACCATGGGCCATAGGGAATTCTTGTGTGTGTCTGTGTGCGGGGTGGCGGGGGTCGGCGGGGGGGGGGGGGGGGGGGCGCGGGCACTGTGCTGACTTGGGGGTTGAGATGAGAGAGGTAACATAGTCAAAGTGAGACCATTTTTCCTACACTTTCTCTGTGGTTTTTATTCCATTTTGTGGATCGTGCAGGTGATTCAGGGTTATTTCTAGTTTTTTAAAATTGTTTTCACCAAGGTGTTCTTATCTTTGGATGGTGACTAGTTGAACTTTCTTTGGGGGTAGTGAAGCCTGGGACTTCCTATTCTACCATCTTGCGGATGTCACTCCCCCACTCTCATTACTTTAAATTTAGGAGATTCACCCCTACTGCCCTCTTTGAGGTTAGGCTTCAGGTATTTTACTTTCTGTATTTGTATAACCCAGCACTGTGACTGGCACATACTAAGTAGTGAATGAATAAATGAGAGTTAATTTAAAGAGACAATTTAGAAAGGTGAGCAGAAGGTCATAGAAAAGCAAGATTTTGATAAGCTACTTCCCTCTAGACTCAATTTAAAATCTGACTTGTTCAAAAACCTTTCCCAGAATAACAGCCTGCCTGCTCTCTAATTCTACAGAAATCATTCTGTTATTTGTCATTCTCCCAGCTGTTAGAGACACTCTTTGTATCAAATGGTTTTGCCCTTGTAGATATACTACTTTGCATTTTTAACATCATGTTATTAATAATTTTGCCTGCAGAGGCAAGTTCTTTGTACTTCTTAATAAAAGTTTTGCCTCCTCAAAGTGAAGTCTTCATTTTATTTCATTTTTCTTAATTCTCCTCCTTCATGTTATATATAGCACAGTGTGCTGCTTTTAGGAGAAACTGCATACACACTTGTTGAAAAGATGAAATTAAAGAGATAATCGGGTATATTGAAATTTTATTTCTTTTGTTCTTCTCTCATATGATTATTTACAAGAAATCAAAATGGTAGTAGGCACACTTTTAATTTTAAAAAGTTGATTTATATTCAAAAAGTTAGTATGGTTATTATCTTGAATTTATAAGGAAAGGTGCTCTTTGAATTTCTGTGAAAAGTAAAGGTCATACCATAAATAATTAGGTGTATTAATGCTGGCTATTCCTGTCAGACATGAAACAGAGAGGGAATGTATATATTTTCTATGGAAAGACTTTTTGGTCCCAAATCACCTTTCAGACATTCTTGACAAATTGATAGCAAGGACCTTTTTTTTTTTTAAATAGACTTGCTGAACGTTTTTTAAAAAAGAATAGTATTTGTTGCATTTCTTGAAATAATACAGGTGAATTTCTTAATTCCTAACTGATTTGATCCTTGAAGGTGTGAAGTAGTTCGTGAAAAAAGGAGGGAGCCATTGTAATATCATCACAGAGAAATGATTTATTTATTTGAATGTAGGCAATTCAATATTATCATATTTCCTTGGCACACTGAAAATACACATCTTATGCATTAATAGCAGATTCTGAGACTTTCTTACAAATAATAGTAGAGATGCTTCTGAAGTACCAAACTCACATTGTGGGAGAGGCTGCCCATTGACAACACAGACTTTGTACTTGACCTTTAGGTCTGCTAGGTAGGTATTGACAACAGGGAAGATTTCATGTCATTATCCTAATATGTATATGTCTTTTTTTTTTTTTTTTTCCAGAGACATAATCCACTGTCAGATAAGCGGGAGTGCAGTGGTGCAATCATAGCTCACTGCAGCCTCCAACTCCTGTGCTCAAGCAATCCTCTTGCTTTAGCCTCTTGAGTAGTTAGGATTACAGGTATGAGCACCATGCTTAGCTGTCGTAATATACCTCTTTTGTAGTTATTTTCCTCCGACCTTTTTTCAACCTTTGGAAGCTCACAAAAATGCTCTTTTCTTATTGTCCAAGTAGATTACACAGAAGCATTTCCACTTTAAGAGAATATTTTCTTTATATGATACTGTCTGTACTAATTAATCAGCAACTTGTGCTACAAATGTTCCACTGGATCGGTAAGCTCCGGGCTTGGTGAGGGCTATGACATGTCTGTAACTTTGGAACCAATCTAACGTATCACTAGTTTACTTTATCTCTGACAGAAATATTACTTATTATGAATATGGACATGCTTAAGAGTATCCTTTAGTTTCAAGTGTTTTATCTTATTCACAACCTTCTTTTTGCTTTCAGTTAAATACATGTTATTATATATTGGTTGAAGTTTAACATGTTGACCTTGCCTCATTCTTATTTCCAAAAGTACTGTGTGGGAGATTTCATGTTTTTTTCTTTGCAAGATTTTTCTTGAAACAATTTTCTACTATTTGAAAAACCCAATGTGTAGATTTTGCCCTACAAAGCGCTTAATAATTTAAGGTATATGTAGGTTCAAGAAGTGGAATTGAAATAGCTAAATTTGTCATGTTTTGTTTTGGGGATTTTAAAAAGTGGTTTTAATTCTATCTGTATCCAGAACCATTTTTTCCCTGACATGTCCTTTCCTTTGTGTGTTTTGGTAAGTTATTTCCTACAAAATACGGAATCACTGTGTTTCATTTCAGCATTCTATTTTATATTATTTACTTCATCGCAATGATTGGAGCATGACATCAAGGCTCTCTGGGCTGATCCAGGGAGCAAGCCCTTTTGATAAGGTGGGAAACAGTGCTGCTGTGAGATAACTGCCTCTTCTCCTATGTAGGTCTCTCCCAGTCTCACCTCTAAATGAAGCTGCCTCATGTCTTCAACAACCTACTGAAGACCCAGTCCGCAATAAAATAGCCAAGAGGCAGATTACACCTAGTGGGGGAATGTAGAGATCTTACAGATCACCGAAATCAAGGGGAAACTATCTTTCCCACCATCCCTCTCCATTCAAAAGAGAAGTAAAGTAAATGACAAGGAAATGCATAATAGGCCAAAAAAAAAAAAAAAAAAAAAAAAAGGCAAATAAAGCTGACAAAGAAAAGGTACTTGTTTGTTAGCTTAGTCCTCATCATTAAAAGTGTTCACTCACGTTGGCCACCTTAGAGAGTAGGTTCAGAGAGCATGGTTTTTGTCATTTGAAGTTTTAAACATGTAAACAGACAGATAAGAGATCTGCCAACAGTTAAACAATAATCATTGAACAAATAAAGGAATAAATATTCATATTTGACAGAATGGTTAACATATGCTTATGTAATGCCTCTCATGTGCCTGTCACTATTCTCACCATTATAAATAGTAATTCATTTAATCCTCATAGCAACTCTAGAGGTAAGTATAATTCTTCTTCTTCTTTCCCTGCATGGGGAAACTGAGACACAAAGCAGTTAAGCAACTTGCTCATATCACTCACCTTGTAACGGGCAGAGCCAAGATAGAACTTAGATACTCTGGGACTCAAGAGGCCAACACTTAATGACTGTGCTGTGCTCCCTCCAGATGTTTCAGAGGCATCCAAATGAGGAGTTCCAAAGCTGATGTGGGCAATGTCAATGACATTGTCTGTGACTTCTTAATGACACCACCCTGGTAGTGCTTTAGTCCTTTCATGGAAAACTTATTTATTCCTATCTGGATATAGCTCATATTGAAATTCGATTTATTGTATAAGCTATTTGAGATACTGACAACCTTGCTATGACAAGAGAGGGGACTGGAGAAGTGAGCACAACTAGATCATGGTGGACCTTGTGTGCCAAGCCAAGAAACATCGGCTTTATCCTGAAAATAATAAGAAGCCATTAGAATTCATTCTCTCTCTCTCTCTCTCTCTGTGTTTATAAATTATAAATACATGTGGAGAGGGACTCTAAGTATTTATAGCTGGTAAATACTATGTATTAGGGTTGATAGTAAGAAAAACTGATTTTCAAATAAATATTTGTACATAGAATTATAAATGTACGCCTTACAAATCACTTAATATTCCACCAAAAGGCATGTTTTGACACAGGTCTCTGCCTCTGAACATTACTCTGTCTCCCTGGAAAAATTTTCCTATTTTTTCCCACCAAGTTAACTTATCTCTCAAGATTCAGTTATAATAGTTTCTTTGGGAAGAATCCTTTGACTTTACCTTCCCTCTGTCACCTATAGAATAACTCAGGAGCAGCCTATCCTCTGTGTGCCCACAAGACCCTCTGAAGCCCTTTCATTGTACCTGCCACATTCTTCAGCAATAACTGGTTTTCTTGCTAGTTTTTTTCCCCACTGGACTGTGATTGGAAGACAGAGATGGAATATTTTAGTTGTGTCTATCTGGGGGCTCTAAACGTCTGGCAAAGTGGAGATCCTCAGTGCGTGTTAGTTGAATAGATGGACAAATGGGATGTGGAGTTCCTATTTATTCTACAGGTTGTGATTATATATGGGAATCAACCCTCTTCAGCATTAGTTCAGGAACTATTGTGGAGGTAGAATTTCTAGAATGGAGTCAATGGAGGGGAAGAGAGAGAAAGAGAGGAAAGAGAGGAGTGGAGGTGGCGTGGCTGAAACCTGACCTGTCTTATAGAATGAATGTCATGTAAAAGAAAACTGAAGAATTTGAGGAACAATCAATAACCTTTTTGTTGACTGAAAATTCTTGTTCAGTTGTTACAGGCCAGGCATTATGGAGGATACCGACTAAAAGGAATAAGTTCCAGTTCTCCAGTGCTCTCAAATGTAAGACAAACAACAATTTTAGGTTCAAGCACCTGAATTTTGACAGTTTCATTAACTCCAACCTGTTCAAGGCAGGGTAAGAGAATAAACACAAGAAAGGTTGGGAGTTCAAGGGAGAATGAAATCTTCTTCAGGTGGAGAAACCAGAAGCGTCTTCATGGGGTAGACAGCCTTTCAAATGAGTGTGAAAAGAGGGCACGATATCAGCTGCAGAGACAGCGTCAAGAGGGCAGCTTAAGCCAGTTCTGCAGAAGTGAGAACCCCTAGGGCATGTTCTGGAACAAACAATAAACCATTCTGGCTGGATCCTAGTGGGGACAGGGGTTGCTGATGAGGACTTTGAATGTGAGGCCAGTGGTGGGCAATGTGGAGCCCTTGATAATTTCTGAGCAGAGGAAACATTTGATTGGAATTTCTTTTATTTTTCATTTATTAATTTATTTTTTTAAACAGAGATGAAGTCTCATTATGTTGCCCAGGCTGGTCTTGTACTCCTGGGCTCAAGTGATGCTCCTGCCTCGGGCTCCCAAAGTGCTGGGATTACAGGTGGGAGCCACTCTGCCTGGCCTGATTGGGACTTGTTATAGGAAGAATCTGATGTCAGTTTGAGAATGGATTGGTATGCTCTACTTCCCTTTGCCTCTGCTTTTCCCTTTCCTCTCAACTGGGCTCATGAATATGACACATGTTTATTAAGCCTCTGCTGCATGGATACTGTGCTAGGATGTAGGATATCAGGAAGAGAGACATATAATCCTTGTGTTCAAGGGGCTTATTCTGATGCTCACCAAGTCACTTCCCAAATTGGTGCCTTCCTCTGGTTTGCCTTCAATACAGTTAGGCAGTATTTACGTGGTATTCTATGGAGTATATGTATTGGTATCTTTATGCATCTAGAAAGAGATTTATTGTAAGGTATTGGCTCACATAATTATGGAGGTTGAGAAGTCCCACAACCTGTTGTCTGCAAGCTGGAGACTCAGGAGAGTAGATGGTATAGTTTGAAGGCCTGAGAGCTAGAGAGTCAATGGTGTGAACTCCAGTCTGGATTTGCAGGCCTGAGAACCAGGCACACTGAGGGCAGGAGAAGATAGATGTCCCAGCTGAAGCGGTCAAGCAGAGAACAAATTCAGCCTTCCTCCATCTTTTCATTCAATTCAAGTCCTCAATGAACTGGATGATACCTGACCACATGGAGAGGACCATCTGCTTTAACTTAGTCTACCAATTCAAATGCTAATCTCTTCCAGAAATACTCAGAGACATGCCCCCGAATAATGTTTAACCAGAGATCTGTGCATCCCATAACCCAGTCAAACTGACATATGAGATTAACCATCGGAGGCAGCTATTGACATGTGCCCCTTAGTGTTGTACAATGCACTGGCAGTGTTCCTAAGCCTTGAGAGAGGCAGTTATCTCTGGTTCTGAACCCATTACTGCTGATTTGCTCTTGATGTTGACCTAGAGGTAAATGTGGTATCATGAAGAGTCCTAAGCTAAGAGTTAGATGGTCTGTTTTCTCAGCCTGACTCCACCACTAATTAAAACTCTGACCTCATGTCAATGCCTTAACCTCTCTGAGACTCAGTTTTATCATTCTTAAATGGGCATAATACCACCAGCTCTGTCTACCTGGCAGCTATAGTGAGCTCAAATGAGACATGTATAAGTATTTGTGTTTTGACTGTTAAAAAGTCCTATGCACTTTTATTGTCACTTTTATATTTACCATCAGAGAAGATTGTTGTGGAACTTACCTGCTGTGTTATGGCATAAAGAATATTGCTTAATTTTAAGGCTTAAAAATTATCTAGTAAACCACCCATGAAATCTTGAATTTGCCTCTAGTGTCAAAGATACAGACTCAAAAAAAAAAAAAAAAAAAAAAATTAAAGATTTAAATCAAAACTAGGCCAAAGCTTAGCCCTGTAACTGGTGATAGAACTTGCGCGATAAGGCCACTGTAGTCAGTTTTCCTGCATTGAATTTGCTAGAAGCAATTTCCTGTTTTTAACCCAAGTAGACAGCCCTGGTCCCCAAGGGGTTCATTAGCTTGGTGTTCCATGGGCAGTCTCTTTCCTGCTATTTGTTGGCAGCATGAAGGCACAATAGCAGATGGGGGAGGTTCAGCCTCACCTTTGTTGTTAATACTTACAATCTTATTAAAGGTTAAAGAAATACATAATCAGCTAACTCCTTGTATTACTAAAAACTGATTTACCAGCATCACATCAAATATTTACCTTGCCCTAAGCTACCAGTAATTACAAGCTGATATTGTTCAGGCTCAAACAAACACAGAGTAATGAATTTCTGCTAATTATTAGGCACTGATGAAAAATGTGATTTGCCCACTCCCAGACTTATCCTGGGCATCTCATCTTTCTGCACAAGGGAAAATTTCAATTGATATGATATATTCTATGCTGCCGGAAAGCACTTCAGTGGTGTCAACCAGAAGTAATTACCAGTGTATCTGGAAAAGTGATTAAAAGGGCTTAAAATTAAGATTTTGGTTTTCCATAGTTATTTCTATGCAAATACGTCACATTTTTCAACTGACATGGGTGTCTTAATTAAAAACAGGCTAAAGTTTTAGAATAACAAGAGATTTTTAAAATCCACTAAACCTTACACCATAAAAATAATGATTCCAGCCTTAGCTGCAAATGAAAGTAATCTTTCTTCTTGTAGATCTTGCTGGGCTTTAAAAAAAGTTACATTGCACCGTGTTATTGAATCATGCATTTCCTGATAAAGTGCTCAAATATTTCAGATGCTTTACTTCGCTTTGCAGGAAGACGAGTGAGTCTGCTGTCTGTCTGTTCTCTCTGTGAGAGCCAGGCGATGGCTTCTTATTTTTCCCTATGGTTGGCACCATCAAGGGGCATCCAGAGATGACTGATTTTTTTCCCCTCCTAACTTAGAGGGAGGGCGAAAAGAGTACAGAAACCTACCGTAGGCCCAGACCCCAAAGCTTGAGGCCCTCCTTCTTTCTTTGCGGTAAATATTTCTTGCTTCTGTTTTCCTTAACTCTTCAAGGTGATCATATATAGAGTGTCCGATAGATACATCAGGGAGTCTTTAATTCTCTGTAATTCCTTTAGGCCCAACCTGGGAATTAATTATAAACCAAGGGTTTTTAGGGTGGTCATATACTCAATAGGTAGGACCTGTTACCTCATTGCATTTCCCCTCTCTCCTTTTTGGAAGTTATGTGCTCTAAATCCATTCTCTCAGTGGTTATCCTAGCCATTTTAACATGTATATGCAAAGTTTAAAGTTACATATGTAGCATCTATATTACTTTAAAAAGCCTTTGGTATCTTAACCCAAGGCAGGAGTAAGGTGAAAATTCTAGTTGTTGCTGCAAGCTCAGTAGGGAAAAATTTACACTAGAGAGAACTCCACATGAAAACAGCTCCATTCTCCGTCGTCTTCTCTCCTCCTTCTGTACCTGCTTCCTGGACAAATGCAGTAATTCCTAGGGCTTCAGTTATCCCACATCCATGCACCTTTCAAAAGCACTTCTCCAGCCCACGCCTCTCTTGCAAGGTTCAGATCCTGTTATCTGCCGGATACTGCCACCTCGGTGTCAAAACATGTCTAGAACTGTATCTATTTCCCACCCTTGCCTTCCTTGGGACAGTCATCAAACTGCTTATATTCTTAATCTTGGTTATTGGTACTACCATTCAGCCAGCTGCTAGAACCAGAAGTCAGAGCACTGTCCCTAACTACCCAACATTTCTCATTCCCAATTTCTCCAAGTTATGCTTCTAACCATAATGTGGTGTGTGTCAAATTGTACCCTCCCACCCCCAGCATCCATTTACTCCTCTAGTATCAGTAGCACCGTTACTGACTCTCTCTATGTAAAATTAGAGCCACAGTGAAACAAGGTGCAAAAGGAGAGATCAGTAATATGGATCCTGTCTTTATTTAACATTTTGATATTTTGTTCGTCACAGATTTCCTTGTGTTAATTTAGATTTTAAAAAAATATTGCACTAAAATAATATTTATTTTGATTACAGAGTTTTTGGGTGCCCCTTAAATTTTGTGTATGATGTGGCCAGTGCCTCACTTGCCTTACCCTAGTCCAGGTCCTGGGTGTGATTCTGGAAATTTCTATGTGGAATCTGAAAATGAAGGCAACCCAGATGAAGACTGGGGAGAACTTAAGCCCTGATGCCATCATTTGAACCATGACTTGAACTGTGCCTGAAGCCTACACTTGGATCATTCAGTTTCATGAAACAATGAATATCCTCCTTTTATTTATTTATTTTTATTTTTATTTTTTGCCTAAACCAGTGTTTTTTACTCTCAGCAGAAAAGATCTTGAATGATAAATTGGGCATTGAAGGTTCCTTATGACATGGCCACTTCTTGTACTTCTCTGGCCTCATCCCTTACTAGTTCATGGGAGCATCCTGTGCCTCTGTCACATTGCAAGTCATGCTGGTTGCTGAATGCACTGTGCTGTCTTGTACTATCTTCCTCTGTGCACAGCGTGCCCTCTCCTGTGGACATTCTGGAATGTTCTTCCTCACCTGGTCTATCTGATGAAAACCTACTTATATTTAAATACACAGTTTAAATGTCACCTAACATGTGACTGAATTACATCCATGGTTATTTTCTTTTGTTCCAGAGCTTACTATATTTTTCCCCAAACATATAACAAGTCATCCAGTTGTAATTGTGTTAAATTCCCTACTCAATCTATTCTCCTTTGCAGAGTTAGACTTTTTCTCCCCAAGTGAAATATAATGCAACATAACTGTGGAAATTAAAAACGTGGAGCACTCTGATAAGTAGTGCCAAATTCTAGATGTCTCTTCAGAGAGGCCCTAAGTGCCTTCTCACTCTCTTTCTCTTAATACACACTGGCTCAATAATGGAATTTTTCTTCTTATAAAATAAATATGGTATTTAATAACATAAATGGTGAGTGCTGGGTTTTCTATATTTTAGGCCATCCTAAGAGCCTCATTATTAGGAAAAGAAAATGAAAAAAGGAAATAGTTTAGTAGACCCCAAACTTCCAAGACTTACACGCCCACTTCCGTGGTATTTTTTGGTTCATGAATCCACAATTAACACAGATTGTCTTCTGCTTGGAAAACCATTTTTCCCCTTCTAGCTTCGATTTTACACTGCATGATTGACAGCTTCAGAACATATGCTACCTCATCTGCTACACGGGGAAAAGAGTAATCACTTTACAAGGTTAGAGCCCAAAGTGCCATTCCAGATACAATGAATCCACCTTTTTTCCTACAGTTCTGAATTTTGCACTTGGATTTCCTAAGCTATGGAAGGGTGGTGAGAACAAAGAAGGCAAAAGCAAGGCTGGCACTTGAAGGTCTTTCCAGGGTTCTTAGCGATTGAAGTTTGAGCGTCCAAGTTTCTGCTATATGGTGCACATGCTCAGTCCTTCAAGGCTCCTGTCCCTAGGTGTGAGCCTGTTAGGATCCTGGGCCCCCTTGGGAAAACTTTGCAGGCATGAGTCTCTTTGACCCTTTCCAAGAGCCTCCTGTCATCACAGCTAATGGAATGTGAGGGAAGGCAGGTGATATGGTTTGGCTTTGTGTCCCCACCCAAATCTAATCTTGAATTGTAATCCCCATAATCCCATGTTGTCAAAGGGGAGACCAGGTGCAGGTAATGGAATCATGGAGGTGGTTTCCCCCATGCTTTTCTCATGATAGTAAGTGAGTTCTCAGGAGATCTGATGGTTTTATGCGGGGCCTTTCCCCCTTCTCTGGGCAGTTCCTCCTGCTGCCTTGTGAAGAAGGTGCCTTGCTTCCCTTTTGCCTTCCCCAGGATTGTAAGTTTCCTGAGTCCTCTTTGCTGCACTGAGTCAATTAAACCTCTTCCCTTTATAAATTACCCAGTCTCAGGTATGTCTTTATTTGCAGTATGAGAACAGACTAATACAGGGAGCTGGGGAGAAAGGACAGAACTCACCTTCGGGAATATTTTGAAGAAGGCTCCTTCTCAGATCTGTCTCTGGGCCCCTGTTTCCTTGCCACTTAGCCCTTTTGACCCATCCTCTCATGCTGTCTCCTGCATATATAAAGCTCCCAATTCCGAGACTCCCTCAAATCTGCTTTCCTCAAAGAGGCCTATGCTCCAAAATCACCTCCCTTGCTTTCTGGAGCAGCCTTATGTATTTGTGCCAGAGGAGACCTAAGGGATCATGTTGTCAATCCACAAACATTTCCCCATTAAGATAGTATTTGCTGTAGGCTTTTCATCTTTTTATCAGGCTAAGAATGCGGTCTTTGATTACAAATATGTTAGGTGTTTTTTAAAAATCATGGATTGATGTTAAATTTTATCAAATCATTTTCTGCATTGAGAAAGTTATGTGGTATTTCTCTTTTAATTAATGTTGTAAACTCTATTTATGGATTTTCTAACATGAAAATCCATAAATTGCATATTGGGAAAACCCTAACTTGATAATGGCATATTGGGGGACATCTTGAAAACATTGCTCTATTGTCTTTTATCCAATGTAACTGTTGAAAAATCAGATATCAATCTTGATCTTTTTTTGTACTGGTTGCTCATTCTTTCTGTAAGATTTAAAGTTTTCTTTTTGTGTCGACATCTTCAAATTACACTAAAAGAGACTTTTTTTTTCTCTCTCCCCATTGACATTCTACCCTATGGCACTTTCAATCTAAGGTCTTTCATTTTTTCTGTTTTAATTTCAGGAAATTTATTTTCATTATTTCTTCAAATACTTCTAATCACCTTTGAAAAATGTTTTATCTTTGAAACTTCAAACCCACACAAAAATTGAAATATCTTCTTCATTTTCATGTTTTTCTCTGTCCAAGATTCCTATTATTTGGATATTAGCATTTCTACTTGTACGTTCCGTTTTTCTTAGCTCTGTTGTATATTCCATTGCTTTGTCTTTTCTTTCTTTTTTGCAGGAGGTTGCCACAATCAATTCTTCTAGCTCTCCAATTGGTCCCCTGGCTGTTTCCATTCTGTTATTTATTTTTCTATTGCATTCTTTATTTCACTATTCTATACTATATATCTCATATTTCTTCTTGATTTTATGTTTTCCCCTTACCCACAAAACAACTCATCAGGTCAGAACTTCACCCTTTTCCCCTCCCTGTATAATAAGCTACCTTAGGAAGACACTGTCCCTCCAGGGTTATTCATAGCCCTGGGGCTGTGTTGGCAAGGATGGGGAAACAACTGCCAGGAGCAGTCAGTCTTCACCCATTTTCCTTCACTCCTCTTGTAAGCCTAGGGGTTCCATTCCACCCCGATTTTACTCCATTAGACACTTGGGCCAGGTGTGGGGCAGGCACTGCGTCCTAGGGCAGTGGCGAGGAGGGTGTGGGGTAGTCCAGAGCAGTGCTTCTTCCTCTTACCCCAGGGTCTCTCAGGGTTTCTCCATTTTCTTATGGTAGTTGCCACTCTTTGAGGGCAGGACTAGCAGATAGGCTGGCTTGGCACTTTGGTCCATTAGCTGTTCCTTTGCTCTGCTGCACTGTCTAACTCCAAATGGGCTTGTTCAGAGGTTGAGAAAAGCCCCAGGCCAATTTTCAAAAGATCTTTCTATATTAAGAAGTGAAGAAGTAGCCAAATATGACTAAGAAAATTGGACTAAGAAAATATTTAAAAGTTTTACTTTTAATAAATTAACACTTTTCATGTAACAGATACACTGATTATGCTTTAAGCTTAATTTGGAGACGGCATACCAAATCTAAACTGGGGCCGTTTCTCAGATATGAAACAGTTCTCTTTTTCTCACCTATGTTTGCCCTGCCCTTATCTGGCTGGAGTCTGGCATCGGGCCATACAGTTAAGTCATTTTGCTCTCCCTTTCTACTGAATTTCAGTTGTTAGCACTTTTCAAAAATCTGAGCTCTTCCTAATTGATTACAGCCAATTTCTCATTAGGGAGCCTGCAGATTTTCCTTGGGGGTATATGAGATGGCTATTTGAAACTGCATGTGCTTTCTACTGTTACACTTCTTTAGTTACTGGCAAACAATAGCTACAGACCAAGACTGTTCACTGAATTTTCTCTTCCCTCTCTGGTTGAGTTCTTTCTATCCCAGGTACAGCAATCAGGGGACTGCTCCTGAAGGCTTGGGAACCAGAACCTAGGGACTAGCCTTAGCCAATCTGACCGGTCATTGTCTCTCCCAGGCGGCTAAAGAGGCTGCATGTTAATACCTAACTTGGCCTGATTCAAGAACTTTTCCTGGATTTTCAGTGGTACTGGATCTAGGCTGGGGATCAAACTCAGATGCCCTAATGTGAAAAGTTTGAGAAAAGTTGGTAGGTGAAAAAATAACAATTATGGCCGGGCACGGTGGCTCACGCCTGTAAATCCCAGCACTTTGGGAGGCCGAGGCAGGTGGATCACGAGGTCGGGACATCCAGACCATCTTGGCTAATACGGTGAAACCCCGTCTCTACTACAAATACAAAAAATTAGCCGGGCGTGGTGGCGGGCACCTGTAGTTCCAGCTATTCGGTAGGTTGAGGCAGGAGAATGGCGTGAACCTGGAAGGTGGAGCTTGCAGTGAGTCGAGATCGCGTCACTTCACTCCAGCCTGGGCGACAGAGCGAGACTCCGTCTCAAAAATGAAAAACAAACAAAAAAACAAAAACAATTATGAAGATGAGATTTGCCCAGGTACTGTCAATTTATAATTTCTGAATCTCATGTTCTACATTAATAAAAAAACGAAGGCTCAGAGAGGTTGCAACAGGAGTAGTAAAACTGTGCTAGGTCTTAAAAGCTGTGAATGAGAAGAAATCACTCAAAATAATTATTTCAGAAGGCCCATCTAATTTTCTCAAATAGATGGAAAAAAGTACAAACAACTCTATATTCCTAAAATTGCTGACCACTAAAATTGTGTCTTGTTTATTTGCTGGTAGAAAAACTCGGAGAATCTTCAGGGAGAAAAATATATTTTTCCTTAGCATCTTAACATTTCTAAATACTCAAGCATGAAAATTTAATGAGAAAGAAACTTGTACATAATTTGTTTTTTATTTCTGCATTTAAACAATGATTTTATGACTATCCTGGATATTTATAAGTCTTTATTCACAAATTTCTCTTAAAAACTCTCTCAATTCTCTTAAAAAATTTCTCCACCCACACACCAGTGGTTCCAGGACTTACTGTTCTCCTTTATCAAAACCCTTCTTGAACTGATATTTTTTAATATAAGAAAATAATCTGATAAAACAAATGTAAGCTTACTTTTTGGCTATTACACAAGGTGTTTCTGCTTAGCCTAATGAGTCTCTAATGGGTCAAATCTCTATCAGATGGTAAGAGAGGCTGTGTGTGAAAATAGGCAGCCATAGGTGCTTGAATTATAGATGGAGGGTTTTAGGAGAGGCATTGGAGCAGGATTTCTCAATCTCAGCACTACTGATATTTTAGGCCAGATCATTCTTTATTGTGGGGGACTGTCTTGTGCACTGTAGGATGTTTAGCAGCATCTCTGGCCTCTACTCAGTAGGCCAATAGATGCTAGGAGCAGTTTGCCCACACTCCAGTTGGGACAATAAAAAATATATGCCAAATGTCCTTGTGGGTGTGTGTATATGTATGTGTGTGCAAAATCTCCATTGGTTGAGAACCACTGCTGTTATTCGTTATAACAACAAAAGAAAACCAGCAGTAGCTGTTTTATGGAATATTTTATTAAATATTTTATTGAGTATATCCCATGAGACGGGTGCTATACTAAGATCTCTGTGTGTGTGGGTGGGTGTGTGTGCATAATCTCTGTGGTTCTCAAAATGTGGTTCCTAATTTAACAGCATTAATAAATTCTAGGCCCTATCTGCCAAAGTGGAAACTGGAGGTTGGCAGGGAGGAGTGGGGCCCAGAAATCTTTTTAGCAAGCCTTCCAGGTGATTCTGATGCTTGATTCAGGTTGAGTTTCAGAACCTTTGAGATGTGTGTGTGTGTGTGTGTGTGTGTATGTGTGCGTGTATAAAGGGTCAATAATAAAGCGACAGCACAGATTTCTATGAGAATCAAAATAAGCAAATGCTAGTAATATGGCTATCAGTTATTGTGTACATTCTTCCTTTTCTAAATTGTCACTGTGCTACAGTAACAATTATTATATTAAAAGTGTAGAAAAAGCTCTACAGATGTGCTGTAGCTTCATTGTGCATGCACTATAATTGTTTTCTCAGGATTTAAAACAACTTAGGAGAACTAAGCAAACCTATCGTGAGAGAGACACTGAGGAGGAAAAGATGAATATGAGCTCAGAGTCCATCAAAAGAGATACCATGTAAACATAATTCAGTGCGTTTTTAGGCATTTGCAGATAACAGGGAAAAGTGAGTGTGTGTTGGGGTCTGGTCATAGGGATGCGTCTCCTGCTCTGAAAACCCAGAGACTCCCTTAATGATGACAGCACTTCATGAACTTTTGCACTTTTAATCCATTAATCACCCTACATGGGAAGAACTAGTATATACATTTTATCAATGTGTAAAACAAGACATAAGAAAGTTAAAACTTGCCCAGAATCATAGGCATAGTGAAAG
The DNA here is from genome assembly GCF_047675955.1 of Chlorocebus sabaeus. Taxonomy (NCBI): domain Eukaryota; kingdom Metazoa; phylum Chordata; class Mammalia; order Primates; family Cercopithecidae; genus Chlorocebus; species Chlorocebus sabaeus. Next base: position 55,762,334 of record NC_132914.1, read on the forward strand.
GCAGAACTGGCATTTGAATCTAGCTCCATATGATTTAAAATCTTGTAGGCTTCAGCACTAGGCTCCACCACCTCTCTCTCTAATCAGTACCGGAAGGTCATCAGGCCCTGAGTGGCTGGCATTTATTAATTAGAATGTACTTGGGGCTGATTGGGGCACCAGAATGTCAATTTACTAATCTACAGTGAGAAGGAGCTTCACAGGAGCCAGAGTGTATGATTAGGTCCGTATGAGCAGATCATTCCCCTCCACACCCCCGCCCCCTATTTTTGGGTACCAAATCAGTAAGCAGGTCAAAATGAAAGAAATGTAGTTAATCTCAGGCCGGGCGCCGGTGGCTCACGCCTGTAATCCCTGCACTTTGGGAGGCCGAGGCGGGCGGATCACGAGGTCAGGAGATCGAGACCATCTTGGCTAACACGGTGAAACCCCGTCTCTACTAAAATACAAAAAATTAGCCGGGCACGGTGGCGGGCGCCTGTAGTCCCAGCTACTCGGGAGGCTGAGGCAGGAGAATGGCACGAACCCGGGAGCGGAGCTTGCAGTGAGCCGAGATGGTGCCACTGCACTCCAGCCTGGGCGACAGAGTGAAGACTCTGCCTCAAAAAAAAAAAAAAAAAAAAAAAAAAAAAAGAAATGTAGTCAATCTCAGGGTAACATCCCTTAGTGATATTGCTCCAGGGGCTCCCCACCTCTAGAGGCAGCTGTGATGTGGGCCAAGGTACTCCAGGTCAGCATCTGCTCTTTTTTCTTTTTTCCTATGGGGGCAGTTCTGAATGTTTTCTATGGAGTTTTTCTCTATTTCTCTCTTTTTCTGGACTTCAGATATTCCACAGCTTTAACATAATCATAAACTTTGCTTTGAGTTACCCTCTAATTACTTAATTTGAGGAAGTTCTCCAGCTGCTATGACAGATAATTTCTCCCAGCAAAGTTGATTTTGTAGTTTAACTCTCAGAGGCAGATCTTATTTTTCTTATTTTCAAGTTCTTGGGAGATAGCTTTCTGCAGTCTTCCAGTATCAATGAGATTAGTGGATAAAATATAAGTACATTTAAATATTTATTACTTTTAATGGCCCAAACTGCAATTACTTTTGCACCAACCTGTAACTCAATTAAAAAGCATGTTTATTATTATGTCTTATAAATATTAAATTTATTTTGACAAACTGTGAATAAAGGCAGACATAAAAATTCCAAACATTTATTGAACTTTTATTAATAACAATTTAGCCAGTATGCTGTGGTATAATCCCAAAGTTTTGTAGCTGGTGTGTGTTCTGATTGGTAGGTGACTATGCCATATAGATGGTAAAATATTTTGAATGTCATCCCTGGCTTCTATCAGGTTCTGGGCACTGTTCTAGGTGCTTTCACAAAAGTTAGTCAGTTGGGTTTCAGTATTAAATTATATTTTCTCCTACAATCCTGATGGCTATAACTCTGGCATTTTTGAAAGTTTAGGATCTACTCAAAATCTATAGTAGTTTTTTGTTGTTTCCAACTTTTATTTTGGGTTCAAAGGGTACACGTGCAGGTTTGTTGCATGGGTAAATTGCATGTTGTGGGAGTTTGATATACAGATACTTTTGTCACTCAGGTAATCAGCATAATACCTCATAGGGAGTTTTTCAGTCCTCACCCTACTCCTACCCTCTACCCTCAAATAGGCCCTAGTGTCTTCTTTGTGTCCATATGTACTCAATATTTAGCTCCCACTTATAAGTGAAAACGTGTGGTGTTTGGTTTTTTTGTCCCTGTGTTGGTTTGCTAAGGATTATGGCCTCTATCTCCATCCATGTTGCTGCAAAGGTCACGATCTCATTTGTTCTTATAGCTGCATAGTATTCCATGGTGTATATGTACTACATTTTCTTTATCCGGTCCACCATTGATGGCCATCTAGGTTGCCTCCATGTCTTTGCTATTGTGAATAGTGCTATGATGAATATGTACGTGCAGGTGTCTTTATGGTAGAGTGATTTATATTCCTTTGGGTATATCCCCAGTAATGGAATTGCTGGGTGAAATGGTAATTCTGTTTTGAGTTATTTGAGAAATCTCTGGACTGCTTTCCACAGTGGCTGAACTAATTTACATTCCCACCAGCAGTGTATAAGTATTCCCTTTTCTCTGCAAGGTGGCCAGCATTGGTAATTTTTTGACTTTTTGATTATAGCCATTCTGACTGGTATGAGATAGTATCTCATTGTGGTTTTGATTGACATTTTCTTAATGATTAGTGATACTGAGCAGTTTTTCATATGCTTGTTGATCATGTGTGTCTTCTTTTGAGAAGTGTCAGGTCATGTCCTCTGCCCATTTTTTTTTAGTGGGGTTGTTTTTTGCTTGATTTGAGTTTCATATAGATTCTGGATATTAGACCTTTGTCAGATGCATAGTTGGCAAGTATTTTCTCCCATTCTGTAGGTTGTCTGTTTACTATGTCAATAGTTTCTTTTGCTGTACAGAAGCTCTTTATTTTAATTAGGTACCACTTGTCAATTTTTGGTTTTTGTTGCAGTTGCTTTTGGAGTCTTCCTCAAAGAATCTCTGCATGGGCTGATGACTAGAATGGTATTTCCTGGATTTTCTTCTATGATCTTCATTGTTTTAGGTTTTACATTTCAGTCTTTAATCCATCTTGAGCTGATTTTTATAAATGGTGAATGATAGGGGTCCAGTTTTGACCCTCTGAAAGATTGGGATCCCGTTTTGATCAGCTGCATATGGCTAGCTAGTTATTCCAGCACCATTTATTGAATAGAGAATACTTTCCCTGTTGCTTGTTTGTGTTGGATTTGCCAAAAATCAGATGCTTTTAGGTGTGTGACTTTATTTCTGGGTTCTCTAAAGTGTTCCATTGGTCTGTGTGTCTGTTTTTCTATAAGTGCCATGCTGTTTTAGTTACTGTAGCCTTGTAGTATAGTTTGTGTTTTAGTTACTGTAGCCTTGTAGTATAGTTTGAAGTTAGGTAGTGTCTTGCCTCCAGCTTTGTTCTTTTTGCTTAGAATTGCTTTGGCTATTCAGGCTCTTTTTTGGTTCCAAATGAATTTTAGAATAGTTTTTTACTAATTCTGTGAAAAAGGTCATTGGTAGTTTGATAGAAATAGCACTGAATCTGTAAATTGTTTTGGGTAGTATGGCCTTTTTAACAATATTGAGTCTTCCTATCCATGAGCATGGAATGATTTTCCATTCACATGTGTTGTCTCTGATTTCTTTCTGCAATGTTTCCTAATTCTCATTGTAGAAATCTTTCACCTTCCTAGTTAGCCATATTCCTAGGTATTTTATTCTTTCTGTGGCTATTGTGAATGGGACTGTATTCTTGATTTGGCTCTCAGCTTGGATGTTGTTGGTGTATAGAAATGCTACTAATTTTTTACATTGATTTTGTATCTTGAAATTTTGAAGTTCTTTGTTAGATCTAGGAGCCTTTGGGCAGAGACTGTGGGGTTTTCTAGGAATAGCATCATATTATCTATGAAAAGAGATTGTTTGAGTTCCTCTTTTCCTATTTGGATGCCTTTTATTTCTTTCTCTTGATTGATTGCTCTGGCTAAGACTTCTTACAGTAGTTTGAAGTTAAAAGTCAGGAATTGTGATGGTTAATCTTATGTGTAAACTTGATAGGGCTAAGGGATGTCCACATAGCCAATAAAACATTATTTCTGGGTGTATTTGTAAAAATGTTTCTGGAAGAGATTAGCATTTGAGTTGGTGGACTGAGTAACTCAGGCTGCCCTCCCCAATGTGGGTGGGCATCATCCAATCTCTTTAGGGCCCACGTAGAGCAAAAAGGCAGAGAAAGAGCAACTTCTCGCTCTGCTGGAGCTGGGATATCCGTCTTCTCCTGCCCTTGGACAGCAGTGTTCTGGGTTCTTGAGCCTATGGACTCAGATCAGAACTTGCACATTGTTCTCCCTGATTCTCAGCCTGCAGACATAGGACCGAATTACACCACTGCCTTCATGGTTCTTCACCTTGCAGGTGGCATATCTTGGGACCTCTTGTCCTTCATCACCATGTGAGTCAATTCCTATAATAAATCTTCTCACATGTATCTCTATATATCCCACTGGTTCTATTTCTCTGGAGAACCCTGAGTAAGACAGGGGTAAATATGTGTATGTGTGTAAGTGTGTGTGTGTGTGTGTGTGTGGGAGTACAAAATACATGATAGATTTAAATAGAACGTAAAGTTTAAGGGGCCCTCCAGAGAGCATCCATGTCACCTCTCTGACTATAGAAAGGACAAACTTGACATATTTTATTTTATGTGGTGACCTGCCCTAGGTTCAAAACACTTGAGGGATTAACATCCCACCTGGAGACACATTAAGAAGTATTTTTTTACATCTAGACCAAATGCTTTCGCTAAACTTTTTTTATTCAAAGGGCATTCAAAATATATAGTGGAATTTACATTTTGGGCTCTAGCTCTGGAAATAAGATTGACATTTGGTTGCACAAGATTTTTTTTCCCTCAATTTACAATGCAAAACCTGTCATCTAATTTAAATACAGTATTCAAAACAAGAAATCAGACTTTTAGAGATGGTAGAGATGGGTTGTACCATGTAGTGGAATTGCTTGACAGCCTCTCAATTTTCTCTGGAGACAAAACAGCTCTTCTACCACCAAGAAAGTTTCAATGGAGATGGTAATATCCATAGCTATATTTCAAATTATGGTTGATAGAGTTATTTTTCTCAAACTGAATTTAAAAGCATATATTGGGGGGCGGAGCAAGATGGCCGAATAGGAACAGCTCCAGTCTCCAACTCCCAGCGCGAGCGACACAGAAGACCGGTGATTTCTGCATTTTCAACTGAGGTACTGGGTTCATCTCACTGGGGAGTGCCAGACGATTGGTGCTGGTCAGCTGCTGCAGCCCGACCAGCGAAAGCTGAAGCAGGGCGAGGCATTGCCTCACCTGGAAAGCGCAAGGGGGAAGGGAATCCCTTTTCCTAGCCAGGGGAACTGAGACACACAACACCTGGAAAATCGGGTAACTCCCACCCCAATACTGCGCTTTAAGCAGACAGGCACACCAGGAGATCATATCCCACACCTGGCCGGGAGGGTCCCACACCCACGGAGCCTCCCTCATTGCTAGCACAGCAGTCTGTGATCTACCGGCAAGGCAGCAGCGAGGCTGGGGGAGGGGAGCCCGCCATTGCTGAGGCTTAAGTAGGTAAACAAAGCTGCTGGGAAGCTCGAACTGGGTGGAGCTCACAGCAGCTCAAGGAAACCTGCCTGTCTCTGTAGACTCCACCTCTGGGGACAGGGCACAGTAAATAATAACAAACGCAGCAGCTCTGCAGACGCAAACGACTCTGTCTGACAGCTTTGAAGAGAGCAGTGGATCTCCCAACACGGAGGTTGAGATCTGAGAAGGGACAGACTCCCTGCTCAAGTGGGTCCCTGACCCCTGAGTAGCCTAACTGGGAGACATCCCCCACTAGGGGCAGTCTGACACCCCACACCTCACAGGGTGGAGTACACCCCTGAGAGGAAGATTCCAAAGCAAGAATCAGACAGGTACACTCGCTGTTCAGAAATATTCTATCTTCTGCAGCCTCTGCTGCTGATACCCAGGCAAACAGGGTCTGGAGTGGACCTCAAGCAATCTCCTACAGCTACAACCTACAGCTGAGGATCCTGACTGTTAGAAGGAAAGCTATCAAACAGGAAGGACACCTACACCAAAACCCCATCAGTACATCACCATCATCAAAGACCAGAGGCAGATAAAACCACAAAGATGGGGAAAAAGCAGGGCAGAAAAGCTGGAAATTCAAAAAATAAGAGCGCATCTCCCCTGGCAAAGGAGCGCAGCTCATCGCCGGCAACGGATCAAAGCTGGACGGAGAATGACTTCGACGAGATGAGAGAAGAAGGCTTCAGTCCATCAAATTTCTCAGAGCTAAAGGAGGAATTACGTACCCAGCGCAAAGAAACTAAAAATCTTGAAAAAAAAGTGGAAGAATTGATGGCTAGAGTAATTAATGCAGAGAAGCTCACAAACGAAATGAAAGAGACGAAAACCATGGCACGAGAAATACGTGACAAATGCACAAGCTTCAGTAACCGTCTCGATCAACTGGAAGAAAGAATGTCAGCGATGGAGGATCAAATGAATGAAATGAAGCGAGAAGAGAAACCAAAAGAAAAAAGAAGAAAAAGAAATGAACAAAGCCTGCAAGAAGTATGGGATTATGTAAAAAGACCAAATCTGCGTCTGATTGGGGTGCCTGAAAGTGAGGGGGAAAATGGAACCAAGTTGGAAAACACTCTTCAGGATATCATCCAGGAGAACTTCCCCAACCTAGTAGGGCAGGCCAACATTCAAATCCAGGAAATACAGAGAACGCCACAAAGATACTCCTCGAGAACAGCAACTCCAAGACACATAATTGCCAGATTCACCAAAGTTGAAATGAAGGAAAAAATCTTAAGGGCAGCCAGAGAGAAAGGTCGGGTTACCCACAAAGGGAAGCCCATCAGACTAACAGCAGATCTCTCGGCAGAAACTCTTCAAGCCAGAAGAGAGTGGGGGCCAATATTCAACATTCTTAAAGAAAAGAATTTTAAACCCAGAATTTTATATCCAGCCAAACTAAGTTTCATAAGTGAAGGAGAAATAAAATCCTTTACAGATAAGCAAATGCTTAGAGATTTTGTCACCACTAGGCCTGCCTTACAAGAGACCCTGAAGGAAGCACTAAACATGGAAAGGAACAACCGGTACCAGCCATTGCAAAAACATGCCAAAATGTAAAGACCATCAAGGCTAGGAAGAAACTGCATCAACTAACGAGCAAAATAACCAGTTAATATCATAATGGCAGGATCAAGTTCACACATAACAATCTTAACCTTAAATGTAAATGGACTAAATGCTCCAATTAAAAGACACAGACTGGCAAACTGGATAAAGAGTCAAGATCCATCAGTCTGCTGTATTCAGGAGACCCATCTCACACGCAGAGACATACATAGGCTCAAAATAAAGGGATGGAGGAAGATTTACCAAGCAAATGGAGAACACAAAAAAGCGGGGGTTGCAATACTAGTCTCTGATAAAACAGACTTTAAACCATCAAAGATCAAAAGAGACAAAGAAGGCCATTACATAATGGTAAAGGGATCAATTCAACAGGAAGAGCTAACTATCCTAAATATATATGCACCCAATACAGAAGCACCCAGATTCATAAAGCAAGTCCTTAGAGACTTACAAAGAGACTTAGACTCCCATACAATAATAATGGGAGACTTCAACACTCCACTGTCAACATTAGACAGATCAACGAGACAGAAAGTTAACAAGGATATCCAGGAATTGAACTCATCTCTGCAGCAAGCAGACCTAATAGACATCTATAGAACTCTCCACCCCAAATCAACAGAATATACATTCTTCTCAGCACCACATCGTACTTACTCCAAAATTGACCACGTAATCGGAAGTAAAGCACTCCTCAGCAAATGTACAAGAACAGAAATTATAACAAACTGTCTCTCAGACCACAGTGCAATCAAATTAGAACTCAGGACTAAGAAACTCAATCAAAACCGCTCAACTACATGGAAACTGAACAACCTGCTCCTGAATGACTACTGGGTACATAACGAAATGAAGGCAGAAATAAAGATGTTCTTTGAAACCAATGAGAACAAAGATACAACATACCAGAATCTCTGGGACACATTTAAAGCAGTGTGTAGAGGGAAATTTATAGCACTAAATGCCCACAAGAGAAAGCAGGAAAGATCTAAAATTGACACTCTAACATCGCAATTAAAAGAACTAGAGAAGCAAGAGCAAACACATTCGAAAGCTAGCAGAAGGCAAGAAATAACTAAGATCAGAGCAGAACTGAAGGAGATAGAGACACAAAAAACCCTCCAAAAAATCAATGAATCCAGGAGTTGGTTTTTTGAAATGATCAACAAAATTGACAGACCACTAGCAAGACTAATAAAGAAGAAAAGAGAGAAGAATCAAATTGACGCAATTAAAAATGATAAAGGGGATATCACCACCGACCCCACAGAAATACAAACTACCATCAGAGAATACTATAAACACCTCTACGCACATAAACTGGAAAATCTAGAAGAAATGGATAATTTCCTGGACACTTACACTCTTCCAAGACTAAACCAGGAAGAAGTTGAATCCCTGAATAGACCAATAGTAGGCTCTGAAATTGAGGCAATAATTAATAGCCTACCAACCAAAAAAAGTCCAGGACCAGATGGATTCACAGCTGAATTCTACCAGAGGTACAAGGAGGAGCTGGTACCATTCCTTCTGAAACTATTCCAATCAATAGAAAAAGAGGGAATCCTCCCTAACTCATTTTATGAGGCCAACATCATCCTGATACCAAAGCCTGGCAGAGACACAACAAAAAAAGAGAATTTTAGACCAATATCCCTGATGAACATCGATGCAAAAATCCTCAATAAAATACTGGCAAACCGGATTCAGCAGCACATCAAAAAGCTTATCCACCATGATCAAGTGGGCTTCATCCCTGGGATGCAAGGCTGGTTCAACATTCGCAAATCAATAAACATAATCCAGCATATAAACAGAACCAAAGACAAGAACCACATCATTATCTCAATAGATGCAGAAAAGGCTTTTGACAAAATTCAACAGCCCTTCATGCTAAAAACGCTCAATAAATTCGGTATTGATGGAACGTACCTCAAAATCATAAGAGCTATTTATGACAAACCCACAGCCAATATCATACTGAATGGGCAAAAACTGGAAAAATTCCCTTTGAAAACTGGCACAAGACAGGGATGCCCTCTCTCACCACTCCTATTCAACATAGTGTTGGAAGTTCTGGCTAGGGAAATCAGGCAAGAGAAAGAAATCAAGGGGATTCAGTTAGGAAAAGAAGAAGTCAAATTGTCCCTGTTTGCAGACGACATGATTGTATATTTAGAAAACCCCATTGTCTCAGCCCAAAATCTCCTTAAGCTGATCAGCAACTTCAGCAAAGTCTCAGGATACAAAATTAATGTGCAAAAATCACAAGCATTCTTATACACCAGTGACAGTCAAACAGAGAGCCAAATCAGGAATGAACTTCCATTCACAATTGCTTCAAAGAGAATAAAATACCTAGGAATCCAACTTACAAGGGATGTAAAGGACCTCTTCAAGGAGAACTACAAACCACTGCTCGGTGAAATCAAAGAGGACACAAACAAATGGAAGAACATACCATGCTCATGGATAGGAAGAATCAATATCGTGAAAATGGCCATACTGCCCAAGGTAATTTATAGATTCAATGCCATCCCCATCAAGCTACCAATGAGCTTCTTCACAGAATTGGAAAAAACTGCTTTAAAGTTCATATGGAACCAAAAAAGAGCCCGCATCTCCAAGACAATCCTAAGTCAAAAGAACAAAGCTGGAGGCATCACGCTACCTGACTTCAAACTATACTACAAGGCTACAGTAACCAAAACAGCATGGTACTGGTACCAAAACAGAGATATAGACCAATGGAACAGAACAGAGTCCTCAGAAATAATACCACACATCTACAGCCATCTGATCTTTGACAAACCTGAGAGAAACAAGAAATGGGGAAAGGATTCCCTATTTAATAAATGGTGCTGGGAAAACTGGCTAGCCATAAGTAGAAAGCTGAAACTGGATCCTTTCCTTACTCCTTATACGAAAATTAATTCAAGATGGATTAGAGACTTAAATGTTAGACCTAATACCATAAAAATCCTAGAGGAAAACCTAGGTAGTACCATTCAGGACGTAGGCATGGGCAAAGACTTCATGTCTAAAACACCAAAAGCAACGGCAACAAAAGCCAAAATTGACAAATGGGATCTCATCAAACTAAAGAGCTTCTGCACAGCAAAAGAAACTACCATCAGAGTGAGCAGGCAACCTACAGAATGGGAGAAAATTTTTGCAATCTACTCATCTGACAAAGGGCTAATATCCAGAACCTACAAAGAACTCAAACAAATTTACAAGAAAAAAACAAACAACCCCATCAAAAAGTGGGCAAAGGATATGAACAGACATTTCTCAAAAGAAGACATGCATACAGCCAACAGACACATGAAAAAATGCTCATCATCACTGGCCATCAGAGAAATGCAAATCAAAACCACAATGAGATACCATCTCACACCAGTTAGAATGGCGATCATTCAAAAGTCAGGAAACAACAGGTGCTGGAGAGGATGTGGAGAAATAGGAACACTTTTACACTGTTGGTGAGACTGTAAACTAGTTCAACCATTATGGAAAACAGTATGGCGATTCCTCAAGGATCTAGAACTAGATGTACCATATGACCCAGCCATCCCATTACTGGGTATATACCCAAAGGATTATAAATTATGCTGCTATAAGGACACATGCACACATATGTTTATTGCAGCACTATTCACAATAGCAAAGACTTGGAATCAACCCAAATGTCCATCAGTGACAGATTGGATTAAGAAAATGTGGCACATATACACCATGGAATACTATGCAGCCATAAAAAAGGATGAGTTTGTGTCCTTTGTAGGGACATGGATGCAGCTGGAAACCATCATTCTTAGCAAACTATCACAAGAACAGAAAACCAAACACCGCATGTTCTCACTCGTAGGTGGGAACTGAACAATGAGATCACTTGGACTCGGGAAGGGGAACATCACACACCGGGGCCTATCATGGGGAGGGGGGAGGGGGGAGGGATTGCATTGGGAGTTATACCTGATGTAAATGACGAGTTGATGGGTGCAGCACACCAGCATGGCACAAGTATACATATGTAGCAAACCTGCACGTTGTGCACATGTACCCTACAACTTGAAGTTTAATAATAATAAATAAATTAAAAAATAAAAATAAAAGCATATATTTGTTGATTTAAATTGTCCTCATTCTCATATTATTTGAATTAAATGATGAGCTTTTCAAAACATGGGAGACAGATAAAGTCTAGGAAGCCTTAATAAGAAATCACAATGTGAAGGAAACAATGTCATTTGAACTGATATATGAGCCAGTCAGTCACAGACAAACACCTCTGCTTCAACACAGCTTACTGACTTGAAGAGGGGTAGTCAGGGAGAATGATTCAAGACATTCTTATTGACACTTTTATTATTTTTACAATAATTTAAAAAGGTAATATATGAACACTATAGAAAATTAACGCATTGAAGGGATATATGAAGTAAAAAGTGATCCCTGCTTCACTTTTATTCCTTCATTCATGAGGGTAAGCATGGTTAATAATTTGGTATATATAATTTCTGTTTATTTTCAATGCACTTAGAAATATATGTGCACATTTATTAGTATGTATGTATTTATACATGTATATTATATATAAAAAGGAAATTATACAATATATTTAGCACATTCTCATTTATATTAAATGTGTTAAAAACATAAGTGAGTCAGTTTTCAAGACTGAACATCAGACAGCAAACCTCAGGGATCCTGGAAAGACAGGGAAAAGATGAAGTAAATTCTCTTTTGGTTTGTTTGTTTAAGGTAGGGCCTCACTCTGTTGCCCAGGTTGGAGCGCAGTGGTGCGATCATGGCTCACTGAAGCCTGAAACTCCTAAGCTCAAGTGATCTTCCTGCCTCAGCCTCCTGAGTAGCTAGGACTACAGGTGCCCACAACCACTTGAATTATTATTATTATTTTTTGTAGAGATGATCTTGCTATGTTGCCCAGGCTAGTTTTGAACTCTTGGTCTCAAGTGATCCTCCTGCCTTGGCCTCCCAGTTGGGATTACAGGTTTGAGCCACACTGCACCCACCCCAGATGGGGCGATTTCTATAATTGCTCCAACTTTTTGTCTTTGGTGTCTGTTCAAATCTTTGGCTTGCTTACTGTGTCACAGATATATATACAAATATGGAAAGATGCTAGTAGGAAACAGAATACTTTTATATTGAATGAAGAAGGCCTTTCTTAGCATGGCATTAAAAGTACAAGCATGAAAGAATGATTTAAAACTTTTGTAGAATGACATATTTCACAAGCAAAATTAAGGTCCAAAAGAAGACTTTAAAATAATATTTGTAAAAGCTATTAGAAATATAAGAAGATTCATATTAGAACACTTTAATACATCTTGTTCAGAAATTAACAGATTAAATAAATTAAAAAAAGTGGGCTATACATGCCTGGATTGATCAAATAATCAATTTTCATACAATTTATATATTTGTCCAGTAAATTAAGAATAAATATTTTCAGATGCATATGAAGCATTTTGCATTGTCCGTGAGAAATGATACTGGTGATAATGATTATTGTGATAGGCAATATTTATTGAGTGCTGACTGTGGGCCAGCCACTGGGTTAAGCCTGTTACATGTACTTCTGTTCCTCATGAACTGAGGTAAATATTGTTGTTATTCCCATTTTATAGATGAGGAAATCAAGGATTAAAAAGATTAAATAGACCATCCTGGCTAACACGGTGAATCCCCGTCTCTACTAAAAATACAAAAAAACTAGCCGGGCATAGTGGCGGGCACCTGTAGTCCCAGCTACTCCGGAGACTGAGGCGGGAGAATGGCGGGAACCCGGGGGGCGGAGCTTGCAGTGAGCCGAGCTCGTGCCACCGCACTCCAGCCTGGGCGACTGAGCAAGACTCCATCTCAAAAAAAAAAAAAAAAAAAAGAAAAAAGAAAAAAAACCCAAAAAATTAGCCGGACGAGGTGGCGGGCGCCTGTAGGCCCAGCTACTCGGGAGGCTGAGGCAGGAGAATTGCTTGAACCCGGGAGGTGGAGCTTGCAGTGAGCCGAGATCGCGCCACTGCCCTCCAGCCTGGGTGACAGAGCGAGACTCCGTCTCAAAAAAGAAAAGAAAAAAAAAGATTAAATAATTTCCAAAAACCACATAGCATCACAGTTTTCCTTTCTGTATAATAAAATATCAATTAAAGAATAATGTTCCATTTTCATTCTCTTTCACAGGAATTCTCTGTGAAAATCTAATGTTTAAATGTCTTCCACATTCTTAAGCAAATGGCCATTTCTTTCCTGACACCCCTTTATATCTCATCCCAGGCTCTTCTGTCCTCAAATTCCTTGAGTAGCTTTGAACAGCTCTGAATGTATTCTGTTGAAGTATTGGGTCTAATATGTCTTAGCCAATTCCATTCCGTAAATAATTGCTTACTGTGAGGCCTGTGGTTCACCTCTTAATGCTTCCGGGCTTGGATCTTGGCCCTCTTCTCCTAGTTCCATGGCTTTCAACTCCATCTATGTGCTTATGACTCCCAGATCTGTATCTCCATTCCAAACTTATATAAACAATTTTACTTGGTACTCATCTTGTACACTTGGATATCTTACAGGAGTATTGGACTTAACTCATCCAAAATGGAATACTTGATTCCTAATGCCTGGCCCCCATCCCTAAACGTTTTGTCCTCCACCCCACTACATCTTCATCTGAGTAAATGGTACATCTTTCACGTAAGTGCTCCGCTAAAATATCTAACGGTCATTTTTGATTTTTCTCTCTCCTCATGCCTTACAGTCAACCATTCAGCAAGTCCCACTGGTTCTACTTTCAAGACATATCTCAAATCCAACCCCATTTTTTTTGTCTTCACTGTCCAAGTGGCATCTTCACCTATAAGAATTATGGTAATAGCATCGAATTATTTTACCAACTTCAACTCTCTTGCTCCATTTTCCATTCTCTGCAGAGCAGCCGGAGCAATTGTCTCAATGTTAATTCAATTCACTCCACTTGCTTGAAAACTTTTAGTGACTTCCCATCACATTTTTAATAGAAAAGAAACTGCTTTCCTTGGCTACTGAGCTCCTCTATGCTATAAATTCCGCCTACCTCTTCCTCTTCATTTCTCACCACTTGGCCCTCCTCTCTAAGCTCCAGCTGTGCTGGGCTCCTTTCTGTTCTCAAACACTCTACATGCATTCCAGTTTCAGCACCTTTGCACTCACTGTTGCAGCTTCCTGTAACTCTCCCCAAGCTTGTGTCATGGTTGCATCCTTTCATCTTTCTTATTTCAGCTCAAACATTACCCCTTCAAGGGTTCTTCCCTGACCATCCTATTTAACATAGGATTATTCATTCGCACTTACTTACCTTCAAACCATCTTGTTTGTTTCCTTTTCAACACCCCAATTTGAAACTTTTGTCTTGTTTTTCATTTACTTGATTTTTAAACTTGATTTTTGTTTTTAATAAATACATACACATAGTTTAAAAAGTTAAATGGTAATACAAGATCTAGGTCAAAAAATGGTAATCCTCTCATCCTCTCCTCTATTCTTCCTCATACCTTTTCCTTAGAGGCATATACTTAGATTTCTTGTATTTTCTTTCAAAATTCTAAATAATCTTACATGATGATTTTGTAAATATTGTTTCATAACTGATCTTCAAAATGTAAAGACCAGATTTCCTTTCTTACAGAACCATGTGCTTTGCTTTTTTTTTTCATTTGATTTATCCCCTAATTTAGCCTCTAAATGTCTGGAGGAAAAAACAAAACAAAGCAAAGCAAAACCTACAAATGTCCTCTCAGAATAGGCAAATACATCAGGCAGTCTCTTAACTCATTTTTTTTTTTTTTCCTCTCCCCATCTTGGAACTCTCAATGATGGAGTCTTCTCTTTTCCTGCCCAATTTGTGTCATTGGACAGTTGTGGTTCTGGGACTGCCTTTCCTATCATTCTGGACATTTCCTTTACCTCTTTCCTATGTTGGAAATTTGTTTTCTAAATTCCATTGCCATCTTTATTGTTTATGTCTTCATTTCAGCAAAGCACATCTTTTAATATCTTAGGAGCAGTGTATGAAAGGCACTATTGTATCTTGTGATGTTACATGTCTGTAATCTACCTTCATCCTTGGTATTTCAGTTAGTTATAAAATTCTAGATTGGATGTACTGCCCCTCAGAACTTTGAAGCTACTGAGTTCCAGTATGGCTGTTGAAATTCTGTCATCTGGATTCCTGACCTTTTATAAATAGCTCCTCTTCTTCCCTTATGTTCTGAAACTTCATTGTATGTGCATTAATGGAGGTCTTTTCTACTAATCTCACAACACATTTGCTGGGCCTTTTCAATCTGGTAATTTATGTTGTTCAGTTCTTAGAATATCTTTTATGTAAATTATTTCTCAAATACTTTCCTTTCTGCCATTTTCTTTGCTTGTTCTGTCTACAACTGCTGTTAGTCCTGGATTGATTCACTAATTTCTTTATCTTTTATCAGCTATTTTCCATCTCTTCAGCTTTTGTTTTTCTTTCAGGGAGAGTTTCCTAACGTTGTCTTTAAATCTTTGATATTTTAACAGTTTAGCTTTAATATATGTAATTTCTAAAGAACACTTTCTTATTCCCTGAATGTTTTTCTGTAGTGATTTGTTCTATTAATGGATGTGATATCTTCTCTTATTTCTTTGAAGCTATTCATTATGAATTTTTTAAAAAAGTTTTTTTCTGTCCCCTGAATTGTTTAAATTTCTTCCAGTTTTTTCCCTGTTTCTTGTTTGATTTCTGTCTTCTATGATGGACAATTTACTTAAATATCTTATGATCTTTGGCTATCTATTTATGCCTAAGATTTCTGAATCATTACTTTAGGGGTGAGGCACTAAAAATCAAATTGGCAGTTATGCTTGTATGCGAAGAATTTGCTAACTGATAGATTACCTAGGGTTTTATTGGGACACTCACTAATGACAGTATGTGTAGTTCTTTTCTATTGGTGGGCTCATTTTCCCCAGAAAGGAATCATTCAGACTTTGCCTGGGATGTTTGAGGGCAACTGCCAAGGTTCTGGGGGAAGGGAACTGGGACCTCACTGTTCAGTACGCCTACTTTTACTCAACACCCGTTTTCAATACAGTGCCTCTGCCCTGCTCCAGATTTCATCCCTGAGTCCAGACTTTCTCTGCTTCAACCTCTGCGAAGCGTAAACCCCTGTTTTCTGGCCAGAGGAGAAGTGGAAGCCTGGCGAATGAAATCTAGAGATGGCTGTCTCACTGCTCCTTCAACTTTCAACCCAGCTCCTGTTTTCAGTAACCCCTGAAGCTCAACCTTAAGAGATGCCCTGTGCTTCCATCCCAAGACTTTCTGGGGCTTTGAAACTTGCTTCTTATTACTTTTCACACTGTAAGCAATTGGGTTTCATATTTCTCAGCTCTTCTAAATTGGATACTATTTCTCTGTTTTCCATAGTTAAAACTTTTGTTGTCATGGTTTGTCTGGGGTTATTTTCCATTTTGTTCTCTTTGTCCCTTCTTTTTAGACCTTTTAAACCCTTGGCAGTCACTTTACTGGAATTTGGGAGAGGGTGGCATACCAAAGGGCCTGTGTTAAATTCATTGTGTTTATGTAGTTCCTTGAGATTTTACTTGTCGTCTGTTCCCCATCTCCCTAAACTATAAATGCCTTGAGAGCAGGCAGGAATTTTGTTGTGTTTATCATTTTGTACAGGCCTCTAACATACTTGGCATAGAGTAGGGACTTAAAATATTTGTTGAATAAATAGATAAAGGAATTTCATAGGTATAGTAACTTTGTAACATTTTTAAAAGTTCATTAAAATATAATTTACATACCATATAGTTCACCATGTTTAAAGTGTAGTGTTCGATGGTTTCTAGTATAGTCACAGAGTCATATAACCACCACCATGATTAAGTTTAGAACATTTCGTTATCCCCCAAAGAAACCCTGTACTTGTTAGCAGTCATTTTCCATTTCCCCCAAACCCCAGACCCTAGGCAAACACTAATCTACTTTCCATCTCTAAAGATTTTCCTATTCTGGATATTTCATATATATATAATCATACTATGTATGATCTTCTGTAACTTGCTTCTTTGACTTAACATTTTCAGGTTCATCTAAGTGGTAGCATGTATCAGTACTTCATTCTTTTTAATGGTCTAATCATATTATGTTGTATAGATAAACCACATTTCATTTATCCATTCATCAGTTGATGGACATTTGGGTTGTTTCCACATTTTGGCTATTTTAAATAATGCTACTAAGAGCATTGAGGTACACATTTTTATTTGTATTTCTTGTGGGTGTATACATAGGAGTGGAATTGCTGGGTCATTTGGTAACTCTGTGTGTAACATTTTGGGGAAGTGAGTGTTTTCCAAAGAACCTACACCACTTCACATTCCCACCAGCAGTGTATGAGAGTCCCACTTATTCCATATCCCTTATACTCACATTTGTTATTATCTGTCTTTTTGATTACAGCCATCCTTGTGGGTGTGGAGTAGTATCTCACTGTGGAATCTTACGACTTTTAAACAAATAAACATTTGCTGAATACTAATATATGCTGCGCACTGTGCTCTGGAAGATTAAACTATAAATGAATGAAGAACCTGGTTTCCTGCAGAGAGGGCAAATGCATGGTATCTGAGCTGGGTGGTCCTGTCTTCTTTTCAGTTCTTCCTCAGTTGCCTTTTCTTCTTTTGCTGCTTTTTTCCCCTTTCATTCATAGCTAAGCACAACATTTGTCATGACTGAGGAGCATGAGCAATGCTGCTGAAGTATCTGTATGAAGCAAAAAGGGAAGCTCTGCATTCTCAAGTGAAATGAGAAATAATTAGTCCCCGAGAGTACTCCAATTCTCATCAGAATAACTTCAACGTGTTTCTGTCTCCTGTCTGGGGTGATATTCCTTTCCTCATTTTACAGGATTAGAAGTCACCTCGACTTCTTTAGTATTTAGGGCATATCAAGGCTTCTCATTCTGTTTTCTTGTCATCCTCCCACCCCTCCAGACTTCTATAGCTTCTTGGCGGCAGGCTGTCAATCTGGTGGAAACCAGGATATTCTTGTTAAATGAATACTTATTAAAACTGCTTTTCTTTAACTATCAACATTCAAGATAACAGAAATCTGAAACTTTACTTTGGAATCGATTGCTTTTCTGTTTTCTCTGAATTGTTAATCATAAGAATTGCAAAAATACTGCTTTTTACTATATTTTCTTTAATATAGTAAATGATATTGCAGTTTTATCATAATTTAAATATATTTCTATGAGTTGTCTTGGCACCAACCCACCACTTCTAACTTGTTTCTATGGGAACAATGCCATTCAAATTTTAACCCACTCCTTTGCCAAGATTGTGAGCACTACTTGGTTGTAATGCAGAAGTCCTTAACAGGTAAACCAGGGTATGAGCATAGTATCCCTTTAGTAGGAAAAGGTGAAGCCGATATGTCAGAGCCTGTGGTCATTTAGTACCAACAGTAAAGGGGATGGCATTTTACTTAGCAAATTTCAATCTGAAGTCCCTGTGGTGTACTGGAAAGAGCATCTCTAAGGAAAGAAGTGACCTTGGGCAAGTCATCAATGCTCCTTGGATCCCACTTTCCTCATCTGTAAAATGAAAGAACTGGATGAGATGATTTCAAAGGACTCTTTTAGCTTTAACAGGGTTCAGTATATAAAAGCCAAACTCACTATGTTAAGTTGTGATTTTTCATTCCAAGTTTAAGATCTTTTAATAATCGATTCTTCGTTCCTCAAACAGACTCATAAAAACAGCACTGAGGGTAAAATCTGACTCCAGCTGAATTGAGGTCATACCCTACTAGAGTAAGTCAGAGCTGCTGGAGATTTTCCATTTATTTGCTATAGATGTCTCTTCCAGCTTTATCCTTGAAGTCATTGGACTTCTGACCAAAGTAATTAAATCCAAGTGTACAATTCACCAAGTCTGCTTTTCCATAATAAAAATATAATAAAAATCAATAGTTTCTTCTCATGGATGGACTACACTGATATATTTACCTTGTCTGGGAAAGGGTATGTTAGGAATGTTAACTAAGTAAATCATGAATTCAAACCACAGACTAAGGTTCTGGAGAAGTGCAAAGGTGCCGTGTATTGAATGGGGATGTGGGCTGTCAGTATTCCTCTGATATGGTGGGTGTTTCCAGGACCTGTTAGAAACTTCCCTTTAATATTGTGACCTCAATATTAGGGACCCTTGGGATGTTTTTAGTTGCATTGTTTTTTTCCTCTGTTGAAAGCCTACGAGGATTAGAATTAAGGTGCTTTCTGTATTGCAGCTGTGTTTTGTTAAGCTGCTAATGGTGCCCAACTTCTTCCCTGAGGAAGTTCTTGGACTTTGGCTTGGCAGATGACAGTTAATTTGTCAAAATGTTTGAATGCCTTATGTAAACAAGACCAAAGCTCTGTCTACACACAGATAAAATTTCTTGAAAAATACAGCATTCAGTCAAACACTAGGCTCTTTGGAGAAATACTTGTTAATGACCATTTGCATTTTAGTTCTTTGAGTAAAACTATTTCTGAAGAGTAGCCTGAAGCAGCATTTTTGAATTGTCATGGGTAGTCATTCTTGTTATTTAAATTTTCTAAAGTGCTTTAGCCCTGGGTACTTTTAAAAAAAAAAAAGCCAAGGCACAGTGAGATTCATACTCTAGGTATTGAGCTCCTCAAGTCATGGCCAGAGGTGTTTGGGAAGGAATCTATGAGTTAAATGTGGCCTTATACAAAGCCCCTCAGGCCTCCATCTATAGGAGTGGGTTCTAGACCCATAGTCCTAGTTTGCTCTAAACAGAGTTGTTGCCCCCACTTCCCAAGGTGAATTGCCCAGCCCTGATCCTCCTATGCAGCCTTGACACCATCATACCGCTGCTCCTGTGACTGCTGGTCTCTCTGTACTCCTCCTGCACATTTGGTCTTGTTAGTGCTCTCTGGCCTCACGTGGTACATTCTGGAGAACCATGACATCTGGCGTTCCAAATAAAATTAGGTTGGTGAAAAAGTAATTGCAGTTTTTGTCATTGAAAGTAATGGGAAAAAGTGATACGTTGAACTACAAAGTGTTACACTGAAATACAAAGTAACACATTGAAAGACAAAGTAATACAGTGAAAGTAATACAATGAACAGGTGTGAGCTGGGTATGGGCCTGTGTGCATGTGTGTGTGGTGAAAGCACATATTGGTTGTAAAACATAGAGGTCCTTAACAGTTAAACCAGGGTACTGAGCATAGTGTCTCTTTCGCAGAAAAGAGTGTATATTCACTTTTCACATCCTGAGAATCCTACTTCTGTCAACTTAGCTTTTTCTAGTCCTGTGCTTTGGATGCCACATTTCCACAAGAATAAATTCTTAAGTTTTTGTATTCTCTTTTTTTTTTAAACTAAGTGGTGGTTTTATTTTGAACTCTTCCCCAGAATGACATTAAGGTGCTCATGGCTCTGGGGAGTGTTTTTTTCTTATAAGAAAACAATAATCAGTTTGAGAATGGAATTTTTCTACTTACGTACACACACATGCATGCATGCACACACTGGGGTTGGGAAGGTTTGTGTCTTTCATTATCTGAATGCAGTAGAGGATTGGGTAGCTGACCTCTGTTTTCATCTAGAGTTCCAGCTAGTAACAGAAGTCCACCACAGGGCTAACTGGGCCAGGCTCTTTTTCTTTCATCATCTCTTTTCTTCTTTCCAACAACCCTGTAAGGGTGGTACTGCTAGTATCCCTATTTTAAAGGCAAAAAAGCAAGGATCAGACTAGTTGTAACTTGCTGAGGTTCACACAACCAGTAAGTGGATATTCATCTGTCTGATTTCAAATTGATGCATTTAACTATTGTGCTCACTGCCTGTGACTTCCTAAGAAGCCTAGAGCCTCCTTTTTTTTCACTGGTTGATTCTCACTTTCTGCAGGGAAGTATGAAGGGTGGGGGTGGGCAGGAATGGCTGGGTGTACAGACTTTTCCTTCCCACCCTCAAGATCCATTGATTTCTTTCCTTGGTCACTCTTCTGCTACTGACACTTCCTGACACTAGTTTAATTTCTCTCTTTATTGTTCTGTTTATTCTACTTTGAATATATCTCTAATTAAATCTTCCAAGGGGGATGAGGAGTAAGGAAATGACTTTCAAGTTGTTGAATGAAACTTCAGATGTTGGCAGCAGCTGACAAGAGAAAGGGAGAGAGTGGGGAGGCTTGGTCATTGGATTCATAAATGCAAATCACACTTTGTGGTTTAATTTTAGACCTTTCCTTCCTATAGAAACAGCTCTTTCAAAGGTCATCAGTTTGATACATAATCCTTACTGCCATGTGCTAGGCCCCGCCCAGTGTGAAACTAATCAACTGCCTTGGAGACCTATTGCAACTTGCAGCCCAGGAAGCCAGATGCCAGATCTGGAAGACACCAGCCCTTTTCTTCCTTTGCTGGGGCCCCACCTCCACCTGTTGATATACTCACCACCTGACCTATCCCAAATGGTGACCATGGGGTCATTGTTACCTTTGAACACTTATATATCTCTATGATATGTATGTTGCTTTATCTACAGTTGCAGTGATTAGTGTAATTGATCTATCTCTCTTGTTGGACTGTGGGATCTTGGAAGGCCAGGACTATCTGAGTCCACTCCAGTTCTCCAGTGTGTTATATAGGGCCTAGTTCTTGGTAACTCCTCCAGAGACTGGAGACAGATATTGAATCAGGAAAAGCCACATTCTAGCAGGTGTCTGCTTGTGCTGATGAATGTGTTGTTTATTCCAGGATCACGACCCTTCTTTTCATTCTCTATATCTTCCCTTTCTACTGGTTTTACGTAAAAGAACAGGCATGCACAGTAAAGAAATGATGCCTCTAAACTTTAATGTTTGGTTTATCTTTACAAGGAAGATGGCCCTATATCACTATCAACAGAGACTTATTTTATTTTTAGATGGTTTTAATAGTAGTTGCTTTGAGTGGGATCTTGCTCTGGAAAATACTCTAGAGTTCATCATGTAATATATGGTTAGATGAAGAAGTATTATAAGTCGTTTAGCGATGCTGTAATTCCATGGTAAATTAGATAATTTGTAAGTTTTAATTTATGGCCTCATAATTGGGTTGAAATCTCCCAGGGTTTTTGTGGACTAAAAATTGGGGAAAACGTTGATTATCTCCTCTTAGTTTCTCCTTGTGTCCTCCTAGGTATCACATTATATCTGTCCTCACAGGCTTATTGACAAGAAAGGCTCAATTGAAGCAGGGCACATGGTGTAGTGAAAAGATCATCGCCTTTGGGGTCAGACTAAATACAAACTTTAGTTCAACCACTTAGGGATGTCACTCTGATCCCCAATTTTTAAATCTGTAAAATGTAGAGTAAAATATTCATTGCAGATGGTTATGCAATGCGATAATATGTTAAAAGTGACTGATAAGCTCCAGTCAGTGCCCAATTAATGTAAATCTTCTTCCTTCTCATTAGAACGAATATTATTTGGTATCTAAAATGTAAGAAATTCATCCGCTATATTTAAATGGCAACATTTACATGATCCATCATAATGATGAGAGGGATTTATATGAGTATAACAAAAACTCTTTTTAAAATCTGGGTTTATTTTATGAAGATAGTGTTTAAACCTTTTATAAACTTTATATGGATGTACATAAATTCGTGAATATGCTGTTCTTTCCTTTACAAAAGGTTGAGTATCATGAGTTCCTTATTTTTAATATAGTTTATGTTTTTATATTGTCATTTTTATCTTTAAAGCTTTAGTATTTTTAAATTTCTTTATCGGATTAATATTGTCAATGAAAACACATAACCATTAAGAAGCGTAGTAGTAGGAATCAAAGACTTGAAAAAACTGTGAAAAGCAAAAAGCCAATTTAATTGCCTGGCTAGTGGGAATATACATAATGAGCTAACATACTGAATTCCTCATTTTGGATGCTTTTGAAGGTGAACACTATACGCATTAGTCATATAATAGATTATAGATAGGAAACACCTAATTCCTTAGAGCTGAACCAAATCAGAAACATTTAAAAAGTGATTATCTTGCTATCCAAAAAATACTGTATTATGGAAGTAGTATTTAATTATTTTCTTTTAATAACTACATACAAATCTGAAGTTAATTTTTAAGGAAAAAATTAGAAAATTATCTACCTTATCTGTTTCATTTGAAAGATCTGGTAGTACGCTAATGAAAGAGAAAATAGCAGAACTGGCATATAAAGTGAAGCGAAAGCAATATAACCAGAGAGAGGAGCAACCTTTAGAGAAGATATATATTCCTAATTATAAGGAAGCAGTCTCATTTTAATTTTGGCAAAAGTTATTTGCTATGATTAGTTCAAGGCTAAAGTAACTTTGTTTAGAACTGTGTGATATCAGGATTCTAAAAAGCCATTCCTTGCAGAATTGGTCAGAACTAGCTATCTGTACTAGCATGTATTAAATGCCCTGTTGTGAGTTATTGTTGGGACTGAGATGGGGCATATTCAATGTTCTGCTGGTCCAATCTACATCCAGAATTTAGATGACAGGATAATTCTGTGCAGGTTTGATGATGATCCTTCCCTTTTAATGAGGTTCTTCACAGAGGAGATGTGATAGTTGTTGGGTCTTAAATGATGGGTACTATTTAGCTAAGCTATTATGGTTGGAGGGCTTTTATTGCAGAATGAACAAAATCAGCAGAGATAGGAAGATGAGAAAACACATGGCTATTTGGGAAAAAATATATTTAGAAGTGAAAAAGCTATGTTAGAAACTAAGAAGATTACCTGTTTGAATTTGGGAGTTGAGTACTGAAAGGTGTGTAGTGACACAACTCAAAATTGTTTTAGAGTGATGGCTGGAAGAGCCCTGAAGCTCTTCTATGCTGCCCATAGAAGGCAGCAGTTTCCGTGTTTACTACATGCACATCCAAAGATTCCTGATGCTATTCTCATCATACTTCCAGATCTCAGAGCTGCAGGTTCAGGGAGAAGTTATAGAGTAGGATAAGTTTATCTTTAGTCAACCCCGTGCCCTTCCTTTGTGCTCCCTCCCTCAGCAGACACCCATTGTTCTGTGCTGGCCGTCCAGACCCTTTCACTGGTGTATCCACCTAACTTTGTCCTTACTAGTAGTGCAATATCTTGGATGTTTGGTTATGGGAAAAGCTGTTTCAAAGAGTATCTCATGTGTGGCAGGCCATCAGGGGAGGCAGCTTTGGCTGAGGGGGAGGAAGAACGTGGGCTCCTCTTAGAGCCAGCCATGCATTCAGGGGAGTGTTGGGCATCTCCCCAGGAGGAGTCATGGAAACAGTGGGTGGTACATTTCTCTCCGTGTCACAGGAAAGAGGCTGTTCATTCCATAGGGTGAAATTCATCACGTGCATGAGCATGGCTGTTTTTCTGTCGGTGATGTGCCGTCCTCTGAGCCTGATGGTGGGAGGGCAAAGCTAAAAGTCTGGAACAGAGCTTGTCACCTTGAATACCCAATAGTAATTGGTAGCCAGAGTGTATTTTGTGTTTGAGACCTATTTGATATTTGAGAGATTTTGGAATATAAGTGTTTTTCAGCTCTTTGTCTTGACAGACTGAGATGATTAATGATATGTGATGTTTAAGGAGATAAAATGAACAAGGCTAGAATGTGTGTAGTGTTCCTGACAGGGGACTTTTAGAGGCATTGGAGAAGCATGAATATGTTTCTCTAAGTGACACCTTGGTGATTTGTCTTTCACCCTGACTGACAAGTAAGAGACCTCCCAATCTCCTTACGCGAGCATTCTCTGGAGAATAAACCGATTGCGCATTACAATAGGCATGGCTCAGATTTAGGATTCTACTTACTTTTAAATCAAGTAGAGCTTTAGTTTCAGTTATTGCACTGTGAAAACTAAAAAACTGTTTAGAAAAGATTTCCTCCCTTCTATTTAAATGTCCTTTTTTCCTTGAAAGTTAAGCTTATTTTGAAAGAAAAAAATGTTTACGTCTCATAATAAAAAAATTTTTCTGTAATTCTATGACTACTTTGCTGGAGATTAAAACCTCTTATTTGCAAGGAAACTTCATTAACCAAGGTAACAATCTTGGTGAAAAGCTTTTGAGGCACCCATAGAGTTAATAATTATTAGCATGCAAGTTCCTTTCAGGTGATCATCAGTCATTTTGGGTGTAGCTGGGAAGATGAGCAACATTATCTGTTAATTGGGAGTTTCTCCCAGTTACAAACTGTGCCATTATCTTATGTTAGGAAGAATACTAAAATGTCCTGTTTTAATTTGTTGCCTCTGAGTGGAATAAATGAGATTCTCGAGGGGTCCCTGTTCATCATGTTTCTTCGTTATACTAGTTATTCCACTCTCACCCCTCTGAAAAAGAATGTTTCTATGATAGTTTCCTGGGGAAAGCATAACACTCCTATGGGAAATTTCACATATTTATCTATTCACACACACACAAATTATCAGGTGCTTCTATTTTGCAGGGCACCATGTTAAGTGTTGGGCGGAATAAAGAAGGAGGAATTAAGTCAGAAGTTGGGGGCTCTGGGTCGAGTTTATATAAAGAGATCACACTTAGCTTTTGTTACTTTACAAAGTCTCATTTCAAATATGTAAAATCCTTCCCTCTTTCCATATGTATATATATTTTACATCCTACATTTTTGTCCTCAGAGATTGAATTGGTAAGAAGATTGAAGATGTCAGTTTCAGGACCTGCCAGGCTTGCTACTAAAGCTAATTATTTTACAGTGTGCAAATAATATGATTGGGGTGGGGGAGCGAGGAGAGAAAATGGAAAAGCATCTCAAGATGTGTAAGTATTCTTGGTCATCTCCATATATCTTTTGCCTTTAATTAAAAATCAGGTTAACTTTATTTCTGGTATAAAATCAATCTTTTTTATTGGGCAGTTATTGCTGAATTCTCCAATTTCAACTTATTCTTTTTACAGGCATCACAGTTAGACTGATGCTAGACTAACGTGTGTGAAATAGATTTCTGGCAACTGAAATATGTAGACCCATTTGGGAGAATATATTTTCAGTATATGTATGTTTCCCTAAATGTAACACAGACTTCTATATTTAAAATACATAAAAGTCAGTTCTAAAAGCATATTTCAAAAGTGGAAAGGGGGAAAAATCAACACTCTATTTATTAGCTATAACATCGCCCAGAATTTCTATTCATAGATAAGAAAAAAATTCCTGCCTTTGGTACAAAAAAATTAAGAAGAACAATAACAAAATTAAAAAAAAGAAAAATCCCCCTTTTTAAATCTTTTGTCAACATAAATAACTAGCTTTGCTTTAAAATAATTTCCCTTCTTTCACATGTAAGTTCTTGAGTCTTTAAAAATGCATACAAAATGATAAAACAGTAAAAAAAAAAAAAAACAAAAAAAACCCCATCAGTAAATTTCAATTATCATGTGCTTCAGTTTTTAAAATCAATTATCTAACACTGTCTGTGGAATAAAAAGCAGATCTTAAGTGAACACATTAAATTCGACACAACTTTGCTATTTGAGAAATTAGTATTATAAGAGCTACTTTTCTTTCATTGTCAAATGAAAGTGGCTATTCAAATTTGAGGAAAAGGGTGCCCAGAGAATATTGTCACATTATTGGCTAGATAGGCTTTTGCTTCTTTCTGGCTTAATTCAAGTTGCCTCCATAGAGAAGGATGCAGATTTGGACATGTGCTGTGTAGGGAAGGGCGCCTTCTCATACAACATTAAATCCACTTCCATTTATCCCATGCCTTTTCTTTCCTTCTAGTCTCTTTTTTTTTTCAGGTGTTACTTAGATTAGCAGAGTGATTGCACTGGGTGAGGAAGGAGAAACAGAGGGAACAACTGATGGTCCTTCTTGCCTTTGGCTTTTTAGCTGGGAGAAACCAGCAAAGGAGATCTTCTGAAATTCATTATAAACATTGAGAAACTTAGTAGTTTGCTGCCAAGGCAAATAACTAAGATGTAT
This sequence comes from Chlorocebus sabaeus, assembly GCF_047675955.1. Lineage (NCBI taxonomy): Eukaryota > Metazoa > Chordata > Mammalia > Primates > Cercopithecidae > Chlorocebus > Chlorocebus sabaeus. Next base: position 55,789,153 of record NC_132914.1, read on the forward strand.
TTATATATTTTATGTTGCATATTTGACAATTTGGTGAAATAAGTATTTTGCTTTTGGTAATCCCTTTCCTGTTAACCCATTCCAAAATGTATAGAAATTGGAGCAAAGTTCTTGGATGACTAAGATCTATCTTAGGTCTTGGTTGGACCATCTGGATGGCCCTAATGAGCTTTCTGAAAGTCTTATAACAGGACAGAGGTGCATAAGACTGGCCAGGGGTATCCTTATTCCAGACCATGCCTCTGTACATGGTAAATCCCATGGCAGGAAAAGAGGTGACACCCTCACTGCCAGGACAAGCTAGTTAATTGGTAATTCCCAAACATCTTGGTGTTCTGTTCGAACTATTGCGGGAGGAAAAAAGAACACGTGATAAGAAATATTTAAAATGATGTAAATGCTTTATGTTGTAGAGAGGGAAAAACCAGCAAAAATATTCTTAAAGTACTAATGTCTTATTTTTTTCTTTGAATAGAGATTTGTTATTGGGACTGTTTTATTCATTGGCAATGACAGAAAAAGTACTTAATGAACAAGTACTTTTCAAGGGTCTAAAGCTTAAATAGCTTTTCAAGAGCCTAGAAAAATCATTTAAAAATTTAAATTCCTTTGTTGGCTCCAAAATTAAAACCACAATATCCTCAAAAATTGAGATTAATTAATATTTAATTTAAATATCTTTAAAGTATAAAATTTTAGCAGTCTACTGCAATTCAACTTGTAAAATTGTAAATAATTTCATAAATTATTTTAATACGTTTGATATTTTATTGAGGTGGTACCTCCAAAGTAGGAAGCTCTAGATCTTTCAAAGATCTTAAAATTTGGTGTGTGTGTGGGGATAGGGATTGGGGGTGGCATAGCATGCAGCTACGAGAGGAAGTTTTAGGTGCAGGAAAAAGTTCTTGAAAGCTTTTGGCCAAATTAAAAGCGATATTGTTCAATATGGTAATTTTCAAGAAACTCATATGCAATTTCCAAAAGTGCAGCTAAAGACCAAATTGTTTCTTTTTGAACAAAGACCACAACTTAACTTTGAAATGATAAATGGGATTAAATAGAAGTCATGATGTACAACTCAAATAAGTTTCAGAGTTGGCAGTCATCATTCCCCAAGCAATGAGTTAGAAAATCTATTCTTAATAATCATCATGAACATATGTGCAGATGTGTTTTCCTTGAAAACCAGATACATTGAAATTGGAATTCACAAAATAGCTATGTTAAAGAGTTGCTTTATCAAACAATTCTTTGCTTTATAAAAGAGGTTTCTTGAAAATTAAGTCCTTTTAAAGGAGTGCACATGCTTGAAGCATTTGTTTAGAGGCCACTGTCTAATTGGAGGGGGAAGAGATGGGGGGATGATTATAGAATCACAAAGTCCAGGCTGGGGGTGGTGTGGCTCACCCCTGTAATCCCAGAACTTTGGAAGGTTGAGGTGAGCAGATCGCTTGAACCCAGTGGTTTGAGACTAGCCTGGGCAACATGGTAAAACCCTGACTCTACAACAAATACAAAAATTAGCCAAGCCTGTTGATGCACACCTGTAGTCCCAGCTACTCTAGAAGCTGAGATGGGAAGATCAGCTGAGCTCGGGGAGGTTGAGGCTGCAGTGAGTCATGATCATGCCACTGCACTCCAGCCTGGTCGACAGAATAAGACCCTGTCTCAAAAAGAAAACAGAACAAAACAACCACCACAACAAAGAGAAGCACAAAGTCCAAACCCAACATGTCTAAAATTCAACCTGTTATTATCCAAAGCTGAACCCACTGCCATCCTTCCTCACATCCTCTACTCATCCTATCCTCTTCCTTGCTTACCTCAGTACAAGGCACTTTTGTTCACTCAGAGTCTAAGTCGCGAGACTCTCCCCCATCTCCCAGAAGTTCTCTTTGCTACTTCTTGCACAGTTACCAATTAATTCTATTACCTGTGCCTCTTCCACTTGTCTTAAGTCTTGGAAGGAGATCTTTTTGCTATATAATTTTATTTCAGCAATCCTTTTTCCTATGGAAGGATTTTTGCAACGAATCAGATGCTCCCAATATTTTCTTGCATTATCCTATAATTACTTCTTCCAGTTTTCTTGTAATGCAGATTATTCATATTAGGAGCCAAGGCAGAGAGATTAGGGGGAGTGAAGGTTGGGATGTGTGAAGAGGTAATACACTAACATTTACTGAGTCCCAGTTATGGTTCTGGCACTCTACTTGGTGCTTCATATACTTTATCTGGTTTAATTCTAACAACCACTCTTGAGGTAGAAATTATATCGCCTTTCACGAATGAGGAGGAAACTGAGCTTTAGGGGTTAAGACATGGGCTCAAAGTTGCATAAGCAGTAGATGGTGAGGTTGGACTTGGGAGCCAGGCTGGTTTCTCTTCGTCACATGGTCCTTCCTTCACTGTATTCCCCGTCAAGGAAACCAATGCTTAACATTAAAGTCTTTTGATTTCAATTCTAGTTTCCAAATGCCTTTATACAGGTATATACTTTTAATGAGTTAATATGTCTGGCAACAATTAGTAGAACACATGTTTATAACTAGTAATTGTTCTATTGCTAGAGAACTCTATTTCAACATAAGTCATTTTGAAATGACTGTTTGCTTTAATTTGTTAAAATATTTCTTATTTCTTTGTTAAGGAGTATTGCTTCTCCAAAAAGAGCCCTAACAACCTCAGAGATTGCAATTCCTTACATGCAATGGAATGTCAATGGACTTTCAGTGGAACTTTTAAACACAGGCATTAAATATATGAGGACACTGCCAATGGTGAGTAGCCTGGAAGCTTTCGTTGTAAGGTCATAACACTAAACACCTATATAGAAATGCTCAGGTGTATAACTATAGACAATGTTAACAGAGCCAAGAACTTATTAACAATAGAATTCACATAGCTTGAATATAAACAAAGAGTAGATAAATACTAAGAAATGGACTAGGCCATAAGTGCTCAAAAATGGATTGACTGGATATTTATATGTCATTGAGGAGCTCTTGTTAAGTGCATTTAAAAAAGCACTCACATAAAAGAAAGACTCTTGAATGTTTAAAAAAATTGGAATTAGGGGAAAATTCTCCCCTTTTGTGGATCAGTGAAAAGATCCTGATTTTGGGAGCCTGGAGGTCTGTACCATCTTTGCCATTAACTCACCACATAAAGGTGAGTGAGTCCCTTGAAAATGTTGATTCCCAATTGCCTTTCGGTAATTAGAAGGGGTTAGACTAATTCTCTGAGGCTCTTCCAGCTCTCACATTCCAATATACACCAAGATTCAAATTTGTTGCGACAGTTCTTTTCACCTCATAAAGAAAAAGATAATAATTCACTTCTTTCCATATTCATGAAGATTAATGTCATAACAGTGCTCAGTCTTCACGTTCATTCTCTTTATGAATTGCAACCCCAGAACTTGTGCTATGCTGTATTCATGGAAAAACAAATGACTTTCATGCATAATGAGGCTCATATCTTGCTAATCTGTCTTGTATAAACTAAGTCCCTAAGGTATAACAATCATTTTTTTAACTACACATTTGTTTAGATTTTCTGACATGCAACTGTAGTCATTTAAAAAGAGGCTTATGCTTTCATAATACTGAAATAAGACGTTGATTTGTTATTATTACTTTTCTGGAAATGATTCCATCTATTTGCAAAACCACAATTGAACTGAATCACCTTAAATAATATAAATAGGTATCACGAATAAAGTAAAAATTAAACTGCCCCTTAAAACATGCCTTATTTTCTAGTAAATTTATGTTTATATGCCAATTAAGATGTGAGGTCAAAATTTATTTCATAACCCCAGAGAAGAGCTGAGGAATTGTAGCTAGGAGTGCAAACTGCCAAACATAAGCTCTGACAGCTAAATGCAACCTCCTCCCCCTCCCTCCCATCCTCCCCATTCTGTCCTCTGTACTTGATCATGCAGAGCTCCATGGGGGAGGAAATGAAAGCTCTCAAGTACCAGGCAGCCCTGTTCAGGCTGCTTCACAGGACATTTCTGAGGAGATTTTGTTTGTGAGCCACAAAATTGGATCCATAACAAGATCCATAAGCAGGTCACTGAGGGGGAAACAAAAGCCAGAGACCTGTAGGACAGACTAAAGTGCCTCAAAATTCTTTATGGAGGAAAGACTTCATGGAGTTGAATGAAGCAGGAAATAGAAGAGTGGACCAAGCAAAAAGATTGAGGTACAACTTGGCCTTATTTGATTTTTAAAATAGATCAATCCCTGTAAGTGTTGGGCAACTAAACATAAAGGTTCTCTCAGAAAGATCAGCCATTAGCAATTCCATTCTAGTAAGGCTAAAGCCGGGTCTCTCAGGTGAGATTCCAGTTGGTTTTCCCATTACAGGCTCCTCTGTTTTGCTCCCTTAGGGCTACTTCTCATTGTAAACCTTTCACATTCTCCCTAACTTCCCTATTTTACGATATTCTCTTCCATGTTGCCTACTGCGGAGGCCAAAGCAACTCCATCTTGGAAGCTAATCTGTCCATCACGTCGGCTTCTGACTAATTCTTGTCCCAGGAAGGCCTTTAAAACTTAGTTTATCTATTGTTCCTTGTGTAAGAGCAGGTACTGTAAATCTTTCCCTTGGGTAAAATAATCTTGATGTTATCATTATCATACTTCAATTGCCCTATAAATCCCTTCTGAATCATTCTTTTCCCTGTGGTCTATAATCCCTGGGTCTGGGGGGTACTGGGGGGGGGATCCATCATCTTGTCTTGCAGCTGCCTGAGACCAGACATGTCCTTTGTTCATAAATCCCTGTTAAATGTTTCTGCCTAAGAAACAAAAAACCTGAATTTGTCAGCCTCTTTCTTTGGCCCCTCAGTTTCCTCAGACTTTTGGGGATAGGTTTGCATAAACGTGCCCACTGCAGAACACCCTCCATGAACATTAGTAATATTTCACATTTTATCAAAGCCCTCTTTATCATTTTGCCTTAAGATTCTGAGTACCTATCAGCGATGTCACTCAGCAAGAGAACCTATTATACCCTAATGGTTTCCCCATGAATATGAATGCAGTATGCAGTTTGTGGAGCAGAAAATAAATGTCCCTCAAAGCTGAGCTCAAGAAACCTTCTTGGAAAGTTTTTCTGACCAGTGTGGCTGCGGGCTCCAGGCCATGTCATCTCCACCTGCCTGGAAGCCACCAGCACTGGCTTGGAAGACAGGCTTGCTGTCTTCTCTGGGTCTTGGGAAATCTCTACTTCTTAGGACTCATTCAGGATGAGCATGTTCTGCACAAGGACTTCTTCAGGAAAGGCACTCCCTCCCAACTAAAGGAACATTCCTCAAAGCAATCTGAGAAGTGCAGTCCATCTGCCTCCAGCTGGGTAGCCACAGACACCTCAGGCTCCTGCCTCCCTGTATTTTCATGCCCCACAGTAAAAAACATGGCGGGTATTTCTTTCCAGTTATGCCCTGAGCCAAATGTTGAGCTTTTCTGCTCAAGAAGCACAAAATTCTAGCACTGGCAGGGGTGCAACCCAAGGGGTGGCTGGGGTTCTCACTGCCTTTGGCCATGGGGCAGACTGGTCTAGATAGCAGGGGGATGTTTTCAGGGTGGAAGTTTCCCCTCCATCTACTTCTGAAGACATTGGGTGCTGGAGCACCTGTGTTCCCATGAGGCCAGTGTGGGCCAGTCATGACTTCAAAAGGTCCTTGAGACTCAACTAAGTGTGCCAGTTTCATTCTGAACATGCTGCTCTAAGACATCCCTGCTGAGCCACAGGAGGATCAGATACTGTGAGCTTCTGGTCTGTTAATGCTCAAGAGCCAGGGCATGTGGGGAAGACTCCAGAACTCCTAACTCTTGCTAACCTTACATCTGGGATTCTTACGCCCTCAGCTGAAGACCTCGATGAATTTCAACTTTGAAGAGTTTCTTCTTTTACTTGGCCATTTCAACCAGGCTTTGCTAAAGTCCTCTGAAATTGGGGCACTGGAAGTCAATTACTTGCATCACAAGTTGCCTGTGAAATCTGCAAGGACCTGCTGTCAGGGCTCATTAAACCCCAAAGTATGGCACTTTGGCATGCAGACTACTCTGACTCAGAGGAAACTGGAAGGCCTCAGTAGCCAGGTCTTTGTCCTTCCCTCCTGGTTCCTCCCCCTTTTTCTCACCCAAAGTGAGTCACAGAAACTGGAATTCTTTTTCCTCAAGGAAGGTCATAGAAACTAGAACTCCTGTCTCCCAAAGCCAGTCATAAAACCTAGCAAGGTCACTCTCTCCCTTCTCCCTGGAAGACCTTCATTCCCATGGGGTCCTGCCCCATACCCAGGGGAAAGGGAATTGTACAGAGCAACCTTGCTGGGTTTCCTCACTCCATCCATCACTGTTAAGCTAGATCCTCTGTGTCCAATCACGTTTCTGCATGGCTGTTCATTCATCAAACCTAAATATAAAAATAAAGGTTTTCGAATCCTTTGACCAAGATGGTGGACTAGGAACAACTCCAGCCTCCAGCTCCCAGCGTGAGCAACACAGAAGACAGGTGATTTCTGCATTTTCAACTGAGGTACCGGGTTCATCTCACTGGGTCATGTTGGACAGTTGGCGCTGGTCCGTGGGTGCAGCCCGACCAGCGAGAGCTGAAGCAAGGCGAGGCATCAACTCACCTGGGAAGTGCAAGGGGGAAGGAAATCCTTTTCCTAGCCAAAGGAAATTGAGACACACAACACCTGGAAAATCGGGTAACTCCCACCCTGATACTGCGCTTTACCAAGGGTGTTAGCAAATGGCACACCAGGAGATTATATCCCACACCTGGCCCAGAGGGTCCCATGCCCATGGAGCCTCCCTCATTGCTAGCACAGTGGTCTGAGATCTAACTGCAAGGTGGCAGCGAGGCTAGGGGAGGGGCGCCTGCCATTGCTGAGGCTTAAGTAGGTAAACAAAGCTGCCAGGAAGCTCGAATTGGGTGGAGCCCACCCCAGTTCAAGGAGGCCGGCCTGCCTCTATAGACTCCTCCTCTGGGGACAGGTCATAGCTAAACAAAAAGCAGCAGAAACCTTGGCAGAGGTAAATGCCCCTGTCTGACAGCTTTGAAGAGAGCAGTGGATCTCCCAGCATGGAGGTTGAGATCTGAGAACGGACAGACTGCCTGCTCAAGTGGGTCCCTGACCCCTGAGTAGCCTAACTGGGAGACATCGCCCACTAGGTGCAGACTGACACCTACACTTCACACGGCAGGGTACACCCCTGAGATGAAGCTTCAAGAGCAAGAATCAGACAGCAACACTTGCTGTTCAGCAATATTCTATCTTCTGCAGCCTCCGCTGCTGATACCCAGGCAAGCAGGGTGTGGAGTGGACCTCCAGCAAACTCCAACAGACCTACAGCTGAGGGTCCTGATTGTTAGAAGGAAAACTAACAAACAGAAAGGACACCCATACCAAAACCCCATCAGTACGTCACCATCATCAAAGACCAAAGGCAGATAAAACCACAAAGATGGGGAAAAAGCAAGGCAGAAAAGCTGGAAATTCAAAAAATCAGAGCGCATCTCCCGCTCCAAAGGAACGCAGCTCATTGCCAGCAATGGAACAAAGCTGGATAGAGAATGACTTTGACGAGTCAAGAGAAGAAGGCTTCAGTCGATCAAACTTCTCAGAGCTAAAGGAGGAACTACGTAACCAGCGCAAAGAAACTAAAAACCTGGAAAAAAGATTTGATAAATGGCTAACTAGAATAACCAATGTAGAGAAGTCCTTAAAAGAACTGATAGAGATGAAAACCATAACATGAGAACTACGTGACAAATGCACAAGCTTCAGTAACTGACTCGATCATCTGGAAGAAAGAGTATCAGCGATTGAAGATCAAATGAATGAAATGAATAGAGAAGTGTAGAGAAAAAAGAGTAAAAAGAAATGAACAAAGCCTCCAAGAAATATGGGATTATGTGAAAAGACCAAATCTACGTCTGATTGGTGTGCCTGAGAGTGACAGGAAAAATGGAACCCAGTTGGAAAACACTCTGCAGGATATCATCCAGGAGAACTCCCCTAACCTAGTAAGGCAGGCAAACATTCAAATTCAGGAAATACAGAGAACGCCACAAAGATACTCCTCAAGAAGAGCAACTCCAAGACACATAATTGTCAGATTCACCAAAGTTGAAATGAAGGGAAAAATGTTAAGGGTAACCAGAGAGAAAGGTCGGGTTACACACAAAGGGAAGCCCATCAGACTAACAGCAGATCTCTCGGCAGAAACTCTCCAAGCCAGAAGAGAGTGGGGGCCAATATTCAACATTCTTAAAGAAAAGAATTTTCAACCCAGAATTTCATATCCAGCCAAACTAAGTTTCATAAGTGAAGGAGAGATAAAATCCTTTACAGACAAGCAAATGCTTAGAGATTTTGTCACCACCAGGCCTGCCGTACAAGAGATTCTGAAAGAAGCACTAAACATGGAAAAGAACAACAGGTACCAGTCATTGCAAAAACATGTCAAAATGTAAAGTCCATCGAGGCTAGGAAGAAACTGCATCAACTAGTGAGCAAAATAACCAGCTAATATCATAATGACAGGATCAAGTTCACACATAACAATATTAACCTTAAATGTAAATGGACTAAATGCTCCAATTAAAAGACGCAGACTGGCAAATTGGATAAAGAGTCAAGACCCATCAGTGTACTGTATTCAGGAGACTCATCTCATATGCAGAGACACACATAGGCTCAAAATAAAGGGATGGTGGAAAAGCAGGGATTGCAATCCTAATCTCCGATAAATCAGACTTTAAACCATCAAAGATCAAAAGAGACAAGGAAGGCCATTACATAATGGTAAAGGGATCAATTCATCAGGAAGAGCTAACTATCCTAAATATATACGCACCCAATACGGGAGCACCAGGATTCATAAAGCAAGTCCTGAGAGACTTACAAAGAGACTTAGACTCCCATACAATAATAATGGGAGACTTTAACACCCCACTGTCAACATTAGACAGATCAATGAGACAGAAAGTCAACACGGATATCCAGGAATTGAATTCAACTCTGCACCAAGCAGACCTAATAGACATCTACAGAACCCTGTACCCTATATCAACAGAACATACATTCATCTCAGCACCACATAGCACTTATTCCAAAATTGACCACATAGTTGGAAGTAAAGCACTCCTTAGCAAATGTAAAAGAACAGAAATTATAACAAACTGTCTCTCAGACCACAGTGCAATCAAACTAGAACTCAGGACTAAGAAACTCAATCAAAAACACTCAACTTCATGGAAACTGAACAGCCTGCTCCTGAATGACTACTGGGTACATAACGAAATGAAGGCAGAAATAAAGATGTTCTTTGAAACCAATGAGAACAAAGATACAACATACCAGAATCTCTGGGGCACATTTAAAGTAGTGTGTAGAGGGAAATTTATAGCACTAAATGCCCACAAGAGAAAGCAGGAAAGATCTAAAATTGACACTCTAACATCACAATTAAAAGAACTCGAGAAGAAAGAGCAAACACATTGAAAAGCTAGCAGAAGTCAAGAAATAACTAAGATCAGAGCAGAACTGAAGGAGATAGAGACACAAAAACCCCTCCAAAAAGTCAATGAATCCAGGATCTGGCTTTTTGAAAAGATCAACAAAATTGATAGACCACTAGCAAGGCTAATAAAGAAGAAAAGAGAGAAGAATCAAATAGATGCAATAAAAAATGATAAAGGGGATATCACCACTGACCCCACAGAAATACGAACTACCATCAGAGAATACTATAAACACCTCTATGCAAATAAACTAGAAAATCTAGAAGAAATGGAAAATTTCCTGGACACTTACACTCTTCCAAGACTAAACCAGGAAGAGGTTGAATCCCTGAATAGACCAATAGCAGGCTCTGAAATTGAGGCAATAATTAATAGCCTACCAACCAAAAAAAGTTCAGGACCAGACAGTTTCACAGCCGAATTCTACCAGAAGTATGAGGAGGAGTTAGTACCATTCCTTCTGAAACTATTCCAATCAATAGAAAAAGAGGGAATCCTCCCTAACTCATTTTATGAGGCCAACATCATCCTGATACCAAAGCCTGACAGAGATACAACAAAAAAAGAGAATTTTAGACCAATATCCCTGATGAACATCGTTGCAAAAATCCTCAATAAAATAGTGGCAAACTGAATCCAGCAGCACATCGAAAAGCTTATCCACAATGATCAAGTGGGCTTCATCCCTGGGATGCAAGGCTGGTTCAACATACGGAAATCAATAAACGTAATCCAGCATATAAACAGAACCAAAGACAAAAACCACATGATTATCTCAATAGATGCAGAAAAGGCCTTTGACAAAATTCAACAGCCCTTCATGCTAAAAACTCTGAAAAAATTCGGTATTGATGGAATGTATCTCAAAATAATAAGAGCTATTTATGACAAACCCACAGCCAATATCATACTGAATGGGCAAAAACTGGAAGCATTCCCTTTGAAAACTGGCACAAGACAGGGATGCCCTCTCTCACCACTCCTATTCAACGTAGTGTTGGAAGTTCTGGCTAGGGCAACCAGGCAAGGGAAAGAAATCAAGGGGATTCAGTTAGGAAAAGAAGAAGTCAAATTGTCCCTCTTTGCAGATGACATGATTGTATATTTAGAAAACCCCATTGTCTCAGCCCAAAATCTCCTTAAGCTGATAAGCAACTTCAGCAAAGTCTCAGGATAAAAAATCAATGTGCAAAAATCACAAGCATTCTTATACACCAGTAACAGACAAACAGAGAGCCAAATCATGAATGAACTTCCATTCACAATAGCTTCAAAGAGAATAAAAAACCTTGGAATCCAACTTACAAGGGATGTAAAGGACCTCTTCAAGGAGAACTACAAACCACTGCTCGGTGAAATAAAAGAGGACACAAACAAATAGAAGAGCATACCATGCTCATGGATAGGAAGAATCAATATCGTGAAAATGGCCATACTGCCCAAGGTAATTTATAGATTCAATGCCATCCCCATTAAGCTACCAATGACTTTCTTCACAGAGTTGGAAAAAACTGCTTTAAAGTTCATATGGAACCAAAAAAGACCCCACATTGCCCAAGACAATCCTAAGCCAAAAGAACAAAGCTGGAGTCATCATGCTACCTGACTTCAAACTATACTACAAGGCTACAGTAACCAAAACAGCATGGTACTGGTACTAAAACAGAGATATAGACCAATGGAACAGAACAGAGCCCTCAGAAATAATACCACACATCTACAACCATCTGATCTTTGACAAACCTGACAAAAACAAGAAATAGGGAAAGGATTCCCTATTTAATAAATGGTGCTGGGAAAATTGGCTAGCCATAAGTAGAAAGCTGAAACTGGATCCTTTCCTTACTCCTTATATGAAAATTAATTCAAGCTGGATTAGAGACTTAAATGTTAGACCTAAAACCATAAAAACCCTAGAAGAAAACCTAGATAATACCATTCAGGACATAGGTATGGGCAAGGACTTCATGTCTAAAACACCAAAAGCAATGGCAACAAAAGCCAAAATTCACAAATGGGATCTAATTAAACTAAAGAGCTTCTGCACAGCAAAAGAAACTACCATCAGAGTGAACAGGCAACCTACAGAATGGGAGAAAATTTTTGCAATCTACTCATCTGACAAAGGGCTAATATCCAGAACCTATAAAGAACTCAATCAATTTACAAGAAAAAAACAACCCCATCAAAAAGTGGGCAAAGGATATGAACAGACACTTCTCAAAAGAAGACATTCATAGAGCCAACAGACACATGAAAAAATGCTCATCATTAGTCTCCATCAGAGACATGCAAATCAAAACCACAATGAGATACCATCTCACACCAGTTAGAATGGCAATCATTAAAAAGTCAGGAAATAACAGGTGCTGGAGAGGATGTGAAGTAGGAACACTTTTACACTATTCGTGGGACTGTAAACTAGTTCAACCATTGTGGAAAACAGTGTGGTGATTCCTCAAGGATCTAGAACTAGAAATACCATTTGACCCAGCCATCCCATTACTGGGGATATACCCAAAGGATTAGAAGTCATGCTGCTATAAAGACACATGCACACGTATGTTTATTGTGGCACTATTCACAATAGCATAGACTTGGAATCAACCCAAATGTCCATCAGTGACAGACTGGATTAAGAAAATGTGGCACATATACACCATGGAATACTATGCAGCCATAAAAAAGGATGAGTTTGTGTCCTTTGTAGGGATATGGATGCAGCTGGAAACCATCATTCTCAGCAAACTATCGCAAGAACAGAAAACCAAATACCACATGTTCTCACTCGTAGGTGGGAATTGAACAATTAGATCACTTGGACACAGGAAGGGGAACATCACACACCAGGTCCTATTGTTGGGAGGGGGGTGGGGGAAGGATAGCATTAGGAGATATACCTAATGTAAATGACAAGTTAATGGGTGCAGCACACCAACATGGCACATGTATACACATGTAACAAACCTGCACGTTGTGCACATGTACCCTAGAACTTAAAGTTAAAAAAAAAAACCTTTGACCTAAAAAAAAATAAATAAATAAAAAATAAATAAAATAAATAAATAAAGGTTTTCCCTGGGTGGGGGGGTGGGCAGGGGGTGGTGAAGTTTCTCTGACCTCTTCAGTGTGCATATCTGTAAGAGCTACATTTGTTAAGGTACTTATAGTATTCTAGTCACCAAAATTTTAATGCATTAAGTCACTGAAAACTTACAATGGCCTCCTGAGAGAAGTACTCTTATTGTTTCCATTTCATAGATGGGGAAGCTGAGGTACAGAGAGATTAAGAAATGTGATCAAACTTACATAGCTGGTAGGGGTAGGGCCTGGCTTTCCAACTACACTGGTTTAGAGCCCTATCTTCTCCTCTGTCACTTGGGTACTAGACTTAACTCTTGATTTTGGCCTGGTGTCACCTGACTTGTCATTGGGAACTCTTCTCAGTTTTGGTGACCTAGCTTTTGCGTGAACCACTTGGCTCATGGATTCCATGTACATTTGGATTTGTTTTCAGATTATATTCTTGGCTTGGTAACATAGCATTCCCCATGGCTAAAATTAAACATGACCCCTTTTCTTTCTCTTTCTTCCCTTAGCTTTATATTATTGCCTGGCCCAACTGTGTAAGGGATAAAGTTTGGATAGGATCCATTCATTCCCACTTTCTAGGACAGAATGCTGGCAAGAACGTGATTTCAGAGTTGGGTCAAATGATTTGATTTCAGTGTTGAGCCAAATGACTTAGAATTGAGGATGGAGTTCTAGAACCTATCCGCCTAACTGAAGGCACCATGAGGACATGTACTCTCTCAGTTTCATTTACCTTTATATCCCCAGCACTGGCATGGTACTTGGCACATACTGAGCCCTCAATAAATGTTTATTGAATGAAGACATGAATTAATGACTGAAGAGGGGGAGGCAATGGTACTGGGCGGACTGTGGAGTGAGGTGTCAAAGTAAGGCCACTTAGATGCTTAGGCTTGGTGCCTTATCAACCAGGTGCCAGGTCTGTTGGATATATCCACAAGAGCCAGGAAAAGCCCCACCAGATGGTGGAAGACCCTGGATATACTTCCTGCTCCTGGCGGGGTCTGGTGTAACCGAAAGCAAACAGGTTCGCGGGTAGACTTTGTAGAAAACACAAAGTTAGGAGAACTGGTCAAAATTCCCTAGTCTGCCATTCTTGTAAGCAAAAGTCTGAGGCAGGTCTCCTGTAGCTTCTTTAAAAAGTACTACTACTTCTCCTGTAGTAGTTTTACAGTCTCCCTTTAGCTTCTTTACAGGCAATGCTAATCATTTGCTTCAACCTTGCATGGACGCCTAGACTCTACAGACATGCAGGGCATTAGCTCTGGGCACATTTGCCCCATTTCCTTTTTTTTTTCTTTTTCTGAGACAGAGTCTTACTCTGTCACCCAGGCTGGAGTGGAGTGCAGTGGCACGATCTCAGCTCACTGTAAGCTCCGCCTCCCAGGTTCATGCCATTCTCCTGCCTCAGCCTCCTGAGTAACTGGGACTACAGGCGCCCGCCACCATGCCCAGCTAATTTTTTGTATTTTCAGTAAAGACGGGGTTTCACCGTGTTAGCCAGGATGGTCTCAATCTCCTGACCTCGTGATCTGCCTGCCTCGGCCTCCCAACATGCTGGGATTACAGGCGTGAGCCACCACGCCCGGCGGCCCCATTTCTTTAACTCAGCAAGGCACTGTGTAGGAGGTAGCTGGGCATCTTCCTTAATCAGCCTCTATCATCATGCTACTGAAAACCCTCACTGCTATCACTTATGGCCTTCTGTGGCCTCTCACACTCTCACTAGAGATTATGTCTGTATTAGTCCGTTCTCACACTGCTATGAAGGCACGCCTGAGACCGGGTAATTTGTGAAGAAAAGAGGTTTAATTGACTTACAGTTCCGCAGGCTGTATAGGAAGCATGTTTGGGAAGGCTTCAGGAAACTTACAATCATGGCAGAAGAAGGGGAAGCCAGTACACTGTCTTACATGACGGGAGCAGGAGAAAGAGACTGGAGGGGGAAGTGCTGCACACTTTTAAACAACATCTCATGAGAACTCACTATCACGAGAATAGCAAGGGGGAAATCCATTCCCATGATCCAATCACTTCCCACCAGGTCTGTGCCCCAACATTAGGGATTACATTTCAACATGAGATTTGGATGGGGACACAAATCCAAACCATATCAATGTCTTATTTCATATCTGTATCCTCAGTGCCTAGCAAAGTGCCTGGCTTTGGATAGAGTTGATGTTCAAGACATGCTTATTTCTTGAATAAATGAATGCCTGGAAGACATACGACTTGGGCACATAGGTTGGTAGGGAATAGGTCAATAGGGTCGCATTGTGTGTCTCTGACACCAACTTTTTTTTTTGCATGCAAACATATCACCATTTCTATTTTTATTCTCCATTTTACGTTTTGTACATTGAGTTCTCTGGACTTTTTATTTCGTTCTTGTATTTCATTACTATGGATATATTTTGTGCTTGAATAAAGGCAGGCATTAAAGATATTGAGAATTTTAACTACAAATTTTTTAATAAATAAGGGAAATTTTGCATTTCACCCTTAGAAATACAAATCTTGAGAGAAAACCTTGAGTGAATAAGTAGAATGGATCTTCATCCTTCCAAAAATAAAAAAATTAAAAAAACTTTTGAGCCTTATTCCTTTGACTTATAATGTTGAAATTATGACCCAAAATATTAACTTGTGTTATTACCATATATTTTTTCAGTTAATTCAGCCTGAATAATGAATTTGGATGATTAAATTTGCATGCCTGAATATGAGGCCCACTCTTGAATATGAAAAATACCAAGGGACAGGAATAGCAGAGGTAATTAAAATGATCCCCAGATCTACCCCTCTAATTTCAATAATTTATCTCAGTATCTCACACTAAGCTTTTTAGTAACAGGTAAGCAGAATCAACTGACTTGAGTGCCATCTTCTCTAGTCCCCATTTCGCCCTCCCACAGAAGTCCTGACCTGCAGTGCAGTGGCCACAGCTTGGCAGTGGGAGCTGCAACAGGAAACAGATTCCAGTTAGTTCACATTTCCCAGTCGGCTCCTGGAATAACTGAGAGTCAGCTCTAACAAATCTGGCTTTTATCTTAGAGGCAAATAATACCAGGCATCAACTCTGTATTTGTTTTCCCTCTCAAGACCATCCTCCACTATAATATTTCATTTCTATTACTTTAAAAATAATCAAATAAAAATAAACTTTTATTTTTCTCACCCCAAATACCTTGCCTTTTATCCAGAGAAATAAAAATCTTATTTGCCTTTTATCCAGAGACATAAAAATCTTGGCAATAGAGCATATTTTTTGGATTTAAGTGTGACACCTGGGATGAGTATATTTATCTTTTTTTCTGACTTTTGTTTTGCATTTAAGAAATGAAAGAACTGGTTCTGATTCATTACTTGCAAATACACTGGAGATTTCCTGCTCTGTCAGGATAAATTATTTTACATAATGAGTATTTGCAATTGTACCTTCTCCTTGCCATCCATGGAGGTGGGACTTTTTTGTTCTCTTGGTGTGAAATGGCCTCAGTTGTGCTGAATGAGGGGCAGGGAGGTGAATGGTAGCAGCCAAGTTGCAAATGGGGCAGATTACGTTAGAAAAGACGAGGGAGGAGAAGGGTGGACAAGGAGATTCAAGGGCAAAAAGGTAGGGAAGGAGAGAGACATATGGGGAAGGGGAGAGGATGAAGAGTTGCTGATAGTGAGAGACTTTGGATGTATTATGTGCTGAGGCTGGTTTCCAGGAAGCCCAGTTTTATGCAGGTTATGCTACTAAACATAGAGGGTTCAGCATTTATAAGAGTACGACCATTCTCACTATAAATATATACAAAATCTTCATGACTTTTTTACTCATGTCTTTTATGTAGTATATTTTTGCATTTCTTTTTTATTCTCATGAGCACCTCAAGCAACTTAAACAATGATGGAGATATTGTTTTTATAACATACAATTCTATTGAGGGTGAAATTTAATTTTTATAGTCTGGCATTGGAGTGGTTTGTTTCAGGAACTCTTAAGTATACTTTCTCCTTTAACATATTTACATATTTATAAATGTTTATAAGTCGAGAAAGCGTTATTAAAAAAATCAGCTAAGTCCCAATCTGTACTCTGAAAGTACTATTATACAACAACATTAACATAATTTTGATAGTATTCTAATGTGAATATCTTTCCTTTTCCTTTTTTTTTTTTTTATAAAAAAAGATTCCAGGGTTTTTTTTTTTTTTTTTTTTTTTTTTTTTTTTTTTTTTTTTTTTGCACTGGTTTCTAACATAATTTTAAAAGTCTGTTTTTATTGTAGTTTTAAATTCATCCCTCCTTAATTTTGTTTGTTTCAGGGGGGTATTTTTGCTCTTGCTACTGCTTAACTTGTTATTACATTCTGTAGGTTTCTATGCAGTAAGGTAGCTTTTGTCTAGTGCGTAGCATAGGGCTTTCTTTACAGCAGAATAAATGTTAGTATACTAACAGCGTTCCCTAACTACTTCTAGGGGACAATGGGTATGATGGCTTTTTCATACGTCAGCTTGGTGAGGCTGAATTATAGTCCCTAGTTATTCAATCAAACATTAATTTAAGTGCCACCATGAAGGGATTTTGCACATTAAAGCCTCTAATCAGTTGACTTTAAATTAATCAAGAGATTATCCTGGGTGACCTAATTAGGTGAGCCCTGTCAAAGAGGCCATCCCCTGTGCTTAGAGATTGCAAATGGCTGCTGGGTCCACAATTCCTCTCCCACTACTCTGAATCCTGGGGTTCTAGTCTGCTTATTACTTTCCCTACCTGATGGCCAGTAAGCCTCAGCTGTGCCTATAGAGTTCCAATCTACTTATGATCTTTCCTTCCCAACTGCCTGTGGAAGGAGCTTTAGCCTGTGCCCGTGGGTAACTGCTTTCTCATTTCTTCTCTAAGTGTCTAGCCTATAAACTTTTATAAACTTTAGACTTGTTTAACCACCCTTATGATTGGGTAAACCAATTCTTTGTAACAAATAACAGATACATGCACACACACATACACCCCTACTGGTTCTGCTTGCTTGGTTGAACCCTGACTCAGAGAGTGGGTATCTGATTCCTTCTCTTTTCTCCCCAGTGACTCTCATTAAGTTTAGTTCTCAGTAAACTTAACTGAGAGTGAATGATTTCTGGAATCCTCAAGGTCTAAAATGCAGTCTATCTACCTGAAGTATAATTTTAATAAACTTATACGCTTTGGTCAAACTAGTGTACCTTGAGAGTTCAGTGTTTCCTTTTTCATTTCAAATGTTTTCCTTTTTAATTGTTTTGTTTCCCCCCTTCTTTTGACAAAAGAAAAACAGCTAAAGATTTTGAATATATTTGTCCTAGTTTCCCTCTCATGTGAGCAAGGAGACTGTGGACCTAGAAGGGATCGCTCCTGTTGGAGCTCCAAAGAGCTCCATCTCAGTCAATGAAAGATGCTTGGGGGTTGAGGGCTGATCTTATCTGAGGGTGCTGGGCCAGGAGGGTCTGTGTCATGTACTCATATCTTTAGTGGGAGGTCAACATTCTCTCCAGCCCCCTCACTTGTCCTGTTGAGGAGATAAGGGTAAAGGGCAAATAATAAAGTCACTAAATGGGTGGTATGGAAAGTAAGAAATACAGCTTTTAATTGGAGGAATGGTGAAATTGGAAATAGTAACAATATCTTTCTGCCTGTCTGCTTTCTTTCCTTCCCTCCTCTTTCCCTCCATGCCTATTTTTCTTTCCTTCCTTCCTGCTTTCCTGCCTTTCTGCCTTCCTTCCTTTCTTTTTCTCCCTATCATCTTTTTCCCTCCATGCAGCAGTTATGGTGAGGTAAGTTGTGATAAGATGGGTTGGAAAATATTTCTTAATGTCAGGTTATCAGAAACTTGGAAGGCCAAGCAGTATGTGGTCAGGGTGAAGGCTGGGTTGGAGACTGATTGACATGTGAGGAAAGGAAGCAGGAAGTGGACAGTTTGATCACAGTGGGACCCAGATGGAAGGGGAAAAAAAGTTGGCTATCATCCAGACCAGTGTCAAAAGGCAAGAGAGATCCTGAGCCTCATAGCTAGCTCCCACTCGGTTCACTGGGATGGGATGCAAGCCGACTCACGCACCAGGACCCAGAGCACATTTTCCTGGAGATTCCTCTTGCTTGGACCTCTGGGAGAATATGGGGTAGGTGAACTGTCCATGGTGCTGGAGGAAGTGGCTGGCCATGGTCATGACAGACAGGTGGTCTTGGATTTAGAGACTCAGGATCCTGTCTGTCTCTTGGTTGCATGACTAATGGGAAGGTGTTCTAGTTCTGGCAGATTGGCTGGGACAACAGGAAAGCCGCTTCAAAAATGTCTTATTTTACTTAGCCCTAATCCTACTGCATTTACTTTATAGGAGCAAAGTACATAGAGAAATAAGAGGTATAGAAGATTACCTAGACTTCTTTTGGGGGGCCTATTTAGCTTGGCTTGTGATGAAGAATAATTCTGAGGAGCAATCTGCTAGAGAGATTTCAGAGAGATTAGGGGGATTATTAAAATGTTCTTCCTTGGTTATAGCAGAGGTTTGTAACACTTTTAAATCACTGTCAAGAAAACAAAGGGATGTGTTACTAGGTAATGTTGTATGGAATACATAGAGCAGGATATTTTAATATTAATCTCTATTTTACCTCCAGGAACACCAAATAATGGAGCAATTGTATTCTGCACCCAAAAATTATAGTTTATCGTAAAAGGGTCACATGCTCCATTGCCTTACAAGAGAAATTTTATTTGAATTATAAGGCATTTCTAAACCTTGTGAATGATTGGTAGGAGGTGTAGTCTTTTGTAACACAGAAAACCACTGACTAGAGTTACAGTTCCCATTAACAGGAGTGTAAGTGAAATAATTTTGTTTCAACAGTCATATCCTCAGGGCGAATGGGTCATAGGAAGTGATTAAATTGAAAACATGAACCCAGTAATAATCACTATATATGTATCCCCTGTGGATGACCTCCCTTTTTTTCCCTCAGAACTTTAGCATTCTCTGACATTTACCATTGTATAAAGATATACTGATAACAATAATAAGGTGATTGAATATGCCATTAGATTTTTTCGCTATAAAAGTATTCTCAGCACAGGAAACTGCATATTGATATTCTTTTCTAAATTGAAATATTATACAGAGGGCAAAAGGATTAGATAGATATAACAAATAATTTGATGGCAAGAAAAATACCATACATCAGGAACAATGAACTTTTGTAGTAAAAATACAAGTACGGTAATAATAAAAACAATGCTTTGCAAAGTTATAGGGCATATATTTGAATCAGAACAGCTCTTCAAACAGAAAATAATGGAAATGTTATGAATGTTTATTTAAAGTGATTATTCTGACCTGATAATCCTGAACAATTGGCAAAAATTAGAATTTATGCTTTAGCTCATAAAATGGAGGCTCTACTTCAGAAAATTATATATGTCTTCAGAGCAATATGACTCTCTGAAGGCTGCTTATTTCTAGTGTATTTTTGGAGTTGCTTTAGCTTGGGCCACAATGGCGCTCTGGATTTTTAATGCTAGGGTTAATCCCAACATTATCTGCTCTCTATTGTACCTCCTTGCAGCTGAGTGAGGAGGAACACCTCCTCTGACCAATGTCACTACCTGATTTGTATACATTACACATGTGCTAACAGTCGCCTACAGCCTTGTGTACATTTCAGGGTCAACACAGGTGTTGAGTGAGGAACAAGAGTGAGGAACTAGGCATGGATGGAGACACAGAGACACAGAGGCAAGCACAGCAGGCAGCTAATCTGGAAATGGCCATTCTGATGCATGGAGAAACCAAAGGCATGAGATATATCAGAATCAAAGCCCCAGTGATGGAATAGAAAGAAAGGAGAACTGTATTAGGGGAAGAGGGTGGTGAATGCAAGTCAGGAAACTTCCACTAGGAATCCCCTCTCCTCCACCAAACAAATTCTTGCATAATGTAGAAGGGAGAGGTTGCTTAATTCAAGATGTTTGTTGAATAAATGAATCAGTGAATGACTTATCATCTCCTCCTGCTGATTCCATTTAGGCATTTCCAAACTTCTGTTCTAAGCTCTCATCCTTTATCTTTCCCTCAGGTGATCACCTCTGCTTCCTGGGTTGAACTTTATGATACCATGTGTACAGCTCCCAGAACTTGTTCTTCAGAACTTATTTCTCTCTTTTGAACTTCAGATCTGAATTTCCATTTGTTTGTTGTATGTCCTAAAAGTGCTTCCAATTCATTATGCCCAAGAGGGAATTAATTTCCTCCCTCAAGTCTCATCTTCCTTTTCCTTTGTTCTGTATCTTAAATTTCGTGATTGTGCCTTTCCTTGATTAACTCAATCTCGAAGTGGTGTTGTTATCTCCCTTACTTCTTGCATCCATTTAGTAAGAAATCACGTTCATTTTCCCTCTCAAGATTTCTTGACTCATTCCCTCTGTGCCATTCCCATGGATAATGCCCTAGTTCAGAACTTTATTATCTCTACATTGCTCTTTGAATTATTTCCTGAAACACTCATGGCCATGTCATTCCCCACATGAAGTGCTCAGCAGAGCTGCATGAGGATGCTGGCTTACCAATTCTCTGCAAAGTCCAAAAGAACCCAGTCTCTCAGGGTGAGACAGGACTCACATTTGAGGATGTTTTACAAAAGTTACTACTGCAAAATCCTTTTAAAAGTTCAATATATTCTAGACATGGAGGTGCTTCTGACTTGATTTAGCCATGACCTAATTGTCTTGGTGAAAGCTATTAATATGCTGGAAGGAATTCCTTCAGGTCCCTTCCTTCTCATAATGAATTTTTTAAGGGCAACATTCAAAATCAAGGTCAGCACACAAAGGCATCACTTGCCTTATGGTACTAGTTAGAGGTTTTAAGCCAATTTGACTCTGGGTTAATTTTTTTTTTTTCCATGTAAAAACTAGCTGTAGCTAATTTCATTTAAGAAATCACAGTACATATAATACAGGAGACCTTATGACATTTCCCCCCTCAAAGCAGTACCCTATCGATGACCATAAATGTCTGAAGTGGTGGTGCTAAGGCACTGGGCACAGAAGGGGTTTCTGGACCATGAGTGAGCTGTCTTCTGCCTTTATAATATGTAACACTTAGTCTGCTTTTCTCCATTAACACCTTGGTTTCTTTTTCCTTTCCTTTTCTTTTCTTTTTTTTTTCTTTTCTTAAGTATTTTGAGATGGAGTCTTGCTCTGTCACCCAGGCTGGAGTGCAGTCGTGCGATCTCAGCTCACTGCAACCTCCACCTCCCAAGTTCAAGCAATTCTCGTGCTTCAGCCTCCTGAGTAGCTGGGATTACAGGTGCGCACCACCACATCTGGCTATTTTTTTTTTCTTTTTCTATTTTTAGTAGAGATGAGGTTTCACCATGTTGGCCAGACTGGTTTTGAACTCCTGACCTCAAGTGATCCACCTGCCTTGGCCTCCCAAAGTGCTGGGATTACAGGCGTGAGCCACTGCACCCAGCTAGTTTCTTTTTCTTTAGTGACATTTTCTCCCTTTTGGACTATCTAGCTCAGGTTAAGCTTTTAAAATGTGTTTGTCTCAGTAAATTAAAACATTGAATTATATTGACTAGGGCTCTTGAGTTAAGTGAATATTATTGTATTCTAATTTTAAGAATACTGTATACATATACACAATATATTCTGGCAGTTCAGCCAGGCACCTAATTCTCAAACCAAGAAGCATTACAAAATGTGTGCTCTGTTCCTGGTGAAGAGTAGGCATAGTTTTTTTTTTTTTTTTCTTTTTTTTAATGAAAGGATATTTGGTTTTGGTAAGGTGCTTGTTTTCTTTAATAATTGGAAATAGAAACTTAAGAGTAGTAATGAAACTGGTTTAAAATAAGAAAGGAGGTGGAAGTGTCCCAGTGGAGTGAGGTTAATTCCCTGTTGCAGGATTTGGGTTTTAGGTGCCTGAGGCACAGGAAAGCACGCATGTTTGTGTAGTTTTCTAAAAGTACTTGAGAGTCCCTAGGCAATGTGGGATTGAAGGAGGGAAATACCAGGCCAACGTCTCTCTGCCCTTAGGAGTTAAAATGCATTTGCTTAATTCAAGGCATGAGGATGCATATCTCATGGAGTCATGAGTATTGACACTTGCATTCTCAGAACTTTTCTAGGAAACACAGTTTATGAAGCAGAATTGTAGATTTATCCCACTTTAAACATGTCACATATTGAAATCTGATTTTTACAAAGCAAACTAAGTATTAATAACTTGTTTTATAAAAAGATTCACCATATGATTATTTAAAATGCAAACTCTCCTAGCATAGTTCATATGTGCTAGCTTTTTAATTTAATTTTATTTTACTTTATTTAAGTTCTGGGATACATGTGCTGAACATGCAGGTTTGTTACATAGGTATACATGTGCCATGGTAGAGTGCTGCTCCTATCAACCCGTCATCTAGGTTTTAAGCCCTGCATGCATTAGGTGTTTGTCCTAGTGCTCTCCCTCCCCTTGCTCTCCACCCCAGAATAGGCCCCAGCATGTGATGTTCCCCTCCCTGTGTCCATGTGTTCTCATTGTTCAACTCCTACTTATGAGTGAGAACATGCGGTATTTGGTTTTCTGTTCTTGTGTTAGTTTGCTGAGGATGATGGTTTCCAGCTTCATCCATGTCCCTACAAAGGACATGAACTCATTATTTTTTATGGCTGCATAGTATTTCCATCAAGCTACCATTGACTTTCTTCACAGAACTAGAAGAAACTACTTTAAATTTCATGTGGAACCAAAAAAGAGCCAATATAGCCAAGACAATCCTAAGCAAAAAGAACAAAGCTGGAGGCATCATGCTATGTGACTTCAAACTATACTACAAGGCTACAATAACCAAAACAGCGTGTTACTGGTACCAAAACAGATATATAGACCAATGGAACAGAACAGAGGCCTCAGAAATAACACCGCACATCTACAACCATCTGATCTTTGACAAACCTGACAAAAACAAGCAATGGGGAAAGGATTCTCTATTTAATAAATGGTGTTGGGAAAACTGGCTAGCCATATGCAGAAAACAGAAACTGGAGTTCTTCCTTACACCTTATACAAAAATTAAGATGGATTAAAGACTTAAATGTAAAACCTAAAACCATAAAAACCCTAGAAGAAAACTTAGGCAATACCATTCAGGACATAGCCATGGTCAAAGACTTCATGACTAAAACACCAAAAGCAATGGCAATATGTGCTAGCTTTAAATGATAGTAACTACCCAGAACTTTCAGGAGCACCTTGCAGAGAGTAAGGAGGAGCTCTAGTTGCACATATGAACTTGGTGCACACTTGCTTCTATGTGATAATGATCTGGATAAAGGGCATCCTCAGGTGATCCTGCAATCCCTGTTGGGCCAAGAGTTTAAGCAAAGTTTTAGAACTTGCAGTTTCTGTAGAGGTATGATTTCTGCTGTTGCGACAGAACCAAAAACGGGGAGTCAGGCTCTGTCAGCTAGCTTCCTTTCTGTCTCTTTCTCTCTGACACTCAAGAAGGAAATACTATTTTCTCCTGATTTGAACTTTTCTCTAAATCTATTAGTAAAAAAGTGTAAAACAAATGATGTCTTTCCTTTGTCCCCTCTCTAGTAAAGATGGCCTGAAAGGAGATAAAGTGTAAGAAAATAAGGAAATCAAAGGGTATACAATGACTGTATAAATTAATCTGAGAACTTATTTTTTAAGAATCTTAATGGTTTTGTCTATGATGCACTTAGGATCTCAGATTTTTTAACTATGTTTTTATTTCTCTTCCTCCTTACATTTTTAGCTCCCCAAATACTTGACTTTTTAATATTTTACTTTTGAAATAACATTTCCTTATAATTTTAATTATAAAATACTTGGGAAACAAACCCAAAAAGCAAAGGAGAAAACTGTAGTCCTGCCATTTAAAGGTAAGCATTTTAGTATACACACTTACAATCTTTTTTTTTTTTTTTTTTTGAGACAGTCTCAGTCTGTTGCCCAGGCTGGAGTGCAGTGGCACAATCTCAGCTCACTGCAACCTCTGCCTCCCAGGTTCAAGTTATTCTCCTGCCTCAGCCTCCTGAGTAGCTGGGACTATAGGCACCCGCCACCACACCCGGCTTATTTTTGTATTTTTAGTAGAAACGGGTTTTCGCCATGTTGTCCAGGCTGGTCTCGAACTCCTGACCTCAGGTGATCCGCCTGCCTTGGCCTCCCAGAGTGCTGGGATTACAGATGTGAGCTACTGCCCCTGGCCCACAATCTTTTATTTTTAAAATCATACAAAATTATATCAGTTAGCTCTAATTAAAAAATACTACGTAACAAACTACCCTCAAACGTAGTGAGATACAATAATACCCATTTTATTCTCGTGTTCTTGGAAGAGTTCAGGTTAACTGCATATTGGTCAGTTTGGACTTGGCTTGGCTGAGTCTCTGCTTCATACTGCATGTCCAATTACACTTTGGTCCTCACTGAAGCTGGGCTCAGGTATGCTCCATGTATATTCATTTTTGAGTCTAGGCTTAAAGAGCTCAGGCTGCCATAACAAAATACCATAGACTTGGTGACTTAAATAACAGAATTTATTTTCTCACCATTCTGGAGGCTGGATGTCCAAGATCAGGCTGCCAGCACGGTCAGGTTTTGGTGAAGGCTGTCTTCCTGTCTTGCAGATGGCCACCATCTTGCTGTGTGCTCACATAGGGCCTTTCCTCAGTGTGTGCACTCAGGGCAAACTCACTGGTGTTTCTTCTTATAAGGGCACTAATCTTACCATACCAGGGCCCTACCCTCGTGATCTTATCTAACCCTAATTACCTCTAGAGGTCCCATCTCCACCCTCCAACACATTGAAGGGTGGGAATTCAATATGTGAATTTGGGGAGGACGTAAACAGTCCATAAGAGGCAGCTCTTCTAACGGCTGTGGCAGAAGTATGCAAGCAATAACTCGAGCATGTTTCAAATCTTCTTGCATCACATTTGTTAAGATCCCATTGGCCAAGGCAAATCACAGAGGAGCCAAGAGTCAAGGGGTGGGGAATAGCAAAAGTGGGAGGAGCAGCCTAGTGGCATGACAAAAGGAGTAGAATAAGGAGGGGTGAAGAACTGGGGCCAATAATTCTATCTACTGTGTATATGTATACATTTTCATTAAAACAATGATAGCAATATTGAGAATTATGGCTAACATTTATGTACTAAACTCTGTTGAGTGCATTAGTGAACTTATTTAAACTTCAGCCTCAGTCCTATAAACTGGGTAGTATGAATAGTCTCATGTTTATGGATAAGAAAATAGAAGCACAGAGAAATTAAGTAACTTGCTACAAGTTCAGGGATGTGGACAATGACAGGTTTGCTGTAGACCCTGTGTTCTTAAGTACTACATTAAATAGTAAAACTCCCCTTTGCCCTCTTCTCACACCACTAATCCTATTCCACTTCTCACAGGTAACTTTCTGTCAATAGTTTGGGTTATAAACTTTAGAGCTGTCCATGTGCAAACATACATATTTATATTATATGTACATTTGCACATACATATGCATATATAATATGTATATTTGCACATATAAATGCATATATATACAACTAATAATATAACACAACTAGTTAGTTGCTGTGTATATATATACAACTAACATATATACATACATATATATACAACTAACATGTATCTTTTATATATGTATGTATATACAACTAACATATAACATATTAGTTGTAAATATACTATATGTGTATATACATATACACAACTATATACATATATATATAGACAACTGACATACACATACATGTTGTGTGTATGTATATTGACATAGATATACATGTACATACAAGTTACAAAATCAGCCATGCTATACATATTAAATATTTTTATTTTTATTTTGGCAACCTTGTTTTTCATCGCCAAGAACCCTTTTTTGCTCCTTTTTCTTGATAATCTGTTGGGAATACTAATCTTACTTTTCTCGAGTTTTTGTTCTTTTATTCTAGCTTTGGAGTTTACTGCTTATTCTGGCATCCAGGGAAAGCACAGGCAAAGTTATTATTTCTTTTTCTTGGTGCATCTATTTTTCTCAAAGGTTGAAAAGAAATTTACATTATTAAAACAAGCAGCTTTACAAAGTGCAATTCAGAATTTACAAGTATGTTATAAAAGAGGACTTAAAGAGGGTTAGGAGAGAGGTTGAGTGAGTAGGGAGGGTGTCCTTTGGTGTATCCCATCTTCGGAAGCACTGGGTCCTTCTCCTCATCCTTGCCTCCATGGGCTATTGTGGTCCATGGATCTAAGCATTTGCAGCCAGAACATTTCACTCTTAGGTTGGAAGGACCTGGCCAGCCAAGGAATAGCAGGACTGTTGTGTGTGGGTGGGATGGGTACGGATGGTCTTTTCCAGCTTCTTGGGGGGCTTTAGAAGCTCCTACAACAGCACTCAGACTAGCGAGTCTACAGTCTTTTCTTTCTTTTTTTTTTTTTTTTGGAGACGGAGTCTCGCTCTGTCGCCCAGGCTGGAGTGCAGTGGCATGATCTTGGCTCACTGCAAGCTCTGCCCCCCAGGGTCACACCGTTCTCCAGCCTCAGCCTCCCGAGTAGCTGGGACTACAGGCACCCGCCACCACGCCCGGCTAATTTTTTGTATTTTCAGTAGAGATGGGGTTTCACTGTGTTAGCCAGGATGGTCTCGATCTCCTGACCTTGTAACCCACCTGCCTTGGCCTCCCAAAGTGCTGGGATTATAGGTGGGAGCCACTGGGCCCGTCCTATAGTCTTTTCTTTGGTGAGCTTGCTCCCACCTTCTGAGACAAAAAGTGTGCTCCACTCTCCTCTGAATAGACCCTCTCTAGAATCCTACAACCGTTTAGCCAAACTTCATTTGTTTCCAAGAAAAATATAGGTGTGCTTTTCCCTCTGTCAATATTTGACTTTATTTCAGAGCCGATTTTACTAGTTTAAGCTTTGGTATTTGGGGGAGAAGTTTAAGAAGCAGCGTATATAAGGAATATCTGCCTCTGCAGAACAGGCTTAACTTAGAAGTTCAGCTCTCAAGCTTGTCAAAATTTTCTTCAGTGAATTCCAAAGTAGACAATGCAATATCAACATGTAGTTCAGTATAAAAATTGTATCTCATTTCCCCAGTCTTTTCATGAAATGTTTGATGATGGAGCATCACATGATTTGTCTTCCTGAGAATGAATACCCTGGGAAGGAGAGAAAAGTATAAGTCCTTCATATTACTTTTATTTTCATTTGGCCTTTGGAACAGACAAATTAAAATCCTAGGGGATTAACTGAGGTGGGGCTTAAGGAGACGGGTACATGTGGGAGGGAAGGAAATTAACACTCAGGACCTACTGGATGCCAGTTGTTAAACCAGTGCCTTCATGAGTGTTCACAAGATATCTCAGTCTTTACAAGAGGCAACAAGCCTGCAGGTTGTTGGTGTTAATGGTGGGATTCTTAACTCTTTGTCATGTAACTGAGTAGCACCCTTCCACTTGACTATATATTGGCCCCGTGACTTGCTTTGACCAAGTGAATGCAAGCAAATGTGATGCAAGCAAGGGATGAAAAAATATTGTGTGACTGGTTTGGAAGTTAATCACACAAATTGGGTCATTCTTGTCATACCCAATTAAAATAGGGGCAAGAGACCAGGGAGAGAAAGCACTCAGGGCATGTAGCATTGATCCAAGAATGTAATTTTCTGCAAGCCTGGCTGCTGAAACTACCTATTGTAATCTGAAACTGGTTTTATCTAATGTTACTGAAACAACCTGCTGCTACTCTAAGACTAGTTCTGTCTGTGGCTGTCACTCACCAATCAGAGCTTGCCCGCTCCCTAAAACTTTACTAATGCCAACGAACTTTCTTTCAAAACAATTCATATTTCTCCTTTTTATAAAACCTCCAACCTCCTCTTTGTTCTTTGGACATACGGACTACCAAGTCTGTGTATATGCCCCAGATTATAATTTTCTTGCTTTCCAGATATATTGTTTTAAATTTAGAGATTTGTCTCTATATTTTATTTGACTTTGACACTGGGCTTGCTCTCTTTTAGCATCTTTGCCATCTCATTTTTTTTTTTTTTTTTTTTTTTTGAGACGGAGTCTCACTCTGTCACCCAGGCTGGAGTGCAGTGGCCGGATCTCAGCTCACTGCAAGCTCCACCTCCCGGGTTTACGACATTCTCCTGCCTCAGCCTCCGGAGTAACTGGGACTACAGGCTTTGCCATCTCATTTGAACAAGCCCAGGCTAGCCAGCTGGAGGTTGGGAGACACATGAAGCAGGACAAAACGGCCCGAATTGTGCAAACTGAGGCCATCTTAGATCAATTAGCAGGTAGTCTAGCCCTGGCAGAGCCAACCACAGACTCATGAGCAGGTCAGCCACATTGCAGGCACATGGATGTGTACAGCTAAGCCTGACTGAGCTCAGCTTGATCACCTGAACCCCACACACTCATGAGCTAAATAAATGTGAATTGCTGTCTGTCACTGAAGTTGTGGTGGTTGTTATGTAGCATTATTGGGGCAATAAATAACCGATACTGCAAGGTTTGTGTTATTAATTGTTTTTTTAATAGATGAAGACAGTGAGGCTCAGAAAGGTTAATTAATATACCTAAGGTCACATAAGGAAGTGGCTGGGTCAGTGTGATCCAAGGTCTTCTGATGACCCCAAATTATATTCAAGGGATTAGAGCCAGGAAAGATGATATGATAAATTCATAATTTCTAAAATAATAAGCTTATGCTCCTCCTGGTCCCAATGCTGATTCTTTAAAACATTGTCAAATATGAATACAACCTAACAGTGGATTAGCTTTGATGGATGTAAAGCTATTTAAAAATGTAGCATATTTCTTGCATTTATTAAATTTGTTTTTCCTTTTACATATTTTAAGCTGAAATCGTTCCTCACTCTGGTCCTCACCCCTTTTTATTTACGTGATATATGCCATGAAGACTATGTAAAAACATAGAAGGAACTCTTACTTTTCTTAGGTGAAGAAAATAAGAGTGTTATGTAGTTTTCTCTGTTGGCATAAATGAGCAGATTAAGCATAAGTAGGAGATTCAGCATATCTCTATTTCCCTGACACAGAAATAGTGCGTTTGACCACTTTTTTGTGTGTTTTAGTATATTTTTGTCAACAGTCTTTTATTATATATAAAAAACCCCATCTCTATTCCTTATAGAAGTTTTAAAATCATTTCACAGCTGAGTGGAACCCTAAACAGAGCTATCTTAGTGTAATGAAGCAGAAAACGATTGCTTCTTAACAAGACTGGTATATGGTGACAAACAGCTCATAAAAATCCCATCTGCCACAAAATGCCTCTATTTTAGTTGCCTCAGAATCTAAATAGTATATTTCCCATTTCTTTTCAGAAACAACAGAGGAAATATAAAGCCTTCACCACCATCAAATTGTCCTGTGACAAGAAAAGCACTTAGCTCTTAATGTACTGATGTGGTTCATTCGTAGGACCACACATGTCTGGTGATGCCCTTTAAAACCGTGCTGGGATTTTCTCCTTTCAGTTCTTCCCTACTTGCCCCCACTGCCCCACCCACTCTCTGCCCCACCACCATTGCAGGCTCCAAAAGAGTCATATGATAATACAATGTCATTTTTTGATGTTTTAACATCAAAGAATGATCTGTATATCAGTCAGCTTTAGATTTTGTTTAGTAAAAACAAAAGACAACTCCAGAGTTTGCAGAGGTGAAGAAATGGGACCATGTGCGGAATCAAATGATTTTATGAAAAAACATTTGTATTTTGTGGGGAAGGTGTTGTTATTGATTTCTATTTATGGCTTTAGATGACAACTATGTGTATATATATCTGTTTTCCTTGGTTGGCTTTTTCAAAGTGTTTTCCCATCCCCTACTAATTCCATATACTTATCTCAACCAAACAGCTTTGTTTTTGAAACATTTAAGCTCAACTTGATAAAAATATAAAATAAACATTCCAGTGGTTTTGTTTAAAACCAGACCATTCACCTTTGTACAGAAAATAAATGTACTGGAAATTTTAACAGCTTTTCAAAATGCCATGTATCTATAGGTAATCTAGTATGACTTTTAAAATGTAAATATGTTACTTTGTGAAAGATTTGTAAACCAACTTCTTTGGTTAGAATATAAAATACAATATGTAGTGGCTTATTTAAATACTTATTTACTTTTAAAAGAAGCTGGGAGGTTTTCTTTGAAAGGACCAATGCAAACTGATATTTAAATACATTTAACTTTCCAGTAGAACGGTGTGAAATTTTCTGGTCTTCTGAAGATACTACTGGCTTTCATGAATTGGCAGTGGCTCGGTTCCCATCTTACTTCACACCAGGTGGAGCTTTTTTCCTAAAGGGTGTAGCACACCTGGTTTCCATCATGATTGTAATATTCACTGAGTGATTACTATGCCACTGACTCGCAGTATCTCACTTAACCTTACAGGAAATTTCTGAGGTTGGTACTATTACACTCCATGACACAGAGGGAGATAAGCAGTTTAAGAAAGTGTGAGGTCACATGGAGGCCACACCACTGGTCAGTGGCAGAACCAAGGTTTGATTCCTGGTCTCTTTCCATTAAGTTGCATTGCTTCATGGAATAGGCAAAGGGATGAATATAGCAGAAAGAGCACTGAATTAGGAGTCAGGAAGCCTGGCCTTTTACCTTTTTTTCAGCCAATAGCTATGTAACTCTAGGAATGTTGTCATTTCACATTGATGAGACGGCTGGACCAAATGCTGCCAAGGCTCCATAAAACTCATAGGTCTGTGATTTAAATGGATATTGCTATATGAAAGCATGCATACTGAAGTCAAGGAGCTCAGTAATATCTGCTATGTATATCAGTCAAAATAAAATGCTCCAGTTCTTCGCCTACTTAAAAAATACATTAAATATTACTGAAAAGCCAAATAGTTTGCTTCTTCATTCTCCTGTTGATGGACATTTTGGTCATTTCCAGTTTGGGGTTATTCTGAATAAGGGTGCTAAGAACATTCTTGTGGAAATATTTTGTGAATATGTACACTCATTTCTCTTGGGTTTACAACAGGATGTGATATCTACTCATTCAATACATATTTACTGAGCAACTGCTATGTGCCAGGGACTGCTGTTAGCATTAGCAATAAGATGGCAATTAAGCTGAAAAGATATCTGTGCTCATGAGGCTAACAATCTAATGGGAGGAGCAAGTGATAAACATTATGAAGAATATGGGAGTGATGTGAGGAAGAGTGAGTAGGTGATGGTGTGGAGGTAGTGAGGAGGGAGCAGAAAGTTGCTATTTCACATAGTGGTCAAGGAAGGCCTCTCTGAGATGACATTTGTGTTAGTTCGTTTTCACACTGCTGATAAAGACATACCTGAGACTGGGTAAATTATAAAGAAAAAGAGATTTAATGGACTCACAGTTCCACATGGCTGGGGGAGGCTTCACAATCATGGTGGAAGGTGAAAGGCATGTCTTACATGGCAGCAAGCAAGAGAGAGAGAATAAGAGCCAAGCAAAAGGGGTTTCCCCTTATAAAACCATCAGATCTTGTGAGACTTATTCACTCCCATGAAAATGGTATGGGGGAAACTGCCCCTGTGATTCAATTACCTACCCCTGGGTTCCTCCCACATCATGTGGGAATCATGGGAGCTACAATTCAAGATGAGATTTTGGTGGGGACACAGCCAAACCATATCAACACTGAACTGAGACCCCCAAATACTGGAGGAGCTGGCCTTGTGAAGAACCCATGGAAGAGCTCTCAGGTGGAGGAAAAAGCATGGTACAATATGGTAGAGTATAATCAGTATTTAGCAAAGATCCACAGAATTTCAGTCCCGAGAGGGTCCTTAGACACCACCTAGCCTATGCCTTTTCACTTTGCACATGAGAAAACTTAGGCTACTTTCTCAGTTAATGGTGGGGCCAGGAACAGAAACACGTTTTCTGGGTCCAACTCCCAGCTCTTTTTCTGTTAGCCTGTACCAGTCACCACTACTGCCTTTCTTGATTGCTTACTCTGTGCCAGACACTGTATTGAGCCAGTTACTCCATTTTCTCACTTAAGCTTTATGATACCTTATGGTATAAGTACCATCCCACCTATTCTGATTGCAAAACCAAGGCTTGGAGAAAGTTTAGTAACTTGTCACATAAGTTACCAAAGTTACTTGGAGCAAACAAAGGTTTGGGGAAGGTTAGTAATTTGTCACATAATTTAAACAAATGGTAGAGCTTAAATTTGATCTCAGATCAGTTCACCCCAAAGTGAACTGATCTGGGATCAAATTTAACTGCTGGGCCTTTAACTGCTGGGCTGTGCAGTCCTGTTAGTGTGTTACAGTGCAGGGGTCCGTAACCCTCGGGCCATACAGCTGGAGGTGATTGGCGGCTAAGTGACCAATCAAGCATTACAGTGTGAGCTCTGCCTCCTGTCAGATCACTGATGGTGTCAGTCTCATAGGACCATGAACCCTATTGTGAACTGAGCATGCAAGGATCTAGGTTGTGTGCTTCTTAACTGATGCTAATGTCTGGTGATCTGAGGTGAAACAGTTGCATCGCGAAACTACCACCACCACCATCCTGCCCTGTGCCAAAAAGGTTGGGGACCACTGTTTTAACATATTTCTAAACTTGGAAAGTTGGTTGTTTTACACATTTTGTATCTTATTAAGTGAAAAAATACATCTAGAAATACCTTTACATCTAGAAATAATTTAAAAATTATTTTTAAAAATTGGCTCAGACTGTTGAGTAAAATGACGCTGATTGAAGAAGAGAATAGAAAGTGCAAAGGATTATTAAAATTAACTTTCAACAACAGGTTTAGGTACCAAATAGTTGAAAGAAGCCAAGCTGTAAAATATGAACGTATTGATTCTGTTTAGTGTAGCACACATTATTGACACAGAATATTGTATTAGCCTTGCCACAGTAATTAGGCTATAACTTCTAAAATAAATGTTATGCATACCGGACAAGAGAAAGAAAAGAAAGTTGTCAAATGACCATCGTCTGAAATAGAGTGAGGGTGGGGTGGTGGTGCCCATTTGAAAGGAATGAGCAGGGGCAAGGTGCTTAGTTTTCTAAGAGCCACCACATGTTTACCAAGCTGTACCCAGCTATATTCCACATGGGATTGTTTCTTATTTTCTTAAAAAAAAAAAAAAAGAAAAAAAGGGGAAGGGCTCTTGGTCTACAGGGCTCAAATTCTCATTAAACATTATTTTCTCTTTTGCTATAAGTATCAAACTTTTGTGGGGTTTTTTTGCAGATGTAATGATATTAGTTGCTGTTTTTGATAAAAGAATGGGCAGCTGCTAGCCTGTGTAATTTTAAATGATATGATGGTAAAGGATGCACAGTGTGCTGCGTGTCTTAATGTGTTCCAAACTCGGACTTTATTCCAGTTCTCTAAAATGGAAAGTATCATAGGCCAAGACTATTAAAAAATGAAGTGTAAGTAAATATCCACACTAATCATGGCAGTTTATGCAGCAACAGCACAGGCTGAATCAGGGCTCAGAAGCTGGTGTTCTCATTCTTTCAGGAAATGTCTGTGATAGATCTGCACAGATTTCCTTGCCAGTTTTTCCACCCTGCCAACCTCCCTTTTCCCTCTTTCTTCCTTTTTGGTGTGTGAAGGCATATTATTCTAATTTCCTTTGTAATGAATGCAAGACCATACGATATTAAAACCATTCTTTTTAAGAAATGAGAGAAATCAGATTTTCTCCCAATTCTATTCTTCTGTCTGTTGGCTTTCATTTGAGGTTGATTGCATGTTTCATCTGCCATTGAAATGACAGGTATGTTTGGAAACGCTAACTCTTTTGCAGATGCTGTCATTCTTTATCTTTATGGGTTTCTTTGGTGGCATAAAGATAAAGACAACCATAGTTTATATTCTACAGCTTAAACCTAATGTGTTACATTAGGTGAAGGAAGCATAACATCACATTACATCTCTTGTTGGACCCTAGTATTATTAATTGCCTTATTACACTGCAGTACTCTTAGGCTATATTTCTCTCAAAGTTACACAGGTAAAGCAGAAAAATATTCAACTGGGTAAAAATAAGACTTTTTTTTTTTTTTTAATAAGACCACGGACACAGTTTTCTTGCATTCTATAAATAGCCAGGGTTTCCCATATGTGGCAGTAGAGATATAAGCTGACAGCAGGTGTTTCAGGTGTGAGGAAGAAGATGAAAAACAGATCACACTGAATTAATAAAATGAATTCTTGGCTTTGAAACTTCTCTGACAGGGAGGAAATAGTATGGAATGAATATAAACATTCTGACACACACAAATAGGATATGCAAATGCTGGCTAAACTCTCACTTCCACCAGTCCTAGGGACTTCCTGGCCTCTGGCTATGACATTTAACACTAATTCGTGTTTCACTTAGGAACAACTTAGGGTGAAGTAGCTACAAACTCAGAGGTAGATGATGGTAAGGAGATCACTAGCAGGGTGTTTGTACAGGCTTGTTTTGGACTTTAAAATTGGGAAATGGTTATCTTGATAGAAAGAGAAATTCAACGTGTCTAGGGATGCTTAATAGCGTTTGACTGTTTGAAGTGAGTTAAACAAATAAGAGATAATAACATCTTCCCATTTTCCACCCCTAATCTCCACTTTACTCTTACAAATACAGATTTTTTTTTTTTTTAACATTGCCTGTTACTTACAATGGAATAGGCTATAAGCGTTTCTTTCTTTTCCTCACGTTACCACTTTTGTTTCCAGAATAAGGGACAAATAAATATCAAGCTCAGAATTCAAATATGGGTGACTCTTATGAGAATGTAAATTAAGATGGGAGATGTCCCTTCCCAAGAAGATCTTTAAGTAGTGGGTACGGTGCATAAATAAATTAAAACACAAAATAATGTTCTTCTTAAGAAAAGTCCTATGGGAGCAACTGGTAAATTTCACATGACATTTAGCTTAAACTGTGCAAAATGCTAAGGCTGATGGAAATATTTAGCTTAGTTCTTATTTTCTTTCCATAAATGCTGCAAATCATGCGTGAATGAAGACATGATATAGTATGCGTGATGCTCTTTAAAATGTAAGCAGTGTCCACAAGAGGTAGCACTATGGAGATGTACAACACCCAAGGATATTTAGATACAGACAACAGAAACTGACTCTGGGTCAAAAGAAAATTTGTTGGAAGGCTATGAAGCAACAGGAATACTGGAAAATGGGGTTCAGAGCAGGAAAAAAACTGAGTGAACTCCAGGAATCCGTGGGGCAGGAACTCCTCTTTGAGTTCATCAAAGTGCTGCCACTAGAATGAATAGATGCTCAGGGGTCAAGTTCCAGGAAGAGGCATCTGAATGGACCACTATGGTCATACCTTCCCTCCACCTCATGGCTTACATGGTTTCTTAATTAATGATCTTACCACATTTTGCCCAGTGGAGGAGAGATGATTTCCTAGTATAAGACCAGAGTGCAGTAACCAAAAGTGGGGGGAATGCATGCTCATCAGCCCAAAGAAATAATTGTACACTGCACAGTGTAATGTATTATTGATTTTATGTTATATTTTTATAGCCTTATATTAGTCTGTTCTCACACTGCTAATAAAGACATACGCAAAATGGGTTAATTTATAAAGGAAAGAGGTTTAATGTACTCATAATTCCATGTGACTGGGGACACCTCACAATCATGGCAGAAGGCAAGGGAGAACCAAAGTCACATCTTACATAGCAACAGGCAAGAGGCCTTGTGCAAGAGACCTCCCATTTATAAAACCATCAGATCTCATGACTTGTTCATTACCATGAGAACAGTTGTGGGGAAACTGCCCCCATGATTCAATTATCTCCACTGGCCCCACCCTTGACATGTGGGGATTATTACAATTAAAGGTGAGATTTGGGTGGGGACGCGGCCAAACCATGTCAAGCTGTTAGTTCACAGTCTATGTAATTTGTCAGAAGATGGGGAGGGCATAGGGAGAGAATGAGAAAATACTCTTGTCATTGCATATTAGACGACTCAATGTTGCATAAGTAACCCACATAAGCACTGGGCATAAAATGGTTAAACTATCAAAACTTTGGCCTGCTGTTGTCAGCAAAGATGTTGAATTTTAATACAGAGGAAGTAAGATTTCATTGAATTTTTGCCCAATGGTGAATCTGTCTTAGCTGGCATCCATGTTTTAAGATTTCTCTCTCTACCACATGGAGGAGTTAACATAATCTCTCTCTTTGTCAAGGAGTGGGACAAAACACAGAGGTAACTGAGCCAGAGACCCCTAGACAGCAGAGCCACAGCCCCATAAACTGAAGACATACAAAATGAGTGCTATGTCTGTCTTGCAAAGCATGTGGTAGGGAAGGAAAGCCTTCTTAGTAATATTGTTGACAAATATCATGTATTTACAACTGCAGATGTAGAGAATGCTAACTTTGGACAGAAGTACCAAGTCCCAGATACTTGGTTGTGAATGTCCCAGAGCAGGCTATCAAATGACAAGAGCAGATGAGGCTCAGGAAAACCCGAGCA
Organism: Chlorocebus sabaeus; assembly: GCF_047675955.1. NCBI lineage: Eukaryota > Metazoa > Chordata > Mammalia > Primates > Cercopithecidae > Chlorocebus > Chlorocebus sabaeus. The sequence goes on from NC_132914.1 coordinate 55,826,371, forward strand.
AAACAAACAAAAAATCCGGAATATTTCATCATGGAGACAGTTGGTCTTAGGCAGCTGGACAAGAGTTTTTGTGGACTAAGAAATAGGCATTAATAATACTAGTACATTCTATATACTGTTGATAATTTATTGTGCTTAATATTGTTTGGACTAAAAGTATAGTAAACAACATGAGGTATTCATTCTATAGTGGTGGTTCAGTCTGTCCCAAGTTAGCTTCCTGCTATTTTCAGATAAGATCAGAGAAGAACTGGGCAGATCTCCAGATGGATCCAGAGGGCTCTACATTGTAACTTAATGGGGAAGGGGAATATAAGCAGCTGTAACTGCAAAACAGAACATGTTGGAGGATGGCACTGATGTGACACAAAGAACAAGATTGGTGGAAGCCTCTGGCGCTTGGATGCAACTGGCGTTAAATCCAAATTTGCCATTTACTAGCTTTGTGACCTTGCACAAGTCACTTAATCTCTTTAAGCCTACTTTTTAGATTTAAAAAGCTGGAATAACCTACATGTTTAATAACCTACATAATAAACTGATATACCTCATCTAAAAAAATGGGTATGATGAGATAGTCCCTATTCTGTGGGGCTGTGAGGAGATGAGGCATATCAGTGGTTGGCACAACACATAGTAAGAGTTCAATATATCTGAACTTTTAGTTTTATATAAAGGTGAGATCTTAGTAATTTATATGTTAAAATAATGGGAAAGTAAATTTTGGGTAAAAGCTTTGGCTGTAGAGCTGGAGGCTGCTTAAATCATTGATAATTCATACCACATACATAATAATAAAACAACTGTAAATGCCTTAACATGGATTCATGGTAAGTACTTGTAAGCTCTATGCCTGACCTGTGTAATTTGTCTGCCTAAAACTCCAATACAATCTTAGACTGCATCCCTGAAAGCACTATGTCCAGCTTATAAGGTACTCCATTGTACTTAACTCTCATTATATGATGTCTCAGTTCTGCATTCTGAGCAGTTGTGGGGGTAGAACACATTTTAAGAAGATAATTGACCATCTTGGTCAATTTCATGCTGCTATAACAAAATACTTGAGACTGGATAATTTGTAAACAACAGAAATTTATTTTTTTTAATGTCTGGAGGCTGGGCAGTCCAAGATCAAGGTACCAGCTCGTTCGTATGTCTGAAGAGGGCTGCTCTCCGCTTCTAAGATGACACCTTGACACTGCATCATCCAGTCGGGAGGAAGACTGTGTCCTCACATGGAAGTAGGTGGAAGGGGAAAAGGGATGAACCCCCTTTGTCAAGTCTTTTTTATAAGGGTACCTAATCCCATTCATGAGGGGAGGAGCTCTCATGGCCTAATTATCCCTTAAAGGCACCACCTCTTAATACTGTCACATTGAAACACCTAAATTTGAGAGGAGGCACATTCAAACCATAGCACCGACACGTTATAATAGGTTGACAGAATTGGCAGAAGCTCTTGCTATTCATGCCAAATGAGAAACGTTTGAAGGAACTGGGGATTAGTTGGAACATTTGAGAGTAAAAGGAGATTTGATTGCTGTCTTCAAAAGTTGAAGGGTTGATAGTGAATCAGAAATTTGCCTGGATGGAATTGTTGAAAATAACAAGGAAGTATATTATGGCTCAGAACGAGGATACTAATCATTAGAGCTGCTATAAGTTCAGACGGCTTTCTCTATAAGCTAGTTGGACTCCTGTTCCTGGAATATTCACAGGTAAGTTGTAACACAGTAATAACAGATGCCGAGGGCACTTTTTCCTGGAGTTAGAGTTGTTAAGCAGATAGTAGGTTATTCCAGCTTTTTAAATCTAAAATTTAATAAACATTCTACAAGGACAGAAATAAAATATGAGCAGTCTTGAAGCAAGTGGAAGCCCTAGTGCTTTCTAAAATGAATGAAAAATTTCTGCAAGAGCATGTCTGCTTCCACTGGATCTCAGGAATTGGTTCCTTTGACCAAGGAGGCTGTGAAAGGTGTGGTCAGACAGAGGCTCTAAGGATTGGGTGCTCAAAGTAGAAAAAGGGCTGTAAGAAAAAGTGGCTGCACTTTTCTCATTGCATCCTGTTGATTGTGAGTCATCCTTTGCTACTATTGACTTCTGAAGTCAAGAGCATTCATGATGCTAGGATCAAGTTTCTTAATGATTGGGTCAGACTTGGAAAGGACCCGATGCAGTCATTTAGCCTATTCCCTAGTTTTTTATTTTATTTTTTGCTTTTTTAAACAACCATGAGGCATATCTTGTTTTTAAAAATGACTACAGAAGAACTGGGGAGCGCATCCTGTCTGTGTTCTTAACCACCATTCTATCCTGCCTGGGGAGAAGAAAAAGGAGGGATTAAAGAGCGTTGGCTTCTGGAGACCAGCTCTGGAGACCCTGGCAAACTCCTTCTGTACAAGGCTCAGTTTCTTCGTCTCTCAAATGGGCGCAATAATAATATCCACTTGATAGGTTAATTATAAGGACTGATGAAGATAATATATAACAAAGTGCTTAGCATAACGCCCAGCACATTGCCAGCCCCCAGGGAATGCTACTTACAATGAGCTTTATATCCATGTTTTCTGCTCTGTCATGGTAGGAGCAACCCAAAGGGTCAAAAACTTTAATACAATTTCAAATATTTATTATTTTTACTAAGCATATTTTAATTACTTGGGGGAAAATTAATTCAGAATCTGGAAATCTTTATTGAAAATATTTACTAAATTTTAGTTCATTTCTAGCCCTCTCAGAACTCTTTAAGCTGTTAACATCCATATTAAATTGTAGCACTCTGAATAGTAAAATGATGAGTAAGGTTTACTGGCAGACTTTCCTGGCGTGTACTGCCATGTTTAGACTTGAGCTGCATATGATAATAATTGAGAAACACTTACAAATTATTGAAACTAGATTAGTTATAAATAGCTACCCTGATAATTAGTCATGGAAGCCTGGAAGTAAAGTGCTTTAAGAAGTTCACATATCCTTAAACACTTGTCCTGTAAGTGGGGAAGGAAAGCACTAGATTTCTTTAATAATTATTGGAAAACTTGTATCAGATAGACCTGTCTTTACAAGACTAATGGAAAAGAAGTCCAGCAGATCCAAGTTACCTTTATGTTAAAAATTTCTTACTTCCTCTCGATAATATAAATTACTTCTTGTAAATGTGATCAAGCAACTGTTCTCTAGCCCTTAAGTTGTTATGTACTTAATTATTACAACAAGCCATATTTTACAACCAAATGGAAATTTCAAGAATTGCCATGGATTACATTATGTTGTATTTTAAAAAATTTGATTATTGTAATACTGTAATTTCTAACCTACCACCAAAAAAGAATAAAATAATACTCATGTCTAGTTGAAACTCATTTATAATCAAGCAATATGAGAAATTAAATACAAAAAATGGCTGTGTTATAAAATTTCATGCCCCAAATTGCTTTGTGCAGGTCATTAATATTTATAACTAAACTGTCCTTTGATGTGCATTAATAATGTACCCTGGGATTACACAAAGAATAATTCATAAATATTCTGGAAATGGGGAAGAGGCTATAATTAAATCATAGTAATTAACATGGATATTGGGTTATGATTTGAATGAATCACAAATTCTTACTATGTAGGTTGGTATGTTGATTTTTCCATGAGATTCAGAAGGTTGAGATTCAGCAAATAGAAAGTAGAGATGTATGAAAGTAACTTTCTGGAAACAGAGCTTTTCCTAAAACCTGTGCTCACATTCACATTAACTTGTAAACATGAACTTGTCACTGAGAAAGTATAGTAGACAACAAAATTATATTCATTCATTAAATATTTTTAATATTCAGGTTGTCTGTTGCAGAGCACAATGTTAATTTCTTTATTAATTCAACCAAGTTTCACTGATGTTAAGCTTTTTAATTGATTTTTTAAAATGTAAATTTAAAAACCAGATATTGCCTTGTCTATTAAGAAATTGAAATAGCTTACTTTAATATTTAATTTTGATGATGTTTGGGACTCCTTTAATCTTCAGGCAGAGCAGTTTTGTCAAGATCAACTTTATTAATAATTTAGTTTTTCTTATAGACTTGAAAGCCTTCATTGTGTGCTGCTGCTATAGAAACTGTATCAAACCACTGGGCTCCCATGAAAGTGTATTATCAACATTCAAACTGTAAATGTGAGCTGGGATTTTAATATAGAGATGTTAATTGTTGTCTTTTCTGTGACATATTTATACTCATATGAATTAGGTGATTTATCATTAGTGGTTTAGGTGGTCCCCAGATCAGCTTTTTCTTTTCTTTTTCCTGTTTCAGAGAATGGCAATAGCATCTGCCCGTCACATGATCCTGATGCCTTGACTCCTTCCTTACTCCCAATCACACACCTAGTCCTTCTGTGACCTCAGTTTTCTTGAAAACATCAATGTCTTTCCATCTTTCCTACCACTGCCTTAGTCTGAATCACCGTAATCTCAGGGTTTCAGCAATGGTTTCCCTTTCTCTAGTGCTGATATCTTCCAATCCATTCTCCTCATGGTAACTGAAGGAATCTTGCTGAAATACAAAGCTGATCCCAGTGTTCCATCTACTCCTTTTCAATTTTGAGTATCTTCAACATCCTGTAGATGGTTTAACGAATATTCTGGTCTTGTAGTACCTTAGCCATTTCATCTGCAATGAATATTTCCTCCACTCCAATTCAGCATTCTCTCCACTGCTCCAAGTTCAAAATCATATGTTCATACATTTCATTCCCTGAACAAGATGTCCTATATTTTTAGTTTATTTTCTCAATTATCTATGAAAACAACTATTTAAAGACACTGAATGCTTTCATCAATTTTCTTCCTAATCTTCAGCCCTCTCTTGTCTTCACTTTTCTTCATTATGCACTTTGAATCCATCATAATAACTATACAATTTTTTATGCAAATAAGTAATTATAATTGTACTCTGGGAAATTCTACACCCCTGTAAAGTTTAGCCTTCCATCTTCTCCAAGCATATGCCCACACATCCAAGTGTTGCACAGAGAAGCCATATGGCAGGCAGGTTGGAGTAAACATACATTGGTGATCACCACCTACCTGAATGTTTGTCTTCCTCCAAAACTCATGTTGAAAAAATCCCAATCCAATGTAGTAGTATTAAGAAGTGGGGACTTCAGGAGGTGATTACATCATGAGGGCAGAGCCTTCATGAATGAGATTAATACTTGATATGGTTTGGCCCTATGTTCCCACCCAGATCTCACCTTGAATTGTAATAATCTTCATGTGTCATGGGATGGACCTGGGAGGAGGTCACTGATTCATTGGAATGGGTTTTTCTTGTGCTGTTCTTGTGAGAGTGAATAAGTCTCATGAGCTTTGATGGTTTTATAAAGGGCAGATCCCCTGCCTATGCTCTCTCTCGCCTCCCACCGTGTAAGATGTGCCTTTGTTTCTCCTTTGCCTTCCTTCATGATTGTGAGGTCTCCCTAGCCATGCTCAACTTTGAGTCAATTAAACCTCTTTCTTTTATAAATTACTCAGTCTCTGGTAGTATCTTTGCAGCAATGTGAGAACTGACTAATACAATAAATTGGTACCAGTAGAATGGGGTGCTGCCGTAAAGATACCCAAAAACGTGGAAGCAACTTTGGAACTGGGTAACAGGCAGAGGTTGGAACAGTTTGAAGAGCTTAGAAGAAGACAGGAAGATGTGGGAAAGTTTGGAACTTCCTAGAGACTTGTTGAATGGCTTTGACCAAAATGCCAATAGTGATATGGACAATAAAGTCCAGAACTTGTTGGGAACTAGAGCAAAGGAGACTGTTGCTGTGTTTTAGCAAAGAGACTGGAGGCATTTTTCCCCTGCCCTAGAAATCTGTGGAACTTTGAACTTGAGAGAGATGATTTAGGGCATCTGGCAGAAGAAATCTCTAAGCAGCAAAGTGTTCAAGAGGTGACTTGGAAACTGTTAAAAGCATTCAGTTTTATGTATTCATGAAGATATGGTTTAGAATTGGAACTTATGTTTAAAAGGGAAGCAGAAGATAATAGTTCAGAAAATTTGCAGCCTGATGATGTGATAGAAAAGAAAACCCACTTTCTGAGGAGAAATTCGAGCTGGCTGCAGAAATTTGTATCAGTAACAAGGAGCCAAATGTTAATCACTAAGACTATGGGGAAAATGTTCCTATGGATTGTCAGAGGTCTTCTCAGCAGTCCCTCCCATCACAGACCCAGAGGCCTAGGAGGAAAAAAATGGTTTCCTGGGCTGGCCCAGGGATTTGCTTCTTTGTGCAGTCTTGGGAATTGGTGCCCTCTGTCCCAGCCATGGCTAAAAGGGGACAATGTAGAGCTATGGCCATGACTTTAGAGGGTGCAAGCCCCAAGCCTTGTCAGCTTCCATGTGGTGTTGAGCCTATGGGTGCACAGAAGTCAAGAATTAGGGTTTGGGAACCTCTGCCTAGATTTCAGAGGTATAGAAGCACCTGGATGTCTATATGAAGTTTGTTGCAGGGGTGGGGCTGTCATGGAGTACCTCTGCTAGGGCAGTACAGAAGGAAAATGTGGGGTTGGAACCCCCACACAGACTTCCAACTGGGGCACTGCCTAGTGGAGCTGTGAGAAGAGGGCCACTGTCTTCTAGACTTCAGAATCGTAGATCCACTGACAGCTTGCACCATGTACTTAGAAAAGCCACAGAAACTCAATGTCAGTTGGTGAAAGCATCTGGGAGGGGGGCTGTACCCTGCACAGCCACAGGGACAGAACTGCCTGAGGCCATGGGAGCTCACCTCTTGTAGTGTGACCCGGATGTGAGACATGGAGTCAAAGGAGATCATTTTGAAGCTTTAAGATTTGATTGCCCTGCTGGATTTCAGACTTGCCTGGGACCTGTAGCCCCTTCATTTTGGCCTATTTCTCCCATTTGGAGTGGGTATATTTTACCCAATATCTGTACCCCCATTGTATCTAGGAAGTAACTAACTTGCCTTTGGTTTTACAGGCTCATAGGTGGAAGAGACTTGCATTGTCTCAGATGAGATTTTGGAATCTTTCAGAACTGTGAGTGATATATTTCTGTTCTTTATAAATTACCAAATCTAAGGTATTTTGTGATTGTAGCCCAAACAGACTAAGACAACACCCTCAGTGTAAACTCAGCACTGGCATGCCATTCTGTTGCTTTTTTCTAGTAAGCTCATGCTTCTATTCATCACATGGACTCTCACATCTTTTCATTTCTCAAACTCCCACTGAAGACCTTGCCTCAAATTCACTGAGAAAACATAAATCAACCAAGGGGAAATTCATCAGACTTTCCTCGCAAACTTCCATATCTATTTTCTCTTTTCTAGAAACAATGAAAGTTTATTTCTCCTACACTCAAAGATTTATTTTTCCATGTGTGCCATAGCCCTTTCCTTCTGGCCTCATCAAAGACTGTCCTTTTGCCATTTCCTCTGTTTCTTGTATCATCATTTTCCCCCTTCTCATTTGGTTCGTTTTAATTAGTTTATAAGCATACTTGACTATCTCCCATTTTAAATAAACTCTCCCTGCACCCCACATACTGCATTAGCTGTAAACCATTTTCCTTTACTTTTCATAGCCAAATTTTTTCAAAGAGTTGTCTATAATGCTTTCTCCAATTTCTCATCTTTCATTTATTACCTTTAGAAATTATCAACTAAAAAATAAAAGCTAACATTTATTTATTGAGTGACTACAGTGTGCCAGGCACTGTTGTAATGTTTTATATGTATTTGTTTGTTTAATTAACAAACAGCCCCGTTGGGTAGGAAATATTATTAACTAAATTTTACAGATGAGGAAATTGAGAAGCAGAGAGTAGCAAGATCAAGATTTGAACCCAGGCAGTCCAGCCCCAGAGACTGTGCTCTTAATAGTGAAACTACTGCCTCTTGAGAACAGAACATTATATGTAAATCTTCTCCACAGCTCCAAACATCTTCCTCCATTTTCAGAGCCACTGTTATCATTATTTTAGCACATGTCCGGCCCATAATGTTTTGACATTTTATGGCATATATATTCCACCACAAAAAATAAAGTATTTTATATGTTTTCCTATTAGCATAAATATCCATAGATTTACCATATTTATCATTCAGCCTCATCCACTTAACATTATATTTTGGAGATTTATTTACGTTGACATATAGTTCTAATTAATTTATTTTAGCTCTTCTATGGTATTCAATTATGCTTATATACCATAATTTATTGATTTATTCAACCATTTTTGGACTTTTAAGTTGCTTGCAGTTTTTTATGGCTTCACAAAGACACAACTGTAAAAATTTTTTAAAACTATTTATTTCTGCTTTAATAACATGGTATCAGGTGATTTTTTCATTACAATGAATTCTTTAGAATTTGTTAAAACTTCTTTTGATCTTTATTATTTGGTCAATTTGTGAACACATCATGTATACCTGAAAAGAATGTGTATTTAATAGCTATGGATAAAGAATTCTTTGTTTTCCCCTTTGCTGTTTTGAAAGTTAAATATTCTATTTTTATTTTTATACAGGTTTTCCTTATAATTTTATATTTACTTTTAAATTTACAATATTTAAAATTAATAAGCAACTCTGTTTTCTTTTGGAATGACTTAAGGGAGTCTTAGAAAGTTTTAAACTTTATGCTGCAGCCTCCAGACTAATATTTCATGTGATTTTTGTCTATTGTGCTCAGTTTTATTTTTTATACCCTTCTCAAATTAGTCAATTGTTATTATAAATAATTTAATGTTTATTTACATTTACTCACATGTTTATAAATGTTTTGGTCACTATTGCTTCTTATTCTATTATCCTTCTTTCTGTTTTCAATTTTATTTTTGCTGAAGTGTATCCTTTAGTAGTTCTTTCAGGGAGGGTCTGTGAGTGTAAATGCTCTTAGTCTCTGGTATTCTGAAAATGTTTTTACTTCACATGAATTCCTTTGCCCTAATTTAGAGAAAAATAAAATTCAAGGTTGAGTTATTTCTCATGAGTACTTTATACATATGTTTTTAAAATTGACAATTAAAAATTTTATATATTTATTATCTACAACAGGTTTTGAACTGTGTACACATTGTGGAATAGTTAAATTGAGCTAATTAACCTATGCATTACTTCACATACTTATTGTTTGTGGTGAGAACACTTAAAATTTACTCTCAGAAATTTTCAAGAATACAATGCATTGCTATTAACTATAGTTCCCATGTTGTACAATAGATCTATTGAAATTATTCCTCCTGTCTAAATGGAATTTTGTATCCTTTGACTAATATCTTCTCAACCGACTACTCCCAGCCCCTTGTAATCACCATTCTACTCTCTATTTCTATGAGTTCAACATTTTTAGATTCTTTATATAAGTGAGGTCATGCAATATTTGTCTTTCTGTGCCTGGCTTATTTTACTTCACGTAATGTTCTCCAGGTTCATTCGTGTTGCCACAAATAACAGAATTTCCTTGTTTTTTAAGGCTGATTAATATTCGATTGTGTTTATATACCACATTTTCTTTATCCATTCATCTTCTGATGAACACACATGTTGATTTTATATCTTGGCTATTGTGAATAGTGCTGCAATGAATGTGGTATTGCAGATATCTCTTTGACATGGTGATTTCATTTCCTTTGGATATTTCTTTGGTTATATACCCAATAGCGGGATGGCTGGCTCATATCTATTTATGATTTTTTGAGGAATCACCATAGTGTTTTCCATAATGGTTGTATTAATTTACATTCTTACCAACAGTGTGTAAGAGTTTCCTTTTTCCCACATTCTTACCAACACTTATTATCTTCTTTTCATTTTTTTTGCTAATAGCTGTTCTAACAGATGTGAAGGGATATCTCATTGTGTTTTTAATTTGTATTTTTCTGATAATTAGTGTGTTAGTTCATTTTCATACTGCTATAAATACCTGAGACTGGGTAATTTATGAAGAAAAGAGGTTTAATTGACTCACAGTTCCCTGGGCTTAATAGGAATCATGACCGGGAGGCCTTAGGAAACTTACAATCATGGCAGAAGGCAAAGGGGAAGCAAGGACCTTCTTCACATGGTGGCAGGAGAGAGAGAGTGAGCAAAGGGAGAAGTACTACATACTCTCAAAACCATCAGTTTTTGTGAAAACTCACTCACTATGACCAGAACAGCATGGGGGAAATCTGCCCCTATGATCCAATCACCTCCCACCGGGCCCCTCCTCCAACACATCAGGATTACAATTCCAGATGTGATGTGGGTAGAGACACAGAGCCAAAC